>NC_079321.1:61968523-62595273 GCF_029931775.1 Euleptes europaea
TGAAAGATTGCACCGGTGTCCAGGGTGTGTGTGTTCCCAGGGCATTCCCAGGTGTGGAGCTGCCTTTAGGCAGCTTCCAAAGCCCTTTAGCCCCAGGAACATGCCATTTTGCAGGCATAGTGTTACGCTTGCAAAATAGGTAGCATATGGGAGAGTTTCACAAGGTTTGCTCAGAAAATTATTTTTATTTTATATTTATGGCCAGGAAAGCCTCTCAGCTGGACCAGCCCTGGCCATCAACTAACTACCACCCTCTTAGGGTTGGGATGCCTGTCTTGGACAGTCCCATGACACTGCTCTTTTATAAGAGGCCTCCAGTTGCCTCCAGTTGCTCATTTTTGAAAGTGTCTGTATGTGAAACTGTCACCTAAGTGATGTTGCCCAGCAGTTTATTGATGAAATCGCTTGGTTTGTGTGTGATAGGACTGTGTACCAGTGATAGTACTTGGAAATTATTTACATTCTTCTCTGCTTTCTGTACCTGTACCACTGGCTGGATTCTTTGATAGTACCTCATTTGCTGACTGATTTTAAGCTGAGTGCTTTAAGCAATGTTATTTTGTTTCATATTTGTTATTTTTAGCACATCTCTTTTTGCATCTTATTTCCTTGCTGCTATGCTCATCATTGTGTATTGATTTTTGTATTCCAGTTAAAACTGCTTATTACTGAAGGCACTTTTTGCACATTAGGATCGCTTCTTTTCCATGCATCTCTTGATTTCTTAGTTTACTCATATGCCTTTTCTGAGGGACTTGATCAAAGATTTCTGGAAATCCTTGTGTGTATAATGCCTTACTGACAAGTTAGTTAACCCTTCCAAAGAACTCCAAAACATTAGCAAGACAAGACTTCTCTTTACAAAAGTCATGCTGATTCTTCCTCAGAAGAACTCATTCTTCTATGTGAAGAATTCTGTTTTCAATAATAGTGTCCACCAGTTCAACTGGATTG
This sequence comes from Euleptes europaea, assembly GCF_029931775.1. Lineage (NCBI taxonomy): Eukaryota > Metazoa > Chordata > Lepidosauria > Squamata > Sphaerodactylidae > Euleptes > Euleptes europaea. The sequence continues at coordinate 61,969,478 of NC_079321.1, forward strand.
AGCATTGGGCTAACCAGCCTATAATTTTCTGGACCTCCTCTGGATACTGCCTTGAGCAGGTTCTGAAAACCAAAGGATATATATATATATTTTTTTAAAAAACTTTTTTTAAAAAAAATTGGTTTTACATTTACTGCCTTTCAGTCCTCAAGAAGGGAGACTGATTTTAGTGACCAGTTGCATATTTTGTTAGTCAAGAAGCCAATACTTACCCATCCCATATAGTGAGCTGCATTAGAACTCTCTCTGCAGATTCTATTAGAGCTGATCCACAGGGCTTTATCACTGCAGGGCAAAAGGAGTCATGAGAGTTTGGCCTTTAACAGTAATCAGTTTCTGATAACTCAGAAATGTGATTATGCTCCCTGTTTCTTTTACTTACATGTTAGACCAGCATGATATTGCACCAACATCACAGTAATATTTTGCCAGCATATCTCCATGGGGGGCTTTATTCACTGTCCATGCTTGCCCTGTATCCCCTGTGTGGGAGACACTGCTAGCAATTGTTGAGGAAGAAGTGTAAAGCAATACCTGGTTAGGCAGGCCAGGTTCCCTGCTTTGGGCAACCCCCCACCAATCACCTCTGTCCATTCCATAAGGTGGAGGGAGAAAAATGGGGGGAGAAAAATGGTGTTTGCTGTCTTTGCAATGTCACTTCTGGCTGCATAACTACAAGTGATGTCACACATCATGGGGCACTCTAGGATTCACCTGAAACTTTTTTTACCCCAGAGTTCTGAATGAAACCTAGAGTGTTCCACAATTCAGTGACATCTCTTCTGGGTTATGCAGCTGAAAGTGAAATTGTGGCATCGACAGATGCCATTTGGTTAAGTCCTTCCTTGGTGTCCCCAGTTTGTAGAAGGTGCATGTTACAGAAGTGGTCAAAATATGAGGCAATGATTAGTTCTTTGGGTTGCATTGTCCTTTCATCCCCAGTTGGAGAAGTGGCAATTCCCTTTGACATTTGTGTCCTGAAATGAAATACTTGTAAATGTTCTGAACAGAGCTGTGTTAGCAATATGCTGCAATAAAGTTTATTTTCTTCCTTCACTGTTTATTCAAAGTGCTCCCTTTCTGTTCATCATAATACTATTTCTCTAGAATTCTCTTTTATGGATGTTTAAAGTATGTATAACATGAGGCCAGAGATATGCAGCCCCATCCTGCACATCTAGAGATATGGGTGTGGTCAATTTAGTGATCAGGTGCACTGTGGTTGGTGTAGATGTCACGGGTCTGCCTGCCTATGCCTCCTTGGGTGAGGAAGAGATAGAGGAATTATGTGAATTTGCCATTCCGGTTTGCTGCTTGGCTTTTGGATACCTGTTTTTTGACCCTAGATTGTGTTTGGACTATTCCTATTACCTGTAGCCCAGGTGTCTGCCTGAACCAGGACAGCAGATAGGGTTGCCAGGTCCCTCTTCACCACCGGTGGGAAGTTTTTTGGGTGGAACCTGAGAAAGGCGGGGTTTGGGAAGGGGAGGGACTTCAATGCCATAGAGTCCAATTGCCAACGCGGTACTTTTCTCCAGGTGAACTGATCTCTATCAGCTGGAGATCAGTTGTAATAGCAGGAGATCTTCAGCTAGTACCTGGAGGTTCCAAAACAAAATTACTCCTAGTTGTGCTGAAATAGTTCAATACAAATTACAACAATAGGCTCAATATTAAGCAACCAGTATCAAGTGTATTCAAACTGCAAAGCAACAATACGCAAACAAGGACTGTACACATAAACAATGGTGCTGAACAACAAAAGTGTATATATACAGTATTTACAACAAATAGTCACCACCAGATTCATTCATCAAGCTATTCAGCTTACTGATACTAATAATGTCCGTAGACTCAAAGTAAAGTGCCCGGCTTCATCTGTTTCTTGAACTTCCCTTAAGAGGCTAATGCCAAATGTCCAGTGGGGACCACAACTGAATCCAAATTGTTCAGAACCATGGTATTCATTGTGTTTCACCTAAGGCTTCATCAGCCACACAATATGATCAATGGACCTCAAGGGTTCTCCTGTCTTCCTAACCCTTGAGGTCCATTGATCATATTGTGTGGCTGATGAAGCCTTAGGTGAAATGCAGTGAATACCATGGATCTGCATTCCTTTCTCTGATCTGGTTCTGAACAATTTGGATTCAGTTGTGGTCCCCACCGGACATTTGGCATTACCCTCTTAAGGGAAGTTCAAGAAACAGATGAAGCCGGGCGCTTTACTTTGAGTCTACGGACATTATTAGTATCAGTTAGCTGAATAGCTTGATGAATGAATCTGGTGGTGACCATTTGTTGTAAATACTGTATATATACACTTTTGTTGTTCAGCACCATTGTTTATGTGTACAGTACCTGGAGGTTGGCAACCCTAACAGCAGACTTAGTTAGCATCCTAAGCTGTTCCTTGATGTGTAGGCATGACAAGAAGCAGATAAGGAGGGGAGGGTCTTTGCTTTTCACTTCATTCAGTTCAATGGAAATGTTTATACCTATACCATACTTACTGGATGGATGCAGGCTGAGGGGCTGGATGCAGGCTGAGGGGTTTAGGATACTGACTAATCCTTCTCCTCTGGCACAGCCCTGGTATGGTCCATTTCTGACCTTGATGTAGGAGGTGCTGTCTCCATTTATACCCTATTTGCATAGCACTATGCCACCATATCTCCATGTTATAACTGCATGGTCCTAGTTGCCATTCTAAGAAGCTTTAGGACTGCACTGTCAGTCTCCTACTCTCTAAAAATAGGTAATAATTACATGTCAGAGTGTACAGAACTGATCCACTTTCTCTGCCTGCTTCTGGGTCAGGGCATACGTTTTCCTTTTCCCAGTATTCAAATACTTGTTTCAACCATTCAATCGTGTTTTATTTAAATATTGGCTTTCTTGTGGGGAAAAATAAGATAAAATAAGCTGTTTTCCATGCAAGATACATGGACCTATAGGAAATCAATTTGATTATCTTTTACACCAATGTAATTACACTGATGGAAAGAATAAGAACCTCTTTTGTTAAATTAAAGTGCTCTTATTGCCTTGTCTGATTATTCTCCCCAAAACGAGAGAAAATAATGATGAATTTACATATATTTTCAAATAAAACTGTAGTATGCTTGCTATTAGTAAATCTTCCACATGGCATATAATTGTCTGCTTAAATGAAAATGAAGGCTTTAAATTAACTTTCTCAAACTGATGGGATTTTTGTAGTACTTATCAGCTAATTAAGAGGGGAGGAAAACAAAAATAGGACACAATCAGCCTATAAAACCATGAATTAATCATTTGTTTTGTTTTTATGCTAGCAAAACTGAAACTTTTTGAAGCCATAAGTTGTCATTCAATTACATTTCAATAAGCCCAAGTATTAAAGTTTAAAGCTTAATGATAATTTTTTTGCTACATCAGATATAGTTAATGAGACAAATCACTCTTATAAAAGTAGTCAGTAGATGTTAATTGCAATACATGGTCTTTTGATTGTAAAATATGAAAAAAAATTGGCTGAACAGTGACACTCAGACCTATATTTACTTACTTTTAGTTCTGTGACCCATTTAATTTCTTCATTTATTATGTTATATTAATTTTGAGCATAATATAACAAAAGTAGTATTCGGGGCTCAATAAACAGAAAGATACATCTAAGACACATTTAAATATAGGGCTTAACTGAAATATCTTTTACATTTGCCACAGACTGCTCTCCCCCCCCCCCCCCAATTTAGGGTGACTGCTTGGTTTTTTTAAAGGATTTTTTTCATTGTGCCATCCGGCACTCTTGTCATTTTATGAGCTGGGTGGTGTCTTATCGGCCCATGTGATTTTATTAGCTGAAGTGCTGTTGAATTGGATTGGCTCTACTGAACCCCTGATCTTGCTTACAGAAGTCATGGCTTGTCAGGGAGCATAAACAGCCATGTCAAAAAGACTGCCAGTGGTTGGTTAGTTTGTTGTTGTTTTTAATAACAGAGGAGTTAAAAGAAAATTTTGCACCAAAAGGCAACCTTTTGAACAAAATGTTCGCACCAAATCTATGCAAGTCAATGTGACCTGATTCCACATTTTAATACTTAGATCCCATTGAATACAATGGAATGTAGACAAGTGTAGTTTTCTCTGGATAGTTGCAATTAATTGTTACAAACTTGTGCTATTCTGAAACAACACAAGGAGACAATCATTTAAAACTAAAATGTTTAGCAACCAAAATTAATTGTAAAAACTGGAGATTTAAACAATCAGCTCACCATAGAATTTGCCTGGTTTGGGCAACACACACAGCTGTCCCCTCCTCTTTTTCTTCCTCATAATTATCTAGGATGGTAAGTTATGCTGGGGCAGGAGGTAATGATAATACAATTCACCAAAAGATATTTATAGCATACTAAAAGAATGTCGGACTAATATCTGGAAGATCCAGGTTCCAATCCCCCCTCACACCATGGAAGCTTGTGGGGTGACCTTGGGCCTGTCACACTCTGTCAGCCTAACCCATATCATATGGTTATTGAGAGGATAAAATGGAGGGAGGAGAATGGTGTAAACCACTTTGGGTCCCCATTGGGAAGAAAGCCTTGGTATAAACGAATTAAATAAATAAAATATTATAAACCCAGGGCTAGATTATGACTGTATGTGTGTAAAGTGCCATCAAGTCACAGCCAATTTATGGTGACCCAGTAGGGTTTTCAAGGCAAGAGACTTACAGAGATGATTTGCCATTTCCTTCTTCTTCATAGTGACCCTGGTATTCCTTGGTGGTCTCCCATCCAAGTACTAACCAGGGCCAACCGTGCTTAGCTTCTGATATCTGATGAGTTCAGGCTAGCCTGGGCTATCCAAGTCATGACAGATCATTAATAGGGATGCTCAAATTCCTAAAGATCCATCTCACTTCGATCTCAATCTGCTAACTGCTACAAAAGATTCATTATGAAGATATTACACTGAAATTCTCAAACTTCAAGCAGAACCCAGAAGGTAGAGAAGAAAGGCAAAGTACACTCCTCCTCTCCTCTTCTCTTCCTCTCTAATGCCAGGCAGGAACCCTTTTTGGGGGGCGGGGGGGAGGTTGTCTCATTTTCTTCAGATTTGTACTTTGCAACCCTTAAGTCTCCAAAAGAGAAGAAAAGGATTCCTGATATCATCACACAAGGATATCAGTTGGAGTCTCATGTCTTCAATCTGGGTGCAAGGGGAACAACCTAGCTGTGCCAATCTCAGGTTTCAGTGTAGTAAGGAGATCCAAAGTTAATATAAAAACTCTCTCACACATAAAAGCACATGTTTTAATTCTGCTGTGGAACAATAGTCCCTCTAAATTCAATGAAGCATGTATTCTTCCATCAGAGAAGCCCTGATTTGAAGAAAACAAATTTTTTAAAAAAACCGATATTGTGCTGGATCCCTTATCATTTATCAAAGTATGCACAGATAACATTGAAGGATGCCGTTTTCAACTTTATGGAAGGCTTCTCTATGTTTTTGAATGATCCAACTTAATATGCAGTTTATACTGCAGTAAGGTATTCTGAGTTCACTGCTCACTTGAGCATTTTCAGGTCCATCACTACTTCTTTCCCTTGCAAGTGGAGTTCTTTGCATGACTTCAGGTTTCTCAGGAGGCTGAAATTCAGATAATACAAACCATTTGCAGTAATTTGCGGAGGAAGAAGGATATTTTTTCTGGGCAACAGCATAAATCAAATATCTAGGCAGAAAGCCCAGACTGCCACTTACTCGTGAAGCGAGCCATTAGGCAAATGCTGTTTTCCTTGATACCTGAAAATTGTCACTGTTCTCCATTATTCATTGTAAAGATTGCTGCATTTTCATACAATATTATACCATTCTAAAGCCACCTCCAGGTGGGAAATTGCCAGGTTTAATAATAAAGCTGGAAGAATACTTCATAGGTGATATAGCCCTACAAAAATGAGAAAGTAAAAATTCATTTATGGCAGGTACGTAGGGTTGTCAAGAGAGCCAGCATGGTGTAAGGGTTAAGAGCAGCGGATTCAAATGTTCAATTCCCCACTCCTCCACACGAAGCCTGCTGGGTGACCTTGGGCCAATCACAGTTTGCTCAGAACTCTCTCAGCCCATTCAGAGGCAGGCAATGGCAAACCACATCCATCTCTAGCCTTGAAAACCCTATGAGATTGCCAAAAGTCAGTTGTAACTTGATGGCACACACACACACACTTGTAGGACTGTCAGCTCCAGGGTGGAAATTTCCTGGAGATCTGAAGGTAGAGCCTGGGGAGGGTAGAATTTGGAGAGAGGAGAGACCTCAGTAGGTATAATGTCATACAAGCCACACACCAAAGCAGCCATTTTCTCCAGGGTACTGTTCTGTGTAGTCTAGGGGTGCCAATCACTTGGTGCTGTATTGTTGCAGTCTCAGCAAAAGCCACAATTTCTAATGGTAAACTACACAGAGTCAGGGTCTGAAATCCATTTTGTTTAAAGATGGAGGCTGTAACTGTGCCAATTCTGGGCCAAAAATGTACTGGATCAACAAGCAGCTTCCTGTTTTCCTTGGGGAGGCAGCTGCCACATGCTGCTTATAGTCTAGGCCAGGCTTCCCTGGCACCCTGGATCTTAGTGACATGTATTAAATTTCTCCCTTTGGCCCCCTGCACATGACACTGTGAGAAACTCTTGGGAATATCCCTTTTTCAGTACTGCTATTTAGAAGCACTCTGATTTTCTGGTCTTGGAAAACTGTTATAAAAGTCTTGGATAGCAAAGCTTCCCCCTTCTGGATGCACACCTTAACGTGGTGAGGGGGTTTGTGTGTGTCATGGAAGCTGAGAGCAATACCGTAAGGGGTCTAGACGCTATCAAGAGACTAAACTCCTAGCAGAGTCACTCAAGACGGAATGGTCACAGCTGAAACACCAGACGAAGATGCATCTACCCCCTTAAGGGATCAATGGCCACATCCGCAGAAGAGAACAGGCAGTTCCAATGGGGATGGGGGCAGAGGAATCCCTGAAGGTTAGCTACTGGGCAGCAGCAGTAGTGGAAGGTGACACTGGCGGAGGATCTTTCGTAGACAACGGCAGTGCCACTACAGCTAACCCTGATTAGTACTGCACAGAAGATGGCACTGGTAAACCACTTCTGACCAACCTTTACCTTGAAAACCCTATGATGAGACAATCCAAAATGAAAAAAGATATAGTGCTGGAAGATGGGACCCCCAGGTCGGATGGCACTCAATCTGCTACTGGGGTAGAGCAGAGGACAAGTACGATTAGCGCTGTTCTTAATGATGCAATTGGACTAAAGCCGAAAGGACGTTCAGTGGTTGACATGAATAGATGCAAAAGGAAAGTCCAAAGCTGTTCGATGCATATAAGCCACAGCCTTCAATTTGCAAGATCTGAGCAAGGCTTTCAAAGATAGGACATTTTGGAGGACATTGAGTCATAGGGTCGCCATGAGTTGGAAGCGACTTGACGGCACTTAACACACACACATAACAAAGCTTGCTCAGCCCAGGTAGGCTGTCATCCCTGCTGGTTCCCCATTTCAGTTTTGCTTCTCCCTCATGAGAGTTTTAATTTGCCCCCTTTTCAGTTTGTTTGCATCAAATGTTCCCCATTAACATTAATGCATTCTTCAACATTATTTCTGCTGCAAGTGCATATAAATGGCAGATAATGTACAAATGACACAAAGATGATGTAAAAGAAACCAATGAATCGTGAACACTGGTAATGAAAATGTGGGGAATAAAAAGGTTCGTAATGCCAATATACAGCCATGAAAGAAAACAGAAAAAGGCATATTCATATATCCCTGGTGTGAACTATCTGATTCAGTTCTCTTCTGACATATGGCTCAAAAAAGGATTCCCATATAACAAATTACATAATTTGGGAGAGGCTGAGCTTAGTTGAGCATTGGGTTCTGGTTGATAACACTGACCTTATGTATCACATATTCCATTGTTTTTAAAACCCTCTTTTGAAATACTACACATTCCCCTTTGTTCAAAAATTCAGACATAAAGCTCCTTCTTAGGATCACTTTTGGCATCTTTTCAGCTAATATGGAAATGTGATTTATGAAGATTAATTGAACAGAGAATATGAGGAAGTAAACTGAGTATATTGAGCCCTTTTCACATTATGAAACAAAATTGGTTATCTGATCACCTATCTGCTTGAATAAGAATTTGATCACATATTGCAAGGAACTCCCTTGATCAATTTCTTTTTATTGAGTACTCAAAATTGTCCCAATTTCCATTGCAACTAACCATGCACATCAGTTGTGCTTAAGAGGGCCTTCTCAGCAGTTGTCCCAGGCAGCTCTGCACCCAGTTTATCTCCCATCATGCAGCGCAGCATTAGCTGATCATTTTGGAGCCATGTGATTCCCCCTACCCTGTTGCTAAGGTCTTGAGGGTTTTCCATGTGCTTTTTATTGCAAGCTTGGGAACAGCAGATAACTTGACCATACAATTAAGCAACTAGAAGGACATTGTAAGTAAAATGGGTTAGTTACACAGCTAATTTGGATGAACCATGCTGAGGCCTCACTTAGAAGGTACAGAAGCCTTTTGTCACTCCAGCCATTCAGGGCTACTGGGTCATGTACGAGTCAACATGGGGCCTCTGCCTCACCAACCCAAAAGTAACAGGCTTGTTCAAGGAGAGAGGTGACACAACAAGATCTTTCTCAGCACTATTTTTCTTCAGTTTTTTTTCCCTGAAGAAGAGAAGGGACTCATCTAAAGATGGGAGATGTGCCACAAGACTGGAGGAGGATGAATGTTATCCCAATCTTCAAAAATGGTAGAAGGGATGACCCAGGAAACTACAGGCCAGTCAGTCTATCCTCTGTCCCAGCAAAGATACTGTAGCAGATTTTAAAAAGATCAGTCTGCAAGCATCTGAAGGACAACTTGGTGATCAGGGGAAGTCAGTATGGATTTGTCCCCAACAGGTCCCCAACAAATCTCATTTCCTTCTTTGATCAAGTGGTGATCTTACAGCATTGAGGCAATGCTGTTGATGTTATTTTCCTGGATTTCACTAAGGCTTTTGACAGGGTTCCCCATGATGTTTTGATGTGTAAACTGGAGGACTGTGGACTGGACTCTAGGATAGTTAGGTGGATAGGGAAATGGTTGAAGAACCATACCCAAAGAGTAGTTATCAATGGCATTTCATCTGATTGGAGAGAAGTGTCTAATGGGGTGCCCAAGGGCATGGTTCTGGGTCTGGTACTTTTCAATATTTTTATAAATGATCTGGATGAGGGGGTGGAGGTACCACTCATTAAATTTGCAGGTGACACCAAATGAGGAGTAGCAAACACACCAGAAGATGTGAACAAGATGAAATTCAACAAGGACAAGGACAGAGTTCTACATCTGGGTAATAAAAATGAGAATCATGTGTACTAGATGGGGGATACACTTCTGGGTATCACTGCATGTGAACAAGATCTTGGGGTACAGGTGGAATGTAAGCTGAATATGAGCAGTCAGTGTGATATAGAGGCAAAAATAGCTTATGTACTCTTGGGGTGTATCAACAGGGGCATAACGTTTAAATCTCAAGATGTCATAGTCCTGCTGTAAACTGCATTGGTCATTCCACACCTGGAGTACTGTGTGTAGTTCTGGAGACTTCACTTCAAAAAGAATGTGGACAGAATGGAGTGTGTGCAGAGGAGAGGATGAGGATGATCCAAGCCCTACCCTGGTGACCAAGCCCTACAAGAAAAGGCTGAGGAACTTCGGAATATTCAGTCTGAAGAAGAGGAGGTTGAAGGGGAACATGGTTGCCCTCTTTAAGTATTTAAAGGGTTGTTGACTAGAGGAGGATAGGGAGCTGTCCTATTAGCAGCAAAGGATAGGACTGACAATAATGAGTATAGATTACAGGCAGAAAAGTACCGGCTGGACATTAGGAAAAAAATTTTTACAATATGAATAGTTCAGCAGTGGAATCAGCTGCCTAGGGAGGTGTTGAGCTCTCCCCACTGGCAGTCTTCAAGCAGCGGCTGTATGGACACTTGTCACGGATGCTTTAGACTGACCCTGCATTGAGCAGAGGGTTGGACTAGATGGCCTGTATGGCCCCTTCCAACTTTATGATTCTATGAGAATGGTATCATCAATCCACGGGGAATTTGGTGGAAGTAAACCATTTTTGCAGATTTGGTGGCATTTTTAGCTGTGCGTTGTTTTCATCATGTTGTTGGATGCTCTTTTGTGCCCCTTATAGAGACCCAAAATGGCTTGCATCATTCTCCTCCTCTCCATTTTATCCTCACAACCGCCCTCTGAGGTATGTTAGGCTGAGAGTTTTGTGACTGGTTCAAGATCACCCGGCAAACTTCCATAGCAGAGTGGGATAAGAACTGGGGTCTGCCAGATCCTAGTCCTACACTCTAAGCACTATACCACACCAGCTCTCAACTATGGGCTGAATACTATTATGTTCTGTATAGATGTCCAATGTAGTGTATCTTGGGATTAAAAATTTGGGCCAATTTTTCCTTCTCAACAGATATAGTTAGATGTGGCCCATTAGTATTTTTCCAAAGGACTTTGTATGCACCGTCCATATTCAACTTTTCAGTCCCTGGAATTCAACCACTCTCATGAATCTCAAAATAACCCAGACATCTAGTAAGTCTCCATGTTGACTTTGTGACATGGTGAAAATACATTAAATTAGCTAGTGCCCTGTGTGCTTTCCAGTTTTTCCTTCCTTCATCCTCCTCCAGCTGATGTCTCATTATTTGTAATTGGCTTTGGTTTGTTATAAGATGAAGGCATAGAGTCTACTGTAAGCTGAATCTATACTGCTGCACTTTCCAGTATTGAAGGTACAGTTAATGATGCCCTTGGAGATCTGGTCAAAGAGTTTGTGGCAAGGAATGTATAGTGTCTGCAACACGGAAAAAAGGTCTTAGGGTAAGATTTGTTCTGTTTCGTTTTTTTTTTAAGTCTACCATCAAAGTAATGTCAACTAATACCAAGTACATTCTTTTATTCCCCAGGGCTCTAGCAATACAAGAGGAGACAGCAAAGCAATAAAACTCTGAACATAACAATCGAGTGACATAATTTTATTATATTGAGGAATAATGAAATGTATATGGTCTTGACTTGTCAAGTGGATAGTGCAGTGCTTACTCAATGTCCCTCTGTGGTCTACACAGTGTGGAATACTATCCTACTTGAAGCCTAGCTTCTCACTGAGGTGGTAAGCCTGTGTCTGAACTGTGTTACTTAAGACTGCAGCTAATGAATGAAATCTCTTGCTGTCATAAAACTTTCACCACATATGTAAAGCTAACATGTCAGGGAGAAGGTCTGGCTAGAACTGTTCTCCTTGCCCTATCATGTTTGTTAATGAAGAGGGTATTTTTAAAGGAAGGGCATTCAGTCATATGTTCACCCTTCCACCCACAGCCTGAACAGTCCAGAAACAGTTTTATCACCTCAGTGAATCTTAGCCTGTGCATGAGTATAAATGACTGAAGGATTATAAGGGTCAATTCAGATTGAAACCGTAGTACTTACACTATGGTCCCAAGCTTATGCAACCCTTGTCTTCTTTCACCTCTTAACAATAGCTAGAAATAAGCATGCTGACAGTTTGGGACCAGCATCTTGCCAGGCAAACATACCATGCTTGAACCCCCTTAATTACATATGGGGCATGCTCCTATCAGATCACCCTTATGTTCTCTAGCAAAGCTCATGTCAAGCATGTCTGGTAGCCACTTGATAGTTGCAGTTTGCACATGCTTTTGCCCAGTCCAAGAATTAAGTCATCTGATTTGCAACCTGATGTTTAGGCATAAATACTATTACCTCAATGGTACAACAATACAACAACTGAAGTAAATTCATCTTCATTATAAGATATGCTTATTGCAGTTTGGCTTAACGAAGATAACTGGTTTCTCCTCCAGGTGACATTTTGAGCCACTTTCTGTTTAACCTGATTCCAACAAGCCATGACTCAGGAATTCCAAGGGGGCACAACTACAACGACTGATTTCAGGAGGTGCTGCAGTTTTTATGTTAACGGTTGCAATGGCAAACCATCTCAGTGGAGGAGAGAAGGCAACTGAGGCCAACCTTATTTATTTATTTAAATATTTAGACTCTGTCTTTCTTCTTGGCTCAAGAGGAATATCATTGTGTGTGAAAAGATCATGCACAAGTGAGGTACTATTATGAGCATTATCAAATTCATGAACACCCTGACTCAGTTCAACATCTCAATTTCTGGCATAAATTCTTCCTGCTTACGACCAAACTGCACTAACCGTTTTTCCTGACCATGTAATGAAATCCGGTCGAATTATTCATTAAAATCAATGTCCAGTTTTGTGTCAGTTACATATAAGTAGTATATAAGTAGCAAAAAATGCTCATCCGTTTAAGCTATTCTATTATCAGGGTTGTGTTTAACTCATGCACACAAAGGGATTTGCCATGCTTTGAAACTCATTTTGCACACTGTAAAAGCACACAAAGCAAACAAATTGGGCCAAATGTGATTAGGGAGTGACTTAAATTTCCCCATGTGCTTCCAAAGAAGAACACTAGATATACATTTAAATAATCAGCTTTAAGTATTCATGTTAGAATACTTAGTGTTCAGCATTTACTAAGCTATTTGTACATGGGGGCGGGTAGAAAGGAAAGTTATCTTGTACAGATGATGGTGAACTAATACCTTATTTTAATTCACAGCTGGTTTGCTTTCCATTACCATGCACAATACATCAAACCTATAACTGTAGTCTCAAAACTGCAATGCTATAGCACGAACAGTCATCAGACAAAATTATTATATCTACCAAAGTCATTTGGTAGAGCAGAAATACAGTTATTTCAGTGCACCTTTGCAACATGATTACTGGGTATTAGTTGTTTTTTGTTTTGTTTTTGAGGGAAAATATCTTAGTATTATATGGAACTAGAACTCTACTTCTGCTTCCTTCTCTTCTCTAGATATAGTCTAGAGTTTTAATGAATGCATTCTCTTAAGGTCCTAAGGTATTATTTATTATGATTTTCAGGATATATATATATATATATATATATATATATATATATATATATATATATATATATATACACATACACACACACACACACACACACACACACACCATCAGTTCATTTTGGAATGAAGAGGCTAATCAGGAAAATGATGGAGGAGTACTTGGAAAAACAAACAAACCTTAAAGCTTCAAATTGAACATGCAGCCATTATGACAAAAAGAGAAAATAGAATAGAAACCATTACATTGCATTGTATTACATTACATTACATTAGACCCCATTATAAGTTTTTTTTAAGTAGACCCTGATGATATTGCTGCCCAAATGAGAGAGGGAGGTTGGCCAGGAGTCACAATGGGCACAATGAGCATAAACAACAAAAACAAAGACTCTACGTGTTGGATCCAGTGCAAAGATTGCAGATGTTTGCACCTTCCCATTTCCCCCAGTAGGCCTTTCTGACCTTGTCAAAGTTTATTCCTAAAATTGTGGGGCCAACATGGAGTACTACCCATGTAGGTTAAGAAGCTGCTGGGGTGAGGGAAAAAGTGAAATCACTAGGGGTGTGTGCCAATTTTTTCAGTATTTTTCGGATTTGGGTTTAATAGACCCCAATTTTTTCAGAAAATCTGAAAAAAGCAGAAACCTCATACCAATATGGTTTTGTTTTTTTGGCTTTTTTTTGAATGTTTGAAAATGTTTTGATCTATTAGTCCCTATGGAGAATCTTTGCAGGAATCGAGGGGGACAGGTTTTTTTGTTTTTTTTTAATAGAGCTACCAAATTCACAGTATAGCTTCAGGTGCCTCTTCTTAGAAGAACTCCTGAGTTTGGTATAGATTGGGTCAGGAGGTCCAATTTTATGCCCCCCAGAGAGGGTGCCCCCTTCCATTCAACATTGTTTCCAATGGAGAAAAATGGGGTCCCATAAAATTAGACCCCCTAACCCAATATTCATCAAACTTAGGGGTTCATGTAACCATCAGCTACTCTGCAAATTTGGTGTCTCTACCTCAAAAAAACAGTCCCCCAGAGCCCTGCAAAGACTTACCAAAAGAGTGTAATCAAGCAATTTAAGACCAGAGAATCGAGCGGATACAAATTTTACCAGTATTCTTGCCATCATAGGAAACTTTTTCAGCAACATCACATTCTTTGGGGATTCTTTGTGGGGCTCTGGCAGGGCTGTTTTTTTGAGGCAGAGGTACCAAATTTTCAGTGTAGCTGCTGGTGACTATCCTTACAAGTTTGGTGAAGATTGGGTCAGGGGATCCAATTTTATTGGTCTCCATATGTTTGTCATTTGGGGGGCATAAAACAGGTCCCCTGACTCAATCTTCACCAAATTCAGAGGTTCTTGTAACAAGGGCACCAGCAGCTATGCTGAAAATTTGGTACCTTGAAAAACAGCTTCCCCAGAGTCCCACAAAGATTTCCCATTGACTAACATTGAGCTGTTCCCTTTAAAACAGGGGTCCTCAAACTAAGGCCCGAGGGCCGGATCCGGCCCCCGGAGGGCTTTTGTCCGGCCCGGGGACCAAGGAAGCCAGTCCCCCCTTGCCCCCCTCCCCAGAGCTTTTCTGGGCTTCCTGGCTGTGTAAGCCCAACTGGAAGCCTCCCTCCCGCCCCAGTCGCCCCCTTCCCTGCTCCCTCTCCAGCCCAAAACCCCTTTCCTGGGCACACAAGGCATATTGCTGCTTCGCGTGCTGCCTTGTCGCCCCCTTCCCCCTCTCCCTCCCAGGCCCAAAACCTCCTTTCCTGGGTGCGCGAGGCGTCTTGCTGCCTCGCACGCTGCCCAGTCGCCCCCTTCCTGTCCTGGCGTTCCTGTTTTGGCCACAGTTGGCAGCGTTCTCACGGCTCAGGCCTCTCTCTCCTCCTGGGGGTATCCTTGTGGCCTGGAGATAATTGTAGGGGCCCCTTGGGAGGGCTGGGCATATCTCCAGGGAGAAGAAAAAGACTTGTGGCCATTTATGCACAGGAGGTTTTGCCTTGGATTTGCCGCTCTCCAGATGCACATTTTCCCCATCCGAATTCTCAGAACTCAAAAGTAAATTCCCCCACCCCCACCCCAGGGGAGAGTTTGGAGAATTCGGATGGGGAAAATGTGCATCTGGAGAGCGGCAAATCCAAGCCAAACCCTTCCATGAATAAATGGCCTTGGTTTTTACATGCCAACTTTCTCTACCACTAAAGGGAGACTCAAATTGCCTTACAATCCCCTTCCCATACCCTCCCACAACAAACTCCCTGTGAGGCAGGTGGGGCTGAGAGAGTGCTAACAGAGCTGTAACTTGCCCAAGGTCAGCCAGCTGGCTTCGTGAGTAGGGATGGGGAAACCAACCAGGTTCACCAGATTAGCCTCCGCTTCTCACGTGGAGGAGTGGGGAATCAAACCCGGTTCTCTAGAGTCCCCGCTCCAAACCGCCACTCTTAACCACTACAGGGGGAAGGACCGGGCTTGTAAGGAGGATGCTTTTCCGGAGAGCCCCCTCGTGCCGCCGCCTCCTCCCCCGCAACAGTCCGGCCCCCAACAGTGTTTGAGGGACAGTGAACTGGCCCCCTGTTTAAAAAGTTTGAGGACCCCTGCTTTAAAAGTTAAAAGAAATGGCTCCATAAGGCTGCGAGGAAAGCCAAAAAGCCACACATAAAAAATATATGGCTTTTTTCAGATTTCATCTTTTGGGCTTTATTTGGTTTCTTTTTTGTTTTTGGCTAGAAAAAAAAACCCTGAAATAGCTTTTCCGGCTTTTTTGGGTTTAGCATAATGGTATGCACACCCTAGAAACCACCCCTTTCTTCTGTCATCAAAGCTCCAGGAAGAATCAGGAAGGAGTGGTATTGCACCTTCTCCTTACCTTGCAACCATCATATTACTCCCTATGGGTTCTTGTAGGTTATCCGGGCTGTGTAACCGTGGTCTTGGAATTTTCTTTCCTGACGTTTCGCCAGCAACTGTGGCAGGCATCTTCAGAGTAGTAACACTGAAGGACAGTGTCTCTCAGTGTCAAGTGTGTAGGAAGATATAGTCAGAAAGGGGTTGGGTTTGAGCTGAGTCATTGTCCTGCAAAAGTAATGTGCTAATCATTGTCCTGTAAGTATCAAGATAATGTGCTAATGACGGTGTGGTATGTTAATATGGAACCATTGTATCCTGAAGTGATCTGTTAATGTATGAAGTCCAAAGCTAATCTCCATGGCTATTGTTGACTATAGTCTTTGTTAGTCTGGAGGTTTTTAGGACAGGAAGCCAAGCCTTATTCATTCTTAAACTCTCTTCTTTTCTGTTAAAGTTGTGCTGATGTTTATGAATTTCAATGGCTTCTCTGTGCAATCTGACAAAATAGTTGGTAGAATTGTCCAGTCTTTCAGTGTCTTGGAATAAGACCCTGTGTCCTGTTTGTGTCAGTCCATGTTCAGCCACTGCTGATTTCTCAGGTTGGCCAAGTCTGCAGTATCTTTCATGTTCTTTTATCCTTGTTTGTATGCTGCGTTTTGTGGTCCCGATGTAAACTTCTCCACAGCTGCAAGGTATACGATATACTCCTGCAGAGGTGAGGGGGTCTCTTTTGTCTTTAGCTGATCGTAGCATTTGTTGTATTTTCTTGGTGGATTTAAACACTGTTTGTAGGTTATGTTTTTTCAAAAGTTTCTCCATCCTATCAGTGACTCCTTTAATAAATGGCAAGAATACCTTTCCTATGGGAGACTGTTTTTCCTGAGTTTTCTGATTTTTGTTTGGTTTAATGGCCCTCCTGATTTCATTCTTGGAATAGCCGTTTGCTAGCAGTGCGTGATTTAGATGATTAGTTTCTTCCTTGAGAAACTGTGGTTCACAGATCCGTCTTGCACGGTCCATTAATGTTTTGATTATTCCTCTTTTCTGTCGGGGGTGGTGGTTGGAGTTTTTGTGTAAGTAGCGATCTGTGTGAGTTGATTTCCGGTAGACCTTGTGACCTAACTGAGAGTTTGTTTTACGGATGACAAGGGTATCAAGAAATGGGAGTTTACCCTCAATTTCCTTTTCCATGGTAAACTGAATGTTTGGATGGATATTATTAAGATGGTTTAGAAATTCCATTAATTTTTCTTCACCATGGCTCCAAATAGTAAATGTATCATCTACAAACCTGAACCAGACTGTAGGTTTGTAAGGTGCCGATTCTAATGCTGTCTTTTCAAAAAATTCCATGTAAAAGTTTGCTATTACTGGACTGAGTGGACTTCCCATAGCTACTCCATCAATCTGTTCATAAAATTCTTGATCTCATAGGAAATAACTTGTTGTCAAACAAGTTGTCAAACCTCCAGACTAACAAAGACTATAGTCAACAATAGCCATGGAGATTAGCTTTGGACTTCATACATTAATAGATCACTTTAGGATACAATGGTTCCATATTAACATACCACACCGTCATTAGCACATTATCTTGATACTTACAGGACAATGATTAGCACATTACTTTTGCAGGACAATGACTCAGCTCAAACCCAACCCCTTTCTGACTATATCTTCCTACACAATTGACACTGAGAGACACTGTCCTTCAGTGTTACTACTCTGAAGATGCCTGCCACAGTTGCTGGCAAAACGTCAGGAAAGAAAATTCCAAGACCACGGTTACACAGCCCGGATAACCTACAAGAACCAATGAACTCTGACCGTGAAAGCCTTCGACAATACTCCCTATGGGGCTCGTGGCTGCAGGAATAAACTTTCCTGGGGTTGGAAAGAATTGCTGGAGAGAGTGGAAAGTCAGGAAGGTCCACAGCCATCATCACCTTGAGCTGGTGGGTCTTTGAATCCCACCCCATATGTGCTAGTTGATATCAGGATTCATGTATACGAGGCCTGTACCATCCTGCCAAAAGGAGCTCAACAGCAACATTTCAAGCTGAGTACACCAAAGGTAAGAGTTATACTTTAAAGTATTAAATGTCTCCTGTTTGTGTTCCACTATATTTCTCTTGTATGAAGAATGAATGATCACAGAGTACATTCTTTAACAAGCATGGAGGGAAAAATAATTGTCAACCTAATTCAATTTTATTCTGATGACATTGCCTAAGCATGGACCCAATCCAAGTGGCAAGTAGAAGGAAACATGCCAACCTGGATAGCGAACCCCACTGATCCGACAATATGTCAATGCATACTTTCAAATTCTGCTCGGGAAAATGTCACAGCCTTTACGTTCTCATCTGCAGATGCTCCTGTGCTGTGTAAACTAAAGACAACTTTAGGTCAATCTGTATCTTGTCAGCTGCAATAAAGAATTACAGCTTACTAGAGACAGAAGAGGGGTTTTTAAGTCAGTGATTTTTGGGAAAGGAAAATTAGGGTTGACAGCAAAATAGTATTTTCAGCAAGAGCACAAAATTTAAAGAAGCTTATAACGATCTTCAAAAATAACATCTTGACTTTGCTTTAGGCTTGTTGTCTTTAAAATGCATGTTCCAAGAAGGTATCCAAGGTTTGTCTATATTAGCAAGAAAAAGTACTGAGGCAACTTAGAGGCTAAGTCTAATAGTACCATTGATTAAACACCCACTGCATTCAATAGGCTACTTCTACCAGGTTACTGTGCATACAATTGCAGCCTACAGTTCTTAACTACACAAAGTTAGTATGTATTGAAATTAGGGGTGTGCAGCCCAAAAAAAAAAAAAAAGGGATTTTTCAAATCTGGATATATTGGAGTTGAAAAATATCAGTATTCCCAGTTTTCCAGGCAGACGGCAAAATCAGCTAGTAGATTAAGCCCGGATGAGTTTATGTACATGGTTGATGAGTTGTATATGGCATACTGGATGTCAAGTTGCACACCCCATTGTTGATAATGCCTCACCACATTGACTAGAGAGTCAATACCAATGGAGCAATTTACAGATATGAGTTTCTTATTAGCAGTTTATCTTAAGATCTCATCCAAAGTGAATGTTAAATATACATTTTGAAATGTACGTGCTTGCTTCTTACTGTAAAGAGTTTATCTTCTCAAGCACTTAAGCATGCAGCATTAATTTATTTCTTGCTTTAAAAAAATTGCAATTGTTTCCTTATGAAACAAATATCAACAATGAGAGGAACGCATCCTCAATATGCTTTTGTGCTGAATGTAGATGTTTGCACAGAAAGGCAAATTAGTATGAATGGCCACATAATCCAACATTTCAGATTGATATTGATGCCTTTTAATATCCTCTTGCCTGGCTCCAAGTGCTAATTCATGCAACTTTTTTGCTTTCAGCACCACTACTACTGCATCAACATGCCACCTAAATAACTGTAATTAAGCATTCTCTGTAGCTGCTGATTACAGTATGCTGATGAACATTCCCGGTGGATTTTAACAGCCTCTTTCATAACAACTACAATAATCATCTCATATTATAATATCTGCGCTTCTGAAGACTTCTTAAATAATCTAAAATTTAAATTGTACTGACTGTTGATTATTACAATCTAAAGTTCAACAGGAGCTTAATCAAAAAGGTTCAAGTATCACATCTCTGACATCTATTAAGCAATATACATCTTGGGAAATAAATACTAAAGCTGTTTAGGCTTTGAACCAAAGTAAACTTTTATTTAAAGCAAAGGGCTGCTTTTCAATTTATGAAGTGACATCTGAATTTCTCTTTTTGTTGCAGTGAATAAAATCATTTTGCAAGGTGTTTTTCTAAGTTAACAGTGCTTTCAACAACAGTGAAGACAATAATAATAAATGACACTTCGAAAGGTATAAAAATGAAAATGAAACACAACATAAAGAGGCTGGGCTGCTTCTTATGCTGCTTTATTTTTTTGGTTTTCAAATGCACAGTTGTAAAGAAGATCCAGTGTATTGCACAGGCTGGCACATGCATAATTAACTGCCAGTCGTGGGTGTCTACTTAGTGCAAAAAAGCTCCTGAGAGTTAAGTGGGAAAAAAGTTATTGCTTTGAGGCCAGGATAAGGACCTGAAGAAGCTTACAGATTTGTCTTAAGTAGGGATGCCACAACTTTTGTAGTAAACCTGTTGAGCAGTCAACCTTGCCCCATTCAACACTCTCCAATTAGATTGTGAGTCAATCAGGGATATGTTTAGATGGTCTTGAGCTATCCAAACACCTGCCAAATAAGTTTGTCATTGCCTGTTAGACAGAAGCCAATTCACAGCTGATGAGGGAATCATCTGGGTTCTGATCTACCTCCCTCAGAAAAAAACTTCACTACACAGTGCAGTTACAAAAGGGAGAGGAGAAAGATCTCATTTCTCTTCCCCTTTCCAAGATGGGCTGGGGTAGAAGCAATAATTTAAATTTAACCATTGCAAAAGAGAGAGGAGATAGTTTCTCATAGTTTCTCTGTAGCCTACAGAGAAGCAATCCCCCCCAAGCCCTTTCTATTGTGGTGCATCTCAGCCCTGACAAAATAGGACAATGTAGTCAAGAAGTCTTTGAAGAGAAGTTTAGATTACTAGTTAGGATGACGAGGCCAGGATGTCCAAGGTGGCATTTTCCAGCGATGCTACCTATTCAGTGCTGAAGTCTAGTTAGAGAGGAAAAGGTGAAGTACATTGATACATGGATAGAAAGTGATATTGGGAATAGTTGTGGAAATATTTAGACAAACTGAACCTGTGCAAATAGATAAGCTGCACTTGAACCTCTATAGCACTAGAATAGTGCAGCTTCGCATTAAAAAGCACTGGGGGGTTGGGAGCAGGTGGGGGTACTGTTCCCAAATTCAGTTGGTGCCTATGGGCTGTGCCACAGTTTTACATGCATAAGGCTGTGCCATTACCACAGCGTGTTCCTGAGCTGGGGAAGTTTAGGGAGCTGACTAGCTACTGCCATGCCTCCGGGGGGGCCCCTTCCCCTGGCAGTGCAGGGGGTTGTGCCAGTGGCACTCTGGCAGGGGCCTCTGGTGTTGCCATTCCTGTGCTCAGCAGTGGCACGGTGGTGCTGGGACACTCTGCTGGTGTATTTCTGGGTTACATCAGTGTAACTGTAAGCAGGTGGTCATGCACTTTCTCCCCCCACCCCAGGATGGCACTGTAAGTCCATTATAACTGTAGATAGTAGAACTGCAGGCTGCTAGTTGTTATCTTGTTTACAAAAAAGCACATTGGGCTAATGAGTTCTGAAAACATTTTCTCTTTTATGACCCTGAAATGCTGCAATGTTGTCCACATCCTGACCTGGATGGCCCAGGCTAGCCTGATCTCACGAGATCTTGGAAGCTAGGCAGGGTCAGCCCTGGTAAGTATTTGGATGGGAGACCATCAAGGAATTCCAGGGTTGCTATGCAGAGGAAGGCAATGGCAAACCACCTCTGTTAGTCTCTTGCCTTGAAACCCCTTCAGGATCACCATAAGTCAGCTGTGACTTGACAGCACTTCACACACACACAATGCTGTCCACCATTCCAGAAAAAATAACTAACATGTAGTGACATATTAAAAATGTTTTAGAGGCCACAGGTGATAACATTCCTTTTAAAGGGGGCTTAAATACAATTTCTAGATCTCAGTTACAAAATTGCCTTGACATAAAATCCAAATCGTTTCTTCAATTCCAAGAACATTTTAGCAATAGGTAAACAGTGTGCCCTGACCTGGATGGCCCAGGCTAGCCTGATCTCGTCAGATCTCAGAAGCTAAGCAGGGTCAGCCCTGGTTATTATTTGGATGGGAGACCACCAAGGAATACCAGGGTAGCTGTGCAGAGGAAGGCACTGAAAAAACCACCTCTGTTAGTCTCTTGCCATGAAAACCCCAAAAGGGGTCGCCATCGACTGCGACTTGACTGCACTTTACGTACACACACAAACAGTGTGCACACTTGAGTCTTTGCATATGTGATCAACTCCACTGTCTCTATTACTTTTGGTCTGTGTGAGCTTTTGCCCTTGCTTCAGCTGCTACCATTTGAAACTTCTCAGAGAGATCGCGTTGACCTTTAAGTTTCAGGAAGCGTTTACGTTTACCTACCATAGCATATCTATATGAATGGTCCAGTGGAAAAAAAAGCTGGTTAGTTTTGCCCTTTAATTCCTTATAATGCAAGGGAAAGGAGTAAGGGTGGAAGGAAATCAATTGTAACTTATCCCTTGTCGAAGATCAGCAAACACTGTGTCACAAAACCAATGTGAAGAAATGGAGTATGGATTTTCTGCTGACATTTGTAAAGTGTTTGTGTCAAAGTATTTTTCTAATATAGCAAAGGTTACAGTTTAACAAATTAAAGTACATGTTTCTTTTGAACTGACATGCTGGTCATTTGGGTTAATTTAAATGGCATATGTTTTTCTAATAAACTCTTAACCTAACCTTCTTTGTTCATGACTGCTCTTTGCATTATTCAGATAGAAGTAATTGCTTTTTCATCAAAAATGAGCTCAATGAAGATACTGTAATAGCCTGTTTTTGAGGCTATTATTTTTATCTGGTAAAATTAGTGAACACACCTTATTAACAATGCTGTACAAATCACCATCCATATGCACCAGTAATAGCTTTTATCTCCATTTTGGGCAGTGGAATTGAGGCAGAGGGGAAACATTCACAGTTACATTTACCAATGACTTGAGTTCTCCTCTTCGTGACCACAGCATTAACATGGATTTTTTCTTTGTAATTCTCTTACTGCCACATCTTTACCAGGACAGAACACATTTTTATCCACAGTTGAACTGAAGTATCAATAACCCAGTTTACCTGGTTATTTCTTCTATATATTCATGTATCTGATTTAAGTAGCTATGCTTATGAACATTTTTCCCTATTCATCTGTAATACTTCTTATGCAATAGCTGCAGTCATAACATGACCACTCATTTGCGATAGATTTTTCTGTACAACCAAGCTATCATTGATAGAGTTAACATGGTTGTTTGAAATTTCTGTCATGGATTAACTGTCAGGCACAGAACATTCTCATAAGTGGAATGAAGTAGCCATCAATAAGTAGCAAGCATAGTAAATGCATTGTGCAGTAACAGTCAAGGAGTTATGATTTGAATTCAAGTATTAAAACAAACTTCATCTGCTTTTGACTTATTTTTAGAATTTTCACAAATCAGATTTGTGATTCCTGAAAACACTGTGCTAATACTGGTATAGTTTTCACGCTTATATTCAAAATGTCAATCCCTGGTAGCTGTACCTAGGGCTTTTGAAAAATTTTTTGGCAAAATTCGGCCCTTTTTAATTTGGGACATGCCAAAGTCCGAACTCCCATGCTTCGGATCCGTGAAATTCGGTGCGAGATCCAGAGTTCGGGGGAAAATTCAGCTGGGTCTTTAAAGTGCTGGGTGCCGCCTGGGCACTTCAAACTGAGAGTTGGGAAGGGGGCGGGGTCTTTAAAGAGCCCCCGCGGGCCTTCACGGGGCTTCCCTGAAGGCGCGCGGAGGGCGCTTTAAACAGATCTGCCCCTTCCAGCTGCAAGCCCGTGAAGGTGTGCAGGGGGGGGAACAGATCTGCGCCTCCCAGCTGGAAGGTGCAGATCTGTTTAAAGCGCCCCCATGCACCTTCAGGGAAGCCCCGTGATGGCGTGCGGGGGGGAACAGATCTGCTCCTCCCAGCTGGAAGGCGCAGATCTGTTTAAAGCGCCCCCCCACATGCCTTCAGGGAAGCCTATTGAAGGTGCGAGGGGGGGAACAGATCTGCGCCTCCCAACTGGAGTCCCGGGAAACCGGGCGGTGGGTCTTTAAAGGCAGGAAAAGGCAGGTTCAGGAATGCCGAACCTGCCGAATTTATTCGGCGATTGCCTCGAATTTGCTGAATTTGGGGCGTCATTTTTCCGCCTTTTTTCAGTTCGGTTCCATCCGAACTGAAAACCCCCCAAATTGTGGAAAATTCGGCTGTTTTTTTGGTTCAGATGAACCGAATCGACAGCCCTAGCTGTACCACCTCGGAAAAAGATGTCTCCATATTGAACATATCTACGTAGAGAACAATGCCCTTCTTTGAATATGGGGACATATCTGAAACACACACACATAAGTATATCTAATAGTCAACTGGCTGGCCCCTGTACCAGCAGCACAACAGGGCCACCTGTAGACAGTCTAAATGGAAAAAGAAGAAACCATCAAAAATGACTTGGTAAGGATTAACTAATGTTGAGATCAGTGTTACGTAAAGTTCTCCCTGCATACAGGTAAACCTTTTCTAAAGTACACCTAAAGCAGTCTGTATTTCTTTTGGCATCTTTAAGCCTGTATATACATGGGTCAAACCTGGCACCATATTTCCAGAAACGGAAGGAAGCAAAGAATATTTAATATACTGTTATTTAGAATAAAAAGCATAGCATAAGGAAAAGTGGAGAGATATAGACAATTTAAAACTATGCAGTTGGTCCAGAAGAGTATAATTTACCTCCAGAGGAAGTTAGTACACATTCTAGTAAAGATAGTTGGGGGGAGGGGAGGTTGCTACCTGAATGGGAAATAAAAGAGGAGAATGTAAGATATGCTTAGCCTATCTGACAAGAAGAGAAGGGGAGTTCGTGGTTGCAGGTTCCTTGAAGATCATAGTGGGGGAAGATGGTCCTTGGGCAAGACAGAGTCCTTGCCTCGTTCTAAGTTGACCTCTGAGTCCTCAGGGTGGCTGAATCCAAATTGCTGAGCAAAAGAGCACTTTTTATACTTTTTTGTCTGTTGGACCATTGGGGGTTGAATTTGAGAGGGAAAATCCAGGTTTTTTCTGTTGCTACAAGAGGCTGGAAGAGTGTGCAGAGAACTTAATTGAATTAAAATAAAAAACCCTCAAAGGACTAGCTTGGGCAGTGGTAGAAATTGGCCCAGTTAATGTCCAACCTCTCTGGGCAAGGCAGGATACCTGCTTTTATTTTGGGTGCAATTGACCCGTTTATCACACTGGGAGGGGAGTGCATCATTCACAGGTATTGGCTGGGTGGATTTAAAGTAATTGCCAGGCAGCCAAAACAGGCCTTTGACAATAGACGCCTTGGTGCTCTCCTGGGCTTCACTTGAATTTTAATTTGCCTGTATCTCTCATTTTAAAGTTCTCTTTAATGGAAGAAAAAATGCTTTCCAAAATGGGTAGGGTTGCCAACCTCCAGGTACTAGCTGGAGATCTCCTGCTATTACAACCAATAGAGATCAGTTCACCTGGAGAAAATGGCCGCTTTGGCAATTGGACTCTGTGGCATTGAAGTCCCTCCCCTCCCCAAACCCTGCCCTCCTCAGGCTCCACCCCAAAAACCTCCTGCCATTGGTGAAGAGGGACCTGACAACCCTAAAAATGGGGTAGGAACTCTAGTGGCCATTTTCCTTTCTAATACATCAGAGGTACAAGATTCCAAGAGTGGGAGCCTCCAGTCCAGAGTGACCTGAGTGACTAGTGGTGGGGTGTCTCCTGGGCAACATAAGCTAATTATCAGTAAAGGGGGAGAAGTTTGGTCTATAATGCTCCTGAGAGCTTAGTCAATACTGGAGTGCATGATTTGGGAGATGATATGGAGCATCTAGATCACCCCCTCTTCCTGTAATTTCTTGTGGGCCTCCAGCTTGTGTGTATGTGTGTGTTTACTCAGTCTATACACATCCTATGTGCTTGGTGCCTTGGTGAGATGTTTGAAAAGCCACATGAGATAAGCTGGAAAGAAAGGTGTTTAGTTTTTACTCACTGGATCCGGATACAAAAATATGAATCATTCATCTTTGATGAATCAGATGTTAAAACGTTTTGGCAGATTTATTTAAGTTACAGATAAATTCTAAAGTAAATGTTATCAATTTGTCTATATTTGGTAGCGCTCCAATGTGTCCCACAAAATCTGTTGAAATACCCTTTGTTGAAATCTGTTGAAATACCTTCAATACCCTTTGGAGGGTGCTTTTGTAGTTCTCATTAAATGGTTCATCCTGAGTACAGCAGTTTCCTTAATTGCAGTCTAATTTTTGATTCTGAGCTTTTTAACTCTCCTTTTAATTCTGATTTCCTCCTAGCCTTATTATTGGTGTGCTGTAAATAACCTTGTGAATTTAATATATGAGAAAACACCTAGAAGAGATATACAGTGTAAAATGTATGTAAGCTATCATTGCAACAAATAGATTCTGAACAAGATGACACCAAACCTAATGCTAGCATAAGCAACTCTATTAAAGCTTATGTTGATTTATAGAATTATCCCTGGGGATTCACACACAATGTGAAATAAACAGAGCATAACAATCAACTAGTTGATCCAACTAGGGAGATCCACACATTGATGAAGTTTCTGTGTACACAGCTAGTGAACATGCAAATACATATCTAGTGGTACATCACCATCTGCATTATAATACTTATCTGTATCTCATTGAACTGACTGGATAAGTCTTTTGTTGGAGACTGGAGATGCATACCCATATACGGCCACAGCTTGGTGTACTCAACTAATATTAAAAGACCTAAAGGCATAGTGTTTTTAATATATTTATGGATTCTCTTTGGAAACCATCTCAAACCAATTTGAAGAAGTGATATACAAACATTTTAAATAAATAAGCTTTTCCAGTGTTTATCAGCCTTCACCTTCCAACAGGTGTTCATAGTGGGGAAAATAAATTACTGCTACATTTCCTTAAGCAATATTTATCTGAAGCATGTCTTCTGCTTTTTAAGATTAAAAAAAACTGAGAGATCGTAATTCCACATTAATTAGATTTCAAGAAAAGGGCTTTCTAATAGGTATGAAATAACAAAAGTCACTGCACTGTCAAAACAGTAAGTAATAAATATACTATCACACCCTAAAATTAGATATGTCTGTATCTCAAGTACAGATTGAAAAGTACAGTACAGGTTTTATTTTAAAAGGTACAGGTATTAATTTTAAAAGCAGGAAATCACACCAAGTAAAGGTATATGCTCTTTATTTTGTTCCGGGAAAATAATGTGATTGTATATGTGGGGATATTAGTACAACAAAACCAACACCAATTATCATGGCACTTTCAACTTAGTCAAGAAGGAAATAATATGCCATCTTTCCGATAATAATGGAGGAATCGGTCCTTTCCCACTTGTCCCCTTCATTCTTGGAAGCATGCTTAATTTACATGCAATGCAAGTCATATTTATAAAGGATGACTGCTAGAAGCATGGAAAGATCAAAAACCATTTAAAAATATTTCCTGAATGTCAAATTCAGGCGATATTATTGACTTCCTCGAAGGCAGATATACACACATAGAGAAAGAGAACACTAGTTTTGTTGATGAAGAAACAATGGCAACACTAGAAGAGATCAAAAACTATTTCAGATTATATTCAGTAGGTTTAATGAGTCAATAAAGGAACTTTAAAAGGATACATCAAACAAAGGAGAGTATGTAGAGAGAGAGAAATATTTGAAATGTCATGAAAGGACTGAGAATAAATTAAATGCCACAGCAACTATAGTAGCCAAATTAAAAGAATAGAACAGAGAAATTGGTGACAAGGTGGGGAATCTAGAAATTACATTTATATTGTTGGAGAGAGATTTTACAGTAATAGAGGAAGAGAATTACAGAGCAATCCTGGGAATTGCAGCAGCCAGGGAAGGTTTCCTAGTAACCGTGGGGGGGAAAGGGGTTTAATTGTTTTTAAAAACTCTAAAAGGGAGGAAAAGGCCCCATCACAAACAGTGGTGCAGCAACACCATTTCGTTAGGGGGCATTCCCAGTTGTGGAAGGGTTTTTGTCTCTTAACTGAGCTCTGTTACAGTCCAAAGTGTTTGTTTTTTACTATTCAAAGGACGCTCTCCTGCCTCTCCTTTTCTCTCTCTCATTCTGCTTTGAGGAACAAGTTTGTTTACTCTCTTGCTTTCTCATTAACCTCCTATTAAATTCTCACCACTTTTAATTCTCGCATTTATATAAGGTGATGAAATTTCTGTGCTGAGTCACAAAGGTTTTGTGTATATTGTATATTGATTTTAGGTATTTAGAACAGCCATGAAGGAGCTAGAAAAGATTCTGAAGTGTAAGGATGTGTCACTGGCCACCAAGATCAAATTAATTCATGCCATCGTATTCCCTATTACTATGTATGGGTGTGAAAGCTGGACAATGAAGAAAGCTGACAGGAAGAAAGTAGACTCCTTTGAAATGTGGTGTTGGAGGAGAGTGTTACGGATACCGTGGACTGCCAAAAAAACAAATCAGTGGGTTATAGATCAAGTCAAGCCTGAACTGACCCTAGAAGCTAAAATGACTAAACTGAAACTATCATATTTTGGTCATAATATGAGAAGGCAAGAGTCACTAGAAAAGACAGTCATGCTAAGAAAAGTTGAGGGCAGCAGGAAAAGAGGAAGACCCAACAAGAGATGGATTGACTCTATAAAGGAAGCCACAGCCCTCAATTTGCAAGACCTGAGCAAGGCTGTCAAAGATAGGACATTTTGGAGGACTTTGATTCATAGGGTCGCCATGAGTCGGAAGCGACTTGACAGCACTTAACACACACAACACACACAGAACCTTTACAGGTATTAATAGGTATTTTAGGTATTAATAGGCATTTTAGGTATATGGTATTTTAGGCATTTTAGAATTTTATAAATGTCTGTTTTACATATCTTTTAATTCAATGGGTCAGAAAAGAGCATGCCCTTTTATAGAAATATCAAGTTCACATTGTAAGCAAAGTAGGATGGACGATTTTTTAACTTCCCAGCTGGCAACTGAAAACAGGTTTCAGTGTTTAGACAATAGCTCACTATCTTTTTCTCAGTCTGTTAAGGAGCCTTCTAGGGCTGTCAAAAAAAAAATTCGGTACAGTTCGGATTCAGCCAAATTTGGCCCTTGTGGGTTCGGTACGTGCCGAAGTCCGAACTCCCCCACTTTGGATCCGTTCAATTCGGCGGGAATTCAAAGTTCGGAAAAAAATTCGGCCGAATAAAGCCATTAAAAACACAATCGCGCCTTTCCGCGGCTCTGGGGGGGCATTTTTGGGGTTAGAGGTCCCAAACTTTTGGCAGAGCTTCAAAGGACGTTTATTGAAAGACTCCCCAAGTTTTGTAAAGATTGGGTCAGGGGGGGGCTGAGATATGGGCCCTGAAAGGGGTCCCCCCACCCTTAATGTGCATCTCTCAGCAGAGCTTGCCGCCCACGCACAAAGCTCCCAGCCCGACAACAGCAGAGAAATTAGCAAAACAACTGCAAACACAACCTTGTTAAACAACACCTTTGCAACACACAACTGAAACCTCCCCCCTCAAACCAGGGAGCGAGAGACTCGAGGGGGAACACACACCCCAGGCAGAACCGACGAAAGCCCCCTTTGGCTTCCCCCCCACCCACAGAAACTGCTCCCTCCCCACACACACACAGACTCTGCTTTCCCCCACACACACACACATACACAGGAGAAAAATTATAGATTAAAGCCCCCAAAGGGGTCTTACTGTGGCTGTCTTCTGTTCCATCAGGACGGGCTGTAATCCAAGATGATTCCAATTAGGCACGGAACGTTTTGCTCTGGAGAAGATGCACAGGGTCTGATCCATTCATCCCAATAGGGAAAAGGGGAAAGGGGAAAGGGGAAAGCCCATATCTCGGGACCCCCTGACCCAATGTTTACAAAACTTGGGGGGTATCTTAAGAACACTGGTCTGAAACTCCGCTCAAAGTTTGGGATCTGCACCCCCAAAAATGCGCCCCCTGCAGCCATGGAAAGAGAAAAGGGGGGAGGCGATATTTCTGCCCCCACTGAACCCATCTTTACAAAACTTGGGTAGTATCTTAAGAATAATTCACTGAAGCTATGCTAAAAGTTTGGGGGCTATATCCCCAAAAAAGTGCCCCCTGCAGCCACATAAATGGAAAAAGGGGGGAGGGAAAAGGGGGAGAGCCCATATCTCGAGACCCCCTGACCTAATGTTTACAAAACTTGGGGGGTATCTTAAGAACACTGGTCTGAAACTCCGCTCAAAGTTTGGGATCTGTACCCCCAAAAATGCGCCCCCTGCAGCCATGGAAAGAAAAAGGGGGGAGCCCATATCTCGGGACCCCCTGATCCAATGTTTACAAAACTTGGGGGGTACCTTAAGAAGCTTCATCTGAAGCTCCAGTGAAAGTTTTGTGTCTGTACCCCAAAAAATACGCCCCCTGCAGCCACAGAAAGGAGCGAATGTGCACAAGCACCCCCCACACACGCACGAGGATTTCGCTCTCTCTCCCTGGCCGGGCCGCACATCAGCTGATTCCTCCAGTACTCAATCCTGACTGATTGGCCAGAAGAAGACCCAGCTTGCCCACCGATTGGCCGGGGGAGGAGAATGCTGCTTACTGACGGTTATGCTGCTTACTGACGGCCGAATTGGCCGAATTTATTTGCGAACTCCCGAACTCGCTGAATTCGGCCCCCCCGGTTGCCCGTCAGTTTTGAGTTCGGTTCCTCCCGAACTAAAAAGCACCGAATCAGGGGAAATTCAGCTGATTTTCAGTTTGGGCAGAACCGAATTGACAGCCCTAGAGCCTTCCAATTCTGTGGGTGGGATACCAGGTCAGAAATTAAGTAGGCCAGACTGTGATGGTAGCTCTGCTGCTTCTATGCTAAAGATATTGGCAGACCACACTTTTCTTATTGCTGATGAGAATTTGCCTAAACTGCAAAATTTTCATCTCTGAAAAAAAACAACACCTTGAGGATCTTTCTGTAACAGCTAATTTTGTTGAGAGCTTACAGTAATATTAAACTTTTTGTGCTATGCAGGGTTGCAGAAAAGCACCACAGCCCACTTTAAAAGATTCCCCTGCCTTCCCCTCCCCACAACACACAAAAAAGACAGACACATGCATTCATACATTGCCATAAGGGCATTCATCACCCACAAGTGAAGAAAATACCTTTTCTAGGAATTCATAATCTAGGCTGCAAAAGAGCATTCCCTGTTATTTCCAGTGAAGCAATGGGTTAAAACAAATAATTTAAAATCCCTAGAGCTCCTGTTGCAGAAGCTCAGAGATAACAAGAATGATGCTGGGTGAAAGCATGGAAGCAAAATCAGACAGGAAGATTGCCTGACTTCTCAGGACCTCCAGAGTGAGCTGGGCTTGGGACATTTCATCCCATTGCCTCTCTCTCAGAGGACCTGCAGTTATGTTATCAGTATTTAACCAATATAGCAAAACTATATTAATCCTGCCTGCACTATACCATGCTGATAAGTGAATGTGTGAACTCCTTACACATCCCATTTTTGTAGCCACAACTAACCTTCTTACTCCTTTGAGGTCCAAAGAACAGAACATAACAGAAAAGATGCAGAGCTGACTCTGTGGTGTTATAGCATTTTCTTTTTTAAAAATTCTAAGTTATTTGATTTGGGGTGTATTTCAAAGGAGCCCATAGAGTGCTGTTGGAATGTGGGAGGGAAGCAGAGGAGAAGGAGTTCTGCCTGAGACAGAGAAGGCAATGACAGCTCAGGTCTGGCTCAGGAAAAAAGGAGAAGGCAGAAGGAGGGATAGCTTTGCCTGGTAGAGTGGCAGAGTGGTTTAACTCTATTTCTGAGACAGAATAGAGAATCCCATTTATTAGGCCTGTCTCTGTGGATAAGAAGACCTGGTACCATTTAGTCTTACTCTTGGGAAAGGGCAGGCTGGTGTGGGTGGAATCCTGAGTATGTGTGAGAGGATCCAACCAAGTGGCTAAGCAGTAATAGCCTGTCTGTGTCTGAAAGCATTAAAGAAAATTCTGTCTACCCTCTAAAGCCATAGCTGATTTAAATTAATGTGCCTCAGCCAGGCTTCTCTTTTGCCTGACCAGAGACCCGTGCTACTCTTCTATTCCTTGAGACTATAATAAATAAATAAATAAATAAATAAATAAATAAATAAATAAATAAATCTTTGTTGTTTCTGTTCAAAACCTGCCTCAGAGATCTCCATAAACTACTTGCGTACTACAAATACTTACATCACAGCAACAAACCCAAAGCCTGTACACTTGCTACCTTTAGAACACCTGTTAACTGAGGGGAAGGTTTCTAGGTTAAAACAACCCTAGATCCCAGGGAACCTTAGGAGGCTCTGTGCATACCCTCGGGGGGGATATAGGCTTATCACAGCATCCATCTTCAGAATTCATCTAATATGAGCTTATCAGGAAAGCTATGGGACAAAGAGTTTGCCAACAATGACTAAATCTGATCATTCAGAAATAAATTACTAAGTATAATGAGAAGACATAGATTTAATTTGTATTAACCATCAAACAAGACTGGACATCATCCAAGATTCAGATTTATTAACATTCAGAAATGCTGTCAGAGCTCATGTGTACATGGGACATTAGTCATGCATTTTGTTAATATAACATAATATAGGACATAATTTATCAGGACATCAAAATAATAGCTTTTAGTCTATTTCCTCATCGCAATGAGGACATGCACAATAGACTCGGAAGCTATGCATGCACTCTATAACAGCTAATTGAAAATAGATGATACAATTAACCTGCTTCTTAGTAAAAAGCATTAACACTTGATGTAAAATTCTAATCACAATTAAAGAGGTTAGCATCACAATGAAATGTGATGTATAATTCAAAATTATGCTCTTTTTTTCCTTGCAAACCATTTAAAGAAGTTCCAAAATACAAGTATATACTAATAAATTATCAGAAGCCATCTTGCAACTCTATTTCCTTCCCCATCTTCTGATTTCCTAAGGAATGTGACATTTCAGTCACTTCCAGAAATGATTAAGCGCACAGGCGCATGGCATTTAGGCACGACATAGCAGAAGTGAACAGGTGGCCATGGTACGAATGAGTTGTAAAGGCAATCCATTTACGATGCATACTGTGCTGTTATGAAAATTGGAACTGCAACCTGTGTAGGAATGCATGCTAACGATGCCATCAAAATATCTCACTGGTGGAATCCATTACAAAACAAGCCTGTTGTCATTATGATTATCTTTTAATTCAGTCATCCGTCAAAAAAAAAAAAAAGGCCCAGGTCAGTAATTATCCACAGAATCGAGTTATATCTATTATCAGGTTGTCACCTCATTTTTTCCCTGCAGTTGCTTTAGCAGTAGGATACTAGAATTGTTAGATTCCAAAGTAGGACCGTGCTGACTTTTCAGGGCAAATGTGGTGCTGCTGGTGGGGTGAGCCCTTCCTAAAAAGGCCTTTAATATTTATTTATTTATTGCTATTGCCAAATGTTTTCAGCCGCTGCATCCCCTCTGAGCTGCTCGTTCAGTCTCTTTTGGCCTCTCTGTCACATCACAAGGGATTCTGATGGACCCGATGTTTCGGAAGGGATGGGAGGACGCCAGTGTCGCAGAGTCTCACTGTGGTGATATTACCAAGAGCAAAGAAAGTGGTGCTACCCTCACTCTGAACGGGGTCCGAAAGAGAGAGAAGAAAACATGTCTCATTACTGGGCTAACTGGGCTGATATTCCCTGTTTTGCCACCACACTTCGTTGGTGTGTAATGGAGCACGTGTGGCAAGACAAACACTTTTGTCCACTTCAGACAGCGTCCTCCTGTCCGTTGTGTTGTTTTTCATTGGTCTTTTCAAAAGGTGGTAAAAGAGTTCTTAGGAAGTGTTGTTTTCATTTGCCTGAGCAACAATAAGAGATACCTGGTCCTCCCCTGACAACCAGACCTACACCTACAGGGAATGGTGAGGAATCTGTTGCTATTGCCAAGGCAAATCAAACGACACCTCCTGAGAATGCTTCTATCCCCTTTTGAAAAGACCAATGAAAAACAACACAACTGACAGAAGGATGGAGACAAAAATGTTTATTAAAAACCATACCAACACACACACACTCATTCCAGTTTCTTTTTTAAAATATTTATTCAATAAAATTAACAACAGCAAAAAACAAACAAACAAAAACATATAGCAGTCTTCATAATTTTAAATACAATATATATGTGTGTGTGTGTGTGTATGTGTAAACTTAAAAAACACACACTCTGAATTACTATATTACAGCTTCACGGTTTAATCCTCTATAAAATAGCTAGACTGTCATCGCGGAACATTGTCCTTTCCCACGCTTGATTATAAGATTTTCCATTTTATTTACAGTTCGTAACCATAGCTTGTCTAGGTTCATTGTATCACCATATTTCTGATGTGTTGTTAACTTAATTAATACATATATTTCCTTTACTTTAACCAACCATTCCTCTATCTTTGGAGTCGTTTTTTGTTTCCAATGTCTGGCAAAAGTCATTCTAGCAGTAGTTATCATGTGTAACCCCATACCTCGTTTATCTTTAGTTAGGGTAGGGGCTAAATTTAACAAAAGTATCTCAGGTTTACATGGGATATCAATCTCCATTCCAACAGACAGATATTTCACTATTTCAGTCCAGAACGTTATAGCTCTCTCACACTTCCACCACATATGAATGAAGTCTGCTTGTTTTTTATCGCAGTACCAGCAACTATCATTCATTGATTTGTAGATTTTACTTATTCTAATTGGAGTTAAATGCCACATATATACCATCTCACTCATTCCAGTTTCAGTTCAACACTGAGAGTTACTCATATAAATGTGTGCATGTAGGTATGCACCTCTCTCTCTCTCTCTCTCTCTCTCTCTCTCTCTCTCTCTCTCTCTCCCTCTCCCTCTCCCTCTCCCTCTCCCACTCTCTCTCTCTAATCTATAGCTCAGTGGGGTGGATCCAAATATCCTCCATGGAGCCTTCCTCCAGCCTGAGGAGTCTTCCTCCCACTTGAATGGCTCTTCCTCTAATGGAAAAACCACTTAAGTTGGAGGTAGGGTTGCCAGGTTCCTCTTCGCCATCAGCCTGAGGAGGGCAGGGTTTGGGGAGGGTCTTAAGTCCATAGAGTCCAATTGCCAAAGTGGCCATTTTCTCCAGGTGAACTGATCTCTATCGGCTGGAGTTCAGTTGTAATAGTGAGAGATCTACAGCTACTACCTAGTTGGAGGAAGGCTTCTTCAGCTGGAGAAATTGCTCTTTGGCCACTGTCATGAGCTAAGTGGTCTCAGACCAGGGAACCCTTATGGTTTCACCAGCTGGGGTCACCCTCATGGGTTCCTCTTTGGCCTACAATTGCTCTTTGGCCTTCCTTTAATCAGAGTACAGCAAGGGACCACCCCCTGTTCCCGTGCTCAGTTCTTTCCCCTTTAGTTCTTCCCCCTATTCCTTCCTGGAGTAGCTGTGGGCACTTGGCAGCAAGTGATCATGCAGGGAGTTTTCAGTTCCATTGTCCACTCTACATGGTGGTCATATTCAGGGGTCACAGCGGCATTCCTGGCCCTCTCTGCAGAAAACAGGGGCAGCAGCTCCTGGCCAGCATCAAGGCCATGGTCCTGCAGTACCTTGCTTTTTTTGAGGGGCTTGGCACCCAAGGCCATGGACATTAACCTGGTGGTGATCTCTTTTTATGACAAAGCCTTTGGCTTTGCTGACCCCTGTGACTCCTTCATTGCCCGGTGAGCCATCGAGGGCTGGAGGGGGAGCTTTGCATGGCACCCAGCACTATAAGGCCCAGCACCATCCCAGTGCTCACTGGGCTCTTGAAACACCGCCCCGCTATCTGTTGGTCTGAGTTCAAGGTCACCCTGTTCCAGGCAGCATTCATATTGGCCTTTTTCAGGGCCTTATGCAGCAGTGAACTGCTCTCAGCTTCATGCCATGATTACTCAGGGTGGGCTTTCAGGATGTAGGATATTTCATTGCAGGGTCCATGCTTCAGCTGGTCCTGTCCAGGTCCAAAAGCAACCAAAAGGGGCAGGGTCACAAGTGCCCCTCCAGGCAGTTCCTAGGGGTAAATCTTGCCCATCTGCATGACCATGGAATATCCAGCTGTATGGCCCCCAGTCCCTCTCTTCATCCATGGAGATGGGACCTTCTTCACCACATTCCAGTTTTCCAGTGTTGGCCTGGACATGCTGGGTGTGCATTCCTTCCTCAATGGGCCCACCACTGTGGTGGTGGAAATCAGGTTCCCCTTTGCCCACATTCAGGCTATCAGTTGGCAAAGGTCCTCTGCCTACCACTGGCTGAGTTCCATTACTAACCTCCCTTTTAGTATTTCAGGGCTATGCAAGTCAGTTTGGAGCATTGACCACAGTATTGTGCACTGGGCTGGGAACTACATTGCTTCATCTGGATGGGGAACTGCCTTGGGGCTGGAAGAATTGCTTTGGATCTCCTGTATGGGGTTGCAGGGTGATGTGCTGGATGGGATACCCTACCATCACCTGGATGGGATACCCTACCATCACCTGCCTAGGTTCTCCAAACGCCATAATTATCCAACTTGGTGAGAATTACTTTACCACACAAAGTTCTCCTTGCCCATGGAAGTGGACTTCAGACCCTCTTTGCAAGCTTTCCGGACATATTTTTCTTCTGGTCAGAGTTGCTAGAGTGGTGTGAATGACGTGGGGCCATCTGTCCAAGCAAGGTTGATGTTGTGAGGAAGTAAGTAAGCTAGGCCTGCTCAATGAATGAGCAAGCAGCTCGGTGATACAGCATATGGACATTGCCTTTGGGCAGGCAGCTCTCTTCAGGGCAGACAGCGTTCACCACTCTGAGTGGGAACAGGACATTTGATTTCACAATGTTTGTGGTGGCCTGCTTTCTTGGTTACAGGCATAGGAACTTTGGTGGGAGCAGGGCGGTAGGTGAAGACATTCAGACAATACTGAGCTTGATGGACCAAGGGTTTAATTCACTACAAACCAACTTCACGTGATACAAAAGTTTCTTTGGGAAAGGGAAAGGTAATTCAGGTAAATTTACAATGAACGTGGCAAAGTGAAGAAAAGTCTTGGGGTGGATATGAGGTTTTTAGAGGCAGTCTTGGCTACCTTATTGGAAAGTGGGAAGTTGAAAGTAGCTTTCAACTGTCCAGAGTCAAGTTGTATAAAGTAAAGCATTTTGGTAGGAAATGGTGACATGCATTTCTTAGCATGATGGAGAGCATTATGTCAAAGGATGCCTTGATTAATCGCTGAGGCATTTTGAGTAAAGGACTATAATCTCTAGTGCCAAATAGGCCTTTCTAAGCATGTCATTGATTTCCAACTGAGCTGTAATCTGATCACGGTACAGCTGATTTGTCCCCCTTTCTTCTGGTTGCATTGGCAATATCCTGCAATTGTGATTTCTGATTCTCACTTGAGTAGCATAGATGATATAGCCTTGGTATAAATTTAACCCATTGAAAAATGGTAAAGGTCCCCTGTGCAAGCACCGGGTCATTCCTGACCCATGGGGTGATTCACAATCCAACGTTTCCCATTGAACGGAGAGAAAAATATCCCTATTCAGGATCGTTGGTGATGGGCTGGACTCGTTTGAACTAAGAACTTTAGAAGATAAGCAGTGGTATTCTAGGGTATATGGATATTATGGTACTTCTCAGAGGACAAATAACCTTTCCCCCACAAGAGTAAAAGCAGGAGGAAAGTATCTGGAGAGTAGATTTGAGCAAACATCAGTGGTACTTTACACCACATGAATATATGGCAATTCACCTGATAAATGCTGGTATTGTAAATCACCAAGAGCAGGTTTTCATCATATGTGGTGGCTTTGTCCATGAGTTAAAAATTATTGGAAAGCTTGCTCAGAAATACTGGTAGCTTGCTTTAGATCAAGTTCCTCCCTGTCAGTGGAGGCCTTGTTGCTCAATTATGTGCTAAAAGTTCCAAAAGACGTTCTACTGAGTTGCATCATTACAGTGGCTAGAACTGTGTTAGAAGACACTGGAAGTGAGAAACAGCCCCATCAATATAGGAATGGGCACAAAAATGTCTAGAGACCTGCCAATTGATAAAATTAACTGGTGTAAGACATGGGAAAGACTCAAAGCAGACTTAGCTGATTTGGAAGCCTGTGATACAGATACTATGTGATTTTATTTTGCAATGTTCACTTTTTCACTTGCTATAATTGATACTTTGTATTTTTCCTTTGAAATAAATCTTTAAAATGACTGGAAGGGAAAGAGTTAAGAAGCTCCTTTCCTGTTCGTGCTGCTGATTTGACATTCAATTTTGAAGCCACCAATTTTCATTAAAAAAAATACCTCCAAGCAAACAGAACTTGGAATGATTATGTAGGATTCTAAGGAGTTCTCCTTGCCAAAGAAGTTTATTAAGTTTACTGTTTGCCCACTTAGGGTGGGTAACTTCCTGGCTGTTCAGCCTGCCCACCTGCTGTTGCTTTCAGGCCACTGAGAGAAATGTGTGTGTCTGTGTGTGGGGGAGAACATATTAGCACATCAGGCAATGCTCTGGAATTTCCTGAAACTACAATATTTACAAGAAGTTGGGGGGGGGGGACTTCCAGCATGTTGCCTATTGTACTGACAACACTACTAGGTTTTCTCCCAGAAGTGATGTAATCACATTGTGCAACATCATTTCTGCCTTTTGTCCCACCTCCAAAGCTCCTGGGTATGTCAGACAGTATTTCCCATGCTGGCAAAACCTAGTTCTCCTTAGCTTCAGCAAGCTTGTATCATGTCCCTTACTGTATATTGGGACCTTATAGTTTGGGTCTCAGAATTACAGGGTTGGATCCTGAGCATCCTTCTGCTTGTGCAAGTGGCATTTCAACTCATGTGAGATTTTGATGGATCTCCCCCTCCCACTGCATACCCCGACAATGTATCCCATGATGCTCTGAGGATCCACTGATCCACGCCCACACACACACACGCACACCCTGAAGCTGTGTTTCTAGAGAACAGCAAGGTGCACTGGAAAAAGAAGAGTGGCAAAGTTCCTTTCCCTAAGTACAGCTCCACTTATGGCTTGTAGTACTCAACACATGATGATTTTATAATGTCTGCTTATTTGAACAACATCAAAGAGAAGGTCATCCTATCAAAGCTGGCCATGCTATTCCTGGAACAGCACCAGTTTCAAAGGAAAAGAAGC
Source organism: Euleptes europaea (assembly GCF_029931775.1). NCBI lineage: Eukaryota > Metazoa > Chordata > Lepidosauria > Squamata > Sphaerodactylidae > Euleptes > Euleptes europaea. The sequence continues at coordinate 62,008,444 of NC_079321.1, forward strand.
ATCCCTGAAGCTCTGAGGCTGCTTCTGCCAGCCAGCTCCAATATCTGAGGGATGGCTTTCCCCCTCTCATTGGCCAAATTTCAACTTTTTAAAATTTAGCATACACACTCTGAAGCAGAAAACTGGTCGTAGTCACCAACCTGGGGGACTTTTATTTCAGACACATGAAATAGTTGATAGCAACTTAATGAACCACTGAAGACTCCTTTGAATTGTCAGGCTACACCAAACTACTAGGAGCTACTTTGGCTTAGACAACATATATTCAATGATTTCCAAGTATTTTCTGTTACCTGGTAAACAGCATGGATTGTAAACTTTAACACACAAATTATCCCTTTATGTTCAGATCCTAATGAGATTCCTAATGTTACACGTCTGTTTAAGTGCCCTGCAAAATTAGATTAAGCCAGTGAGCCACAGAACAATAAACTCAAAATCCTTAGATTGAAGTTGATTCAATTCCATTGAGCTGAAAGGGAATTTGAATAACTGTTGTGCTTTTTTGCTAACTGGGTTGCAGGATGAGCTGGGCTTTTCCAATCTGTTGTCTATAAAGGATGAGGTATGGATAACTGGGAAATTACAGACAGACAGGTCATTTCAACATTAGCTTGCTCATCTCTAAAAAAAAACAGTACAGGGTTTGTAAGAAAAGACAAGGACACTCTCACTGTTATTCTGTGTATGGGCAAATACCACTATAAGTAAATAAAGGCTCTAGTGATGACAGTTAGGCCATTTTTTGACTATGACAGATAGCCATTCTTAGAATTTTCTATATATCCACTGCACAAATTCTATTTCAACAGCCCGATAAGGGAAAGTGATAGCAGATAGAAATCTGTGTCAACACAAAGTAAATTAAAAAATGTGGGCCTTTCATCTGATACGATCTTTTATATAATGTAATTTATTTAGCGAATACTCTCTGTTTTACTTCAAAAGGTTATAGGAAAAGTGTGTGTGATGGATTGTAAAGGAAGCAAGTAAAACTATAAGCAAGGATACTGCATCGAGTGTACCAATAAACTGGATATCCCATATGCATAATAAACACTGCTTGTTGTCACTTTTTATAGAAAACATATATATCTGTGGCTTCCGGACAGAGGTCTAAGTTTTAAACAGTAAAACAAAATTCATTTAACACATGAAGGGCTGGGGACATCTAGGTGAAAAGCAAGGTGACTCATAAAACAGTTTGTTGAGAAAGCTATCACTATCATTACTGCAGGCTTCTGAAGTGAGAGGGATTTTCAGCATCATTACCACCTAGGCACATAGCTGCTCAGCAGCATCCGCTGCAGACAGGTGATGACAGCGCTATCCTACAGTGGATGCTGCTGTCCAAACAGTAGTCATGAACCTGCTCCAAGCTTCAGAAACGTCTGTTGCTAGTTCCTTATACCCAGAATAAAGGGAACTAACAGTGTGATCTTGAGCAAAATTACCCTGCTAAGACACATGGTGGGACCCTGGACCCAAGCTATGTACTCCATAAAGCATAGCGGGGCAATGATTAAGTAACAGGGTACATAGCATGATAACTGGCAATTTTACAAACCATGCTGTTGCTGTAATGCCATGGTACCATCCTGCTACCAACTGTCAAGAACACCCTGCCTACCACCAGTGCCACTGCATGTGAGGTCTACTGCCTCCCATGCCTGCTATGTAGTCATGCCAATGCCAAGGCATGCCTGCCTGCCATTGTTACCCAAATTAGACAGTCTCCACTTTAGTTGGGGGAATTAGCTGAGGAGACAGAATGAGAGGTGGGTAATTGGGATCTGTAACCTGTGTATATCAGGATTGATCCTGGGAGAAACTCTTAAATAAACAGGCAGTTGTACAATGAAAGGTATTTTATTGAAAGATAAAGTTTAAAATTCTACTTTCAAGTAATAAGCAATAACACCCAAATCATTCAAGAACTAAGAAAGTAAGGGTGGAAAATTGGATGGATAGCATTAGTGATGGGTGATATTTGCCATTCTAGAAGAGAGGACATCCAGGGAAAGCAGCACTGAGGAGGGAAACAGCCGGCATTTCTAGGAGCAAAAAAGAGGAGCGCCCATATGCAAGGGCATGTGCGTATGTTTAGATCCAGGACACACACACACACACACTATAAATGCTAAAGGACTAATATTTGTACCCCAAAATGAATCCAGGGGCAGTGTGAGGTAACTGGCAGTGGAAACCCATCAAAGAAAAAGAAATTGATTGCTTCTCCTGGGTCAGAACAAAAAGACAGGGCAGCTTGAGGAGTTGTCAGGATTTATTTATTTATTTATTTATTTATTTATTATTGTTTTTATATGCTGTTCTCCCAAACAAAAGCTGGGCTCACAGGATGTAGGAGAATGTCCGGGCAATCCTCCTGAATACCAATTAATTGCTCAGGATGGGTGTGATTAGAGAGCTAATGGTCGCCCAAGATTGCTAATTAAATCACCTAATTAAATCACCTAGCCCCATTGTCCAGCCAGGCACACCTTGGGCCATGGAAAAATGCCCAGCTACCAACTGTCTTCCTGCCCAATTCAGACACACAGGATGGATTCCAGGCTTCTCTGAGAGGTTTCCATTCTGTCTGGAGCAGTGTTCTGCTCTTTATCAGCCTTTGGCCCCATGCCTTCTTTGCACCCTTTAGTGGGAGGGGTCCGGCTGCTGACACCATGTAGGTTGCAATAGTTATTCAACAATAATTAGAAATGATAAATAGAGAATAGCAGATTAAAAATGCACCCAATTAAATTAGTCAGAAGAGCTTTGAAACTAGTTATTTTCTGTTCAAGTTCTTTTAAAACCTCCAGATGGCAGGCAAGTGCATCCATCATCTAAAAAAAAAGTATTATTTATGCCTTTAAAACAGGGTCTTGATCCTTGTTGAAACTGTTGGCATAGGGGTGGTCTTAGAGATTCTAGGGTCCCAGGCCAAAGATCAGAATGGGGCCCTAAAATCAGCAGCACTGCTCCTTCCAGGGCAACCCTTTGTTGGTGCCAAGCAACGGTTGTCCCTTTCTTTCCATGGCATGTGCAGGAGCTGCCACCACTGGAAGCCAACTGCCCAGGCCCTGGATGGGGCAGGTGTGGGGGATCATAATCAGCCTCTGATGCCTAGCTCAGTGCTTGAGCCTTGGGCAAGGTGGATACAAGCAGTGGCAGAGGCTGGAACTTTCTTCTTAACCTCCTATGCTGGGGATGGGTGGGTCATGGGCAGTGAGAACCTCCGAATGGTGGGGCCTAGGGAAGCTGCACTGGGCGCCTATTGGTGAAGACTGCCAGTGTGTGAGCATTACTGGAATTTTGTGAAAGGGACATGGATGCCATCATAAAATGGCTGCTGCATGAATGGGGCAAATCACAAAATGTTGGTAGGTCCCAAACTAAGCTTCTTATTATATTGTAGGCAGGTCTTTAAAAACAGGGGCTGATTGCAGATATTCCACGTGGGCTTTTCTGAAGTATCTACTGGACTGACTCAGTGGAGGAAAGCTGTGATCAGTTCTTGGTTGCTTTGGGAAAGAGACAGTCTTTGAATTCAGTTTCCAAACAAACAGGTGGCTTGGCTCCTAACGTGGCCACAAACCTCAGAGACATGACAACATCTGTTTTTGGCCATACTGAGATTGCACACTTGTGATAGAGCTACCTGTGATTAGGTCAGTGCTTTTCTGCCAGTCAGCTGATAGGGAGAGATCCAAAGTTCCCTGTTTGTTTTTTGTTCCATTCAAGATCCTTCAGCTTTCATCCCTAATACCAAATATGCAATCAGGTGTGAGGAAACACAGTGGTATGTGCCACAATACCTCCACAAAAAAACACTGGGAACTACTGACATAGACACATGGGTGTTGTAAAATTAAACTATAAGTTTCTATTGGTATTGAAGAAATATTTTCTTTTCCATTCATAGGTTTGATCTCACCTGGAAATATGGCTAGCCATCTAACAAGGAACAATGTCTATGGCACTGATATAGGGAGATTCAGGAACCTACAAAGAGCACAGGAGCATGAAAGCAACAGCTGCATCACTACTAGACAGCATTGTCACCAGACATTGTTTTCCTTAATGCTTTATCCTGAGACCAGGCAAAACACCTTTTGAAGCAAAGAGTGAATGACATTGACTGTCAGGTAGATCTTGGGAGATCGCCGTTCTTTTTTGTCACCTGAGAAATCCAGATATATAGTCTGGATTATGTTACATTGTGTGATGTTTATATAAATTCCATTATATATTCGTAATTTGTAATTTTAGGTATAGGTTATACATTTTGTATCTTTTTTGCTGGTCATTGACCGTATCAATAAATTTGATTTGATTTGATTATCCCAAAACTGCACCTTTTTTTGCATGTGTTATGAATTATGAAATCGAACTGTCAGCTATCTTTTCCCCCCATGGCCTGTCAATCTTAATGCTAGAATGACAGTCTTCACAGAAACAGTATGTGTGAATCTGATAATAAGTTCAAACCAACAGAAGTCATAGGGGCACCTTTTCTAAAATAATAACAATTTTAAAAGACTGATAAATGGACCCAATTTTATTTTGATTGAAGGTGAGGAACTAATATATTTATTACTTACGTGATGTTTGGGGTTGGTTGAGATGGGAAGTCTCATTTTGAGGTAAATGACTTGCTAGGCAAAGACTAAGAGTGTTTTACCGAACCCTCTTTGGATTGTTTAGATCCACAGTGCCCTTTAGCTAGATGTCTCGACCTTTCTTGCATTTGTATTATTCTGTCGACGGATCTTTTCTGCTTCACCACCTTCATTGTTTAAGGATGGTTAGCTTCATGCAGGTGTGATGGAGCAGACAATACAAGGAAAATGGAAATGTGAAACACTATATCCCTGTTGAAAGGGGGAAAACCCAAGTATTTCCATCAATACCTTTTACCTTTACATTGAAAATAAACGTGGCTATGTTTTTTCTTTTTTTCTTTTTTTGGAGGGGAGATTTTTTAATTAACCTTTCTGTATGAGGGAAAGTACTGATTGCTATGTACACACTTACAAGAATGATCGATCATAGTATTCTAGAAACAAAAAATAGCTTTTTTTTTGTTTCAACGTGTTTGCTCTTTAAGCAAAAAAAAAAAAAAAAAAAATGACCTGATTTAAATTTGAGCCCTATTCATTGACTGTCATTGAATGTTTTTTAATAACATAGCATCTGTCCCTAAAGGCTGACAATAGGGAATATTGTCATATTCTCCTTTTCCCTTTTTGCCCCAGATTAGAACTCCATATAGCTAACGAACCTTTGGACTTTGGTTAAACTTGCACACCTACGGGAAAAGTACACATGGAGAAGAAGGAGAGTTGGTTTTTATATGCCAACTTTCTCTACCACTTAAGGAAGAATCAAACCGGCTAACAATCACCTTCCCTCCCCCTCCCCACAACAGACACCCTGTGAGGTAGGTGGGGCTGAGAGAGCTCTAAGAGAGCTGTGACTAGCCCAAGGTCACCCAGCTGGCTTAATGTGTAGGAATGGGGAAACCAACCCGGTTTGCCAGATTAGTGTCCGCCACTCATGTGAAGGAGTGAGGAATCAAACCCGGCTCTTCAGATTAGAGTCCACCACTCCAAATCACCACTCTTAACCACTATACCTTGCTGGCTCTCATGAGGCTTCTGTATGTGATCTGTGTAGACCGGTATTGTCTTTTCTAACTGGTAACTGTTCTATAATGTATCAGAGACAAGTGGACCTCAGTCCGAGCTTTGGAAGCTGAAAGTTTCTGCATGAAACATTCTACCGGTGAGCTATGGCATCTCCCAAAAGTAGGCAGAGAAATCTGTGCTCCTCAGCATGGCAGATTACAGCATATATGAAGAGGATAATAGCTGTAAATCACATTATATTATGATGCTAAGTACGTACTGGATATGCTGCAGCCCACCAACGACAGCCTTTTACTGACAAAGTTCTTAGTAGCAGTCTGAATGTGGTGGTGGCAGCAACAGTGAGAGTTACAGTGACAAACAGGAGTAGGCAAGAGTATGCAAATTATTATTCCCTAGACTGTCCTCTATATACACACTGCAAAAACCAAACCAAACAAAAGGGCATCAGCTCACACATTCAGCTCTGCAACATCAAAGGCTGAATGGTCGTATGATGAGCAATCCACTGATTTGTTCCCACTGTGCTCTTCTGAACATACCCAGATGCATCGTAGAAGTGCAGAACAGAGTTACAATCAACGCATAAGTCATCTGCACAATTTAAGATAAAGCCATATTCCTGACAGATCACATTACCTGGTAGGGATGGGGTGGTGATAATGCCACTATTTTCCTGCCGTATTTTCCTGCCCGCACATGTCCAGAGAAAGTGTTAGCTAATTAAATAATTCATACGTCCAAAATTTAGTCAATGCTCATCATGATTCATTTAAGCAGACAATACAAATGCTGAATGGACTCAAAATTTATTGGGAAGCAGCCTCTCAGAGCAAAATGGGGAACACTTAATGAATTTGATAAGGTCATTTCCCGCATGTTGAATAAGGTCATTTTCTACATTCCCTATTTTACTTTGCATTTGCAGTTTTGGTTGGTTAATCTAACACATATTTTAAGTTTGGTCAACTAGACTGTTGTGATTGCAACCTGAAAATCTTATTCTTCTTGTTTTGAAAAAGGCAAAAAACTTTCACCCTGTCCTTGCATTGTCCACACACAGAAACAATGAAGCAGGACACAGCCAGTACAATGAAATATTTAAACCACAATTTTATTAAAATTAAATAACCTGCAAAGGGGAAGAACTTTTGATTGACTACGTTAACACTTCCATGCATTGATGAAGGCATAACCAGGCACCTCCTTGCTCTGTTTGGTAATTCACTCATCAATGAGCCCCAGAGTGGCTGCCTCATCACAGCTACAGATGAGAGCTGAGTCCACCCCCATTACATTGCTGAGCCTTACAGCTCTGGGCAAGTAGGTTGGTCATACCCCAAGGTGTGTGCCTGCATCTCTTCTTGCCAAACCCGAAAGCCTCCTTCACACTCTAAATCAGGGGTGTCAGACATAAGGCCCGCGGGCTGTATCTGGCCCCTTGAGAGCTCTGGCCTGCAAGTCAGCTGAGGAAGCCACACACACCCTCTCGATCTGGGCTGGTGAGGCATGGCCCAGTCCAATCAAAGGACATTTATGTCATATTCAGCCCTCGTAACAATTGAGTTCGACAACCCTGCTCTAAATGATGCCTCAGGGTTAGGGTTTCCAGGTCCCTCTTCACCACCGGTGGGAGGTTCTTGGGGCAGAGCCTGAAAAGGGCAGGGTTTGGGGAGGGGAGGGACTTCAATGCGATAGAGTCCGATTGCTGAAGCGGCCATTTTCTCCAGGTGAACTGCTCTCTATCGAATGGAGATCAGTTGTAATAGCAGGAGATCTCCAGCTAGTACCTGGAGGTTGGCAACCCTAGGGACCAGCAAGGAAGACTCTGAAGAGGAAGAAAATGTTGCTAACTCTGCTTCTCACTTGCCTTGAAAACTCATTGCTGAGGTTACCATAAGTTGGTTGTGACTTGATGACACATGCATACAAATTTATCAAGCTGAATATTTTATCCAGGTTTCTGTGTTGTCCAGTTTCTTCCCTTTAGCAAGAAGAGCTCATTGGAAGAATCTAGGACTTGGTGGACTGGAGAAGTTGGACCTGGTTCACCACAAAGTTGTTGCAACCAAGAATCAATTGCTTACTTAAATTGATAAAGTATTATTATTATTATTATTATTATTATTATTATTATTATTATTATTATTATTATTTCTATCCCACCCTTTCCTGGCCAAGGCCAGGCTCCAAGCAGCTAACAACAGTACAATAAAACATCAGCATAAAACATATAACAGTTAATTAATATTTATAATAATAACCTTAACTTACTATTAAAAATTAAAAATGGCACCCTAGTAGTAGTTCCCTCACTTTAAGCAGGTTAGAGATTGAATCACTCTTAATCAGGGCAAGAGTGATCCTGGTAAAGAGATAATAAGGAGACCTAAAACATGGCAGAGAGGCAAATGATCTAATTGAGCCAAGCAAAGGAGACCACTACCCTCAACCATAGGCCTGCAGAACTGAGCTAGGTCCAGCAAGTCCCAGGTCTCACCTGACAGAGAATTCTACCAGGCTGGGGTCAGGGCTGAAAAAGCCCTGGCCCTGGTCGAGTATAGCCAGATATTTCTTGGGCCAGGGACCACCAGGAGATTGTTTCCAGATGAGCACAATGCTCTTTGGGGGGTATAGCAGGAAAAGTGGTCCTGCAGGTACAATGGCTCCAGACTGTTTAGATTTTTAAAGGTCAACACCAACATCTTGAATCTGATCCAGTATTCAGTCTGGAGCCAGTACAGCCAGCTGAGCACTGTTGTTATGTGTGCTCTCCAACAAGTCCCTGATAGGACCTGCGTAGCAGCATTCTGGACCAGTTGTAGTTTCTGGGGCATTCTCAAGGGTTGCAAGTTGCAAGTTTCCATTCACTGTTACACCTATGAGTTTAGGTAAATAAAGCTTTGTTGTTATGTTGTTCTGTATGTTGGAGGGGTTTTGAGTTAAAGAAATTTTGTTTAACTAAATTGCCTTGCAAGTTCTGTTCCTCAGTTAGCCATATGGAGCCTACACAGGCAGAATTTATACTGGATCCAGATCCCAGTCTATATTTGAATTAATCTTTTTTCAAAAAAATGTATTTCCACTCCACTAGATTGTCAGTTCTAATATTATTGTCAATTCTAATATCATGCAGCTACTAAGTGAGCTTCATAGCTGCATAAGGGTTTGATCCACGTTTTCCCATATTCTAGTTTGACACTCTTACCACTGCAGTACTTCTGCTGAATACCAAAAAGACTCCATTCAAGATCATTTGTCCTAGGTATGAAAAATTCTTATATATTGTAAGTCTAGTAACAGTTTGAAATTCAAATAAACATTATGAATTTTGAATTTGAAGCCCCCCCTGTTAGCCAAAATGCCCGGTTATGAATTGTTATATGGGGGGAATTAGCGAATCAATAACCCCCTTTCCCCCACTCTGGGGACCCCAATAAGGGGTTTTGGAGGAGGCCAGGTTTACAACATGCCCAGTTCAGCAGGGGATCACACAGCAGGCTTCTGTCCAAGTGGATCCAGTATACTGTCATCCCAGGCTACTCCCAGCAGGCAGGCTGGTGAGTAGGAGGTGCATCAGCTGGCAGACTGATTGCTTGGTTCCCGCCGCCATACCATGCCAATGCCTATTGCTTTTACCAATAAAGTTGTGGCCATATTCCATTCCAACACTGACTCTGTGTGGCTCAATTATCAAGCTATCAAGCACCACGACTTTGGGGGGAAGGATGGGGGGTGGCATGCCAGGGTCAGGGGTTGGTGGCGAGTTTGGTAGGCTGGCCACCATACTCCTCCCAGATAGGTGCTGGGTCTGCATTAGGAGTACAGATTATGAAAGGAAAGGAGGAAATGGAATCATTTCACTCTATAATGATACGTTACAACCTTCTGTTGGAATTTTTTGTTTGGTTTGGCAGTCTTTCCACTTTCATTTCTCAGAAAGCCTTTTATCTAAGATTTACCTTAGATTCAAGGTCAGAAATCCGCCTATATAACATTGTAACCTTTTATGTTCATTTTAATGTTAGGTTTTTCCAACAATGGACATTATCCTTCCCTCCCATGCACATGGGACATGTTGGAAAGCATCCCCATGGGTATAATGAAACCCTTCAGCTAGTCATGAATATTGGTAAGTCCACCACAATACACCAGCTATTTCTTACAACTGCCTCTCAAAGGTAGCTCAAGTGGCCCTGCTTCTCCCTAATACCATATGAGTACAGCCAACCTATTCACATATGGAGAAACAGATTATTTGTAATAACAATATTACAATGTTAGCAACACTACTATAATATTATGAGTAGCCTGTGACTCAGAAAAGGATTATGCTATGAGTATTATTGGGAACTGGCTTGAGGATCCTACTGGGGCAAAGGACAATCTTCCTTTCATTTTACAGATTGCCCTTTGCCCCAGTAGGATCCTCAAGCCAGTTCCCAAATATATATAATATAATTATTTACATAATAATTATATATAATATATTTGCATATAGTGTTCTACAAGTCAAAACAGAAACTGGTAAACTGGTAAATAAATCAGTTCATGTTTCAGTCTCACTTAGCTGTGGATTGGTCTGTCTGGTATTTCACTGCTCAAAGCAATTTACCCACTTAAAAAAAAAAAACCCAATTCCATCCAATAACAAAAGCAGCTTGGTCCCTAAGCTGCACTTGACAATGCCATTTGCAGCAAATATATAACACCATGTGGCAGGGGTGACCCTGCGAATTTGTCACTGTTGAAAAATTTAGAAGTTGGGTTTCAAAGTGCTCATGATTGCTATTGCAGTACTAGAATAAGTGGGTATTCACCATGTGTAATTGTCACATGTTGAGCATTCTGTAGTTTTTAGCTGTGGAGGTTTTCAGATTGATTTGAGAATGACAAATGTGCTTGCAAACTGCTGATTGTGAGCTCCCCTTCAGTGGACAAGATAAATACTTGGAGTCCTTGCATTGCTTTAATAACATTTACTAACTTGGCTGGCTGAATGCTTTGATGCTATCCCTTGATGTAGGATAGGGATATTTATTACTCACAGGACACAGGTGTCAAGGTGAGAAGTAGAAGCTATGATGATCTTATATAGCTGGAGAGTAAACTCTGATGTCCCTGGCTTCATTCTACCATATGCTCAAATGTATCATACAGGATATAAATACACACAGAGTATCCCTTCCTGCAAAGTCAGCTCCATTCATTTAAGTTATAAGAGTTGATCCACATGTACTAAGGAGAATCCATGCACATCAGTTGAATCCATCCATATACATGGGGGCAATCAAATACTTTTGGATAAAATTAAAGAATTCGGATTAAATAAAAATTATCAGCACTACAAAAAAAACCAAGGCTTTCGTAAATACTGAACTTTTCTGCACAAACACGTTAAGCTGTATGGAACAGATACTGTGATTATATTTGTGCATCTGGTCTTAATCAAAGATGATCATATCCATATTGTGCTTTAGAACTTTGTTAGTAATAATATTGTCCAGATTTGTATGTATTATTACTGTAATCTGATCTTCTAAAAATGATTGAGCTGTATAAATTATGTATAAAACTTATAAATAAAAAAATACTTCCCCCTCCAAAAAAAGAAACTGGTGGATCTGGGCTTTGGGTTGGGAGCTCATGAACGAATCTCAGTTTAGTAAATTTCTGATATTTGCACGAGATTTCATCAAGGAATTTTGAAATGTTTTCTTTCCTAGCCAGTAGCCCGTCGGGTTACTGGAAAACTAATTTTTAAGTTGTAAAGAGTTTGAAATGCATTTTGGTGGGCAAGTGAAAAAAAAAAACTCCTATTCATTTATTCTTATTCATCTTATGACCAGGATATAAAATACAACCATGTGCAAACTCTTTTGAGCTAAATAGGCTCGTAACCAGCTAAGCTTTGTGCCTCTCTTGAAGGAAAACAATCAATCTAACTACCTCTCTGAAAATAATAAACTTCAATTTATATTAATTATTATAAAATTAGCTTCAGCCTCTAAGCCTCTCAATTTCACCTGGGTGGAGGAAATGGAAGCTTTCTCCTTACACAAACAAAGGTGATAGACTGAGGGGTTTAAAGAATGTTAAAAGCCCTCTCAGTTATTATTATTGTTGGTAACAACAGGAAAATTTGTGAGGGTTCAAAAGGGAACAAAGGACCCTCACAACCTCAGAGGGGTATAATGCCATATTCACCCTCCAAAGCAGCCATTTCTTCTAGGGGAACTAGGGTTGCCATCCTCGAGGTGAGGACTGAAGATCACCTGGAATTACAACTGATCTCCAGACAACAGAAATCAGTTCACTTGGAGAAAATGGCTACTTTGGAGGGTGGACTCTATGGCATTATATCCCACTGAGGTTGCTTCCCTCCCCAAATCTCACGCTCCCAAGGCTCCACCCCCAAATCTCCATGAATTTCCCAACCTGGAGCTGGCAACTCTAAGGGCAACTGATCTCTGTAATTGGCAGATCCACTTTGATTCCAGGAGAGCCACTGCCTCTACTGTTGCTGTGGGGGAGGGTGGGAGAAGAAGCAGGTGGGAGACTGGTAGGGTGAGTGGGTGCAGAAAGATAGAGTGATGGGATGGGGAGGCAGAAAGAGAGAGAAAGTGACAGGCATGGGGGAGCAAGAGTAAGGAAATGGGTGGCAGGAGTGAAAAAGAGTGAGAAACTGAGAGAAGTAGGGGAAGAGGGGAGGAAGCAAAGGTGAGGGGAATGGGATAGCTGCTCCCGCAAGTTTCTTGTGGGTTCCCACTTGTTAGCTCTATTGTCCATCCATGGTAGAAAATTTTTACCATAGGGGTCAAGGGAATGGCTCCCTGATAGTGTCTGAGCTTCAATCTCCAGTATCTCAAAGGGATCAGGTAGTGGATAATGTGAAAGATCTCTACCTGAGACTTTGGAGAGCTGATGCCAGAGTAATCATTGTTGATCTTTATAGACCAAATCCCCCCCCCCAAAAAAGTTGTGTAAATAAGTCTTAGAAACATATTGTATCTAATGTTACATTTTATTTACTTCAAGCAGGGCGTTGGTTTGTATTGTTGTTTCATTAGTCAAAGACATCAAATGGTGGTCATGAGCTCAGCTAATACAAGGCTGATAGGGGGTCATTTAGAATAAAATCCCACCTCCAATTATTATAGTTTACTATTTTTAATTGACTCCATAATATGAGCTAAATGGAAACATCTACCCTCTTCTTCTTCTCCTCCTCCTTCCTCCAGTACATCTGTGTGTCAATAAGACTTGATTGCAGGATTTTGGTTTGGGAGGGGGCTGTGGCTCAGTGGTAGAGCCTGTGCTTGGCATGCAGAAGGTCCCAGGTTCAATCCCCAGCATCTCCAGTTAAAAGGACTAGGCAAGTAGGTGATGTGAAAGACCTATGCCTGGGACCCTGGAGAGCTGCTGCTGGTCGGAGTAGACAATACTGACTTTGATGGACCAAGGGTCCGATTCGGTATAAGGCAGCTTCATGTGTACCCTAAAAGTAGAACAATTAATATGTTTTGAGAAAGGCTGCAAAACTAGAAAGGAACTGCATGGTGAGTTGCTGACATGTCTTCCCATGAGTTTTTAGTCAAAACATAGGTGAGCTGACATATACAGTTGCTAACTGAAGTATGCTTCACAAGCAAGTGCTTGATATTTGCAGGGTAGAAGCATGGGCTTTTAATGTTAATAGGCTTTGTTTGCTCCTAAATTTGTCAGCATGAAGCAAGCAATTATAGCTTAGAAAAGAACTTGAAAAGAATGGTGCACATACTCCATGTTGTTAACCACAATCAAAAATTTTTTGCTAGCTGTTCAAAAGATTTTTCATTTGTGCACTACCAGTTTCATCAGACAGAAAGACCTTGTAACTTTTAAGGCATCACAGGAAAATAACTAGACAATTTAACTTTCATGCTTTAAGGCTGATGGGTTCAGTGAAGTACTGCACTAATTTTGCATTTCCAAGAAAATTGTGTGTATGCCTGTGTGCAATATCTTGTATCTTGCATTTTTTCATTCTCTTGATTTGCAAAACATGTCAAACCCTACATGTTTTGATATTTTAATGACTTATAGCTGTGAGGAAAGACATCTGCACATGCTCAGAAGGACATCTTTTTGTTGTCTCAAGTACTGAAACCTGAGCTCTGGAATTGAAAATAGACTTTGAAAGGTATGTTTGGTTCCAGTGACATCCTAAACTCTTTTCTGCCTTTCCTCCATCTCTCACTTTGCTTCTGCTATAACTTCACTGCAGCTCAGCTAATGCTTACTACATAACTGGCCCTACTGGCTAAAAAATTCAGTATGTGGTTTGGGCACTCTAGGTTGAGAACTACACATGGATTAGCCCAATTGAAATTTACCCCCTCATCAGATAAGAAACAAGGGATTGCCTTTTGTTCACCATTGCTTTCTTTGGCAGCATGTTCTGTAAAATCTTAGCAGCTGGACTGGGGGTTAGGTGCTATTTGCTCGCTATAGGTGGGCTAGGGTTGTGCAATAAAAAGAAAATTTGGTAAATTTCTGCTTTGGGTTTATTGGGCTCATCCCCCCGCCAGTAAACCTGGAATAAGTCAAATACCCATACCGGTAAAGGAGTATTTCAGCTTTATTTCCGGGTTTACCAAAAAATCCGGGTCCATTATAATCTATGGGGATTTTTTCAAAGCTTCTATGGGGGCATTTACGGAGGTAGAGTCACAAAATTTGCAGCGTAGCTGCAAGGGACTCTCCTTAGATGAAGTTTGGTGAAAGTTGGGACAGAGGGTCCAATTTTATGGGCCCACAAAAGGGTCACTCCATCCTCCAGGCATTTGCGAGCCGAGACGTCCATCGCTTTTCAGGTTCAGAAGTTCAGCGTTACTGAGTACTGGCAGAAAGTGCAGATTGACAGGCTGGAGCCTCAAAGTCTGGAGGCTCCCTTCATATTTGGGGTGCATAGCATGATGTCCATGCTTCCAAACTGAGAAGAATTAGCTTCCAAACTGAGAAGAATTAGCTTCCAAACTGGGAAAAAAGGCTTAAATGCAAGAAAAATAAGGCATGAAAAATATTTCTTTTGGTGGCAAATGACATCCTATGAAAAGTACTTTATTATAATCAAAAATCTGATTTCAAGAGATGGTCACTGTGCGGGGAAACAAAGCCTCTACTTGGTGTGACCTTCAGTTTGAGAGCAGGTTTTCACGTGTCGGGGGGTGGGGGGTGATATCAGAGCCAGCCAGGGGTGATATCAGTCATGACCAGAGCAGCTCTTGTGAAGGAGATTGCTCATCTGTACAAGTGATGAGTCTTCTACAAAAGCCCAATAAGTAGCTGTAGAAGCGGGCATTTTTTAGTTGGAGGGTATATCTCTCTGGATAGGACTGGGTCTCTTAAATGACCCTTATGCAGACTATCCTGATCCAGATTAACCCACTGAATGGTGATGGATACTTTGGTAAGCCCAAGTTGGCTCCCATTACATGACCCCTGCCTAACAAAACCAATCAAAGATAGAAAAATAGGAGAAAACACAGAGCTGTGCATCTGAGCAAAGGTGAATAGCCGAAACCTGGGAATCGCCAATTCAGCTTTGGGCAGATTCCCAGGTTTTGGTATTCGGTCTACCTGAAACCCGAATATTGCCGAAACAGCTAATTTTGGGTTTATTTTGGGTTCAGGCTATATCGATATGCACAACCCTAAAGTGGGCCAAACCCTACCAGCACCCCCATTCCTTGCAGTTGCTTTATTTATTTTTTTCTTTGTTTAGTGGAAACATTTATTAACCACCTTTATACCTTTCAGAACTCAAGGTGCTGGGGTTCTGTGTCAGTGTAACTGATCCTTATGCTGGTGTATCTCAGAGATATGCTGGTGTAAGGATCAGTCAGCTCCCTGAACTGATTCAGGGGCCAGATGCCAAATATATATCCGCATATATTCAAAGGAATTTTAGTAAGTTAAACTTTAAAACATTATTCTAAATATAAATGTTGTGTGTGCCTTTTGACATAACATTCTTTAGCCTTGTTGATCAATTTTATTGATTGACTGACAGAAAGATCAACGTTACTGAGTTACTTTGAAAGCTAAAATAAATCTGGAATTTTGTTCACAAATAGTGCAATATACTCTGCTTACTCAAAAAAATCTGAAGGCACTTTACTTTTGTGCCTTGATTTTCATCCTCATAATGAAAGTGAGCACTGCAACTTGACACAAGGATATAGGTCCTTACAAATGGTGCTCAATTGCCATGATATGCATTGAATCATTAAGTGAGCCACTCATCTATATTGTGCTACCAAATGGTGAAGGTACTAAACAATAGAGATCATCAGCTTAGCAAGTGGTTATACATACTCTGTGGTGTTGTTACCGGGTAAGTGGTCACTTAAGTCACCCGAATATGGGGGGGGGGGAAGTTGGGCTAGAGAAATAACATCATTCTCATATTTCTTTTTGAATTATCATGTTACTACCAGATGGCCATGCTGAACTTTTGTTAAAGAATATACATGAGAACCTAATCCTACAATGACTATCATTAGTGCTTGCTCTGATGTACTGGGGTACTTGTGTGCTTATTTTAAATATTGCATTCTAGTACATTCCCCTGTCAGAGGTTTCCTGTGTTTGAATAATTCTGTCTTGATTATTATTTGTGCAAACCATTATTTTCTAGGACAACAATATTTATTTATTTACTTCATTTAAACTTCACCTTTCTCCCCAATGGGAATACAAGGAGGCTTATGTATTTCTCCTCTCTTGCAGTTTATCCTCACAACAATCTTGTGAGGTAGGTTAGGCTGAGATTGTGTGACCAGCCCAAGTCACCTAGCAAGTTTCCATGGGGGATTTGAAGTGGTTCTCCCAGATCCTAATATGACACTAACCACTACACCATACTGGCTCCAGCATAATTAAACAGCCATAATTAACTAACATTTCTCAACCCATATTTCTGTGTTTAGGTCAAAACATTGCTCCTATAGACAGCGTATCTGCTGGGCATTCCAGTGAAGATCTGATTTTTTTTGCAATTAAATTACTAAAATGAAAAATGTATTTCCCACCCCTACTGTTTGGTTTGTTTTATAAAGTGTAAGTATTTCATGCTCTCTTAACTGTTGTTTTATACTTTCCCATAAATTATATTCCAAATGGACATAAGTGTTATAAATGAGCAATCAGAAGATGCAAATAATGTTTGGGATGGAATAACAGATTATGGGAATGCACTATATTTAATAGTCATATAAATTATAATAATGGATACGATTCATAGCAAGGATAATTCCTGTAATTTTTTAAAAAAATATTCCATTAGAGCTGAGAATGTATTTATAGTTTAGAGGTTGAATGCAGAAAGGTAACAAATCTTGGGAATCACCTCTTATGGAAGTGCCTGTCTCTCATGCATATCAGTAGAGTGTATTTATACACAAGTGCAGTTTTGGACTGCTGCTTAAACTAGTTGTTCGATCATATTGCAAATGTTAGCTACAACGTCAAAAATTATTTCTGTTTTACTATAGTTAATCACTTTCAGAAACACAGAAATGACCCAAGGATTCCTGAATGTACCACCTTGTTCGTGCCACCATGTATTCATGAAATTCTGTACTCGTGTACACAACTGTTGAACCAGAAGGTCGGACCAGAAACAATAGGTTGAAATTAAATGGAAATATTTTTGGGCTAAATTAGGAAGAACTTCCTGACAGAGCGGTCTCTCAGTGGAACAGGCTTCTTTAGGAAGTAGTTGGCTCTCCCTTGGAGTTTTGAAAGCAGAGGCTAGATTGCCATCTCACAGCAATGCTCATTCTGTGACTTACTATGAATTTAGGCAGTTGATGAGAGGGAGGACAGGAAGGAATGAACCAGTGCTCAGCACTTGTGGCTCTTTCTTATATGCCCAGGGTAATTCCAATCACCAGGTTGGAGACAGGAAGGAATTTTCCTCCAAGCCAGATTGGCCGAGAGATCCTGGAGTTTTTTAGTTCTGCTGGGATAGAGCAGGGGTCACTGGGGGATTGGGGGGTGTAAATGTGAATTTCCTGCATTGTGCAGGGGGTTGGACTAAATGACCCTTGGAGTCCCTTCCAGCTCTATGTTTCTGTGCTAACTGTAGGAGCCAGCCTTGTGCAAATACATATCATTGAGCAAACCAGATGAGATACATTTTCATATGAATTCTGTGTGTTTGATTGGTGTTAAAGGATAGATTGCAAAGGCTCTGCTCCATTCATTCTTCACTTTTCTTTCTGCTGAATTCCCTGGGTCTCTGCTGCCTGTTCTGTTTCTTAAAAGGCCAAATGCTCACGAGTGTCCTAGCTTATTTCTGCAGGGAAAGACATCGGTTTTTACAAATGGGGGGAGAAATATTGTTTACAGTTCTTGAACATGCTCTGAAGAGCTTAATCCATTTACCTTTAGCATAAAGCAATAATGGGTCACAGACAGTGGTTTTAGGTTACATTCCCCACTGCCTAGCAGGAGACATTTTTATGAGAGATAGGCCATCTATTACCATTAAGCTCCTCTCCAGGCTGCTGACACAACCGGGACAATGTGATTTTTACATACTTCCACTTCCTCTGAATTAATGAAAAGAAATTACAAGACCGTTGTATCCCTAAAGCAATCTTTCAGTAATAGTAAGGCTAAAATGGGCAACTGTACTAATGAGAAAAAATGAGAGGGCATCATCAAGAAATTCATCTCATTATCAGCCTTTACAATGGAGATAAATGAGAGACATCAAGAGTAAGAAGAATTTGAAGAGGATGATGATGAGGAAGATTAGGCTATGGGGAAAACACTTTCTAATGATTAGACTGATTTTGATTGTCATTGTGAATGCAGGAATTCAGCTTAACGGCAATAAGAAGTCATATATGGTAAATGCAGTCATAGTTAGAAGTTCTAGATTACCATAAAATGTATCGAAGCAATTTCTTTATATTGTTACTTGTCTGGAAATTTTATTTCATCATCATTTCATAACATCATGGATGAAAGCCAGAACCGATGACCATAGAAATGAAGTCCACAGACATTGGCTGTCTTAAGTTACGTAATTGAGATAACCGACATGAGGAGATGATGTGAAGCAAAGAAGCTATGGAGAAGATGTGGTGTTTAACCCTTTTTTCTGAATAAAAACTGCTGAGGGAACTTTACATGCAGATTTATTTATGGCCCTATTAACTGCCATGTGTGTCGTTATAAAAGACATATACCTCAAACATGGCAGGAGGCATTATTGGACAAGCTGTGCTGAAGCACAGCAGACAAGGGTACCAAAAACAGAAGCTTATAACAAAGCTCTTTTCCCATTAAGAAGGGATTTGCTACATGCATTTGTCAACCTACCCACTGTCATTGGTATAGACTTACTAAGCATGCATACTATTCCCATTCTTCAGTCATTTCATTGGCTGCCCATCAGTTACCAGGCTAAATTCATGGTATTGACTATCACATAGAAAGCCCTTCACGGCCTTTGTTCTTCATATCTGTGGGACTGCTTCTCTCTCCATACTGTTCCATTACAGCTTCGCTCATTGGAGCAGGGCCTCCTAAAGGTGCCACCCTGCAAATGGGCAAAATCAACAATTGCCCATATACATGCATTCTCTTTTGTGTCCCTCGCCTTATGGAATAACCTGCTTGATAAGGTTGGGAAGGATCTAACCCTCCTGCGTTTCTGCAAACTATGCAAAATTGAATTATCCTGGTATGCTTTTCTACACAGCTAATTAGGGCTGTACTATAACAAAATGCTTCCGAAAGATGCTTTGGTAAAGGTAGAGGGCCCGGGGTATAAGGTATAAGGCCCCGGGTCCAGATCTGGCCCCTTGTGAGCTTTTATGCGCCTCACGAGCCAACCAAGGCAGTCACCTCTCCACTCCCAATCTGGGCTGGCAAGTTATTTTAACCAGCTACTGTTTCTCTGGTTTTAGTATTTAGCTTGATTGTAGAAATTAGGTAATACTTATATCTGTGCTGTAAAAATCTTCCCCTGCTGTTTTATGCTAATCAAACTGAAGTCAAAGCTATTTTTGTCTGACCAGGGTGCAACCTCATCTATGCTGCAGCGTTCAAATTGCACACACTGCTGGAAAATTATCTGTAAATCATGTCTAGTTTGTTATATATTTTAAGTGTCAGTTTAAATACAGTCTTCTTCCACATAGCTTTTCCCATTTTTTTTATCTGTTTGAATAATTGTCGTTACTTGTATGATCCTAGACTCTGAATGATTGCCAGGGTATACCTCTACTGACTTTAATGTGGTCTACTTAATCCTGCAATGAGGTCTATTTGGATAAACTGTGGGCTCCTGAGTAAGTGGCAAATCCTGAAAAGAAAAGGAATAGATAATGTGTCTTATCTGTAATAATTAATGCTTCATTTCAGCTTTACATAAACACAAGACGCTTAATATATTTAATAGTCAGTCCTTCTTCATGTTGGTGTTGGTTCTGAAACAAGCCATGAATTATGCATCTCTCTCTCTCTCTCTCTCTCTCTCTCTCTCTCTCTCTCTCTCTCTCTCTCTCTCTCTCTCTCTCTCTCTCTCTGCTATCTAGTCTTTTTAAAGGAAATTAACACAGCTCTCTAAGCCCATTGACTTCAATATACTTTTTTTCTTGCTGTCAAGTCACAGCTGACTTACTGCAATTCTTGGCGGGGTTTTCAAGTCAAGAGACATTCAGAAGTGGTTTGCCATTGTCTGCCTCTGTGTCACAAACCTGTTATTCCTTTGTGGTTTCTCATCCAAATACTGACAAAGGCCAACCCTTCTTAGTTTCCTAAATCTGATGAGAGCAGGGTAGACTGGGCTATCCGGGTCAGGGCTCAATGGACATAGAAGAGTGCAATCCTGATTCCACTGTCCATTCCAAAAAATTAAACTGATAATAATTTCCCATGGTCCACACATATGGATCTTGCAGAATTAGTAATTTATTTCCTTTATTTAAATTATTTATAACCCCCTTTATACCCTTAGATTCTAGGTGGCTAACAACGCAACAATATATTGCGAGGACACAAAAATAGAAAAGTCAATCAACAACAACAAAAACCCCAATGCACAGATTAAAAATGCAGAAATATAAATGAGAGCCTAGTGTTGCCAGCCTTTGACTGACAATCCCCAGGAGCATTGGGGGGGTGGGGCTAAGACTTCACACACATCATTAGGAAGAATTACATTAGGAAGACATTAGGAATAAGAATAGACATTAGGAAGAATTTTCTAACAGTTAGAGCGGTTCCTCAGTGGAACAGGCTTCCTCGGGAGGTGGTAAGGTCTTCTTTCTTGGAGGTTTTTAAGAAGAGGTTAGATGGCCATCTGTCAGCAATGCTGATTCTGTGACCTTAGGCAGATGATGAGAGGGAGGGCATCTTGGCCATCTTCTGGTGACTAGGGGTGTGGAGGGGGGAGGTAGTTGTGAATTTCCTGCATTGTGCAGGGGGTTGGACTTGATGGTCCTGGTGGTCCCTTCCAACTCTATGATTCTATGATTCTATTATCACTTCCTTTTTTAAAAGAGGAAGTGATGTCATGACATGCTCAGAATTTCAAAAATCTGTACGATAAAACTGTTCTCAGAACACCACGATGTCACTTCGTGTTCCAAACCAGGAAGTGTCATCCAGGAGCTGTTTCATGCCATTCCCCAGCACCACTTATCACCACTTCATTGAGCTAGGATAAAGGACAGGGAGCATTGCTTGGAAGTCCTGCTCAAACCAGATAAATGGAAACCCTATGACAGCCCATTCTCTTCAAATTTCAGCAGCTATCACTGGTAAAGGTAGTCCCCTTTGCAAGTACCGGACCATTCCTGACCCATAGGTTGATGTCATATCCCAACATTTACTAGGCAGCCTATGTTTACCGGGTGGTTTGCCAGTGCCTTCCCCAGTCATCTTCCCTTTACCCCCAGCAAGCTGGGTACTCATTTTACTGACCTCGGAAGGATGGAAGGCTGAGTCAACCTTGAGCCGGCTACCTGAAACTGACTCCCTTTAAGATGGAACTCAGGTCGTGAGCAGAGCTTTTGACTGCAGTACTGCAGCTTACGACTCTGTGCCACAGGGCTCCTTTGCTATCACTGACACCTCCAGAAACAGTTATATCATACTAGGATACAGCATATCTGAGGCCTAGTGTACATATGCATAATGAGGTGGCAGAGTGCTGAGTGATGGAATGGAGGTGAATTACTACATTTTTCAAAGTTCCCCTGTATTAATAATTCCCTGTTGGTGAATATTCAATACAGCTTGAGTAGGGCTAGTGAAGATTCTT
The DNA here is from genome assembly GCF_029931775.1 of Euleptes europaea. Classification (NCBI taxonomy): domain Eukaryota; kingdom Metazoa; phylum Chordata; class Lepidosauria; order Squamata; family Sphaerodactylidae; genus Euleptes; species Euleptes europaea. The sequence goes on from NC_079321.1 coordinate 62,030,422, forward strand.
TTGCCCCGCTGTGCTGATTTTTATTTGCAGTCAATTCTTACTCAGGGGAACATTAAATATATGGTCTCCCACTTTCAGTTTGAAGTGTTACAGCCCATTTCACTACCTCGTTCTTCTGAAAGCCTCAGAATCCCCTCGATTTATATTGGACAGTAATTGTCCATTGCATTCAGCTAATTCCTGGAAGCCACTTCAGAAGCAGATTTTTCTCTCGATGTATTCATCGCTTCTAGATAAAATAATAACACAAATATTTATTTATTTTTTTGGGGGGACACCACTTCTAGCTGTTTATGTATAACATAACATTTCATCTCTGACATTCTCATCTGGTGGCAACGGCCACTTTTTGACTTGGGGTATTTAAGAAGAAAGAGTAAAGGTTGAGGTAACATGAGATCCTAAGATTGCCATTTCTCCCCCTCCCCCCGAAGTTAGCATTTAAATATCACAAGAATTTCCTTACAGCAGCAAGCATATTGTTAGCACAGTAATGAAAACTAGATAAGTTACCTAATACAGAGAGTTGGATCCTCAAGGCACGGTTTACAATGCTTATGGACAAAATTACTTCATATAGACATATGTCACAAGCTAAACAATCTGCTCAAGAAAGATTTATTAAAAATTGGCAACTTTTCATTGTGTATAGGAACAGGGAGCTCAATTTTAGCTGGAAAATGAAGTAAAATATTATTATATCAATATTTATTCTATTTGTACCATCAATGGATCCAGCAAACATAAATTCTGTGCTTCAAACAGTGCATTCCTGAGACTCTGGCGGCCGGGGACAGCGTGGAGGAGGCTCCGCTGCACCGCCTCTAAACCAGTTTCCCGGATGCCGAAAACCTTAAAAAAAGCCTTTTGCAGGCTTTTAAAAGTTTAAATGGGGCTTTTTGCCCAATAGAGAACAGTGAGGCTGCACCTGCTAAAAAGCAGGCGCAGCAATGCCATTCTTGCCACCGGCATTACAGGGCGAAAAGGGACGGGAGGATGCCTACCGGCACCCCCACCCCCCGGGAATGCCCTGGGAACACCCCCAGGGATCCAGGTATGCCTCCCGGAATGTTGGTGGGGCTTTTACGCCGGTGCATACCTGAGCAACCTGCTGCCTCCCACGCCTGAACAACTCCCTGTGCCTTTAGACCTTGGATTGGCTGTTTGGACCTCTGACTCTCCGTGACCCTCGACCTTGGACCGGCTACCTGGACTACGAACTGTAACTCTGATTTGGCAAGTACTGGACTCTGATTTCTGGCTTTGACAAACAGACTTGTTCATTGGAATCTGCTTTACCCTCTCCCTGCTGTTGCCAACCACCTGGAGCAGTATCTCAGAGACACCTGAGCATTGGCAGCTAGCCAGCACACCTGCTTTTAAAACTGAACTCCGGCCGATAGAGATCAGTTCACCTGGAGAAATTGGCCACTTGGGCAATTGGATTCTATGGCATCGAAGTCCCTCTCCTCCCCAAACACCACCCTACTCAGGCTCTGCCCAAAAAACCTCCCGGCAGTTGTGAAGAGGGACCTGAAAACCCTAAGAATTACTGAAGTAATGCATGTGCACTAATTAGAAGTACTGAAGATATGTTCTATATAAATAATAAATATCATCGGGATTATCATCAAGAATTTTACATTTTTATTTTATTTTACTTAAAATGTTACAACATATCCTTTTTTTCCCTAAAGAAGGATTAGCTCAAATTCCATATTTTCCTCAAAGCTGGCATAAAATAATTAAGATGTATACATAGTCAATCGTACACTGCCTTTCTACCCCTCCATCTTGTGAGGGCTCTTGGCACCCTTCAGTTGGACACCTGTACCTGTCTAACAAGCCCTACTGGGGACCTTCATAACAACCTGCTTGCTGCTATCTGCTATCTTTGGATACCCTTCTGCTGTCTGTTTGATCAGCAGCCTCCAGTGAAATTGCCTAGTGGGTAAGTAATGCTTCTGGGCACTACATGTCAGTTACGCCTCTTCAATCTCTCTGCCCCACTGCTTTTCTCGCTCTCTCTGGGGTGAATATTGAATGTCATCGCTTGTCAAAAGATGAAACGGAAATGGATCCAGTGGAAATAATGACTTGCACAATCGCATCCTGTCAATGCCTCTTCCAGAAAAGCACTCCAGATTTCACAACAGGTGTAATATTAATCTGCCATCACTTCAAAGATAGAGTCTTGAGGTTAAAGTGCACATGGTAGGCTTTGGCAAATGCATTGCAATAGAGGGGTTAATGCAGTCATGCTCCACTTCCAGCTGGACACATTTTGGCCTCTGAGATGCATGTCCCACATTTGGAGATTTATGAAGTGCACTGCCAGAACTTAAAGAGAGAGGAAGGAAATGAAGAAGGGAAGAAATGAATGACATTGGCCATTTATATTGTAGCATATTTTAATATGTGTTTCTTTTAAAATATGGTAAAAAGCTTATTAGTCTTGAAGAGTTGTCCTTTAGTCAGTTGTATCATGGTTTCCACCATTTGTAGTTAAGTGCCTCTCATTTATTTTATTTTATAGTGTAACACTGTACAGAAGCTTGAATTTCCCAAAGCCCAATAGAGACATTTGCCACATTAACTGTCTGAGAGAGTTGGGTTTAAAACAGCAATTTGGATCTTTTGATAAGTGATATGAATTGCAGTTTGTATGGATGCTTGTCAGTGCATATATTGTGGCTATTTTTGCCATGGTTTGTTAACAACTGCAATTAAAGTATTACTATGGCCATTGAAAGTATTACTATTCTCTTTAACTAAAGAGAGAATCCAATCCAAGTTAAGTACTTCTGAATCTCATTGATTTCAGGGAGAGAGTTATATGTGTTCTTAATTTCCAACAGGATTTCAAAGTACCTGATTTTGACTAGATCGTGCCTTCCATACTTAAACACATTAAAACAAATCTTATTAGTTGACAGAGGGAGTTCTATTTGGAGAAAGTGTATAAGCTCCATTGACTAACATGACTTACTTCTGAATAAACTTGCTTAGGATTCTTTCTTAAAAATATAATATTGAAATTAAATAATTAAAAAAGCAACATTCTAAATGAAACATGATAATAAAATTATGAATGCCCATTGTTGTTGTTATTGCAAAACTTAATACTTATTAAGATTTTTTTAAATGCTTTACTATACTGATTATTTTAAGCGTCTGTTTAATTTTATGAAGAGATATATTTTTTCTTTTAGCCATTTTTCTCTTAAGGAAAAAAATATTTCAGAAGCTCTGAAGTGAGGGACAAACATCTCCTTTCCATTGGCCAGGTTATAGCCAGCTGACACTAGGATATCCTTTCCCAGCACAGTTAGATACTACGTGCAGACAGGCTTTCCACCCAATTGTTAAATGAATATATCTATTTTATATATGTGCTTGCTTTCCTCTTCTCCCCACTATCTCTTTTTTGTTTTTGCTACTACATTGTAAGACATTATTAAGCCAAAGAAATATCTACACACTCTTTATACAGTGTTTAATAGAAACGTCAAGTGCTGTATAAATAACAGCAACCATCCACTCCAAGTGAAGCCTTTATTAGTCCCCTATGTGGCTTGGGTGTGGCTGGAGATCTATCTGTCTGTCTGTCTATCTATCTATCTATCTATCTATCTATCTATCTATCTATCTATCTATATCTATCTCTCTATCGATCGATCGATCGATCATTGCAAGCTACTTTGGGTCCCTTTGGGGAGAGAAGTGGGGTATAAATACTCAAATAAATAAATAAACAAACAAACAAAAGGAACCGATTGGCATTTTATGCAGCAGGTATATTTGTTGCATCTATAGTAGTATGAAGCAGCAGCACGTATTTGTGTTTATTTAAACATTTGTTAGCCACTATCATGGTTCCCCAAACCCCCAAACATATGAAATGTATTCTGTCCCAATCTAGGAAGCTGAGGAACTGAAAAACACTTCATTAGCGTATGTTGAATATGGCACACGAGAGGCCAATATGAATTCTCAACACATAAACTGTTTTATTTTTGCTCTTGTGGGAAAATGGTCAAGTCAGACTGTCAGGGAGGTTTCAGGTTTAAACTTTGCAGGTGAAAAGGCAACAGGAATGAGGGAAACTTTGTATAACTATATACAATAGATAGTTTGTTATAAGAATGTAGCTGTTTTGTTCTATCAACAGGTGTTTGTAGCTGTTGAGAGAGATCACTTGGCTGTCATTTCTTAGCTAAAAAGATACAAGCTGATTTGACAGAAGATTTCTAATGTCTGTGGAGGCAGGAACATACACACAAGTTCCAATTTAACACTTGGTGGGGATCACCCCTAGATTACACACATGGCAATCCTATGTATGTTTGTTCAGAAGTAGGTCACATTGAGTTGAATAGGGCATGTGTATGTGTTTTTTGCCATCAAGTCACAACTAACTTATGGTGACCCTAATAGGGTTTTCAAGACAAGAGACATTCAGAGGTGGTTTGCCATTGTCCCTGGTATTCCTTGGAGGTTTCCCATCCAGTTACTTGCCATGGTCGAAGCTGAGAGTGTGTGACTGACCCAAGGTCACCTAGTGAGTTTCCATGGCAGAGTGGGGATTCAAACCTGGGTTTCCCGGGTCCTAGTCCAACACCTTAATCACTACACCATGCTGGTTCTCCCTCAATAGGGCTTACTATCAAGCATATTTACATAGAAGCACAGCCTTGGGCCATAATCCTGAGAAACTGTTCTGGGAGTAAGCCCTGTTAAATTAAATTGGCTTACTTCTGAGTAAACTTGTTAAGGATCCTTCTTTAAGGAAGCTTTGTGAATGAACAGGGAACTAACTCCGTAGCCAGTATGCTACGGTACATATTCTTTCTCCTCTTGTGTTTTCTGTAGCAGCTCTACAATATCAGAGGGCCCAATATATTTTTGTTACTCTCTGAGCTTCTCTTTAACTTCCCACTTTAGCCACTTTTTCTTGTTTTTTGACGGCGTCTTTATTCAGTCTTATTGGCTCCTTATCCTTATGAATTTCTGATAACAGTGGATACTTTCGGGTATCCATTTTATCTCTACATGTGCAGGGACACATAAGCTGTTGTAGCAGACATTATAAATAACTACAAAGAAAACAAAATATATTATCTAGAGTCCAAGCCACTATTCTATTGTTTGTTTATTTGTTAACCACAGTTAGACATGGGATATGTCTAACTGAAGATCTTATTTCAATGTCTACTTTTCACAACTCAACTATAAAAATAATTACCAAGTGTTATCAATGTAAAATACTTTAAACAGTTTATTATAAGTAGGGACCCTTTAGCCTTCTTTGGGTTGGCTTACATCAAGGTATAATAGTCTGTGATCCACAAACCATTTAAGCTGCAATACCTACACTTTTATAAGATGTGCATTTACTTTTAAGTGAACTAATTCACTTGAAGGGGAACTATTAGTACTGAAATACTTTTAGGATTAATTGTAAAATCACAATATGGGACAAGAGTGCCAGCTTGCAGTGGCTAAAGAGTATGACTAGGATCTGGGAGGCACTAGTTTGCATCACCACACTGCCATGACACTTGCTGGGGGATATGATGGAGGTGGTTATTTAGAATAAAAAGTTCAGAAATATTTGCCACTCGAGAGGCTTTTTGAAACACAACTTTAAAACAGTTTAATTTGTTTCTTTTTGTGGGATTTAAAAGTCAGGTTAGCAGATTGCCAATAAAAGGATAGATATCTGGCTTTTTCGGGTTTGGTTATTCGTCTTTGCTCTGATGCATGGCTCTGTGCTTTCTCCCATTTTTCTATCTTTGACTGGTTTTGTTAGGGGTCGTGTAATCAGAGCCAACTTGGTCTGACCAACCATCCCCCTTCAGTGGGTTAATCAGGATCAAGCATAAAGGTTATTTAAAAGACAGGGCTCACCCAGTCCCGTCTGGAGGGATATACTCTCCAACTACAAGGAACCAGCTGGTGACTGTCTAAGGAGAATCCCGTCTAAGGAGAATCCTTTGTAGCCATGCTGCAAATTTGGTAATTCTACCTCCAAAAATGCCCCCACAGGAGCTTCGGAAAAAATCCCCATAGACCCAGACTTTTAGGTGCCAGCCTGCCAATCAGCTATTTCCACCAGTCCTTGGCAACGCTGAACTTCTGAACCTGAAAACCGATGGACAGCTCAGCTCACAAATACCTGGAGGATGGGGAACCCCCTTTGGGACTCCATAAAATTGGACCCCCATCCCAAAATTCACCAAACTTTGGTGGCCATCTAAGGAGAGTCCCTTTCAGCCATGTTGCATATTTGGTAATTCTACCTCCAAAAAATGCCCCCACTGGAGCTTCGGAAAAAATCCCCATAGACCATAATGGGCCGGAATTTTTTCTGTAAACCCAGAAATAAGATGTATAACCCAGAGATAAGCTGTATTTACTGGTATTGGTATTCAGCTTTTTCTGGATTTACTGGAAAAATTCAGGCCCAATAAACCTGATACATATATATATATATATATATATATATATATATATATATATATATATATATATATATATATATATATATATATATAGACTGCAGAAAGGTTGTAGTACTCATGCTTCATCTAGGTCCCAATAATAGCAAAGCTGTGGCATTCTGAACCAGCTGGAGTTTACAAATTGATTTTAAGGGGAGATCAATGTACAGTTCACTGCAATATCCTAGTTTTGATGTTACTGTGGCATGGATCCAAGTGGTCAGATCAGCCATATCGAGATACGGAACCATCTTACAGGCCAGGCTGAGTTGAAAGAAAGCCTTTTTAGCAACTACATTAGCTTGCTTCTCCAGGACCTCTACCACATCACTAGGGGATTTGGATAAGGATACATAGAGCTGGATATCATGTGCATATTGTTGACATTCAACCCCAAAGCTAAGAATTAGTTGGCCTAAAGATAGAGATTGAAAAGCATGGAGGATAGGACTGTGCCCTGTGGAACTCAGGATAGGTCTCACACTCACATTGATGCCAACTGATCTCCCACAGCAACTCTGTGAGTCTGTTCTGTGAGGAATGATTTAAACCAGTTTTGCACACATCTCTTGATACTTACTTCTGCCTTGAAGTGCTTGAACAAGATGATATGATCTTCTGTATCAAAGTCTGAGGATAAGTCAAACAAGAGCAACAAGGAGGCATGGCCTTTGCCCTCACTCAGACGGAGATTATCAACCAAAGCTAGCAGAGCCATCTCTGTCCCATAGCCCGGCCTGAAGCCAGATGAATTATTCTTATAGGAGACGTTTAAATAGCTATGGATGTTATATTTGAGTACAGAAAAATCATGGTTTCCATTCTGTCAATTTAAAAATAGGCAACATAATAGTCTTCCATAGCTACAGCAAACATAAGGTAATGGTTACATTTTTCAGTTCTTAGTTTAAGAAATCAAGGTTTATCAAGGTTTTTATTGCCGATCCCCAAATGTGCCCAATTAATGCTATTGTTACAATATATTCTGAAAGCTTTTTTTCATGTGGAGAGTTTGAACAGGTATCTTTGAGTGCTGTGGTTCTTGATGAAGGGAGGCTAACCCGCTGAGTTTTTTGAAGGAGGATTAGAAGTAAAGTGGCATTAAAATTGTGAAGCTGTTAAAATAACCCTGTGGACTAAGAAAGAAAAGCAGCTGAGTACAAAAACAGCAGGTAAAAAAACCCACGAGTTTCCTCTCTTCCCCCTCCCTGTCCAGGACATCAAATGGTATCTGCAGCGTGCAATATTGAGCTGTACATCTGCAGAACTAAACATGGCTGCAGATTTGAGGTCATCATGAATGTCTCTTATATAAAATGATCAGTAAGGCTCATCCCTTTAAGATATCAAGTCCACCTCAGTTGGACCTGAGAGTACACAAACTATTGGAAACACATGATGGGTCTTAGAAGTAAGCAGTCTTTGAAAGGAATGTCCATGAGTTTTTCATAGCTTTCACCTTTCCAAACATCAGGGGGAAGTTCCTCTGAGAAGGCTACACTTTGTAGTGTAGCCTTTGAAACCTGAACAGAGTCATGAGAAAGGAAACAAAATCTGAAACTCACAGATCACATCTAAGTGCGCACAGAGTTAGGTACATGTAAACCCACTGGGTTTTGTTGGTCTTAAGCATCTATCTCTATGTGGGATTGGGGGTCATGGAATCTGGGGCTTATTTATCCACATAATATAAGCAGCTGTGTTTTCCTAAGAAATTAATGCACACTGATTCCCCATGATATTCTTTTTCCCCCTTTGTCATGTTTTATGGAGCACCAGTGTGTAGAACGTGTTGACACATGCAAGTACATCACTCACAGTACATTCCTAAGCAGAGTTATGCCCTTATACACTAACTGACTTCAGTAGACTTAAAAGGATGTAACTCTACTTAAGGCTGCCACATCCATTAATCACCTTTTGCTAACTTGCAGATGCCTATACTCTGATTAAAGAAAAAGATACCTATACTGAAAATGTTTGTGTTGTAGCCAGTCGAGCCATCTCCAGCCATGTCTGTGTGTGTGTGTAAAGTGCCTTCAAATCGCAGCCGACTTATAGCGACCTCTTTTAAGGTTTTCATGACAAGAGACTAACAGAGGTGGTTTGCCAGTGCCTTCCTCGACACAGCAACCCTGGTATTCCTTGGTGGTCTCCCATTCAAATACTAACCAGGGCTGACCCTGCTTAGCTTCTGAGATCTGACGAGATCAGGCTAGCCTGGGCCATCCAGGTCAGGGCATCTCCAGCCATAGGGTTACCATTTTGCCTCAAGGCTGGCAATGAGCAAAGCATTGTTCCACAGAGATGAGCAAAACTCTTGAGCAGGGGATTCTGGGATGCCTCTCTGTGTGTTTGTGTAACCCAAGCAGGAAGAGAGCTGGCTGCTTACACTTCCCAGGCTTGGGGTGTAGGGTTGCCAGGTCCCTCTTCTTTTGGGGGTGGAGCCTGAAGAGGGTGGGGTTTGGGGAGGGGAGGGACTTCAATGCCATAGAGTTCAATTGCCAAAGCAGCCATTTTCCTCCAGGTGATCTGATCTCTATCGGCTGGAGATCAGTTGAATTAGCAGGAGATCTCCTGCTACTACCTGGCAGTTGGCAACCCTATTGGGGTGTCAAAATGGCCAAAGAAGGACCACAGTCCCTCAATATACACCAAAAGGGGCTTAATTAGCAATTGCTGGCAAACCATCTTCCCATCTTTATTGTACCCTGCTTGGGGTAATTAAAGTTATTCAAGAGGATTACACAGATAGTCTCCCGGATTCTTGATTGCCTGTCGAGACCCTTCATAAGATACGCAAAGAGATCACACACATCTCTCCTACACCTGGCTCCTATCCTAGAAAGATACACAGACATTCTTCCTACACTTTGAGATCTTATTGTCAAATGTAACTATAGACAAAAACATGAGATGACTGTTCTGTAGTAAGACTTAAGATGGCAATCTGATGGCATTTCAATTTATGAAAAAAATACCCAGACACATGCTTTCCCTCGTTGACAAATGCAGATCTGGTGGGGAATAGAAGGGTCTTATGTTCAGATTCTGACTGGCATGTGTGTATCCTTTCTCTGCCTGGTGATATGTGTTCTTTCCAAGCCCTGTTTCCCCCCTCAAATGTTCCCTCCTTCCTATGGCCATTTCATCTCATCAAATGTGAATGTGAGAGTATGTGTTTGCCAAGATGTGTGTGTTTTTTTTTGCTCCAAGTCTCCATTCTGAATACCAATAGTCTCACAGTGAAGTATCTTCTAAAATGTCATAATTCAGAATAAATGTGCTTTTGTTCATATTTTGACAGTAGGAGAAATTATATGTGATAAGAAATGAACATATTAAAGTCCCTTGGGGCGGGGGGAACTGTCATTAAATAAAGTATAATGTATCCCATTAAGTATAATTCAGTAGTCATGCAAACACTGGGGAGATGAGTTAGCTTCGCCTTTAGTGTCCTTGTTGCCATGGCTATAGCTTTAACTACCACTCTAAATTACTGCTGTGCCATTTAAAATGTTCACTTTTCATTTGGTTTTACTAAAATATCCGAAACAGTATCTGACTTTTTAATTGGTATTTAGAGGCAAGGTGAATTTTGTTTGCATTTGAAACATTAAATCCACTTAATATGAAATCTATATTTAAACATGCTGTCAAGATAGCACCTGTAGTAAAGTTTTTATTATTATTATTCAGTATGGAGAAACGTCTATATTCTAACACACACAAAAAGGAGAAACTGAATTATCATCTGGTATAATCTCATTCATTCTAGTTTGCCATCACCCTTCTCACGTGTTGGTTATTCCTAGTCATGACACTCTTATTAATTTCCAGTACTATATGTGATGTTTTAAAAATAGCTTCCACATAGGGATACATAGGTGCATTCTACACAGAAGCACAAAATGGTGTCCACACTGTGGAAGCAACAATAAGTGGGGTAGAGGTCAGGGACAGCATCCGCATGGCCCTATCCCCACACCACTTGCTGCTGGTGCCACGCCCACAACCACTACACTGCTCCTTGTGATTAATCACTTTACTACCGAAGCACCGATAGGGTTGCCACATCTCTGCCTTCAACCCTTGGCCTCACTGCAACTCAAGGCAGATTGTGTGTGTGTAAAGTGCTGTCAAGTTGTAGCCAATTTATTGCAACACAGCAAGGAGCTTTCAAGGCAAATGAGAAGCAGGGGTGATTGGTGGGGTTGCCAACCTCCAGGTAGTAGCTGGAGATCTCCTGCTATTACAACTGATCTCCAGCCAATAGAGATCAGTTCACCTGGAGAAAATGGCTGCTTTGGCAATTGGACTCTATGGCCTTGAAGTCCCTCCCCTCCCCAAACCCCACCTTCCTCAGGTTCCGCCCCAAAAACCTCCCACCAGTGCCATAGTGGGACCTGGCAAACCTAGTGGTTGGTCATTGCCTTCCTCTGCAGACTCTTCATTGATGGTCTCCCTTCCAAGTACTGATCCTGCTTAGCTTCCGAGATCTGAAAAGATCGAGCTCTACTATGCTGTCTTCTCTCTCTCTCGGCAGATTATACAATGTAAATCAATAAAACCAATAGGATGATACATCTAATAAGTAGTGCTATAGGACTAGGACTGCCGAACTTTGAAACAAATTTGTCATCTGAATAAAGCATGAATGTTAAAAATGACATATTAAACTGCAGAACATGGTATTATATAAGTAGAGACACAATTCATGTTGCTGGAGCAATCTATTATGATTTAGCCCTGTTTCCTTAATAAAAAATACCTTCCTGAACAATTCTGTTTTACACAGTTTGTGAAAGGCCAGTCACTTGAGAGTCTTCCTGACAACCTTGGGCAAGCCATTCCACCCTGTGGGGGCCATTACAGAGAAGGCATGTCTTCCCACCGGTGGTGAAGAGGGACCTGGCGACCCGACCTGGTTGTGTGGAGGAAGTGGCCACGTGCCGCATCACTGATCACAGCGAGGAATGTGCACATGGCTGCCTCCTCCATGTGGTCAAACTCTGCAGGCAAACGGGCACAGAGGTTGGGGGTGGGACCAGCATGCTCATGCTCACTCTCCCTCCCTGCATGGTAAGTAGGGTGGCCAACTGCCAGGTAGTAGCAGGAGATCTCCTGCTAATTCAACTGATCTCCAGCCGATAGAGATCAGATCACTTGGAGAAAAATGGCCGCTTTGGCTATTGAACTCTATGGATTGAAGTCCCTCCCCTCCCCAAACCCCGCCCTCTTCAGGCTCTGCCCCCAAAATCTCCCGCCGGTTGCGGAGAGGGACCTGGCAACCCTAATGGCAAGTCAGTGTGCAGGGGCATTGTATATAACCAGGCTTTACTAATTAAGATACATAGACTTCATGCTAAAGAGAGAAAGATTACCATTTTCCAATATGGTGGCTTTCCCACAAGTTAGAGTTTTGGGGCCTGAATTACATTTATCTTAGCTATCAAATGAATATACCCTACTGTTCAGCTTTTTGTTCTAAGAGAGAAATCCTAAGCAGTTCTACTCAGAATCCTACTGAAGTCTATCCAGTGGTGTTTACTTTTAGGAAATTGTTCTTATGATTGCATTGCAAATATCTGGGTTGCACTAAAATTTGAACTCAGGGCCAAACAACACATTACTTTTTTTGGTGAGTTGGGTTGGAGTTCCCTAGACCTTACCTGCTTCCTTCACAGCCACACAGCAGTTTCAAGGAAAGGCATGTTAAAAGTCCCCAGGAGCCCAATTCTGCTCAGAACTGTGGCATGAAGGAAGAAGGGGCTCCTGCCTTCTTTTAAACACAGTTTTCCCAAGCACAAAGAGCCCCAGTAGGGAGTTATATTCTTAATTCTGTGCAGCTTCAAAAATAGTAGTAAGAAAAATAGCTGCCACCATGAACCATATGCATGTATACTCTGAAATCCTCAAGTGTTTTTTTTTTGGGGGGGGGGAGCGCTTTTCTGGTTGCAGTGTTATTTCTTTCCCTTTTTCCCTCCTAGTTTTTTTTATTATCTTTGTGCTTTAAAAAACGACAATCCAGCTCAAAGAGCTGAAGCTAGAAGATTTTTCTTTCAGATGCACAGCCAGCAGAACATATTCCTGCAGAAGGCTGATAAGTACTTTAAAAAAAAAAAACCATAGTAAGAGTTGTGCCCTTTCCCCTTGAAAAGGGTTAGGATTTAACAAATGATGCAACCATAGTTTGTATGATTAGATTGTCCTTGGGCAAATACATCTAATAATTTGCTCAGCGGGTCAACGATCATTCTTACATAAGGGGGGGGGAGAACAAAAACAGCAAACATTCATAATTCATAGTGATCAGACATTTTTAAAGTGCTTTAAGGAGACCTGAGAGTGGTGCAGGGTTATTCTCTGGCATTTCTACTGAAGTTGGCTTTTCATGTAAAGTCATTATCAAATGCTTTAAAAAATGATTAATATTTTTCTGGCTTTGTGTATAGAATCTGAAGTAGCATCTTAGTAGCAACCCCTCTAGGGAAATAGTCCGGAAGATAAGACCATTTAGGGGCAGAAAAAGCCACGGATTCTGGATTCAGTTGCAATGACAATGTGATATGTTTTGTTAAAAATGATGAACAGAACATACTGGATTGAAGCTATCTAAACAACCATTTATACTACTCAGTCAATAATCCTGAAAGGAAGATCCCTGTTGTGTTTAAATTCCTTTAGACTGAACCAAAGGCAAATAAATGTTCTTAGGGCAGTAGCTCTAGGAACTATTTAGACTTAGTTCAAAAGTGATATGTTTGTTTATGTAGACATTTTTACTATACTTTTCCTTCCAATGGGGACATAAAGCGGCTTACATAATTCACTCTTCTTCCATTTGATCCTCACAACAATAACCTGTGAGGTAGGATTGGCTGTGACTTGACGGCACTTTACACACACACATCCAATAGAAAAGTCCTGCACATGGTGCAGGGAAGATGGATACACAGGAACGTTTTTCTGTATGCCAGAGCAGGGGATTTGTTTTCAATAGACCTGGCATCTGTGTAAAAGAAGAGGAAGTAATTGAATGATGGCCACTGACTGCAACAAGATGGGATCTGGTAAGTTCTTATCAATTCTACCCTCTTCCCCAGTACTGTTTAAGGGAATCATCTTGGTGTCGTACGGATAATAGACTCTGCTTTACAATTACCATCAGTTTCCCCATTTTCTGATTATTTGCAAAACAATAAACATTTGGGCAAAAGTTAATTGTTTCTGTTCAAACATTTGACACATTCTTCATTACTTTTAGTACATCCAAGTCTTTCACCAAGGTACAATTATAATTAAGACTGATGAAATCATTAGAATTGCTGTAAACATTACGTTTATCTAAATAGAGTTTGGCAATGTATTAAATAAAGTTTGGCAATGTATCTGTCAAGTTTATTCCATGTTTAACTATTTGTTGTTGATGCAGAATTCCAGTATGATCATTGTCATTTGTCATTCCATTCTGTTGCAGGTACCTTGGCTAATTTTATTTTTATGGTTGGTGGTCCCAAGGAAGTGCCGTTTACATTTATCATACAGATAATATATTCAAGAAGTTTTAAAATTGCCTTTTGGAAGGAGCAAAGTCTGCTTTTTCACGACTCTTGATGCATGGCAGAGAATAATGAAAATGGTGGCCAAATATTGCACATGGGCAACTTTGAAAACAATCTCAGCTTTTCTGTAAAATCAAATTAAATCAAGCTTGGATACTAAAAGTTAAAATGAGCAGAAAGCCAATTTCTTGGTGAGATCTAAGCCAAATGGCAGGCTGAAATAGAATATGATAGTGGCAGAGTGTCCTTGTTTGCTTCAACTTGACAAAAGGCATTCAGTTTACCAAAGAGCACTTAAGAACTGGGATACAGTGTGTGAGAGCTCCTTGTTAATTGCATCGTTTGAGAGATAAATTATTGCAAGTGAATAATTCTGTAGTAATGTTAGATTTGCCTTGCCTTGCAGACCAAAGTTCTATTCAGCTCAGTACTTTGGTCACAGTATTCACCTGTTGTTAACCACCCTGAGCTCAGTTTGCCAGGGGAGGGTGGGGTACAAATAAATTCTTCTTCTTCTTCTTCTTCTATTATTATTATTATTATTATTATTATTAAAAATAAATGTTACCTCATGTAAGAGTGCGAATTCTCAATGGTGGATGGACAGCAACTTTTTAAATGTCTTTACTACAGAGAGGGTTGTCCATCATGTGGTGGTAGTAGTATTTTATTCTTTCTCTACTCATTTTTAACAACTATGTCCAGATTAAAGTGACTAGAATTCTACAAGATCATAGGCTCTATATGTCTTTCATGCATCAGATGTTTTAGTTGACATGAAGAAATACTCTTTTTTATGGACAAAGGTGTATATATAGCATTTTTAAAGGAAAGATTAGAGAAAAAACAGTTATTGAATCACTAACAATATTTTTTTCATTACTTATCTCTGCATAATTGCTGCATAATGAGACTTAAAGGGCAACAGACAAGATCACTGTCTTCATGTGTTCAGTCCTGTCACACCATTTCATTTAACTTTTCAATAATCCATTATATTTACCTTGGATATTAATCATGGCCTACCATTTCTATCTTTGAGTTTAAGACACACTTAGTCTTCACAAGTGCTTTTTCCATTGCCTGACAAATGGAGCCGTGGTGTTTTCGTGTAACAGCTCTCAAGAATTCGGTAGATCTCTCATATTGTCCTCTGGTGGTCACCTACATTGCATACTTGGTGGGGCTGGGGAAGAAAAATTGCTTGCAGGGGAAGAAATATCATATTATATGTCTTTAGCACCTGCTGTTTCTCTTGGCTGTGTTTGACACTATTGACCAACAATTTTTCCGTGATTTGATTCAGTGTCGCCTCCACAGCTTTGAGTCTAATTTATCTTGATGTTCAGAAAGCTTACATTCTCAAGCAGCAAATACAGAAGCCCATGCTTTTAAGAGTCTTCCAATGGGATGTCTGTTTCCATCAATATACTCAGACATTTCACAGCAAGGCAGATGACAGACAAGTGTGTAAATAGCTCTTCCATGTAATTAACACAGTGAAGTCCCCAACCTAGACAGTAGTTCTGCCAATATATAATTTTTAAGGTTTCCAGATGTTCATGCTACAGAAACATTTTCTGTCTCCAGAGGTATGCATCAATTCCGCATTTGCATCTGTCCCAGTGGCAGAATAGAATAGGTTACTAAAGCCAGAGATAAACATATAAGTAAGGAATGACTTGATCTCAGTTAAAGATGAAATTGTTTATTTGTATGGAGATGGTGAAACAGAGGTTCATTCATCACATTCCTTTAAAATTTGATATGTATAGCTGGAACAGAGTTCTCTCTTCAACCTCCTAAATGATCTGTGTGTGTGTGTGTGTGTAAAGTGCCGTCAAGTCGTAGCCGACCTATGGCGACCCCTTTTTGGGGTTTTCATGGCAAGAGACTAACAGAGGTGGTTTGCCAGTGCCTTCCTCTGCACCTGGATGATCTACTAGAAGAGAAATAATGTCCAGATTCAGCTGAGTTGCCAGCTACTATCAACAGGTCAGTGCTGTGAAAGGTTCCTTGGTAAATGTGTGTGTGTAAAGTGCCATCAAGTCGCAGCCAACTTATAGTGACCCCTTTTGGGGGTTTTCATGGCAAGAGACTAACAGAGGTGGTTTGCCAGTGCCTTCCTCTGCACCTGGATGATCTACTAGAAGAGAAATAATGCCCAGATTCAGCCGAGTTGCCAGCTACTATCAACAGGTCAGTGCTATGAAAGGTTCCTTGGTAAATAGATTATGATAATACTCTCCCCTTAATGTAATCAAGTCCTCTAGCCTATTGTCAATGATAGTGAAAGCCATTGAGACTTTCAACAGAATCAACAGGGTTGCACTCCCCTTGTGCAGCAAAGGAAATCTATCAAGGTGATCAACACAGCGTATGTTCCAAAATCAATATATCTAATAGTCAGTGTGACCCCATCAGAAGGTATTTATATTTGCACATCGTGGACATGTATAGAGAAAGGACATCTTTCTACAAACTTGGGAGACTGTGTAGGTTTCTATAAAAATGCTGTTGCTGCCACCATGGAGAAGACTGAGCAGCAAGCAGGCAGGTGGCTGGGAAGTCTATGGTTCCAGGAAGCAACAAGGCAAGCAGATGGTGGGAAAGCTGAGAGAGGCATCACTGCAGCCAGGGAGGCAAACAAGCAGGCAGGCAAGTTGTGGGGAGGGGGGGAAAGACTGTGAGAGGGAGAGAGACAAAGAGAGAGAAAGACTGGCTGACCTGAGAGAAGGGAGGAGAGAGGAAGTCTGACTGAAAATGGGTGGGTGAAGAGAGGAGAGAGAGACTGACTGAGAACAGGTAAAGAAGAGAGAAAGAAGGACTGTGAAAAAAGAGGTTGGGGAGAAGGGAAGAATTGAAGAAGGAATGGGATAGTTTCTCCACCATGATTTCTTGTGGGGCCCCACTTGTCAGTATATCTAATTCAGATCAGATTTATTAATATGTCATATGCCAGTCAAACACTTATGTCATTTATATATGAAATAAAAGATTACATAGATTTTACAAAAACAGTACCTAGTTAAAATTCTTGAATAATATATAATAAACTAAAATTCACCAAATATTAAAAGATTTAATAGATTTAATCTAATTGCCATGACCCAACTTTAAGCAGCAGACCTTGCATGCAACTGCACAGAATTTAGCTACCTGTTTTCCCATCTGGTAGGAGCCCCATGGTGCAGAGTGGTAAGCTGCAGTACTGTAGTCCAAGCTCTGCTCACAACCTGAGTTCAATCCCAACAGAAGTTGGTTTCAGGTAGCCGGCTCAAGGTTGACTCGGCCTTCCATCTTTCCGAGGTCGGTAAAATGAGTACCCAGCTTGCTGGGGGTAAAGGGAAGATGACTGGGGAAGGCACTGGCAAACCACCCCGTAAACAAAGTCTGCCTAGGAAATGTCGGGATGTGACATCACCCCATGGGTCAGGAATGACCCAGTGCTTGCACAGGGGACCTTTACCTTTACCTTTTCCCATCTGGACATTTCCTTCCCAAAGGAGACTCTTAATTCTCCCTTCCTCTGAAATAACAATGATTTCACTGAGCAGGAGAATGATTAACTTACAATGAGCTTCCTCATGAAGAAGGCACCTGAACTATAGTCTCCAGTTCCCCGGACTTACAAAGGCACAGCCATTCCGACTGCTTGTGGGTGTCAACTACTCCCCCCCCCCAAACTGGCAGTTACTCATCAAAGTCATATCAAGAGCCTGTTATTTAGTTCATACAGTTCAGCTGTGAATCTAGTATGGCAAGGAAGCTCACTCTCACCCCAGAAAATTCCATGGAGACAGCCCTGTGATTGGTTGTGAATGTCAGGAGGTTATGGCCAGCAATGTCTATATTATAGACTATTATAGAGAGAACATCCCCCTTGTTCTTATCCCTTTCCTCCACCCACCATCCTTGCAACAATACTCTGCATAAGCTCTGGAACATGATACTTTAGCTCTAAGAACCAGTGTTGCTGCTATCAGGACAAGTAAGTAGAACAGCTAGTTAGTCTTTGTTATGCTATGTACATTATAACTCCACTGAACTACACACTTTACTTTTAATAACTTTTCTTGAATTCCTTCAATTCCTTCCTTTTGCTTCATTTTGTGTGAATTACTGGAGAGTGACTTGAACCTACCCAGGCTTAAGTTTGATTACATTACCACATCAAGGCAGGGTCATCTTTGACAAGGGGAAATGTGCATCTTGCAGTTTCCCTCTCATTACATGGCAAGCAAAAGGCTAGATATTTTAAAAAAAAATGAAAGCTGGGTCTTCAGACAGTTTGGTAACACATAATCATTTCATTAGTTTACAATAGCACAGTAGCAATTACTAATTAAAAAAATCCTTTACAAAATCCTCAGGAGCCATGGTAGGGAAGATGGTGGTCATGGCTAGATAAAATGGCCAATTGCACTGTATTGTGCTCTTAGGAAGGAATATGGTGAAGCAACCTGCTAAACATCCATAAATGGTCATTGTTCAGTCTATCAAAAATTGGCTTCCTGTGCACCACTAGCAAACAAAGCATGAGCCAAACTGGTAGGTGTTCAAGAATCCCAGCCATTGATTTCAACATGTGCAATGTTGTGTGCAGAGGATTCATCGATTCCTGTCTCTTTGAATACAAGACCTTTAACTGCATGACCCACCATTTGGAAAATGCTTTTGTTGGTTCTAAATGCCATTTAAGAAACTGAGTGCCATGTTCATTTCCCTGCATATTAGTTTGCAGTCAAATGCCTTCAGACATGTTGTTCAAGACAATCAACTAAAGTTAGTTCTTAATGGATTGTATTAATTATTTAAAACAAGGAAGCTCATTGTTTTCTTTTGAAATTCATTTATTGGGGGTTTAATGTGTAAATTCTGCTATAAATTAGAGTGTTTTAGCAATAATTCAGATATTTCTTGCATAATTTATTTCAATTTGGTATACACCGTGAGGTCCAGAACAACCCGCTGGACCCCCCTCCCGCCACTACCCTCAGCTATGTTACCAGGGACATCCTTCCCAATTGTTTGTTGTCTGCTCTGACACCATCTTGGCTAAATTTGCTTTGGCAGCTTCTATTTTAGAAGCTAGCAATGCCATGCTTTGCAGAAGGTGAGGCCAAGCCTCTGCCACCCAAAAGTGTGCAATCTGGCTCAGAGACACACTCTGTTCTTCTAGAACCAGTAAATCTTACTATTTCCTTGGGTTCTTTGGAAGCTCATGTCTAAAGTTCCCTATTCTGAATCTCTGGATCATCTATGTAGTCAACACAGCTCAGCAGATTGAGGATAGGTAAACTCCTTCTCTGTTCACTCCTTTTCCCTTAAAACTTCTTTCCTCTTCTTTAAATCCCCCCTCTCTCCTCCTTGTGGCCATTCCCTGGTACAGAATTCCCACTCAGCAAGAGGTTTGACTTTCACTCCTCTCATGTAACTCTTCATATACATGTCCTTCTAAACACAATTGCACTGTTCTTATGCTTGGGTATCTTTTAAATTCCTGTACCCCTATATTTCCCTCAATAAATTCTAAACCTTGCTTGGGTAAAAAATCTGGTTGTTTTGTGGTTACTGGTAGCCTATTAGAGGCACTTTGAGCTTACTTGCCCATTTTCCAAGCTAGCCAGGCTGTGGAAGCAGGAAGCGGTTTCTCAAACCCAAAACATTATTTGAATTTCCCTCCTGAACTAAAACAGAATAACTGTCAGGTTCTTAACTGAATGCAAGATCCAGTCTGGCTCTTGACAAGAGTTCAGGCCAAGTTCTGGCCACAAGTCATGTCCTTGGTTCCCAGGGTTTTGAAGCTCCTGTGTCTATTTTCGTTTGTGCCGATTCTCACAGCTGCGGCGTGTTTTGTCTTCACTTATGAGAACCGCGTATCTCACTGTTGCCTAGCAATGTTTATCTTATTCTCCTGTACTAGTGTTTTAACCTGTAAGGGGTCTCTATTGCTAACCTTGCCTGCCTGTGTGCAGTCAGTTCTTTTATTTGCCTTTTAGTTCCTAATAAAGTATTACTGCTTCAGATCTACCTGTCTGGAAGAGTTTGCTTGAGGGATACTAGAGGCAAACACCTGAGACTGACAATAACAATGCAAAATCTGATGAATGTTTAATATAAGTGTTTGAATTTTAAAATATGATGTGATACTACTGACTTCAACCAGAATAAATTATGAAGATATTAAAAATATGCCATAATTTTTAGACAATTTGGGTTAAGCTTCATGCCCAAATAAATATTAGTAATAGTAAAGGTCTTGTTTGATGGACAATATATTACATAGATACATGTTAATTAAATTTGTATAATAAAGTCTGAGTCCAGAAGTTGCTAAAATGCTTCTGCATGAAATGTTTCCTGTAAGCACACAGTCTTAAACAGTGCCATCCTAAACAGAGTTACACCCTTCTAAGCTCATTGACTCTAATGGACTTAGAAGGGTGAAACTCTGCTTAGGGCTGTACTATAAGCCATACAGTTTTTGATTGAGACTGAAGGCAGAAATTTTATTTCCAAATGGATAAAGATTGCTATCAATAACTTTGAAGGGAAATCTGAGGTTGCTCTTTCCAATAGTAATTAACCCTGAGAAATAGGAAGTTTGCCCAATCTTCATTCAGAAAAAGGTGCTGACACTGTTTCCCAGGAAGAATAATGAACTTAAAAATCCAGAAATCCTTCATTGCCACTTAAACTTTTGACTGCACTTTGAAGCTTTAGGGTCATCTGTATGTTTTCAAGAGGACAGCGAGGATTGATGGGCAAGGGGCAATTATAAATGGAGCAATGCAATCAGTAATATGAGTGAAAGTAAGGAGAAAAGATGAACAGCGCTTTCTATAGAGAAAATAAACTGCTTCACCAAAGAGGTGGAAATTGGGTGTTTTTTTAAAAAAGTAAGAAGGGTAAAAAGGACAAAAGAAATTGTAGGCAAGGAATTTTATGTAGGTAGATATACAAGCACACATAAGAATATATCCAGACTACAGTGTGTTCCCAGACTACAGTGCTTTCTCTGAGACCAGGGGCCTTGTGGGGTTTTAATCAAAACATCTTGCATTTCCTTATCACAATTGCAGCCTGATGTGCTTCATTTATTTAATTGTGCAATCCTAAACAGATTCTCTTGAATTCAATGAGCATAGAAGGATGTACCTCTCCTTAGGTTGCACTTTGGTGTCTGATCTCTTCTCATGCCTGAATTGTTTGGTAATGATAAATTAAATTATGACCTCATTGTCATTTTTTTTAATCTAATGAACGGCCTCCATGACTTCAATTAGCGCGTAGAAACAAAATTATTGACCATGTTGCTCCTAATGTTTGTTTTCAAAATGACACAAAGAATGAAAAAAGAGAACACCAGTAAGATGGGTGACTTGGCTCACAATCATTTCAGAAACAAAACCAGGAAGAAAACGTGATTGGTAAATGGAGCCTTTGCAATTATTTACTGCAATACTATCTAATGATTGACTCAACAGGCAACGTCTATGTGCAATGGAATGGAATGAAGAAATAATAATTTCCCAGCATTTTGTGCACTGTCAAGTAATTTCTGCTTATAAACTACAACGTTCAGGCAACTGTAATTTTTAATTGAAATTGTTTATATGGTTCTTCTCTAACGGAGCATTGGAATGGTGCAATTTACATAATAATAGCATCATTTGCATATTTATTATTTTCATTTAATTTGCTGCAATGTATTTTAATGTGGGTTGAGAGTGATCTTTAGCCACCTATTTTTATTATTCTCAATGCTAATATGATCCATATAAGTGCTAATGTATAGCTTTGCTCATGACTTTACCCATCAAGATACAGATTTTTAAAATCCACACATTTCCTTGTAATTTTTAAATATTATTATGCTGTTTTTCTGAAACTTTGCATTAGAATTGGTAAATTTATATGCAGAAAAAAACAGTCTTAGATATTCAAGAGGATCTTGAGCAATCAAACGAAAATATGTTGTTCATTTCTTTTCACTTTGAAAACACTTATACAGAAGGGCGTGATTAAAAAATAATAATTACAATGATGGATGGCCCCACTCTATAGAAAAAAATTGTGCCAAGTTTTGTGGGTGTCTAGCGGCTAGAACCCACCTATTGCTTCAGAAGAGTTATTGTGAAGAATGCCCTGTAGTTAGAACATAAGAAAAGCCTCCTGGATCAGACTAGTGGTCCAGCATCCTGTTTCATGCAGTTGCTAACTGCTTGCCCTGGGGGCTAAGCAAGGCATAGAGGCTGAGCACTTCCCCTGCTACTGCCTCCCAGAACTAGTATCCAGAGGTTTGCTGCATCTGGAAAGGGCGCTCCCTTCAGACACCATGGTATATAGCCATAGATGGACCTCTCATCCACATATCTGCCTAGCCTCCTTTTAAAGCTATCTATGCTCATGGGCATCACTACATCCCCTGGCAGTGAATGGCACAGTTTAATTACTCATTGAGTAA
Organism: Euleptes europaea; assembly: GCF_029931775.1. Classification (NCBI taxonomy): domain Eukaryota; kingdom Metazoa; phylum Chordata; class Lepidosauria; order Squamata; family Sphaerodactylidae; genus Euleptes; species Euleptes europaea. The sequence continues at coordinate 62,052,960 of NC_079321.1, forward strand.
AGAAGTATTTCCTTTTGTTAGTTCTGAATCTATTTCCCAACAACTGGTTGCCCTGAGTTTTAGTATTATGGGATAGAGAGAAAAAGCTCCCTCTCTTCACCTCATGTGTAATCGGGTATTGTTTAGTAGGGTGGTAACAGACTGAACTGAGTGCTGTGTCTGGAATTCAGAAAATAATATTTCTAGATTCGAGGTGCATGAGGGAGTCAAAGAGAAGTAATAAAAGCAACAACATTATTTTTCTTCTTGGCTGGCAAAAGAATAGCAGGGCATAAGAGACCATTTGTTTGATCTAGTTAGGCAACTCTTAATCTTGATTATCTTGTCAAAAATATATGATAAAATACTACCATAGTTTGTAGCCATGCAAGTAATTGATACATAGTTAAGCATTTTCCGAGTCCAAGGAAACAAGCCACCAACTACAATGGTAGGGTATAATCGCTGGGTATTGTCACTAGCTAGAAATGGTTCTAGATGATTCCAAAAAGTCACTTCATGAATCATTCTGGGTAAAAAAAGAAAAAAGAAAAACGTTCACAGACAAAAGTAGGTGATGCAGATTTGGGGCCCAGTCTCAAAAACTGCTGCCAGAGGTCTGTTAGTATTTTTGGATGTCAGGCAAATGGCAAGAAATTAACTGCTGCATTTCTATGCATACTATATACACCATATTCAAATGGTTTTCCAACCTACCATTTATTGCTCCTCACACAATAACAAAATGTTAAAGCTTTATGGTTATAGCAAGAGGCACTGTTAAGGAAAACAAACATTACAAGTTTTATTTATTTTATTTAAAACATTTCTAAGAGCTCATTCTTGAGAAATGGGCTGGAAGTGCGTAGGAGGTGGCATGACCCCACCACCAGCATAGGTGCCCTCTTATTCCATGATAAGAGGCACTCACACTGGTGGCGGGGGCAGTTCCATCAGTGCCTAGGTGCCACGGAGCTGCACTCCGCTCCCCCAATGTCACAGTCTCTCTGGGGCCTAAATCCCATAAGAGAAATGCGGTTCCGGCGTGGGGGGGGGGCATTCCTGAAGCACCTCCAGCCCAGGATCGCCCCTCCTGCAACAGCGTTGCTGAACCAGGTTTTTCCTGGCACAGCTTCGCTGTTCTCTATGGGAGAAAAGCCCCATTTTCCTAAAAAGCCTTTTAAAAAGGCTTTTTTAGGTCTTTCAGTGGCTGCTGAACCTCTTTGGAGGTGCCCCAGCCAATGCCGTCATGAGCACATGAAGCTGCCTTATACTGGATCAGACCCTGGGTCCATCAAAGTCAGTATTGTCTACTCAGACTGGCAGCGGCTCTCCAGGGTCTCAAGCAGAGGTCTTTCACATCACTTACTTGCCTAGTCCCTTTAACTGGAGATGCCGGGGATTGAACCTGGGACCTTCTGCATGCCAAGCAGATGCTCAACTACTGAGCCACAGCCCCTCCTTGGCCACTGAAAGGCTCAGGAATGAGTTGTCAGCCATAAAACAAGGTCTCAAAAGCAGCAAACATCAAAACGTTAAAACAAGTTTTAAACATTAAGATAGATAGATAGATAGATAGATAGATAGATAGATAGATAGATAGATAGATAACAATTAAACATAAAACACATAGACACATAAATGGGAATGTCCCTGACAAACAGTGAGGGAACACCAAACAAAACATCAATGAGAGAAAGGGACAGATTAATCTTCTTGTGGAGGGAATTCCATAGTTTTGGTGCTGTGACAAGAATTCCCTTTATTGGTTTGGCACCTATCCAGGGTCAGATTGTGGGAGTTCTCAAAAATGGATGGTGGAAATAAAAAAAATCCTATATGCCAGTAAATTTATATATATTTATTTATTCCCACAGCTTTAAGGGCAGAATGCAAACTAATCTATTTGGTAGGATATGCATTTGTATTCTGAGCATTCTTGTGGTCCCCCCCCCAAAAAAAACCCTTCATATATAAATTAATCATAACTGTTCAGTAACGAAATTAATGTCATGACAAGGGTTTCAGATGTCAGAATTTTGCAAAGGAAATTATTGTAGCTTCAACTGAGAAATCAAAGGTTATAATAGGGGAATGACACATCCTTGAAAATTAAAGGTAGATTCAAATAAGAATGGTTTTTATATAAAAGTGCAAATTTTCTAATGAAATGACAAAGATATCTTTTTTGTCAGAAGATATTCTTGACAAAGTTCCTCAGCCTAGGTTAATGGCATTGGCTTACTTGTATGAATTACTAGAGAAATGGAAAGTTAGCCCAGGAGACTATATTAAAAGAAAAGAAAGTAATTCCTGGTGGGTATATCCAGAGATATTCTGTTGAGAAAATCAATGTTTTGGGAATGTGGATGAATGGGATTCATTTAGGGGTGACTTAAGGCAAAATGTTGGTCAAATTATAATTCCATCACATAATCAACTTGCTAATACATCTTTCTCCCCACAAAATCTACTGTTTCCCATATTAGCTGTATCACAAGCAAAATATACTGAAGTATTTTGACAATTTACGTGGTGAATATTAATTTTGCATATACTATTAATTTAAATATTAGCATACAATTAAAAGACCCTGATTAATGTTCCAGTTGACTCGGCCATCTTTCCGAGGTCGGTAAATTGAGTACCCAGCTTGCTGGGGGTAAAGTGTAGATGACTGGGGAAGGCAATGGCAAACCATCCCACAAACATAGTGTGCCTAGTAAACGTTGGGATGTGATGTCATCCCATGGGTCAGGAATGACCTGGTGCTTGCACAGGGGGCTAAGTTTACCTTTAATGTTCCAGTAATTCAAACAGCAACTGTTCAGTCCCTTGAAGGGATGACACAGGAATAATTTTTTGCTTCCAGATTTTTGAATGTGATTATCTTGGCTGAAATCATCTATGTCATAGGGTGTGGTATCATCAATATGCTTGTGGCACACAACTCCTATGTTTTGCTAACTGGGTGACCTAGAGAATGTGACTTTTTGGAACCACTGGTTAAAGAATGTAGTCAGTTAAATGGATGAGGTCCAATACGCTAAATATTCAATCAAGATGGGGAAGGTGCTGATGAAAAACACAAACACTTCTGAAGATGTGAGTTTGCCTCTTGTGGATAGAAGAGATATTTTTAGTCCACCTCCTTGACTGCTTCAGAGGTGGTAGAATTCAAAATATCTGTGTTGTTTTTCATTTTTGAGTGCTTATTGTCAGTCATCTTTCTTTGGTTCTCCAAATTTTCCAGGCAGTTACATTTTTTCTTTTCAATTAGATCCTTGTAAAGGATCAGGAGGAGAGTGTTCCCAGTTTTGGAGAAAGCCCCAGAGAAGGAATTTTCATGGAGGAGTCTTTGCCAAGCTGTGAGTGCTCAGACTTCTCCACGTACCGCTGCAAATATTATGCAAATAACTTTCCACTGGTGGTTCTGTAGCATCGGGGGGGGGGGGAAACTTGGGTGAGCAAGTGCCCCACACACACACACACACACATGTGCCACCCCTCATCAGCAAAATAAGCTTCTATGGCTTCTTGGCACTGACATGTGATTCTGCTCAAAGAGGTAAACCTGGAGACAACTCATAAATAAACATGTCATAAAACTTAGCCCTTGGACTCCCCCAAACCACAGCCCCCACTGCCTCCTTGAATAGTATTAGTACTAATTATGTTTCCCAAACTGGACCCAGAGAAGGGGGAATTAGCTTTAAAAAGGGTTCCAGAAATCTTGTAGCCTATGTATATCAGGGTGGATATCGGTGCTGATACCCCAAAATAAAAGAGAACAAAAGAGTGATTGTAAACATAAACAAATAACTTTATAGTGCCCAAAATAAAAGAAAAAGGAAAAAATGTAAAGAACCTACACTAAGCACCTGAGAACTGATTACCTAAGCAATCACACACACACACACCAACAAGAGGGAGCACTTATAGAGGGTAGAAGGGAGAAAATTGAGAAGTTTTAGAGAAGGGACATTCAACCTTAAATCTAAGGCTTGAGGTCTGGAGAGGTCCACGGGCAGATGCACTGGAGGTCCAAGATGACAGAGTATCAAGGAGGAAATGGGGAGCCTGAAAAGCAATTGTAGGGGTATCCAAGTCATGGGAGGACCTGGCACACATCCCACAGACTTGGGATGGTCTTTTTATGGGAAATGGTCCCATAGCTAGACATGGGAACCCACTTTCCCAGAAACATGATTTTGTGCAAGATATGAAGCTCCCTGCATGCATCTGTGCCCACAGTGTTTTTTTTTAACTCTCCACTTCCACAGGAAGGTGGACCACAAAGAGAGGGAACAAGTATAGCTTGGTAGAAGGGGGGATCTACCTTCTAGCCAGGGAGAGGACAAAAAAACTTTTCTTATTTTTTATGGTTCTCAGGGGGACACAACCAAGGACTAGTCTAGACATTTTAACTCCTCAGTCCAGTGCATACTAACTTCAGAGGAAGCCCTGCTACACTAAATGTTAGCTACTTCCCAGCAAGTACACACAAGATTAGCCTGTAAGGCTGCAATCCAAGCAGAGTGTCAGGCAACAGGGGAAACGGCGGTCAGGCCAGATGGCTTTCCAAGGTTATCCTGTTATTCAGTTTCACTTTGTTTTGTCTTTGATGTTCTCTGGGAACTGGGAACCATTATCTTCTGATGCTTAGGTAACCCAGAAAGTCCACTTTCACCTTTATATTGTTTGTACCCTAAATCTTCCCTCATTAAGGTCCTCGCTATTTCCAAGTTGGTTTCTGTAACTTGCTGTATATTTTCCATTAAACTACCTTTCTGAGGAGAACCTGCCTGGAAGTCGTTTGTGGGAATTGTTTGGCGAGCCCAGAGCTGACATTAGGACACTAATCCCCTTTCCAACATTTCTCCATGCCTACGGCCACCACCCGCGCCCTGGCAGGAGTTGCCAGGGAAGACCTCCAGCGAGCATTCCTGGAGGAAGCGTGCCGCACTCATCAGGAGGCCTATCGGCTAGCGGGTTTGGTTGCCTCGCAGTGGGTAACCCTTGAGAGAGTGGCACCAGTGGAGACTTCGGAGGACACGCACTGTGCTCGGGACAAAGCATGTTAGCTTGCCGGCCTTCTTGAGGAAGCCCGTCTAGCCCAGCAGGATGCGGTTCTACTGACACGACTAGTCGGTGAAACCTGTGCCCTGGGAGGAGGTGAACAATTACTACAGGGAAGCGGTTTACCCCTCCTGGACGACATGGCGGGGTCGCCGAACGAGATGAGTCAGGAGCGATTTTGCCAGGAGGCCGAAAATGCTGCCGCTAATGCGGTCTTGTGCTTGAAGGATGTACCAGTGGGCACCACTACCAAGGCTAGTGTCCAGCAGACGCTGGATGAGGTTTTGGGACATCCCGTGTTCGGGGATCTTGCGCAACAGGCTCTACCACTGCTTGGTGATCACGGAGAACTGTTACTGCTGTTACGACAGGGATTTGAACCAATTCTAACCAGAGGGGCCGCTGATCATGCTGCCAGGCTGGAGATCGCTAAAGCGGCAGCGTTGGCCGCGCAAGCAGAGGCACTGGCGGCCGTGCAAGCGGAGGCGTTGACGACTGCAAAAGCGACAGTGACACTAGCCACACGGGCATCCGCACTGCTTGGAACGTGGCCTAATGTCCTGGGTATGCTGCCTTTGACATTTGTATCTATTAAGTACATTATCTCAGATTGTAACCACCGCTTGATTTGGATAGTTTATGAATCCTTTCCAGCTTTATGGTGCTATTATTGAATCACCCTCTCATTAAAAATAATTGACTGAGACTTTAAAACTAGATTTTAAAAAGCACCATTTGAGAGCAGAACAGACCCAAGGGAATGGTGTATTTTACATTTTCTTTGCAGCTCAACCATATAGCTGTTCATGTTGGACCTGAAGACCATTGTTTACAATTGTTACAAAGATATCGATTTCACACCCAAAAGAGATATGTGTGCTTTCCTGCCAGCCCACGTGGTTCAAATTTCATGCTAGCATACAATTGTTATTCATCTTCATCTTTGTATCTATAATTACCTCTCTAGAAAACTGTTTCTGAGTTTTGTCTCTGTCGTGCTATAAGGTATCTACAAAACTGTTACCAGGAAATGACTACGGACACCAAAAAAAAGTTTTCTTATCAGGGGCTCCTATGAAGCCCTACAACTAGGTCGCCATTTGCCCACATCTGGAACTGATGTCAGCACAATGCAGCAATGCTGTAGGAATTTTTCCTAATTCTATAATTTTTATCATTGAGATTGGGGGAATCCTGGAGTGTTGTCACATGACAGAAATGTTTGGATTCCTAGATGGAAATGACATTGCAGTGTCATGTGGTGCTCTTTTGAAGCCCCCCCCCTCAAAAAAGCTCCCACTGCAACTTGGAGCTGGGATGGCAACCCTGCATAGCCAGAGTAAAGAAACCACAATCAGTGGGGATGGGTATCTGTTGTAGACACAAGACTTTCTGCAACACACACACACACACACACACACTTCCTAAAAAATAATAATAATGGGCTTTTGCAGGCTGAAAAATAAGAGCTACTATTTCATTATTCAGCATCTCAACTAATACCCCATATGGCAAGAAACAATTAACCTGAAGCAACATAAATAATGAAGTGAATAAAAAGCTGCATGTTCATATAAAATAAAACTGGTTGAAACAGAGAAAAATTGCAATCATTCTTAGTGAGAAGTACAACTATCCTCACAGATAACATGACATTACAGAGAAAGCCCATCCCTGGAAGTCATCCACTTCACTTTTGAAGGTGATGGCACATGGAGAAAGTCCTCTATGAAAGATATTTTTTGACTGTTTGGATTAATTAGAATTATATTAATTAACATAATGATATTTAGCATACCCTGTGGGCACATTCAGATTGTCACCATGGTGCTGCCGTAACCAAGGGGGGGGGGAGTTGGGAAGCAAGGCAAAAATCTCCATATCTATTTGCATACATGTCTCTATATTGTTATGCAGTCTATTCTCAATCAGCGGATGCTTTGTTGCCATTGGTCAAAATGACCAGTACATAAGACCATGTCAGAGTTTTTTGGGATGCATATTGGGCTTTGCCTATGAAACTACCTTATTGTAGTTGCCTAGTTGGGATGTTAATCCAAGTAGGTTACCTTGTTCCCACCTCTGAGCATTGTGTTTGCTCACCACAAATAAGTCCACCGATAAAAGATGAACAATTTAATCACTGCCTTTCGTTTCCACAGTAAGTTGATCACAAAAACGTCATACTTTACCAATGCTGACCTCCAGCAGTGTCCTTTTCTTCAGGGTCCTCCACCTTCCAGCAAAAAATATGTTACTATTACAGTATTAGTTAACCATTTTAATGATCAGCTCCTTGTAAAGAGGAAGCATAATCTTTAAGGACTGCCTCTTTGCGCCTACAGCCTGTTCTTCAAGGAACAAGCTACACAAGCAATTTAGCCTGAAACAGTAGCTTTGCAGGGTGATGTAAAGATGAATCTGAGCCACCGCACCTTTTTCTTCTTCTTCTTTACATCCCCCATACTGGTTTTTTGATCTGTGCTATTTTAGCTCTGCTGGGGAAAAGACAGGCAAAATACAGATACTGAGGTTACACAGATTCTGAGGTAAAACTGAGGATAAGGGGTTTATTTCTTCTATTGTTTTTGAAGAAGTGAGGTCAGTCTCATACTGAAATAAATGGTTTTAGTCTTTAAGATGCCAATGAACTTGGGTTTTGCTTTGCTACAATAGACTAATGTGGCCACCCACTAGAATAATACAAATACCTTACAGTGGCCTAAGAGGTAGAAATTTTGATCAGGGGATCAAAGTCACAATTAAGTCACAATTTGAAAACCAGTTTTGAGCAAGCATCAAAATAGACCTAACCAATCTTATGAATGAGGGAAAACCTGAGGACACACAACTGAAGCCCCCCCCCCTCAAACCAGGGAGAGAGAGACTCAGGGGGCACCCCCCGCAGAACAGGCGAAAGCCCCCTTTGGCTTCCCCCACACACCCACAGAAACTGCTCCCCCCCCCCACACACACAGGAGAAAAATTATAGAGAAAAGCCCCAAAATGGGTCTTACTGTGGATGTCTTCTGTTCCATCTTCTTCACACCTGTCCCGCCCTTGCTCCTCGCAGCTCAGCTGTTTGTCAGGGCTGGGAGCTTTGGGCGTGGGCGGCAAGCTCTGCTAATTGCAAACCCCCATTGTCAGAGATGCACATTAAGGGTGGGGAAGAAGACCCAGCTTGGCCACCGATTGGCCGCAGGAGAATGCTGCTTACTAACTGACAGTTATGCTGCTGCGCCGAACCCCAAATTTGCTGAATTTATTCGCCGAACACCCCGAACTCGCTGAATTCGGCTCCCCGTTTTCCCGCCTTTTTTGAGTTCAGTTCCATCCGAACTAAAAACCACCAAATCAGGGGAAATTCAGCTGTTTTTCAGTTCGAGACGAACCGAATCAACAGCCTTAGTCACAGTGTGGGGAAGTGAAGCCTCTACTTGGGGCGACCTTCTTTTGGAAGTTTTTTTTTGGGGGGTGAGATGGGAGCCAGGTGAAGTCTTGACCATGGGGACTGTCTGAAGGAGATTGCTCATCCACATGGATAAAGGGATCTCCTTCGGAAGCCTGGTGGTGTCAGCAGCTGTTGAAGCTGGCTCTATTTAGTTGGAGGGTATATTCCTCTGGACAGGACTGGGTGATTCCTGTCTTTTAAATGACTCTTCTGCTATGCAGACTAGTCTTCTGTTGGGTGATATACCTGGAAAGTTGGCCAGACCTAGAGATGGGAAGAACTAGAAAAAAACCGGAAAAATTGGTGGGGGGACAGTTTTCCCCCAGTTTTTTCCTTTTTTTTCCAAAGGCAGTTTTTTTTAGGAATGTGCAATAAAGAGAGAGCAGTGATTGAGTTATTTCTTTTTTATTTATTACAAGCATTGCTAGCAAAAAAAATGTCTCTACATCATTTGAATTTAGAACTGGAAAATTTATATTTATATAAAATAAAATTAGAAACAATTGGGATGCTATGATTGCCTTGTTTTTGTGTTTACATATCAAAATTAGCGGTTGCTGAAACAATTTCTGATTGACTTTAGAAGAACAGTTTCTATTCTGCACTAGTCATCTTATTACTGATATGTTTCACTTTGTTCCTGAATACTGAGAATAAAAACAACACATTTTACCTGTTTATGATTACTTGTGTCAATCATATTTGTTTCAGACGATGCAGGACTCACTAAACCCTCTATGAGTGGTAAATTAAACAGCAAGGAACAAAAGTACCTGGTAACCAACTTTCTTGTTTTTTATTGCCATCCATCATAATCAGTCCAAAGAATTATTCATCCCGCAAGGCTACAGTTCTGAAATTGCTTTTGCTGCATTTGTAGACTGCAGGCATTTAAGGGGGGCCCCAAGAAGTGTCAGGTCTCTGCACAATGCTGTTCATGTTGCCACTCATGGTTGAAAGCAGAAGTCCTGGCTTCAACTAATCAAGCAATTAAAATAGTTGAGTAATTAATTTTAAAGACAGACTCTCCTCTGAGCTGTCTTTCTTGACAGGCTGCACAGGAGAAAGAACAACATTTTAAAGCACAGTTAACATATTTTTAAAAACAAATGGAAACAACACACTTTTTAAAACACACCAAATCTCTTATCCAGCTGACTGATAAAACAGTTATTAATCATGACTAACTTGTTCCATTGATTTCAATCATCATCATGATGTTTCATCATGAACTGCATCAGAAATTAGAAGGGAAGATCCACAGGGTAAGTGAACAGCGCAGTACTAAATTAATTCATATCCTGTTTTTCCCATCTACACCAGGGTTGGGAGGAGTTGCTACATTAAAATAATTAATCTATTTCCTTTTGTGTTCATCAACATGGATGGGTCTGCCCTGTCCTGGATGGCCCAGGCTAGTTGATCTTATCAGATCTCAGAAGCTAAGCAGGGTCAGCCCTGGTTAGTATTTGGATGAGAGACCACCAGGGAATACCAGGGGTACTATGCAGAGAAAGGCAATGGCAAACCACCTCTATTAGTCCCTTGCCTTGAAAACTCCATAAGGGGTCACCATAAATCGGTTGCGATTTGATGGCTCTTTATACCCACAAACATTGATGGATTTATAATTTAATCCCAAGTGCATTATTTTGTTTGATTGGGAATCTTTTCTAGTAGATTTAACTATTATATTTTCTAATCCACTAAATAGTTGACTGCATTTTTTATTATACTTTTAATCTGTCTTGGGTACCAGTGAGAAAGGCAGACTATAAATTATGTTATTGTTGTTGTTGTTAATGATGATGATGATATTTCCATTTGAACAGATTAGTGCTATTATACCATGACAGCATATCTCTACTCCACTGTCCTTATCTGTTGACATTTTTTTCTTGAGAAGAGTGTAGTCATGGATTCCATGGTGTTTATACAACAAGTGATGACTACTCACCAGATATTGCACAGGAATATAGCCTAATAGTAGAACTGGTTGCAATTCAGAATGGTATACTGGTGTAAGAACAGTGGAAGGAAGGAAAGAAGGAAAGATTGCTGCAAGCTGTTTAGAGGTTTACAACTGGAACGGTTTTCTGATATGCCAAAATTCACATCATTCTCAGAGCATGGTGAAATAGTACTAAAAAATTGTTCACAATGGGAGAACAGAGGATGAATGATTGCTCTCAAGATTCATTCAAACCACATTCTTAACATAACAAGTAAGAGAAATTAGATAGCTATGACTATAACTTAGACCCATTTATCTATAACCAGCCACGTGAACGCACCAGCCACTTGCCCTGCAAGTTACACGCGTCCAATACGCAAGTATCCAAAACGCCTTTAAATTCCTGTCCACACCGCGCCTCCTTTCTCCACTGCATTTGATAATCCCCAGATCGGCAAGCTCCCATGCATGCCCAGTCGGCTGCTCCAAGCAAGGACGGCGATTGGTCCAGCATGAGTAAGGGAGGCGGGGGGAGTGCGGGGGTTGGCTGGCAGCAGGAAGTGGGCTGGCAGCAGGAAGCGGATCGGACACAGTTTGCATGTTCCCACTGTAAGGCACCGGTGTGGAGGACATTTTTTTTTATTATTCGCCGTATAAGCAGATGCGCTTAATGCGGCGAAATTGCGCTCTGGAGACGTCCTCAGAATCCTTCGGGTGAGTTGCAGTGGGAACATGCAAGGAAAGCCCGCGGAAGCCGGCGCTGCAAATCGTAAGTGCGGACATGGCCCAGGAGTAGCAACTAAGAGTTTTTGGACAAAATCTGGTGTTCAGCCATTCCAACTGTCATCCTGGAATTAAAAAGAGGAGTGGCAAAACTGGCAGTTGAAATATTAATATGCAGATGTGCATTTGTTAAAAAAAAACATACAAATTATGACTTACACTTTTTGGTGTCTCGTTTTATTTTTATTATGGCTAAGGGCCCTTCATAAGGTAGAAGTGGGCCAGGTCTTTCTGGACCCCAGAGAGGGCCAGTCTAAATTCATAACGAAAACTAGTGAGAAGCAAGATTGTTCTGTTATGAAGTCTAGGAGGTAATTTTGGAGGGCCCAAGAATTGCTGCTGGAATTTTTATATAAAGAGTTCCTAAGCTTCTTTATTTTATCTTGATAATTTAAGGACAATCTAAGATCAAGGCTCAGGATGTAAACACATTTCAGGTGTTTATAAGGCTTGTGCTGTGGCTGCAAAAAATTAAAGGAATGTTGACATAATACTAGAACTAGAAGACATTCAGAACAACTGCAGTTCATCAAGCTTTGTACACTGAAAAAATCTTTTTTTCACAATGGGTACTTGGGCTTTGATCAAATCCTATCAAGGAAGGTGAAGAGGAAAAGGCAGGATCTAGTAACACAAGGGTCCAGAAGAAGGCTGAGAATTTTGCATTGCTTGCAAATTGTGCATTGGAAAATCAAAATTATGCTGGTAAAACAGTTTTCTCTTAAGCACCCTTATGCACTCCCATATGTTTGGAATTTAAAATAAGCAGTCTTTCAAAGGTATTTATGTCTGCACATCACCAGTTCATTAGAGGTTGATAGCCACTCCTGACATATGCTTAGAATGTACTGAATTGCTAAAGTTGATGGGAATTGTAGTTTTGTCAACCTGCCAGTTCATAGAGGGGGGGCATTCAAATTATAATGTCTATCAACCGTGGAAACTGGTTGAGAAACTGGGGAAAATTACTGCCAAAAATTATATGCCCTGATCAGAGGCTATCCTCTGCTTCCTGATATTCCTGGCAGCAGTTAAAAGTTAGTATAGCAAAATTAACAAATATATTTTAAAAGGATTAGAAAATGTCACCCTAACTCAACATTTTAAATTAACATTTTATTAGTTTTATTCACAATGACTGTTATGTAATTTGCTGTGCCTAAAAAATGAAGACTATGCAGTGCATTGGATAGATCAAGGATTATGTGCATTTTCTGCTCTATTACATGTAGTCCCGCATATATCAGTGTTTGCAGGATGAAGATAATCATGCATCTAAGAATGTAAGATGTGTGAATACATGATGCTTCTGCATTGTGTGCACAAAACTGAACAGTATATTAATGCTGCCATTTTAAAACATCTGTGATGCCCGTTCCCTACTCACACAGAGAGCCTACCATCCTCCTCAACCTCTCTCCCATAGGTTCAGGGTTACAAGTAGACACATGTCGCTACCCTTCTTGCATCTTTTAAAATATAGAGAAAGCCATGACCATTTCACCTCTCGGAGACATCAGTAGAAAGGGTAGCCCAGCCCCTTTTAATAATTTCCCTCTCACCCAGACACTGCACAGAGTTATTGGGGTTGAGGACTCAAATACTGTTCCATTCACTTGCTGCCATCATGTGTTCATACCCCACAACATATATATAGACCAAGATCTTAGCCTGTGTGGGTTTCTTTCCCTAAGACAAATAAGGGCTAAACAAATAAGAAGTTAACTTTTATTTATGGTTTGAACATAACACTGAAGAAAGACAGGTAGGTTACAAAGTTTCTTTTCCTTTAAACTTTTGAACTTTTCCCTATTCCAGCATTTGGGATCTTTTTTTTTACAAATTCTCTTTTTAGTCAGCTAGCTTTAAGCATTATGACTGATGCTGTCTCTTTAAAAACCTTTCAAACATCCCGATCTGGTCGAAAATGGGGCAATGTAGGTTTTTAAGTTATTTGATTCATCAGATCATCTAATCAAAACAAGCTCTTTTCCAGTGCAATTGTCTTGATGAGCCTGTTAGTCTTTAAGACAAAGTATATAGTGATGTGTAAAGGCTTAAGAACGAATTCATTGTATTCTTCAGTAAGATTGTGTGTGTGTAAAGTGCCATCAAGTCGCAGCCGACTTATGGCGAACCTTTTTGGGGTTTTCATGGCAAGAGACTAACAGAGGTGGTTGGCCAGTGCCTTCCTCTGCACAGCAAGCCTGGTATTCCTTGGTGGTCTCCCATCCAAATACTAACCAGGGCTGACCCTGCTTAGCTTCTGAGATCTGACGAGATCAGGCTAGCCTGGGCCATCCAGGTCAGGGCACAGTAAGATTAGCAGGGGATGTATTTTAAACTTCCATGTTGTGTGGTTTGAGGGACTTACTATCAAGACATGCCTTGGTGAAATATGATCGGGTCAAACAACATTGACTGTAAGAGATATCCTTAGTATCAAAGCCTTACATGATTAATTGATTATTCCAGTACACATAAACTAAGGCTGAAGTTGGAGCATGAAATTTAAGTTTAGGAGATCAAGCTTTATAGTTATGAACCTTTTATAGTGAGTTCTTTGGCGGCACAAATCATCAATTATATTTTACAGAATGTTAAAGAGACTCCACATGCCATGTGGGATTAAGGTAACCTTTTTTGTTTAAAAGGAATAATCATTCAGACATTATCTTTCATGAATATGTTAACAAAATTTTAACAACTGCCAAATCTTTTTTATAATGTCATGTTTAAATCAGTTGGGTATTAAACCCTATTACAATAGATGTCATCCTCTTAGTGAAAGGCCACAGTTCATCCCCAGTGTACCGCTTGCCCTTATAAATACATTAAATGCTGTTAAGTATAACTGCTAACCAGGAGAAAGTAGTTGCTTTCCATACTACTAACCAGGTGTCTTGCAAGAGATTTTCTTATGAATATTTACCAAATATAGCACAACCCCATTATGAATAGGAAAGAAACAGAAGGAGCAATACGAACTAATATCTGCTCCCTAATTTGAGCTGCACTTCTTTTAAAAATTTAAATCACATCAGTGAAGCTCAAAACTCTGTTTTGAGGATTAACTTTATTTGCGTTTTAATAAGGTTCAAGGTGGTGAGATGCACTGGAAAGTGATAAAATGATATGATGCACTGCAATGAACCCAAATGTGCCCATTTTAGTTTAAGGCCAGACTGATCTCGTCAGATCTCAGAAGCTAAGCAGGGTCAACTCTGGCAAGTATTTGGATGGGAGACCTCCAAGGAATACCAAGGTCATGATAAGGATGCAGGCAATGGCAAACCACCTCTGAATGTCTCTTGCCTTGAAAACATAAGTCAGAAATGACAGTGCCACAATTTTAAAGACATTTGGAAATGTTGTGGGGACCTAATCCTGATTAGGCCTACAGTGTAGCAGGCAGAGGTGCTCTTGTCCCCACCCCTAACCTTACCAAGTGCTGAAATACCCCCTCTAATGGCTGTTTCAGCACTTGAAAAGGCACAAGAAGGAACAAGAGCACTGCACTGCAGGCCCAACCAGGACTGGTTCCTCATGACATTTTTAAGTTACTTCAAAATGCAGGTGGCATCCTCATGGCCACCACAAGGATCCCATCATGTTTAATTTGGCCTTTAGAGTGCACATGATTTGTCTTTACCCCCGAGTACCTATTTTCCATATACATCTTCTCTGCTATTTCAATACAAACATAAAACACTTCATTCTCCCTAGGATTTGAGTATGGCCAGGATTTAGCCACAATGTTCCATGCACTGGTAGCTTCTATATTTAATTACCACAGTGTTCTTAAAGGTTATTTAGATCTTACAGCTTTATGAAGACCAATTGTTGGTTATAATAGATCATGGAAAATATATTTTTCTTGGGACAGTTGTACTGGCTGCCTATTAACTTCCAGCCACACCACATTGTGCTGGTTTTATTATTAGAACAGATGGCTTGGGGTTCTTCAGGAAGCATCTTCTGGCTTTCTTTCCTCTCCGTACTCTTAGTTTTGGAACAAAACATAGCTTTCTGTGCCATTATACAATGCAATAAATTCAGATGTACATAGAGCAGAGAATTCTCAATAATCTTCCAAGGGAGGCTTACTACTCACTCGGGATATTTCTGTCTGCCAGAAGATGAAGAAATTCCTGCTTTACAAGTTTTTCCAGCCTAGACTTCCTGATATTTCATTTCACCTTCAGTTATATACATTTATTGTTTATTTTCTGGCTTTGTATTGTTATAAATTGAATTGGATGGGTGTTTAGTATGATTTTAGCCTTAATGTCCACTAGCCTGAACACTGAAGAACATATAAAAAACCCTGCTGGATCAAACCAGATCAGTGGTCTTTCTGGTCAGCTTTCTGTTTCACACACTGGCCAACCAGTTGCCCTAGAGGACCAACAAACATGACATAGAGGCCTGAGGTTTCCTCCCACCAGTAGTATTGGGAGGTATGCTGTCTAGGGATGTGGAGGGTCCTTTCGGTCATCATGGTTAGTAGCCATTCATATATCTATCCTCCACGAATCTTCCTAATCCCATTTTAAATGTATATATGCTAGAGTTAATCATTAGATCCACTAGCAGTGAATGCCACAATTTAATTACTTGTTGTGTAAATAAGTGTTTCCTACCTATACTAGTATGATTAGGGTTGCCAGCTCCAGGTTGGGAAATACCTGGAGATTTTGGGGGTAGCTCCTGAGGAGAACAGGGTTTGAAGAGGGGAGGGACTTCAATGGTGTATAATGCCACAGAGTCTACCTTCCAAAGTGGCCATTTGCTCCAGGTGAACTGATTTGGTTGCCTGGAGAACAGTTATAATAGTGGGAGACCTCCAGCTACCACATGGAGATTGGCAACCTAAGTATGATTGAGAGAGAGAGAGAAGGTTCTTTCTTTCTATTTTCTCCACCCCATGCATAATTTTATAAACCTCTATCCTGTCACTCTACTGTCTTTTTTTAAAGTGAAAACCCCAGATCCTTTTACAATTTCTTAATACGAAGTGAGCTCTAACCCTTTGATAATCTTTGGGTGAAAACACATGGTCGCTTTAGCCTCCTTTATTCCCTGTTTCAGCGAGGATTCAGCCAGTATCAAACACATGCATTTCGCTGAACGTGCGTTAGTTCCTGGCTGAATCCTGGCTGAAACAGGGAATAAAGGAGGCTAAAGCAACCATGTGTTTTTGCCCTTTGTTTCCCTCTCTGCACTTGGTCCAGATTTGCAATATATTTTTTGAGATACAGTGACCAGAATTGTAGGCAATATTCCTGATGTAGCTGTACCATAGATCGGTATAAGGGCATTTTATTTTCAGTTCTCTTACCTAATGATCCTTAGCATGATGTTTGCCTTTTTCAGTGATGCTGCTGCTGCATGCTAAGTTGATATTTTTGTATCAAGCTGTGCAGTATAACCCCAAGATTTACTTACCTCTCAGTCACCCCGGGTTGAGACCCCATGAGCATATAATTAAAGTTAAGATAGTTGTTTTAATGTGTATAAACTTGTACTTGCCTACACAAATATTCATTTGCCATATGGTTTCCCAGTCAATTTGAAAAGGCCCTCTCTGAGCTTTTCATAATCTGGTTTGGTCCATAAACTTGGTCACTATACTCCTCACCCCCAATTCCAGATTATTTGTTTACTTTATTTTAGTTTTCCTTTCTCACTGAGACTCAAGACATATTATGCTGTGTAAATCAATGCAACCAATAGGATGTGACATCAAATAAACAACATAATCAGAGTAGGATTACAGAAATTTAAAGAAGCAAGATAATGCATAAAGCAAACAGATGGTGCATGCTATACACATAGGATTGCCAACCTCCAGGTAATAACTGGAGATCTCCCACTATTACAACTGATCTCCAGCCGATAGAGGTCAGTTCACTAGGAGAAAATGGCCACTTTGGCAATTGGACTCTATGGCATTGAAGTCCCTCCACTCCCCAAACCCCACCCTCCTCAGGCTCCACCCCAAAAATCTCCAGGTATTTCCCAACCCGGAGCTGGCAATCTTATATACACAGTTGTTGTCTACAGTCTAATTCTTTGTAAACAATGCCTTCCTGAACTGTCCCATTGTAATATAGCTCTAGTATTTTTATGGATACCATTCTGTTTTTTGGAAAGAAGTGTGGGAGCCTTCATGATTTTCTCAGGTAGGCCATTCCACAAGACAAGAACTACAGCAGAGATTGCATGTGTACAGGCAGTTGTTGATCTTCCCCATGAATAAATTAAATAGCTCCAGGAGATAGTTACTCATAAATATGATTTAAAAACATATTCTGGCTAAGAAACAGAAAAGAGACAAAATCATCAGTAGGAAAAAGGAGAGCGGCACTTACAGAAGTAGCACTCAGAAATGACAGTTTCAAGTGAAGTGAAGCTGTAACGACCCAAAAAAAAATTACCTCCAGCTGTTTCACAATGACAGATTACACAGAGGATGTTCACTGAATCTGTTATGTGGCCACCTCACAGTTGTTAAATTAATTTTAAAGGGAAAGAAACTTTCTTTTCTCTATTTTAATTCTTTTTGAAAATTGAAATCTTCCATGGGGTGAGTGAGAAATTCCAGAATATATTGGCTATTTTTGCGATAGCATTTCACTTTTTAAATCAAGCTTTAACATCCCGACGATTGTATAACAGCTAAATATTGCATAGTGTAAACAAAAAGATGGCTTTTAAAAAAAATCACACACAAAATATCAGCTAATATTGTGACCCAGTAGTTCATGACAAAATATTTGGTTTTTAAAAGAAGCACCTTAACATTTTGCACTGGTTTGGATACAATTTAATGAAGAAAGTCCCCCCCCCTTTAATATTTATAGCTGGCACATCGATAAATCATAAACAGGAAATTCTAATTTGCCACCCGTTATTCATGTGAGTTCCATTATAGCCACACTCCAGGCAATGATGCACTACACGGATTGTGCTGATGCTGATGTTATAAACCAGAAGAACAAAGTTTAAATGGTCTGTAAATGTCAGCAGAATCCCAATAGTAAATTATGACTTTGCTATTGACTCCATAATACCTTTAGTTGTATTTATGCATTTCACATAATGAAAGCGTAATGCTATTTGGATGGCATAAACAAAAGGAGACTGCTGCTGGCCACTGTTATGAATCAAGAGTGAATGCTACTCATTGTTAAGTAGTTCGGAAAAGTTATTTAGAAAAAGTGAAAATTCCCCTTCAAAAAGGCTACAACATGCAGAAACTAGCACTGGCTGTAATATTAGTGCCTCTTTGCTGCAATGAACTGGATTTTTCTGCTCAAATTTAATATTTACTTCTCACAGATATAAAACATTTGATTACATTTTCATTCCTAAGTGGAAAGACAGACATTTCTGCTTTCATTATCTATCATATTTTAACATCTCTTGAGAGTGTTTATGTCCAAGTCCCAGTGAAACATCCAGAACTGCTGGCAATGCTGATGTTTGGGGACAAAGCACCAGCTCCAGTCATGACGGGATTGTTCAAATCCAAACCAAGAATGTAGTACAACCTACGTCTGGTGTCTTGGCCATTGTGACAGTGGTATGACATACCAAGGGATTTAAACTACCACAGCAAGAATTTGTGGACAAAGGGCTGAGCAGGGAGCCCAACACCCGCACTGAAACGGGCGCAGACCCACCCCCGCCCAAGCACCCAGATCCTCAGAGATCCCCAAAGTTTACTGTGATACACAGAGTTTTTGCTGGAGGAAAATGGCCACAATTTTATCGGTTACTGCTCTTGGCATTGCCATAGCATAGGGGCGGGATCCAGACATCAGCTGACCTGTCTGTCAACTGAAGTCTTCCTGCACCCAGCCCGCCTGCTGAGTGCAGCCTAAGATGACAGTATGCAGGACCCACATGGACGGAAGCCAGCTGTGTGGTCCGCTGCCACTAGGAAGGAGGCCATCCTCACAGCCCCCGAGCTGGGCATGTACCGATCCAGGCCTCCCCCAAAACCCCTTATTGGGGTCCCCAGAGTGGGAGAAAGATGGCACGCAGGTAGGCTTTCCCCCAAAAACTGGATCTGCCCCCATGCCCAAGCTGCCTACCTCTAAAACTGTGACAAGAAAAAAGACTGATATAGCAAGATTTTAGGAGTTGGATTTCAAACACAAAGACCCAAAGCCAGTTTCTGGAAGAACAGGGTTTTTTTATTTCAAACAGCTGTTTTAGTCTCCAAATTCTGCCCTCAGAGGCTTTTTAAAATGAAGTTTGGAGCACCGGACAAAAGTGGGTTTAGACTTTTATAACCTTTGGTTAGCTCATTATACATCTTCTAAAATACGTCACTTATACATTATACTGATCATTGGTTTTCAACTTCTCTGCTAACTCATTGGTTGATTATTAGGTAATTCATTTGTTAATTGGCTTATCCATGCAGACATTCCATTGGTAAATCATAAAGCAGCAATGACATGATTGGTTAAATAAACTTGTGTATAGAGTCCATTGTTAAAACACCTGATATTCTATCTAATCTTCCTCCCTAACAGTTCCCAGACATCTTGTCTACTTTGAGTAACTTTTCTCTGTTTTTCAACCTTGGGCTGACTTGAATAACAACTTCTTTTCCTTGCCTTCTTTGTTTGTTCATGAACTAAATATATTTCCCTGGCACCCTTCTTTGGAATCCAGTAATTTTCCAAAAGGCCTACTGATTTTCTAAAAGCCTGCCACTTTAAGACACTTCAAACCATAACAACATAGGGATTGGGGGGTGGGACAAGCACAAGAGGAGAACTGAGAGCAGGAGTGAGCAGGCAGGTCTTAAATACCTGACTGGCAGATCTGAGTGAAAACCCTCAGGTCTAAACTGAGCCGGCTGGGAAGTCCCTCCCCTGAAAGGCCCTGATTGGGCCATTTGAGTTCTGCAGGGAAGGGAGGTGAAGATGCTGCAAGGCACCGTGGTCTCCAGCAGCCGGCTGATCCGCCGGCCAGCTGGAGGGCTCCCAGTCATGCAGAGCCATGCCTGGCCGGCCAGTAAAAAGCCACCTACCCACCCAGCAGCCTATGGAGCTGCCAGCCGACTGCTCGCCTCCCTGTCAGATGCTAGTGCCTCCCAGCCCATGCCCTCAAATCAAGCCTCAGGTGAGTTGGGGACCGCACATTTTGCTACATATGACACCCTGCCTAGTTCTAAAAGTTTTTTTTCCCCCAGTGCTGCTTTGTTCCCCAAACATAAAGGGGGGGGGGAAATGACATCTTGTGATGATACATCAAGAGATCTAAACTACCATCTGAGGAGTTGCCTAGCAATCCCCAAGATTCATTGGCAGAGGATGGGTAGGAGCACCGCTAGGGTGGAAACAATAAGGCAGCCAGCAGAGGCAGATGCTGGCAGTATTTGGGCTTGGAGGAGAGAAGAGCATAAGCACCAACAGTATTTGGAATGCAAGGGAACTGCACATTTTTTAAAAATCCAGAAAAAAATCTGTGTGGCAGCATAGTGGATGAGGATAGTGGCCACAAGGAGCTACGGCAAGGAAAATGCAGGGAAAGCTGCCCTGTGGATGCTCTGTTGCCACAGCAAATACCTGTGTATTCACAGTGGCAATGAAAATTACATGGAGAATAATTGTTATGTGGAAGCAGCCAAGTTCCACTATTGATTACAGAGTAATTTTGCTATTTGGGAATGCTGTCAGAACTGGTCCCTTCTGTGGCACATAGTAATTTTAAGATAATTTGGCCGATGGGACAACTGTGGCCTTCCATTAAAAGTTATGAACTGGTAACAGTGTTCCATTCTCTAAACAGATCCAGGTTAGATTAATATAATGCACTGTACATGATGCTGCCTTTGAAAACTGGCTGGACACTTCAGTTGGCTAGTATGTGATGGAAGATTTCTGGCTTGTTTAAGGCAGAGGTGAGCAGAGGTGGATCTGCTGGTAGATCCAAGAAAGGTTGTGATGAATCCCCTGACTTCTAAAGGACCTGGCTCAGAGATATTTCATAGCCTCATGGTCCTTGACATAATTGTAATTCTCAGGACAGACCTACTCCTTCCAAGAAGTTTTCAGCATTGCAAGGCATGACAATCAGTGTTGGAGCAGTGTAGCCACTCTAGTAGAAGTCACTAGGGTTGTGCATATTGATATACCCGAACCAAAAATAAACCTGAAATTAGCTGTTTCGGCAATATTCAGGTTTCTGGTCCACCGAATACCAAAACATGGGAATCTGCCTGCAGCTGAATAGGTGACTCCCAAAAAAGCCAAATAGATATTCGGCTTTTCAGGTTTCAGCTATTTGCCTTCTGTAGAGTCTCCATTTTGTGGCCCTTGTTGTGTTTAAAGGAGAGCCATCTCCTTTCTTCGCATTCCTGCCCCCTGGCTTGTTTCCAGGGCAGCAGGAGGGAGGGAACAGGCATGCTCGAGTGGCCAATAGGAAGGCTCACTGGAGCTTCCCATGTGGCCAAAGGCAGAAATTCATTTTGCATTGCTGTAAAGCCAGCTGGTGCAATCTACCTGGATTGCAACAGAGGACAGCCTAGAGAGGAGGAGGGAGGAGGGCCAGGAATTCTCAGTGGCCAATAGGAACTCAGGTAAGGAAGAACAGTGTTCTTTCACCAATCACAGAAGGTGTTTTTCGGCTGGAATTATTTTCAAACTTTTCTGTGTTTGGATAAAGACTGCAAAAGCAGGTCTGGTTCCCCGACCAGGTTGTTTGAGGGAGTTTGGTGGCATAGTTTGGCTTTAGCGCCTGCTGCCTGATTCTTCCTCTGCGATCCGTAGGGTTGCCAGCCTCCAGGTAATACGAAGGCTCATAAATCAACAGTCCATATTAGGAAAATATACACTTTAAATCTTTTATTTGATCTCTCGTGCTTTTTATAAACTTATATGTGTACTTCACGATGACTGTCTCTTTAAGAACCTAGTAGTCCCACACCTTTCCTTGGGAAACATGAGATCAGGTGTAACCTCCTAATTGGCTCATTAAATCTTTTTAGATCACCAAACAGTAGTGATAGTTAATGCCACGGGAGAAACTGGGTGCGCACCTTACAGTTTAGGACTAATAGACGCACAAGTTGGGGTAAGATATATTGACTGTTAATTAGATTTATTGTAAATAACAGAATTTATAACAATGGGCTATTATCCTCATATTAATAAGCTTTTTACATTGTAAAGGGTATCTTAGTTCCAACAGTTTTCATATAGCAAGGATTCTTGCTTTCTATTGCAGTTTCAGGAGGCATCCTACAGCATGCAGTAAATGTGAAATTGGCATGCATTAGGAGCCAATAAACTTTGAATGAGCTGACGAAGCGTAGCGAAATGCGCTACAGCTGGCTACATGTTCTCCTCTTCAAGTTGTATTATTTTGCCTTGGGGCTCTCCCCTGGACCTTTCTGCACCCTAGAAGGAACTGGACCTTCGGGCACCAATTGGAACTTTTGTGGTCAAGAATGGGTACAGACGTGGTTGTTGTCTATGACTTGGACCTTCTCGTGTCGTTGCTGAATTGCAATTCTTTTCCCTTGTATGTTTCATGTTGTTAGGTTGTCTTAGGTAGTTAGGGGATTTTTGCTATTGTGTTTAATTGTGTTTAGGCAACAGCAAGAAGTAATGCTGGAATTGCCTAGCAATAAAAAATTTAAAGTGTATAGTTTCCTATTATGGACTGGTGATTTATGAGCCTTCGTGCTGCCTCTTCTATGAAGTATCTTTAATACTGGCACAGGTTGTATATTTACAACCTGTTTAAACCTCAAGGTAATAGCTGGAGATTTCCTGCTATTACAACTAATCTCCAGCCAATAGAGATCAGTTCACCTGTAGAAAATGGCCACTTTGGCAGTTGGACTCTATGGCATTGAAGTCCCTCCCCTCCCAAACCCCGCCCTCCTCAGGCTCCACCCCAAAAATCTCCCACCGGTGGCAAAGAGGGACCCGGCAACTCATGCCTGAATTATGTGAACCTCTGGTTTTAATTTAAAGAGAAAATAGCTTGCTACACTGGCGACTGATTTATTTCCAGTGACAATTCAAAATGCCATTTCTTACCTATAAACCCTCTGCAGTGCAGGATCAGCATAATTTAAATTCTGCTTTCTCCCTATTATCAACCCTCTAGTGTCAACACTAGAGCCCCAGTTTGTGTGTCCCCAATTTCAAAGTTATGTTCAGTGGCAAGCAGGAACAGGGCCTTTTCTGTTGTAGTTCCTCAGCTTCAGAATTCTGTCTGTACAATAACTTTCTTGTGTGTGTAAAGTGCCATCAAGTCGCAGCCGACTTATGGCGACCCCTTTTTGGGGTTTTCATGGCAAGAGACTAACAGAGGTGGTTTGCCAGTGCCTTCCTCTGCACAGCAACCCTGGTATTCCTTGGTGGTCTCCCATCCAAATACTAACCAGGGCTGACCCTGCTTAGTTCTTAGTGCCAGCCTAATTAAGCTTTAAGCATCAGGTTACTGTCACAGGCACTTGGAGTACTAAATAGTGTCTCTGTATACCTTATTTCCCCCTCACTCAAGCAATGCAGTCCTAAATATTTGTTCTGGCTGAGTTGTTAGATATTAGGCTATAGTTTGTTTTTAGATCCATTTTGCAGTGTTTTATGATATTTCTGGCATTCTGCTTTTATTATCTGTTACTGTTTAGACCATCGTATTATTTACTTTATGGATCTCTTTTATATTTTTATTGATTCAAGTTTTGATTATTTATGTGTGAGCTCCTCTGAACATTTGTAACAATGAATATAACACATTGTTAGTTAAAAAGGTAAGAAAGAGGAATAGCATTTTTAAATAATGTACAATAAAGGTAAAAATTAGAATTTTACCAAAATATATGACAGCTTTCACAGTATTTGACAGAACAAAATATATAATTAGTCTAAAGAATAGCTCTTCAGATGTGAAGGGAAATCTGGCTTTGAAGAGCACATTCCTGCAGTGTCTTTCAATACTTGTTCCACATACATATTCAAGTTGGTCAATAGGCATGCTATCCACAACCAAAGTAAGATAAAATAATCTTTTTTGGACTGAAATGATAAAAGAAGGGAAAGAAAACTTTCTCTCTCTTTCATGATTCTTGAACAAAGAAAGGAATCCCATGAAGAGATAATGTCTTCGGGAATCAAGTACTGAATGTTAGAAATTCTCTTATACTCCAGAACATTTCTGCACACTGGTGAGAAGGAAGATTAAAACTCTTCTGCAGGCTATGCACACAATTGGAGGTGAGGTCCCCTGCAGTGAAGACACACACATAGCGAAGAGAATGGCAGCAGGTACTCTTGTCTGTAAAGGCCAATAAGAGAAGCAAAGTGAATTCTGTGAAATGTAAACGGCTGGAATGAATCCCCAGGACATGGGGAAACATTGCTGCAAGTTTCTAAAAAAACATGCACAGCTCTATATTTTAAGAATCTATGTGTACAAACTAGAGGAATGCAAAGAATTGTCGGGGGGGCGGGGGGGCTTCGGAAATCCAAACATACACGATCTCTATATGATCTAGGGGCCTTCAGCAGGTTAATTTCACCTCTCTCTCTCTAACTGATTCTCAACTGGTTTCAATATCATATGCCTCCTGAAACAAATTTTGGCCCACAGCACCACTAAGAGATGCTGCTTGTCAATATAATCTCTCTAATGCCTTATATGAGGAGCCCTGTGGCGCAGTGTTAAGCTGCAGTACTGCAGTCAAAAGCTCTGCTCACGACCTGAGTTCGATCATGACAGAAGTCGGTTTCAGGTAGCCGGCTCAAGGCTGACTCAGCCTTCCATCCTACTAAGGTCGGTGAAATGAGTACCCAGCTTGCTGGGGGTAAAGGGAAGATGACTGGGGAAGGCACTGGCAAACCACCCTGCAAACAAAGTCTGCCTTGGAAACGTCAGGATGTGACATCACCCCATGGGTCAGGAATGACCTGGTGCTTGCACAGGGGACCTTTACCTTTTAATACCTTATATTCCACCTCTGCAGAGATGTCTTGAGGCAGCTCGCAAGTACAGACAATACCACAAATCCATAAAACAACGGCATTATTATTTTTTAAAAAAACCTGTCCATGAGAACAGCATAAAACTCATTGAACACGTCAAAAATATTTTAAAACAACAATCCTCATGCTAGAAGCTGACTCTACTGGTTCTAGGGTTGCCAACCTCCGGGTACTAGCTGGAGATTTCCTGCTATTACAACTGAGCTCCAGTTGATAGAGATCAGTTCACCTGAAGAAAATGGCCACTTTGGCAATTGGACTCTATGGCACTGAAGTCCCTCTCCTCCCCAACTCCGCCCTCCTCAGGCTGTGCCCCAAAAACCTTCTGCCGGTGTCGAAGAGGGACCTGGCAACCCTAACTGGTTCCAATCTTTCATGAGAGCCTGCTTTGATACCTCGTCCCCCCCTTAGTTAGATCTTCACATGTGCTTGTCAATCTAAATAATTATCATACAACCATCACTAATTGAGCAAATCCTAGCTAGGGCCTAACTTAACTCATTGAGACCAGGACCATTTACTAACTAAACAAACACCCAAAGTGTGAACTAAGCAGGAAAAGGCTCTTCCTCAGGAATATATGAAATAAGACCAAAAAATTTCCAAAGCAGCTAGCTAATCTGACATTGATCCTATGAAAGGAAAGTAATATTTTTCTGCATGCTGGAGTTTTGAGGTTTCATACTGATATGCCAAAACCTCCTTTTCTTGTGGCTGTGGAGCCTTTTAGAGGGTATGCTTTGAGCTGATGAGGGGCCAGGCCATGATATAAAGAGAACTTAGTGTGCCTAAAGGCATATTTGAGCTTTCCAGTGGGATTTTTCTTAATTTACTTCAAGTAATAAAGCCTTTATACCACATCCCAACAGTAGTTTGTGATGTGATTTGAGGGATTTATGTTTGAGGGGGGAAATCACAAACCCAAATCTCTCTTTAGTAAGTGGACTAGTGATGTATTCCTTTAGGTACCAGCTTCAAGATTTTATTGATTTTCAACTTTATGCTAAGGAAGGTCTTCTTCCTTGCATCAGATTAGTTCCCTCCTCGTCAATTTCCTTGTATTGTATGGCTTGACTCCATTTTTGATACATTTAGATTGAATGGAACTAAACAAAGCTAAATTAAAAGATTGTCCCCATGGCACAGAGTGGTAAGCTGCAGTACTGCAATTAAAGCTCTGCTCATGACCTGAGTTTGATCCCGATGGAAGTTGGTTTCAGGTAGCCAGCTTAAGGTTGACTCAGCCTTCCATCTTTCCAAGGTCGATAAAATAAGTACCCAGCGTGCTGGGGGTAAAGTGCAGATAACTGGGGAAGGCAATGGCAATCACCCTGTAAACATAGTCTGACTAGTAAACGTCATGATGTAACATCACCCCATGGGTCAGTAATAACCTGGTGCTTGCATAGAGGACTACCTTGACCTTTGACTTTTACCCATTTTTTTCTTTTCTTTCTGGTTCATTTGTTAGTGATGACTGTTGGGCATATTTGTCTGTCACAAAGAAAGTTCTGTTCAGCAGCTGAATTGGAGCTGTGGTACAGATCAGAACTAGAATTGTCAAGTACTGCCTGGAAACCATATGGAGGGTTGGGGGGCCAGAATCCCAGGAGAAAAATGGCTGGAAACCTTATGGTAAAACCAGAAGTTCTTACCATAAATTTTCCAGTGATTTCTAGAGCAACCGTTTGTCACTTCCAGGTAGCTCTAGGAATCACCAGAAATCTCTATAGTAAATCTACTTCCTGTAAGTAGATAAGGCCTTATTTTTCTTTTTAATTTTTCTTTGGGAACCCCTGCCCCCCAAAAGCTCTATTGAGTATGGAATGGGCTCTTCATTAGGGCCAACTATCTGTGTGGAGAAATAAACTATTTCCTCCTGTACCTTGAAGATAATGGATAGGTTGCCATGTTGGTCTGCAGTTGAAGAGCTAGATTCATGTTCAGGGTATCAGATGAAGGGAGCTTTGGCTCTTGAAAGCTCGTACCCTGAAAATCTTGTTGGTCTCAAAGGTGCTACTGGACTCAAATATAGCCCTCCTCCACCTTAACTTCTATCCAAACTGAAGCTGCAAAGATTCCTTCACTCATCTCCCAGTGTCACAGTTAGTTGGCCCACAGATAAAAGATTATATTCCACTTTAGAATACTATGAGTCAAAATATGTCAGTAATTATGGCATAAAGGAGCCAGATAAGGGACATTCCTACTTCTAATTGTTAGCTCTTTAAGGATTTGATTTGGGAGCTCTGGGAGCTATTTAAAAGTTCCTTTCTCTGCATGGAGAGATGAAACTCTTTCCAATTATTGGGCCACAGTGCAAGGCACAATTGTTGAAATCCCCATCAAATATCAACCTCTGCTTTCAACAGTGCCTTGATCTTCCTATATGAAGTAGCATAGAATACTAAGTAATCCATCTCCGTTTCCAGTCCTGATATGAATGGCAAATATAGAATTAAGAAATTTGGATCCAGTTTCAAGCGTGCAAGTAAGTTATGTGACTTCTTGTTGTTTGTTTACACACTGCGAATCAGGCTGTTCTGAGACTTGCTTTGTTTCTTACAAACAGTTTGGAAAGCAAGTGTCTCCTCAGCATGACCTCCTTCAAAAGATGCTGCTGGTTGTTAGCAAGTCACAGTGGAATAAAAACTTTTTTGTGAACAACGAAAGAAAATTTGGATCTAAGGACTTTAGCAAATTGCTGAAAGTCTCTGTCTTCAAGCAGACATACACCTACTCTTCTGCTTTCATAGGGAAGCATCAAGTTGCCCAGGGCAGAGCTTTTTTCCATCGATGAATTGAATAGTTTTCTTTCTGCTAACTTCTTTAGGAAAGCAGCATAATGCTGGGTACCATGAAACAAGCATTGGTCCTTTTAATAATGCAATAATATTAACCTGCAAAAGAAAAAACACCCTGATCCTGCTGCAAATAGATGAGCATAACATCATAATCTGTCGTCCATCATAGTAGTGACTGCTTCACCAGGTTGATATCTGCACGCAAAATATATGAAAGACTTATACCAACCAGTACTACAACAACAACCCAATATATCAGTTGTTTGAATAATTGAGAATAAACTTTACAACATATTCACTTACCTGGTTGGGTTTTAAACTGTTTGTATTTGCATTTGTTTACATCATTGTATTTCTATACATGTGTGCAGACTTAAGAAAAGGTTTTAACTAACCACTGATGAAGGCCCTAGAGGCTGAAACACGTTTGGGTTTGTGGTTATAGATATCAACCTAAGTTTTGCCATTGTGCTATTTTAATGCTTTTAAAGAATTTTAAATTTTGCATAGCGCTTCTAATAAATTATATTTGTAATATGTCTACATAGACTTATATAAATCTTCCTCTCACCCAACCTCGGGTACCCAGCCATCATAGTACTGCAGAAGTAAGACACGGAAGGATCCAGCATGAGTTCCATGCATAGATTTTTGGGATAAAGGTGTAGCACAGAGAAAGAGAGTATGCCAAAGCAATTCAAGGTACTAGCTATCACATACTAGGCCTAGATGGCCTTGGATCCCTGTATAAGCACGACTGCCTCCCCTCGTGTGTTCCGCCATGACAGCTTTGTTCACCTGTTCAGGGCCTTTGTGGTACCAACCTGCAGATGGCAAGATGAACTGCATGTACATGTGCATTCTGTGTTGTAGCTAAGGTTGCCAGGTCCCCACTTACCTTTAGCGGGAGCTTCTTTTGGGCAGGGCTGGGTGGAAGGATTCCTGCGCGCTCCCAATTCCACTTTTGGTTTCCTAGCCCGCTGTGTGCACGCTCTGTGGAGTCAGAGCACACACACAGCAGGGTAGGAAGAAGGCTCTTGCCTCCTTCTCCAAGCTGCAAGCCAGATCAGGACCAGTCTGGTTTACAGCTTGGAAAGGGAGGCAGAAGCCTTCAAAGCCCCACTGTGTGCCTACTCCGTGGAGTTGGAGCGCGCATACAGCAGGGCTAGAAGGAAGGCTCTCGCCTCCTTTTCCAAACTGCAAGCCAGATCAGTACCGATCTGGCATGCAGTTTGGAAAGGGAGGCTGGAGCGTTCCCTGGAGTGCGTGGGTGAGGGCCTCGGCCTCCCCTTTCTGCTTCCACCTGCTGACCATCAGCTGGTCATTGGGCAGCCCGGTTGATTGGCAGGCAATTGCCTGCCACAACCAGGCAGCTGGAAACCCTAGCTGTAGCCCTCACCTTGCCTGCCAATGAGGCCTCCCACATTTCTGTCATCCCACAAAGCAAGTAAAACAGAATTGTTCAGGAGCGTATTTCTATAACAGAATGGTCCAGGAAAGTGCTTCATGAATGAAAAGGCTATACCATTGTGTATAGGATGTACATCTGTTGTCGTCGTTTTCTCCGTTGCATCTGCATTCCGTATCAGGCTTGTTCCGATTGTTGTAATCCTGCCTCAGTATATTGCTTATTAGATGTCTGATCATACTGACTACATGAACTTACTATTTGAGTCTCAGTAAGGAAGATGGACTACAAATATAGCAAATCAATCAGTCAATCAAAGCACCTCTTTCTCTTTTTGGTGCTGCAAACCAGTCCTACCCAGGCTTCTTGAGAAGTCATCTTTTTTTTTTCCCCCAGTGCCAATGCCTGCTGTTGTGGGGAATGTTTGATATGGTGGTGGGATGAAGAAAATGATTCATACAATGAGTGATGTAGAAAATAGTAAAAAATGGTAATGGGAGATGAGAAAATGCTACAGGGGTAAGTGGTACAAATATGAATTCTTTAACCATGTTTTACTATTATTGCTAAATAAGAAGGGGATTTGAATCCTACTTCTACTAATCAAAACTCAGCATTTATAACCAGATTTAAATATATTATTATTTAAACAAATGCAGTACAAAACACAAAAGAGTAATGAGCCTTCCCTACGGGCTTACAACCTACATCAGAAGGTCAAGGAAGAGTCAAGGATGAACTCTGATTAGTAGAGATACAAACAGGACTGGATTGACCTGGTCCCAGTTTATTTAGGTGTGCTCTGAATCTACAAGCAAAGTGCTAATGCTTTCCTCTTTTTCTTTCTTTCTTTCTTTTTTTTTTTGAATAAACCTACAGATTCAGTTCTCATAAACTGTAGTCATTTTTTTTTTTGCCATCAAGTCACCTCAGGTTGCCCGTTGGGTTTTCAAGGAAAGAGACATTCAGAGGTGGTTTGCCATTGCCTTCCTCCATGTCATAACCCTGGTATTCCTCAGAGGTCTCCCATCCAAATACTAGCCAAGGTCGGGGCTGAGAGTGTGTGGCTGCCCAAGGTCACCCAGCAAGCTTCCATGGCAAGAGTGGGGATTAGAACATGGGTTTCCCAAGTACTAGTTCAACACCTTAACCACTATACCATGCTGGCTCTCTCAGTTAACATTAAGTAATTAATTCACAGTGGGTAGCCGTGTTAGTCTGTCTGCAGTAGTAGAAAAGGTGCTACTGGACTCTTGCTCTTTTCTATTAAGTAATTAGTTTTTGTAGTCAACACTTCGCATAGCATGTCATTCAGCTCTCATTTTGCTTACTGTCAAATGAAACCAATCAGAAAATTATGCAATTTCCTTGTAATTAGACCTAGTATCACTTACTCTGACAGATCATCATTTGTCAATAGATTATATTTGATTAAAATATAATATATAATTATGAACATTTCTGAAATACTTCCCCTCAAAATCAAGTACAAAAGAATAAGAAAAAAATGTAGAATTAAACTGCAGTTGTAAATGCTTGCTAACCTATCTTTCAAAAGGTAAGAATTAATCATGCCTCAAATTGGATCATGTTAATTACATTAACATGACGTTTAACTATGTTAAAATCTGTGGATTTTATGCTGTTGATTCCAGAACTGCTAATAAAGCCAGAATACATTCTTTTTATTATTATTCTTTTTTATTTTTTTCAATAATAAGTAAATATACAGGTAGGAAAAAATTGGGAAAGGGAAAATAATATTAATTTACATATCATTTTGTTGATATCTAACAATACTGTATTCCAGGGACTTGTCTAACCATGCTTGCAGTGTTGGGATCTTATTCGTTTTCCAAAGTGATGCCAGTACTACTCTTGCTGCAGTTGCAAGATATCTTATTGCAATCTGTTGATCTTGATTCATGGTCTGTGGTGCTTTATTCAGAAGAAAAAGTTTGGAATCGTATTTTATGCTCTGTCTTACAGTGCCTTCAAGGTTCTTGTGGATTTTTTTCCAATATTTCTGTACGACTTCACATGTCCACCAGCAGTGGAAGAAGGTGCCTCTAATTTTATGACACTTCCAACAGAGTCCTGAAGCTTTACTATTCATATTCTGAATATCGCTGGGCGTTATATACCATCTGTGCAGCATTTTAAGGCAGTTTTCCAGAATACTTTGGGATAAAGTGAACTTGTAGTTTTTCCGGAAGATCTGTTCCCATTCTTCTATTGTTATCGTTTCATTTAGGTTTTCCATCCATTTGATTTAGCATACTTTAACTTGTTCTTCTTCCGTATCCAACAATATTAAAAGTTTATAGATCTTTCCTAAAAGATGTTGTAGTGGTTTACTCATTATTTGTTCAAATTCTGTCTCTTTTCTGATTTTACCTCTAAGTGTACAGTCCTCCTTGAATACATTCTTGAGGAATCTGAACTGAACTGAGTTGAGCTTCTAAGTTGCCTTGCTAGAAAGACCAAATATGGCTCAACTATAGAAAAATGCAGATGTGGTTTGGGAGATACTTGGTGCAATCATACTTGCAAATTCACTCATGCCATTTTTCAATAACAGTAAGTTTTTACAAAAAAGCACTTTTAGAACAAGGTTCATTAACACCAGTGGGGCTTGGCCTGAGAATGTCTGTAAACATAGGACATTTGTAAATATGATATGTTGGATCAAGGAACTTCTTTTCCCAAATTAGAAATCTTTCTCCTTTAAAAAGAGGTCTGGCTTCATTGGAGGAAGAGTCCTCACTTAGTAGAAGGGCACAACTGGATTCCAACCAAAGTAAACATGTGAATATGAACTGTATTTAGTAACATTTGTAGGCACAAACTATGCACTCATTCATATAAAAGCCCTTGATGGATGAGTTATTTTATACCTACTGGTAATATCATGGTCAAATGAGTAAATAATGTAAGTGTGTGTGTGTGTGTGTGTGTGTGTGTGTGTGTGTGTGTGTGTGTGTGTAAAGGGCCTTCAAGTCGCAGCCGACTTATGGCGACCCCTTTTGGGGTTTTCATGGCAAGAGACTAACAGAGGTGGTTTGTCAGTGCCTTCCTCTGCACAACAACCCTGGTATTCCTTGGTGGTCTCCCATCCAAATACTAACCAGGGCTGACCCTGCTTAGCTTCTGAGATCTGACGAGCTCAGGCTAGCCTGGGCCATCCAGGTCAGGGCAAATAATGTAAATAATGAGAAATAATTCTGAGATGATGTAAATTCAGCACAAACTGTCCAAAATGAACCTGAGATTCTGATAAAGTTAATAAAGATAAGTGTCGATGCAAACATGATCTTCCAGCGTAGCAATACTTCATTAATTCATCATGATTCATAAGAAGAATGGTGGGAGTGCTTTTTGTTCCCTTAGGCAGTTCATTGTTGCTAAGCTCTAGTTGAATCCAATCCTTCATAATTTTGCATGAGTTGATGTGCTTGTGTAATTGATGAGCGAGTTTCTACAGGCTTTAAAATACCACAAAAACTCTTCTGCCATGTCTTCCCATTAATTTATGGTACCCTGTCATTCCTTATCTAACAGTTTTGTTTTCTGGGCTTTATTTAATGGGGTCCTTAATTGAGAATGTCTTTATGGCACCATTATTATTTGATCTGTTATAACAATTGGGCTAACCTTTTCTGAAAAGGAAGACAAGAATGATTGGCTTAGTTATCAGTTAGATTACTACCTGATAAAAACAATACGAATAGACTTTGCCTTAAGTTGCGAAGTGACCTTTCACTTCTGATGAAAGGCAATTGATTTATGGGGATGCATCTTGAAGTATTACATGAGGAATATATACAGGATGGGTCAAATTGTACAATGCATCATTTTTTCCCAAGTTAGCAGTGCTAGAATTTTTACCTGAAAAGAGACTTCATATGTACTTTCTTTCAATTTAACAATGATTTGATGCCAATCTAATTGAAAAATAACAGTTTATCAGCTTTCCAATTCATTCATATTTGGATTCTATTCCAGATGCTTTTAAAACACACACAAAAAACAAGTTCAAATTAAAACACAGTAAATTGTAACTTAAATTTCTTATACATGTTCAAATATCCCTACAACAACCAACACATACTTTGTAGAAAACTAAGATGATGAGCATTACACTTGTGCATTGCTACCTTTTCAAGATTCTTTGTTGCCCTTGCTAAAGATAAATTATTCTCATAAAGTTAGCTTGAAATGCTGCCAACCATGAGACAAATAATTATTTTTAACCTTCATTTTAAAATATATGTACTGCAGGCAATTAAAAATGATTTTTAGAAATGCTTAAAGGAAGTGGGTTACCTATTTCTTCAGGTGTTCTGTGCTCCACTGTTGAGAGAGGCTCAAGATGTTTATTGATTACCTTAAATAAATAAAGTTTCAGATTTTACTACTTAAACTGAAAAAGAGTGCCCAGGGAGCTTCTGCAGGAAGATGGGGATTTGAACCTAGGTCTCCCAGAACCTACTCTGTAACTCTAACTGCTCTAACTGCTCTGTAACTAACTGCTCTATAGAGTTACTCTGTAACTCTAACTGCTCTAACCGTAACTTTAACTGCTCTGTAACTCTAACTGCTATATCACACTGGCTTTCTTAGGGTGGCAAGCAGCCAGGCCTAGCAGAGTCATAGAAGTTGGGTTGTATCAATAGGGTTGACAGGTCCCTCTTCGCCACTGGCGGGAGGTTTTGGAGGCGGAGGAGGCTTACTAGGTCCCCCTTCTTCTTCAGCGGGAGGTTTTTGGAGTGGAGGTGTATGGGGGGGTCACGCGCACCCGGAAGTGCTTCATCACTTTTGGTTTACACCCGGAAGTGCTTCATCACTTCTCGTTTACACCCAGAAGTGCTGCATTGCAAAGGGCTGGTTTCCACTCAAACTCCCAGTTTAAGTGGTAAAGGCCCTTTGTGATTTGGTGCTTCCGGATGTAAACCGGAAGTGACGGGTTGCCGCATGCACGGGTTGCCTGCCGACCCTCAGCTGCTCAGCAGACAGCCAGGTGGATTGGCAGGGGTTTGCCCGCCACCACCTGGTACTTGGCAACCCTAGGGTGGAGCCTGAGGAGGGGAGGGTTCGAGGAGGGGAGGGACTTCAATGCCATAGAGTCCAATTGCCAAAGCAACCATTTTCTCCAGGTGAATTGATCTCTATCGGCTGGATAGTAATAGCAGGAGATCTCCAGCTATTACCTGGAGGTTGGCAACCCTATGTATCAAGTCAACCAGAGGTAGCTGCCAGGCCTAGAGTTGCCAACCTCCAGGTGGGTCTTGGAGATCCCCCACAATTACAACTGAACTCTGGATGACAGAGATTTGTCCCCCTGAAGAAAATGACTGCTTTGGAGGATGGACTCTGTGGCATTGTATTTGGCTGAGGCCTCTCCCCAAATTCTGCCCTCCTCAGACTCTACCACAAATGTCCAGAAATTTCCCAACCTGGAGCTGACAAGCCCCAATGAGTCCTCCCTCAGTGGCCATAATAGGACTGGAACTGGCTCTGCTCCTCCCCCCGCCTTTTACTGCCAGAAGCGATCGTGGAATACTGTGGTTGCCTAGCAACAGCCACTGTTGCTTAAAGCCATAGGCTCTCCATTTATCATTTTTGGGTTTTTCAAAACTTTAAATGTATTTTTTTTTTTTAGATTTCACATTTTTCTGCACATATGGGGCACTTTTCAGATTTGTAGAAAGATTTGTCTTGCTCATTCACAGCTCCAGTCACCGGATTGACATATCCTCAGATTTGGCCAACTTTGCTATTAGTATATAAAAGTGTATAAAATCACTGAATGCAAATTACTCAGGTGCATTTTTTACATCCTAAGGGGAAAGGGGTCTTCACTGTGACTGAGGTAAGCATTTCATTATTTGGGTATATGGACACAGAAAATGCTAAAGCCTCTTGGATCATCTGACATGCAAATTACAACATGTAATTTAGAACATGTAATATTAGAATATATGAAAAGGAGGAATAATTGACACAAATATTGAAAACTCAACTATTTTATTAATATGGACTGAAAGTCTCGTTTATGATAATGTTTGCTTTCTCTGCAGTTACATTGTTCAACAGACTTTAATTCTAAGAATGCAGCTAGACAAGCCTCAGGAGATACAGGAAGTTCCACAGGTGTTTTTTTTTTAATTTTAGTAAAAACTGTGGTAGGGGCAGAGAGGGGAATTGAATTGCCCTGCAGGAAAACTAGAGATGATTTGGTTTTTCTAATAAGATGTTTAAAAATTGAACTGACCTTCTGTGGCAATGCCCATTCCCTTTCAAATGGAGTACCTCTTATGATTTGTTCACAGTTCAAAATGAGCAGTATGCTTGGCAGCATTCAGGATGGAGGTTGGCCAATAGATGCTGCTGAGAAACACTCATTTTGCCGGCTTGCTTGAATTACGTTTGCTCTTGCATCGTAGGCAGACCACACACAATTTAAAATCACCTACAGCTTGAGTGTATGTACTCCTCTTGTGCCTGCACAATCACTAAGCATTTGTCAGCTGGTGGACAAGGAATGAATGTGAGAACATGCAAAATATCTGCAATCCCATTTTGACAATGCATACATGCTCATCTTTGGTAGCGAGGCAAAGCAAGAATACCAGAGAGGCAAGCCATGCATTTTTCCTGAACATAACACATCACTTCAGAAGGATCAAGTCAGCCATGAAAATTGGCTCTTTTGCTAGTTGGTTTTTTTCTTCTTTCTACTGAATTGGATGGCAATGGATGGGAGGAGGGGTAACATGAAGATCTGGGAGAACACACATACGCAAAACGATTTGTGATACAATTTAAAACCATGTCAAATATTTAAACAAATGTGATGGTTTAAAATGTTCCTTGTAGTCTGCAATCAAATTGAGAGTTGAATTGGGGGGGGGGGGCAGAACACTACTTTTAGCTGGAATCTATATGGTACTTGTGAGAGAAAAGGCAGCACCGTATAGCCCAGTCTTCTCAGACCTTGAAAGCTAAGGTGGGTCCTTGGATGGGGGAACATCAAGGAAGACCTGCAGAAGAAGGCAATGGCAAACCTCCTCTGCTTCTCATTTGCCTGTGGTCACCATTAGTTGGTTCCAACATGATGGCACTTGTGTAAGTACACATATGGTGTTTGTAAGTTTCCCAACATAGGGCAAATGGCAGAGATCTGCTAAAAATAGGAAACAGTTCCCAAGGGGCTGGGGTTAGGGTGGCCAAGTCCCTGTTTGCCACTGGTGGGAGATTTTTGGGGCAGAGCCTGAGGAGGATGGGGTTTGGGGAGAGGAGGGACTTCAATGCCATAGAGTCCAATTGCCAAAGCAGCCATTTTCTCCAGGTGAATTGATCTTTGTCGGCTGGAGATCAGATGTAATAGCAGGAGATCTCCAGCTACTACCTGGCGGTTGGCAACCCTAGCTGGGGTACTGATTTGTGACAGTGTCAATTTTAAATAAGGCACAAAAGTGCTATTGGCTCTTGAGGAATGATTTGCTTCCTTGTATGGAGCAGCCAGTCATAATGATGCTGAAGAAGCTGTTGTGTTCTGCCCTGCTCTCTGTAGCAAGCTTTTACTGCACTAATTCAGGGGTGTTTAACTGATATAGAGCAGCCATTAAGAAACTAGTTGACCCTCATACTGTTGCCTTGTAACCTTATTTGGGGGTACTGGTACAGTAGCATAAGCTCTTCTTTCGCCTAGTACACAGCCTTGATTCAGTTCAAAGGCCCAAGGGCTCCTGTGTGCTTAAAAAAAAAAAGTATAAGATTTTAATCACTGATCTTCTGCACTGGGTCTAATTTCACCCTCGTGTCATAACATATACAGGTACTGTGCTCTTCACTATTTTTATATATGAGAGTACATAGTGTATGTGGAGCCACTGTTGACTCCATTGCAAAACTTACATGCAGCCATGTAAGTAACATGATTTCACACATGAAGCCAATAGTTCCACTGGGCATTTTAAGAAGGAGAAAGTGTGAAATACAAGGCTGCAACCACTTCTACTTATGTGTGAGTGCCATCACTCAACAAATATGAGGACTTTGTAATATGTAAATGGGTCCTGGGACATACGGTTTGCATATCTGAAGGACTCTTCTTTGCCATATCCAGTTACTGTCTGGAACAGAAGTCAACAACTGACTTTCAAGGGACATTAGCTGAAAGAGAGGCAGCATGCAGGGTACACAGCATGACAGCACACCTGAGTAATGGCCTCCAGTGACCAAGGAGGTCACCGTTGAATGACATTTTAAAGTTTGAACACAACTGGATGAGAAAATGCAGAAGTAGCAACATTCAGGCAAATATTGGAGAATAAATAGTAGCAATCCCAATCTGGCAAGATACAGTGGCCATTCCTGGAAATGAAAAGTTAAGCATGTCAAGTTAGGTGAATAATTTAAAATCACCTTATCCCAGACAATGAGTGGGACCCAACCTTAACTCATTCTACTTTCATCCTTCAATATATTATTAATTTACAGATATACGTACTATTACGTCCTTTACAAAGTGGTCTGCAAATGTAAAACAGTAGAATAATAATTATTTTAAAATGTGGCTCTTCTTTAAACAAGCAGAATATGAATATTCGTATTGTTTTTTCTGTATATATAAGCAATATTTTAGCAAGACTGTAGGATTCTTTATTCAGGTTTAGATCTGTTCACTTTATTCCTTAATAATTTTGTTTGGATTCTTTAATATAATAGTATGTCATTGGGTTGATCAATTTGGTAAAACATTTCCATTGGTTCAGTAGGAAATATATCTCTGCTGATTACTTTCTCTTCACTCAACTGGAAGGATATTCTCAGGGATTGCATTCCTTACACAAAGGAACACCCATTCCAAATTTCAGCTGGGAGGACTGCTATAATAGGTAATGTCTGGTGTACAAAGAAGAAGAGAAGAAGATCCTGCAGGGGAATGCAAGAAGACAATTAGATGGGATAGTGAGGCCAGCGCCTTCTCAACTCAAGAACTAAACACATGGTTGTGAAACATCACCTAGTAAGAAACATGCAAGAAAGGCTTGTTAAGTTGCAATACTGTTCTAAAGAAGAAATTATTGCAGATGCACTCACCAAGTCACTTTCTTAAGAAAAGTTTGAAATTCTACATAAAAAGATTAATCTTGTGGACTTTGTACACTAGACCTTGAGAAGGGGTGTTGGAACAGGCAAAGTCTGGTGTACAAAGAAGAGAAATGACCCTGCAGAACAGATTACCTACTAAAGGTGCAAGCAGTACAAACCCAGCCTGAATCATCTAAGAGTGTTTGGATCAAAAGCCTACATTTACATTCCTAAAGAAAAGCAGACCAAGTTGGATCTTAGAGCAGAAGTAGACATTTTCATTGGCTATGCACTGGCATGCAAAGGATACGTAATCCTCAACCCAGAGACAGAAACAGTCAAGATCTCCAATGTGGTCTACATCGATGAAAGGGAGAAATCAAGCGACATGGAGAAAGTACATACCAGTGAATCCACACCAACAGAGAAAAATGAAGCACATCAAACAGAAATGGTGCATCTGAGCACAATGAATGACACATGTGATACACCTGCAGAATCTAAGCAACCAGAAGGGGATGTAGGACCATGTGTCAGACTGTCAGCCAGATCAAACAAAGGAGTACTACCAAGTAGACTTTCTTATCTAGCAAAGGCAGAAGCTATACTCCAGCCTTCCACATGGCAACACATAGCAAGAATGCCTGCAAAAGAAGCAGAAAAATTGAGAAAAGCTGCAAAAGAAGAGATTGAATCTCTGATCAAGAACCAAACATGGACACTTACAGAACTACTGCCAGGGAAGAAGGCAGTAGGATGTAAGTGGATCTTCAAAACCAAGCATGATGCAGAAGGGGAAATACAAAGATACAAAGCCAGATTAGTTGCTAAGGGCTACTCTCAGAAGCATGGAGAAGACCACGAGGAAACTTCCACACCAGTGTTGAGACATACATCAGTAAGAAGACTGGTTGTCCTGGTGGGCTGTTTGTTAGCACTAACACACTAATTCAGGGATGTTTAGCTGATTTAGAGCAGCCATTAAGAAATTAGTTGACCCTCACACTGTTGACTTGTAACCTTATTTGGGGGGTACTGGTACAATAGCATAAGCTCTTCTTTCGCATAGTACACAGCCCTGATTCAGTTCAAAGGCCCAAGGGCTCCTGTGTTCCTTTAATCATTTAACTGAATGTACCTTATATCCATTGAGGAGCTGGTGATCTTGCTTGGAGAAATGCCAATCAGGAATGACGTAAGGCCAATTACTCTATTTGTCATATGTTGTGCCATACCTCTTAGGAACATATGTATAGACTCATTCATTCCCCTCTGCCCCTCTCAGCACAGCA
The DNA here is from genome assembly GCF_029931775.1 of Euleptes europaea. NCBI lineage: Eukaryota > Metazoa > Chordata > Lepidosauria > Squamata > Sphaerodactylidae > Euleptes > Euleptes europaea. The sequence continues at coordinate 62,092,830 of NC_079321.1, forward strand.
GCTGTACTGTGTCCTGGTTGAACAGAAATAGCATAAATAAATGAACTGATAGAACACCAAACATTTCAAAAGTTCCCTGAATGCTTCTAAATGTCATAAGTAATTTCATTTGCATTAGTCACTCTTTCAAGGTCGAGGCTGATTTAAGTCAGACTTGGTTACATTCTGAGTGCACTTCCCTATTTATCAGTAAGATTAAGAGAATGAAAAAAGTTTAAAAAAAAAAAGCCAAAAGCATGTGCAAACCATATATCTATTTCCTGTATCTGATTGCCATACTTCTTTCTAAGCCTTTTACCCATGCCCACACAAGTTCTATCCACTCACCATTTTTTTCCTATTATGAGTGAAAGCCACTGTCATGTGGACTGTGATTCAATACTCAGAAACATGTAAGAGCAGGTGAAGTTTGCCCCATATCTTCATGTTTCTGACAGCTGAGATGGCACCTAAAGAATTGCTTATTATCCAATTTTAAATGCATTTTCCTTTTTTTGGGGGGGGGGACAGAAAATCAAAATGTTTTTAAAAACTTTCAGAAGATATGAAAAAACACACTCAGATATATCTGATGGATTACCATGCCAACATTTTTATCTGGAAAACTGACCTTACTTGAGAAATAGCTCTTCTGTCCTCAGAGGCTAAGGCTGCAATCCTAAGGGGGGGGGGAAATCCCCTCAGGAGCTGACATGACCCCATGCAGGTGTAGGTGCCACTTTATAATGCCGCCAGTGCAGCCACTCCTGGAACTAAATCCTGGAAGAGAATGGCCGTGCCGGCATGGGGAAGTATCCCTGGGGTGTTCCCAGGGCAGAGCTGCCTTTGGGCAGTTTCCTAAGCCTTTTCACCAAGGAATACCACCTTCAGCTGCAGCGGTGCTGCGCCACCTTTTTTGGTGGCAGAGCCTCATTGTTTTCAATGGGGCATTTCCCCCCATTTTTCCTTTTTTATATTTAAAAACACTTTTTTCTCCGTGGAAGCCTTGGAGGAGGCGGCACGGCTCTGCTGCTCCGCCGCAGATTTAACCCCCCCCCTTAGGAATGGGCATGTAGGAATGGTGAAGAGGGCATGTTAGATTTCAGATTTATATCACCTGACATCACAGATGGTCTGAGTTCTAGTAAGGGTCTTGTGACACTCCAGGTGAGACACTGGAATGGGGCTTCAAACTAGCTGTGAGTTGGAACAGGCCGATCAAATAACCCAATCCGTTAGATTCTAATGTATTTATTAGGGCTGTTGAATTAAAAAAAATTCGGTATAGTTCGGATTCGTCTGAATTCGGCCCGTTTAGATTCGGGATATGCCAAAGTCCGAACTCCCCCACTTCGGGTCTGTGTAATTCGGCGGGAATTCAAAGTTCGGGGAAAAAATTCGGCCGAATAAAGCCATTAAAAACACAACCGCGCCTTTCTGCGGCACTGGGGGGGCATTTTTGGGGGTAGAGGTCCCAAACTTTCAGAGGAGCTTTAAAGGACCCTTCTTGCCAGACCCCCCAAGTTTTGTAAAGATTGGGTCAGGGGGGGCTGAGATATGGGCCCCGAAAGGGGTCCCCCCCACCCTTAATGTGGATCTCTGAGCAGAGCTTGCCACCCATGCACAAAGCTCCCAGCCCCGACAAACAGCTGATGAGAGCAAGGGCGGGGCAGGTGCTAAGAACTTTGCAAAGCAACACAACTGCAAAGCAACACCTTTGCAAACATGCAAAGGGCGGGGCAGGTGTTAAGAATTTTGCAAAACAATACAACTGCAAAGCAACACAAGCACGCAATGCAACACCTTTGCAACAGTGCAAAGCAACACCTGACACCTGGGAGTTTGCAAACCATGGAAAGGGACAGAGGCAGCTAGCTATGCATAATGAGCAGGAGGGGGTGGAATTTCTCCTTTTGCATTGGACTTGGGACCAGGAAGATACATTCTTTAAGTCACCATTTGAAAACCAGTTTTGGGCAAGCATCAAAATAACCTAACTGATCTTATGAATGAGGGAAAACCTGAAGACATAAAAATGAAGGCCCCCCCGTCAAACCAGGGAGAGAGAGACTGGAGGGGGAACACACACCCCAGGCAGAACCTGCAAAAGCCCCCTTTGGCTTCCCCCCCACCCACAGAAACTGCTCTCTCCCCACACACACACAGACTCTGCTTTCCCCCCCCACACACACACACAGAAAAGAAAAATTATAGATTAAAGCCCCCAAAGGGGTCTTACTATGGCTGTCGTCTGTTCCATCAGGAGGGGCTGGGAGGCTGGGTAATCCAATATGATTCCATTTGTATCCAATATGAGATCCATATGTATGCATCTCTCGAGGGTGATCCATTCATCCCAATAAGGAAAAGGGGAAAGCCCATATCTCGGGGGGCCCTGACCCAATGTTTACAAAACTTGGGTGGTCTCTTAAGAAGCCTTGTCTGAAGCTCCGCTGAAGGTTTGGGGTCGGCACACCCAAAAATGCGCCCCCTGCAGCCATGGAAAGAGAAAAGGGGGGAGCCGATATTTCTGCCCCCACTGAACCCATCTTTACAAAACTTGGGTGGTCTCTTAAGAAGGATTGTCTGAAGCTATGATAAAAGTTTGGGGGCTGCACCCTCAAAAAAGCGCCCCCTGCAGCCACGGAAATGAAAAAGGGGGGAGAGGAAAAAGGGGTGGAGCCCATATCTTGGGGGGCCCTGACCCAATGTTTACAAAACTTGGGGGGTCTCTTAAGAAGCCTTGTCTGATACTCCACTGAAAGTTTGGGGTCGGCACACCCAAAAATGCGCCCCCTGCAGCCATGGAAAGAAAAAAGGGGGGAGCCCATATCTCGAGACCCCCTGACCCAATGTTTACAAAACTTGGGTGGTCTCTTAAGAAGGCTTTTCTGAATATCCCCTGAAAGTTTGGGGTCTGTACCCCAAAAATGTGCCCCCTGCAGCCACGGAAAGGAGCAAATGTGCACAAGCACACACACACACACACACACGCACACAGGAGGATTTCCCTCTCTCTCTCTCTCTCTCCCCAGCTGGGCCGCACATCAGCTGATTCCTCCAGTATTCAATCCTGACTGATTGGCCAGAAGAAGACCCAGCTTGGCCACCGATTGGCCGGGGGAGGAGAATGCTGCTTACTGAAGGTTATGCTGCTTACTGACGGCCCCGAATTGGCCGGATTTATTCATGAACTCCCGAACTCGCTGAATTCGGCTCCCCTGGTTGCCCGCCAGTTTTGAGTTTGGTTCGTCCCGAACTAAAAACCGCAGAATCAAGCGAAATTCGGCTGATTTTCAGTTCGGGCCGAACCGAATCAACAGCCCTAGTATTTATTATTATTTAAAATATTTATACCCCCTTATCTTTGCAATTTCAAGGTGGCTAACAAAACAGCAAAAGAAGACACAGGGGGTTACCGCACTTTGTATTCCCAGCGATGTATTAAGAGTTTGAAAACGTTATAAAAAACATCGCTTTAAAAGGGTTTTTGGATACCACGGCTTATAAACGGTTGGAAGACGTCTTCACAGCTAAAGGGGCCAAACAAAGTGCGAACAGTATTTTTATAACGTTTTCAAACTCCTAATACATCGGTGGGAATACATAAAAAGTGCGAACAGTATTTTTTATAACGTTTTCAAACTCTTAATACATCGGTGGGAATACAAGTGCGGTAACCCCTACAGACAGACATCATAAGTGTCTCACAAGTTAAAACTAATGCACAATTAAACATTGTTAAAAGCCAGTACACAAACAGCCAAAAGACTGAGGCTGTGGTTGGTCATGTTTCATGATGGCTGGGAAAATGTATTATACCTGATTCAAGAATTGTTGCTGTTTTTCTGGAGTGTTATCTTTTACAAAATGGTCTTTGGACTTTGTTCATTCATGGAATTTGGATAATTACTTTGTTCTTTTATCACCATTTTAGAAATATCAGTATGAACATGGGGAATTGCCAGAACTAAGACCCTAGCATGGTGACTGATGGAGCCATCCTATTGACACAGCAGGATACTCACACCATTCAAATGGCTTGTGTAAGCTGTCTATGGAATTAAAGGTATGGTATAAACCAAAGCTTCTTAAATTGTGGGTTGTGACCCCAAATAACTGAATGTAGGGGTCACGAAAACTTTGGCAACAGTAAAATTTGTTTATGATTTATTATCAGTAAATGTTTGGTTTGTATATCTATTTTATATACCTATATACCCGGGGTCGCATAAAAATTTCTTGGGCGAAAAGGGGTCATGAGTGGAAAAAGTTTAAGAACCCCTGGTATAAACAACAGAGGATTCCGGCATCTCCAATAGGGCAACTACTTCATATCATACACACAAGGAGAACAGGTTAATTTATCAGTCGACACTCCAGAGAGAGAAATAAGAAGTAAAAATGCATAAAGATGTAAAATTTCTGGAAATTTTAGTCATGAAATAGAAAGGGGGGTTGAAATATGTGCAATACTTCCTTTCTTATCAAACCTAATTTATTTTACTGTTATTAACAGAATAACAATGCATTATTTATAGTTTAGTTAACATATAAAATTGCATGATTTGGCATATTTATGGAATTTAGAAGTATAAATGCCTCAGTTTTCTGCAAGAAAAATTGTGAATATATGCAGTATTTAAAGATCTGCAAACTGCTGAACCCTCTGCTGCTTTAGAAAGTATGACTTAGTTTTTTAAATCACTATTATATAAATGCACAAAAATCACAGTAATTAACATAATTAAATCGAATACAAATCTCCAAAGCTTGTTTTGTTTTGTTTTTTCCTGTTAAGTCACAGCTGACTAATGGTGACCCCTGGTGGGGTTTTCAAGGCAAGAGACATTCGGCGGTGGTTTGCCATTGCCTTTTTCTGCATAACAACCCCGGTAGTCCTTGCTGGTCTCCAATCCAAATACTAGCCAGGGTCAGAGCTGAGAGTGTGTGACTGGCCCAAGGTCACCCAGCAAGCTTCCATGGTGTGAGTAGTGATTTGAACCTGGGTTTCCACTACATCCGACACCTTAACCACTACATCACACTGTCTCTCAAAAATTTGTAAATGATACAAAATTCCCTGTATCTATAAACCAATTTGTCCCAATGAGTTGACTTGTGATAAAGTGACATTTGAGTAATTATCCATACCAGTTTCCTTGGGCATTCTAGGAGATCTTCTCACCAGCCCCTCTACACTTGATTTAACCTGTTTAATCATCCCATCCTCCCTCATCTTCCCCTCCCTTCCTTTCTTCCTCCCTTGGTCCAAGACCGCGGTCATAGACCTAATAATAAATTATTACAACTGATTAACCTGTTAGCCATTAAGACCTGTTTGATTAATGGGAAAGTTGTGGTTTGTTTAAATTCAGGCATTGTTTCTACCTCTATTTCTTTTCCCCCTGCAAGTATTCTTTTTTCCCCTAGAACTTTAATACAATTTGTATAGGTTTCTGTTGCAGACATCATTCCAAATATATTAAAATATAAGGTGCTGACTTTCAGTATTTCACTGTGAACTGTGTGGAAGTCACTTTTAAATCCTGTCCAGCATGAATGTTCTTAAATCTAGCTTTGCTTCTTTCTAATCAGATAAATGCTTATTAATGTCAACTCTCAACATCATGATGCCAAAGCCCAGAGAGAGAAAAACAATTCTTCTCACCAGCTCATTACAGGATAATTTATATCTTGTCAAATCTCAATGAATAACTCAAACAATTTTTGACTCTAGAAAGCTTATATTTCTGAAGTACCAAAACGACAATATTTATTTCTTGTAAAAGATGAAAACCTGGAAAAATGAGCAACTGCTACTCTTATCCCAATTTTTTAAAAAAATATTTAGTATTGTGTGGTTGAATACTGTGATCCACCACCAATGGAGGGACTAATGATCATGGATCTTTCCCACATTCCTTTCTTCCAAGTAGTCCTTTTTGACCCTGATGTAATTTAGTCAAGCTGGATGGGTTGCTGTAGTTGGGAGAAGGAAGGGAGTGAAATCACCCTTCTTGCCTCTTTTTCAACACAACATTTGCAGATCACAGGATCCAACCCATTTGTTGTAATTCAAGCTACTTGTTTATTTCTTCTGAATTCATCCCATTAACATCAGAGGGATACTCTGAAGAAAAAGGATGGGTTAATGTAGTCGTGGTTGCTATGTCATTAACATAACAAAGGCAGCCAACATTCTCAGCAGTACAGATTACAATGGGACACTGAGGGTGTAACTATATGATTAGGGTTGCCAGGTCCTTTTTCACCACCTGCAGGAATTTTTTGGGGTGGAGCCTGAGGAAGGCGGGGTTTGGGTAGGGGAGGGACTTTAATGCCATAGAATCCAATTGCCAAAGCAGCCATTTTCTGCAGGTAAACTGATCTCAATTGGCTGGAGATCAGTTGTAATAGCAGGAGATCTCCAGCTACTACCTGGAGGTTGGCAACCCTATACATGATACAACTGTTAGGGGAAAAAGAACCTTCAGCTTCCTTCCCACCCAGCTTTCACCAGCAGAAAAGGATGTGAAGAGGCTTTTTGACACTTTTATCTGGCTCCACATGCCCTAAGAAGGACATCTGATACCAGAGGAAAGGGGCAAAAAGCACCTTCTCCACTGGTGAAAGTGGAGTGGGAGGGAAACTAGAAGCTCCTTTGCCCACTCCAGTGTTCCCTCTCAGCACTGAGTGAACAAGTGTTTTTTTAATTGAATTCCACAAATGTCTGTCTGTCTGCAAGTCTGGTCTTGCCCCTGTGACCTTGTATGTGTTGGGCATTTCATGTAAATTGGCCCTGAGTGTGAGCCTCTAATGGTACATACCCAGCCAGGGACCATAAAGACTCAAGTCACAAAAGAAAGTGAAGGAATGTAAAAATGCCCAAACCACTAAAAGAAGAAAACTGTCAGGATCAGGCGTCTGTCCCTAGCATCCCAAAAGCAAACTCATCCAAGCAGGTAGCTCTGAAGCAGTAATAATTTATTAGGAGCAAAAAGGCAGATTAAAGGACTGACGGCCTAAAGCAGATGAGGCTAATAATGAGGAAACACAGGCAGGTTACATGCTTAAAACACCATGGACTGAAAAGGTAAACATTGCTAAGCAATCCCGAGGTAAGCGGTTCCCAGGCAGATAGACCAAACCCTCCCACAGCTGCAGAAAACAGGATGAGCGAAACTGTACACAGACGTTCAAAGGCATGAGAACCAAGGACTTGACTTGGGGCTAGGGCTGTCAAAAAAAAAATTCGGTACAGTTTGGATTCGGCCGAATTTGGCCCTTGTGGGTTCGGTACGTGCCGAAGTCCGAACTCCCCCACTTTGGATCCGTTCAATTCGGCGGGAATTCAAAGTTCGGAAAAAATTCGGCCGAATAAAGCCATTAAAAACACAACCGTGCCTTTCCGCGGCTCTGGGGGGGGCATTTTTGGGATTAGAGGTCCCAAACGTTCGGCAGAGCTTCAAAGGACGTTTATTGAAAGACTCCCCAAGTTTTGTAAAGATTGGGTCAGGGGGGGCTGAGATATGGGCCCTGAAGGGGGGCCCCCACCCTTAATGTGCATCTCTCAGCAGAGCTTGCCGCCCACGCACAAAGCTCCCAGCCTCGACAACAGCTGAGACGTTTGCAAACCAACTGCAAAACAACTGCAAAACAACACAACCTTGTTAAACAACACCTTTGCAACACACAACTGAAACCTCCCCCCTCAAACCAGGGAGCGAGAGACTCGAGGGGGAACACACACCCCAGGCAGAACCGACGAAAGCCCCCTTTGGCTTCCCCCCCACCCACAGAAACTGCTCCCTCCCCACACACACACAGACTCTGCTTTCCCCCACACACACACACACGTACACAGGAGAAAAATTATAGATTAAAGCCCCCAAAGAGGTTTTACTGTGGCTGTCTTCTGTTCCATCAAGAGGGGCTGAAGAGGACTTGTAAATAATCCAAGATGATTCCAATTAGGCACGGAACGTTTTGCTCTGGAGATGCACAGGATCGGCTGATCCATTCATCCCAATAGGGAAAAGGGGAAAGGGGAAAGCCCATATCTCGGGACCCCCTGACCCAATGTTCACAAAACTTGGGGGGTATCTTAAGAACACTGGTCTGAAACTCCACTCAAAGTTTGGGATCTGCACCCCCAAAAATGCGCCCCCTGCAGCCATGGAAAGAGAAAAGGGGGGAGGCGATATTTCTGCCCCCACTGAACCCATCTTTACAAAACTTGGATAGTATCTTAAGAATAATTGACTGAAGCTATGCTAAATGTTTGGGGGCTATATCCCCAAAAAAGCGCCCCCTGCAGCCACATAAATGGAAAAAGGCGGGAGGGAAAAGGGGGAGAGCCCATATCTCGAGACCCCCTGACCCAATGTTTACAAAACTTGGGATGTATCTTAAGAACACTGGTCTGAAACTCCGCTCAAAGTTTGGGATCTGTACCCCCAAAAATGCTCCCCCTGCAGCCATGGAAAGAAAAAGGGGGGGAGCCCATATCTCGGGACCCCCTGACCCAATGTTTACAAAACTTGGGGGGTATCTTAAAAGCACTGGTCTGAAACTCCAGTGAAAGTTTTGTGTCTGTACCCCAAAAAATACACCCCCTGCAGCCACAGAAAGGAGCGAATGTCCACAAGCACCCCCCCACACACACACGAGGATTTCGCTTGCTCTCTCTCTCTCCCTGGCCGGGCCGCACATCAGCTGATTCCTCCAGTACTCAATCCTGACTGATTGGCCAGAAGAAGACCCAGCTTGCCCACCGATTGGCCGGGGGAGGAGAATGCTGCTTACTGACGGTTATGCTGCTTACTGATGGCCGAATTTGCCGAATTTATTCGCGAACTCCCGAACTCGCTGAATTCGCCCCCCCCCCCGGTTGCCTGCCAGTTTTGAGTTCGGTTCCTCCCGAACTAAAAACCACCGAATCAGGGGAAATTCGGCTGATTTTCAGTTCGGGCCGAACCGAATTGACAGCCCTACTTGGGGCCAGAACCTGGCCTAACTCATGTCAAGAGCCTTTGCTTCAGCAAATATAATAGGAAAATAACAGGATTGCCAACCTCCAGGTGGTGGAATTACAACTGATCTCCAGATGAAAGACATCAGTTCCCCTGGAGAAAATAGCTCATTTGGAGGGTGGACTCAATGGCATTATACCCAGGGGAGGTCCCGTCCCTCTCCAAATACAAGGCTCCCTATGCTCTACCCACAAATCACGAGAAATTTCCCAGTCTGGAGATGGCAATCTTAGAAAAGAAACAGGCAGGACAGAATTACAATGAAAATACATTGTCCCACAAATTTTGACAAAAATAATCAAACAAGTTTGGTTATGCTTTCTGTACTATAGGAAACAAAGTCATGGTTGAAGTAGTGCAGGTAAAACTTAGATTACTTCTGGATCCCTATTCTGAACATGACCACACCATAGATCTATTCAAGGATATTATGATTCTGGATGTTCTGTTTCTAGTTTCTTTCTTAATAATCCCTAACATGGAATCTGTCATTTTAAACTACTGGAGTCAATGTTTTCAATGGCCCATCCAGCTTAACCCCAAGATCCCATTCCTACTCAGTCACTGCCAGTTCAAACCCATTAGTATATATGTAAAATTAGGAGTTGCTCCCAGCATGCATCACTTAACACTTCTTATGTTGTTAGCTGCTCAGAAACTGTTTAATTTTTATCATATTAAATAATTTGTCATCTAAAAGGAGAGGGGTTACTTTTAGCTAACATTCAAGAGATATAGATATATATATAAGAATATTCAAGGAAAGCATGTTAGGAAATAGCACACAGATCATTTTTAGTTCTTGGCCTATGTTGGCTCAGTAGCAAAAGGACTCTTAGAACCACTCTTTGGTGGCAAAGCCTGACACTGGCAGCTTTTTCACTTCTGGAGGCATCTCATACAAACTTTGCCATGATGAAATTCAATTTAAGAGCTTGTATATATTTGGGAAAGTGATTTAGTTGACTCTTCCTGTGGTTTTTAAATAGCTGTGTTATAATGTCTGGATACTTCCAGTGGGATCAATCAGGGTATGCTAATTGCATCAAGATCATTTAGAAGTGGCATAATGGGAAATTTATTAACTTAAGGAAAATGCTATACTTTTAACATTAGGGGGTTTCATTATTTTTTTGAACAGGTGGTCTAGCAGCATGGAAGAAACCATACAACTTAAAACAGGAGAGAAAGGGAAAAATGGGGAAAGAAATAAAGAGGAAGATAGGTTTATTTTTTTCAGATGATTCTGCTATTTTTTTAAAGGTGGCTAATTTCCAACAATAAATAAAACATCTGAATAATAAATAAAGAATAGGAAAAGGTATGATACCTTTAGAATCTTCACTGAGGAAATAACAATCCATACAAAGTTGGGTTTAATCAGGGACAGATCTAAACATACATATCGTTAGCAAATTTACATCGTGAGGCATGAAGGTCACATTGTGAGTCTGACTGCCAGTCTGTCTACTGCCTGCCTATTTACAAAGGGAAATGTTCCTGCGTGACATCCCAGATGTTTACATGGAAGATTAAGAAGGTAGGAGGGTAGCAAATATATATAGGAAGTCTCCCTCCTGGTTACTGAGCCTCTATGTCTTCCTATTTTCCTGATCTCTGTTGCCTTATAGCAGTGGAAATAGGCTATGAGGATATCTTCTGCTTCCTATCAAAATTAGTCAGCTCCATAGGAGAGTGATCCTTTCCTGTGGCAAGTGTATATTTTATTCCTGGTTTCAGCCTTCTAGGGGAAGCTTCTGGACCTCCTTGGACAGCACCTCATGCCTCTCTTCCAGTATTTCTTCTCCCCATGCAGTGTTCCTTCCTCTTGAAATCCGGACTTCCTGCTGGGGCAGCTGGGCTGAGCGTCATATTTCCTGGACTCTCCAGGAAAAATCCCAGAAATGTTCAAATTGGGGTGCTAAACAGCACCTCAACCCGGTCCTAAACAGTGGACTTGGGAAGCAGGAATTCCCTGCAGCCACTTATGCGGTTTGACCTCCAGAACTCTCCGAGGGAGGCTTTCAAGCCCCTCGGAAGTTTTGATGCCGGTCCCGAGGGCAAGAGGGAAAGTCATCGCCGGAACATTTCATGGGTAATCAAGGTTCAGTCCTCCCCCTTCAATCACCATCTAAGAAAATTATCATCACCATAACCTTATCATCCAACATCTGAGTAAGTTGCAAGAATTATTTTGTCTTTACCTTGAAATTGAAGCTCTGGAAGATCGTAATAATCATCAATGCAATCCGCATCTCTCTGTCCAGAATATAAGTGACTTTGTTTGTTTAAAAAGAGTATAGTTGAATGGCAGGAGCCTTATCTACTCGATCTCCACTTTGGTATAACAAACGGGACGGTTGACAGACACTCTAGCTACCAATTAGAAGCCGAGGTGTTAAAAGGGGTGGGAGTGAATGGGCTAAATTCCTCTGGAGATGACGTCTTTCCGATTCATCATAGAAAACCATCGAGATTGAAAGGGAAAGATCATACAGGAAACTAAATCACAGGGCTTGAAGTGTGCCTTTATTGTGCAACATGCAACATATTCCTACTACTGGAAAACAAGACGGCCGAAGGTCCGCGATTTAAATAATGCCCAGCCCACCCCCTTCTTTTACAATCGAGCAGAGTGTCAATAAAACTTGATGGCCCTTTACAACAGCACTAATGTTTTACAGCGGAGAGAAGAATTTGCAGCCATTTAATCCCAGGACCTGTATAATTGATGAATAGAACCATTACAAGGTTTTGGACCCTGCCAACATATTTAAAACAGCATTTCTTGGTATTGGTGAATTGTCAGAACTATTTTCAGAAATAAACATGGGAAAGGCCGACGAGAAAATACAGGAAATGTTAACAAAACTCATGGATGCCTTTACTAAACAATATGAGCAACAATCTCAACGTCTGGCTCAGTTAACCAATATATTGACTAGTCTAACTCAAACTACCAACCAGACTAGTCAGAAATTGGACATTTTGGCAAGCGAAATTACAAATATGAAATCTCAAATATCTACAATGAAAACTGATATGGGAAAAATGGATACTTCAATTAAAAAGGCAATTGAAGAACAGAAAGATATTAAAAATAAACAGATACTTCAAGGTAATCAAATTCAAGCTATACATTTCCAACAACAAAATGTTATGGACCTACTGGCTATTATGGTGTTAAAATTAAGACAATCGAACATACGTCTTCACAATTTTCCAGAAGCAATGGGATGTACCAGAATAACTATCATAAAATCATTGGCTGACCTGATTCATATAAGTGAACAAGATCTGGATTATGCAATAAACAAAGTATATAGAATTCCTTTACCCACCAGTTTGGAGAAGACAAAGGCAAGAGATATTATGATTTCCTTTTATGATATAAGGATGAAAGATTATATTATGCAAACCCTCTATGATAATCCTTTGTCAGTGAATGGAAATCCTCTTATCATTCTTAAGGATATCCCACGACACTTGATGATGAAGAGAAATATGTACAAAGAATTTACTGGGACATTGAAGAAGAATGGAATAAGATTCTCCTGGATCTTCCCACAGGGACTCACTTTTACCTACAAAGAGGTCAGATTTACTATCTCTTCACAGGAGGAGGTAAAAAACTTTTTGAAGAATTATGAAAAAGATCTAGCTGGCCTTAACCAGGAGCCACAACATCAACAAGAAGAGGAGAAAAAGGAGTTGGCCTCGACATCTGGACAAAAAAGACAGGACATCAAAAATAACAGAAGTGTTGGAAAAACAAAAATTCACAGCAAGAACAAAACTAAAAGGAAACATGCAGTTTATGGGTGATAGAGAGAAACATAGGGCTAAACAGGGATTTAAATGATGACTAGGGAATTTTGTATTTACTGATCAAATCCTTTTACCTTAAGAACGGTTTTGAAATAAAATCTGTTACTATATATGAAATCAATAATAATTTAGAATTAACTTAGTAATCAAGCTTGATGTATTTTTCTGGATTAGAACTTCTTTGCAAAAGAATAGATAAATTTATAGCACGATGGAGGAAGGTGAGGGGGAAGTCTCTTATTTGAATATCTTTTCATTAATAGATGAATATGCTTTTCGATGACGCTGTTAAAGTTTTTTATTGTATGATTTATGAAATGAATGTGTTGTTGAAAAGTACCAGACAGTAAAATATTTTAAAAATAATAAAAGATTTATGGGGGAAAAAAAGAAATCCATCAAACCAAGATTTTAAGGTCTTCTGCCCTGCAGGATCTATCCCAATCCCTCTTTTTTATCCCACTACCCATCTTGTCCATATTGAATGACTGAGGTCTAGTCACTCTCCCAGTGTTAGGCTGTTGCCTGCTAGGATGTCTTGCTGCTGCAGACCTGGTGATCTGGTGAATGTGGGCTGGCGTCGAGAGGCCCACAAGTCTTCAGTGAGCCCATATAGAAAGGAAAAGAATGGTTTGAGAACAATTTTCTCCAGAATAGAAGAGGAACTCAAATTTGGTTTGATGGTCTGAAACCTCCTTCTGGTATACAAAATGTTTCAGCTGGAGACCAAGTGCCTTGTGATTACATAGTGAGGATATTTCAGTAGTTCGCAATCTCTCAAAACATCTGTAAGTATACAAATCCTCTTATCAAGCCAAAGGAAATGTGTTATAAATAGGATGATGGCAGCTCCGATCTCCTAGGGCTCAGGGATTTTGGTTCCCTGAATTAAGAAAACTTAATACCCCTCCCTTAAACCTTATCAGTTCCAAGCAGGAATCAGTTTGGTGTAATAGCAGCTGAATTGTTGGGCTTGTCTGCAATGAATCTTTACTCGACTGTTCTTTTTGTCTTAAAACATTGCTTGGTAGTCTGTCCCTGATAACATTTCCCCAATTTCTGTTCTTCATCTTTTCTTTAGCACTATTATTTCTTTAGCACTATTGTCTTTACTTTGCCATCAATACAATAGTAGCTCTGATCTAAAGGGTGAGTGGGGGCTTTTAACAAAACAGTTCCCACTCCAAAAAAGGGGATTCCATTTCAGTGATCTTTCAGAGGTCACTGGATGGTATGTAGGGTTGCCAACTGCCAGGTAGCAGCAGGAGATCTCCTGCTAATTCAACTGATCTCCAGACGATAGAGATCAGATCACCTGGAGAAAAATGGCCGCTTTTGCAATTGAACTCTATGGCATCGAAGTCCCACCCCTCTCCAAACCCCGCCCTCTTCAGGCTCTGCCCCCAAAATCTCCCGCCGGTTGCGAAGAGGGACCTGGCAACCCTAATGGTATGGGAAGCAGATGTTGCTTGCCGTGTGTTCTGAGCCTAGCCTCACAAGCCTCTAGGAGACTGAGGTTCAAAACCTTACTTTCCCATGAAGCTCACTAGGTGATCTTGAGCCAGTCACTGTCTCTCAGTCCTACCTACTTTTCAGGGTTTTTGTGAGGATAAATGGAAGAAGGGAAAAAGAGCTCCTTGAAGGAAGCACATGATAAAAATGTACTAAGTAAATGAATGAAAGATGGCAGCTGACCAATGAGAGTAGAGAGTTTGTCAGGCATCTAAAGTCCTGTGCTCACATCCCTAGCACTTGGGCAATCCTTTACTACACCAAGCCTTCGTCCCATCATACACTGTTGGATTTGTTGACCAGTGATGGGGTAAGTAGGACTTTTTCTAACCAAGAACCAAATTAGATGTGGTGTCGGATTTTTTTAATTTCTTTTTTATTTTTGCCTACTCTGCACTGTAAGATTAGGAAGGTTAAAATGGGCTCATCTAGCAAGGACAATAGGAGGAATATCCAGATCAGTTATCTTTCTAAAAACCCTGAGTAGGGTTGCCAACCTCTAGCTACTAGCTGGAGATCTCCTGCTATTACAACTGATCTCCAGCCGATAGAGATCCGTTCACCTGGAGAAAATGGCCGCTTTGGCAATTGAACTCTATGGCATTGAAGTCCCTCCCCTCCCCAAACCCTGCCCTCCTCAGGCTCCGCCTCAAAAACTTCCCGCAAGTGGCAAAGAGGGACCTGGCAACCCTAGTACTTGGCAATCCAAGTACTGACCCTGCTTAGTTTCCAACATCTGAACAGATTGGGCTGTAATACTATTCCACATCCTACAGCTTGATAGAAACAGCCCTAAAATAACAATATGATTACAATAATGTCAGTCATACTAAATATTACTCCCCTTTTCCAACTAACTTTTTCACATTTGTAACTTTCAATTACCTTATTCAAGGTGATAGGGGCCCAGAAAAATATATCCAACTTCCCAGCAAACAGACTCTTCTTCTGCTGCTAACCTCCATTTCACTGACCTCCATTTCACTGACCCCTACTAGTTCTAGGGGGTTATACCAGCACTACTTTCTCCTTGGATTCCTTCCAAGCCTGTTTCTGCATGTAAAGATTTTTCTCCCACAATGAAAATCATACATATTATTTTTATTGACAGATTTTATTTTACTGCTGCGAAGATTATCAGATTTAAAATAGCTGTACAGAAGTAAGCAAGCATATAATTACACAATTAAAAATACATTTTACAAATATGAAATACTATGAAAGGTCTGGCAGCACAGAATTGAGAGTTATCAGGGAAAGAGCTTTAGTTTGCAATTCAAAACACTCATATAATTATGGTTCAGCGGACTTCCTTCTATTATCCAAACTTTAATTGAAGTGTCATTCATTAGTGGGTAAAATACTATGTTGACCTGATTTCAAAATCTAATTAAAATATAATTATTCCAGATCTCCTTAAATAAAATCCTTTCATTTTGAAATGACATTGCATTTAAAAAAAAATAATCCCCCCAAAAGAATGTCCTTTCAATCAAAGTCTGTTAAAACCACCACTGTCCATTTAACAGTGAAACTTGGCCTGTAGATGCAGCTTTAGTACAAACAGTTTCTTCTCCTTCTTTGTAGTGAGATCCAAGTAAAGATCAAGTAAATTCCAAGCCTTTGTAAACTGGCAGCTGATAACTCCTTCCTGATAGGTAAAGCTGCTAACTCCTTCCTGTCTCTGAAAGGACAATACCAACAGAATGATTTTGGGTTAAACCATTCAGTATCACAAATGGAATATCCATGGATAGCTGTCCAGTTACAAAATAAAGCAAACCTACGTTAGCCTGGTCAGCCCTGGTTAGTATTTGGATGGGAGACCACCAAGGAATACCAGGGTTGCTGTGCAGAGGAAGGCACTGGCAAACCACCTCTGTTAGTCTCTTGCGCCTATTCTGTTCTGCCTCCCTTCTGCCTTTTGAAATCTACTTGCGTTCCTCCCTTCTGGCTTCTGAAATCTACTTGCATCCCACAGTTATACTGCAGTAGGAATTGGTTGAAACTGCAATGCCAATGGTTGCCCATAAGTGGATGCAAATAGGGTTGCCAGGTCCCTCTACGCCACCAGTGGGTTGTTTTTGGGGTGGAGTCTGAGGAGGGCAGGGTTTGGAGAGGGGAGGGACTTGAATGCCATGGAGTCCAATTGCCAAAGTGGCCATTTTCTCCAGGTGAACTGATATCTATCAACTGGAGATCAGTTGTAATAGCAGGTAGGGCTGTTGATTCGGTTCAGCCCGAACTGAAAAACAGCCAAATTTCCCCTGATTCGGTGGTTTTTAGTTCGGGACGAACCGAACTCAAAAATGGAGGGCAACCGGGGGAGCTGAATTCAGCGAGTTCGGGAGTTCACAAATAAATCCGGCCAATTCAGGGCGGCAGTAAGCAGCATAACCGTCAGTAAGCAGCATTCTCCTCCCCCGGCCAATCGGTGGCCAAGCTGGGTCTTCTTCTGCCCAATCAGTCAGGATTGAGTACTGGAGGAATCAGCTGATGTGCGGCCCGCCCGGGGAGAGAGAGAGAGAGGGAAATCCTCGTGTGTGTGTGTGGGGGGGTGCTTGTGCACATTCACTCCTTTATGTGGCTGCAGGGGGTGTATTTTTGGGGTACAGACCCCAAACTTTCAGCAGAGATTCAGACAAGCCTTCTTAAGAGACCACCCAAGTTTTGTAAACATTCGGTCAGGGGGTCCCGAGATATGGGCTCCCCCCTTTTTTCTTTCCATGGCTGCAGGGGGTGCATTTTTGGGGGTACAGACCCCAAACTTTCAGTGGAGCTTCAGATGAGCCTTCTTAAGATACCCCCCAAGTTTTGTAAACATTGGGTCTTGAGATATGGGCTCCACCCCCTTTCCTTCTCCCCCCTTTTCCATTTCCGTGGCTGCAGGGGGCGCTTTTTTGGGGATACAGCCCCCAAACTTTCAGCACAGCTTCAGACAATCCTTCTTAAGATACCATCCAAGTTTTGTAAAGATGGGTTCAGTGGGGGCAGAAATATTGGCTCCCCCTTTTCTCTTTCCGTGGCTGCAGAGGGCGCATTTTTGGGGGTGCAGATCCCAAACTTTGAGCGGAGCTTCAGACAAGCCTTCTTAAGAGACCACCCAAGTTTTGTAAACATTGGGTCAGGGGGTCCCGAGATATGGGCTTTCCCCTTTCCCCTTTTCCCTATTGGGATGAATGGATCAGCTGATCCTGTGCATCTCCAGAGCAAAACATCCCGTGCCTAATTGGAATCATCTTGGATTACAAGTCCTCCCCAGCCCCTCTTGATGGAACAGAAGACAGCCACAGTAAGACCCCTTTGGGGGCTTTAATCTATAATTTTTCTCCTGTGTGTGTGTGTGGGGGAAGCAGAGTCTGTGTGGGGGGGGAGGGAGCAGTTTCTGTAGGTGGGGGGGAAGCCAAAGGGGGCTTTTGCCAGTTCTGCCTGGGGTGTGTGTTCCCCCTCGAGTCTCTCTCTCCCTGGTTTGAGGGGGGGTTTCAGTTGTGTGTCTTCAGGTTTTCCCTCATTCATAAGAGCGGTTAGGTCTATTTGGATGCTTGTTCAAAACTTGTTTTCAAATGGTGACTTAAAGAATGCATTTGGAGTCCCATGCAAAAGGGGAAATTCCACCCCTCCTGCTCATTATGCATAGCTAGCTGCCTCTGTCCCTTTCCATGGTTTGCAAACTCCCAGGTGTCAGGTTTTGCTTTGCACAGTTGCAAAGGTGTTGCTTACAAGGTTGTGTTGCTTTGTAGTGGTTTTGCAATGCTTTGCAAACTTCTCAGCTGTTTGTCGGGGCTGGGAGCTTTGTGCGTGGGTGGCAAGCTCTGCTCAGACATGCACATTAAGGGTGGGGGGACCCCTTTCGGGGCCCATATCTCAGCCCCCCCTGACCCAATCTTTACAAAACTTGGGGGGTCTTTCAAGAAACGTCCTTTGAAGCTCCGCTGAAAGTTTGGGACCTCTACCCAAAAAAATGCCCCCCCAGAGCCGCGGAAAGGCGCGATTGTGTTTTTAATGGCTTTATTCGAATTTTTTTCCCGAACTTTGAATTCCCGCCGAATTGCACGGACCCGAAGCGGGGGAGTTCAGACTTCGGCATATCCCAAATCTAAATGGGCCAAATTCAGCCGAATCCAAACTATACCGAATTTTTTTTAAATCAACAGCCCTAATAGCAGGAGTACCTGGAGGTTGGTAACCCTAGACACAAAGGGACTATAGTCGCCATGCACCTTTGATGGGACTGGAATGCTCAAGCCTTTTTACAGTAACACAAAAGATCCTAAGATACATGCCAGTTGTTCTCATTTGTTTCCTCTCCTTTGTTCTTTCAGAAAGGGAACCTGGTAATCTTAGTCTTTACTTTAAATCTACACACTACTGAGATTCAGAATCACAATGAAAACATTTGTTTTGTTTATTTCTCCCCATGGATCTGAAAACAAATAACTATCCCTAGAAAACCTCTTTATACGAGTCTAATACTATTATAAGGGATTTAAATGTTAATTTTCAGTGCTGCAAGATAAATGCTAAATAATTCAGAAAGACACATTAAAAGGACAAATTCCTACAACCCGACTGTGTGTGCAAAGAAGAGGTGATTTATCAGTTCAAGAAAAGAAGCAAATTAGTGTTTCAATTATTTTGTTTGCAGAATTGCTTGGTGGGTCATTCTTTTCATCATTAGACAACCTGAATAGATTGGGTTTTACTAGAATTATATTGAAGGCTAAGTTTTGCAACCAGTGTAAGGAGATTAAGCTATGGAAGCCTTATTAGCTTTGATGGGAGTCATGCAGCTAAATCTTTCTGCATTGTGGGGCAAATTATAAACACCCCCTTGTGCACATTTAAAGGTACGAGAGATTGAAAATAAACAGGCACACATATTTTAAAAATTAATCCTGAGGTAAAATCAAATATTTTCTTCTCCAAGCATTTCTGCTCTAAACTAGAATCTCTGCCCTTTATTTAGCATGTGAAGGTCCTGTTCACATATTATAGGCCAAATAGCTGTTAAACAATTTAGATGGGGAGTGGCACTGATGTAGATTAGCCATAGGTTATGTCCACATACACTCCTAATACCACTGAAGCCACTTTTGTGTGAGGGAATCCCATGCTTTAAAGGATGAATATGAATAACATGATGACGTGGGCAAGGCCAATTGGCTGGGTCTTTCCCATATAGGGTTGTGCATATCAATATACCCAAACAAAAAATAAACCCGAAATTAGCCGTTTCAGCAATATTCCGGTTTTAGGCTGACAGAATACCAAAACCTGGGAATCTGTCCAAAGCCGAATAGGTGATTGCCGAAAAAGCTGAATAATTATTAGTGGTTTTTTTGGGTTCAGCTATTCACCTTTGCTCAGATACATGGCTCTGTGCTTTCTCCCATTTTTTCTTTCTTTGACTGGTTTTGTTAGGGCCCCATAGTTGGGGCCCTTTTGAGGTAGGGGTCATGTAATCTGAGTCAACTTTGTCTGACAACCATTCAGTGGGTTTATCTGCAATGCTGCATCAAGCATAAGGGTTATTTAAAAGACTCACCCAGTTCCATCTGGAGGTATATACCCTCCAAATAAAAGCAGCAGCTTCTACAGCTGCTGACCACCAGGCTTCTGTAGAAAACTCCTCACCCGCACAGAAGATAAATCTCCTTTAGAACAGCCCTTATGGTCAAGATGTCGGCTGGCTCCGATATCACCCCCCATGAAAACGTGCTTTCAAAAAGAAGGTCACCCCGAGTAGTGGCTTCGTTTCTCCGCACCGTGACCATCTCTTGAAATCAGATTTTTGATTACTATAATAAAGGACTGCTCATAGGATGTCATTTGCCACCACAAGTGATGTTTCCCATGCCTTTTTTTCTTGCATTTAAGCCTTTTCCCTCAGTTTGGAAGCTAATTTGCATGGACAATTTGGCAGGGTTATTGTAAATTTATTTATTTTAAAAATAATATTTGGCTGAATATCTTTTCCCACTGTCTGTAATCATTCTATTTCGTCCCTGCTGGTGTAAAAAGCAAGTCATTCAGCCAAATGATGGCATTTGGTACTCTTCCCACTCTATGTAAAGGCATTCTTTATACCATCAATCCAAACAAAGACTAGAGCTAATTTTAGAACCTACTTTGTATCACTGGTGGCAGCAAAAAAGTACTTTCTGCTACCAATGTACAGTGCTATCTAGCAACACTGTTTAGAGTAGAAGGGACCTCTGTGTCTTGCCCTCTGGTATGAAATAGTGGGTGCACTGTGACCAATTTGCTGTACTCCTTGCAGATTAAATCATATGCAAACCAATTTAGGCTACATTAATTAAAGAATTCCTGAAATTTCCATGTGCCATGGTCATGTACACCCTGCGGTTGCAGATAGCATGAGACCTGCTATCTGCTGGCTGAACCCATGTCCATTCTGGCCAGCAAACTGCCATAAGAGGAATGTACCTTCTACATCCTAGCTGACAGAGGGTTTCATGTCCCTGGCTTTTAAAAGGCCAGTGGTAAGACAACTTATAGAGCCTCATGGCGCAGAGTGGTAAACTGCAATACTGCAGTCAAAAGCTCTGCTCGTGACCTGAATTCAACCCCGACGGGAGTCAGTTTCAGGTAGCCTTCCATCTTTCCGAGGTTGGCAAAATGAGTATGCAGCTTGCTGGGGGTAAAGTGTAGACTACTGGGGAAGGCACTGGCAAACCACCCCATAAACATAGTCTGCCTTGTAAACGATGGGATGTAACATCACCCCATGGGTCGGGAATGACCCGGTGCTTGCACAGGGGACTACCTTTACCTTTAAGACGATTTATAGAATAAAAATCCTTGGATGTAGCAATGATGGTAGTTTCATCACTCATAGATGAGATGTTATCAATGTGGTTTTCACTCTTGTTTTGAGCCTGGCCATGGTACAGAAACTGCCTTGGTTGCCTTAGAGATAATCAACACTAGTGGGTTCTTCCGAACCTCCCAGTGGTGTTCAATACCATTGGCTATGATAGCATTCTAGAACACCTAGCTGAGACACTACATAGAGGATATGGCTTTTTTTGTCAGCTACATTGAAGAAGGTCATGCTGGAAGACTTCTGCTCTAAATAGTTTGGATACCTGGATGGCCACTGTCCTGGGACGGGCTCAGTGCCAGACCAGGACTCGCCCCAGGGACCCCCCCCTCCGCACTCACCTCCAGTCCGGCGGCGGGTAGAGCGCGACACGGGAGGTCCCAGCGAGCTGCGGGACCGGGCCGGCGGCTCGGGCCCCCGAGGGCCGCGTTAGGGGGGCGAGGCAAGGCCCCGACAGGCGGCGCCCGAGTGGCGACCGCGGACGGGCCCAGCGCCTCAGCCCGGCCTGACGCCGCGGCAGCGGCCACGGCGGGCAGAGAGGAGGCAGGGAAGCGCGCCGTTGCTGGGGCCCCTGCTGGCTGGCCGTGCCGGCCTGGGGAGGGGGGCAGACGAGGGCTCGGAGAGCAGACCGCGCCCAGACAGGGGCCCGGCGGCGGGTCCCTGCAAGGAGGCCAAGGGCAGGCAAAAGCCCCGGGCACGGGAAGAGCGCGGAGGAGCAGCCTCCGAGCTCCCCGGCCTGCTCGGGAGGAAGGAAGGGAGAGGCGTGGAGCCGGAAGTAGGCAAACTCCTTATAAGGTAGGAGAGGGACGGGGCTGGAGGATATAGGGAGAGAGGGAGCGGAGGCCGAGGAGGAGTGAGGAAGCCAGGGTTGGGTGTGCTGCAGGGCTGGTGCAAGCTCTGCAATCTCCCACGCTGGCCGATGCAGCAGGCGAGGACAGCTCAGACTCGCCTGCTGAGTGGTCTGAGGCCGAGGAAGCTCCTCTCGACCAGATAGCGAGGGCCTCAACGAGGGCCGACCCCCGGACCCCGGTCCAAAGTCCTCACAGCCACCTTATCTAATATGAGCCTACCAAGATGCTAAGATCAGCTAGTGAAGCTCTGCTTTATGCACTAACATTTTATGGGTGGCAGCGCATAACAGAGCCTTCTCAGTGCCTTCCATCAGGGAGGCAAATGAAGGAGACTTGTTCACACCTCACTTATGGCTTCCCAAAAGCATAAGATTCAGAAAACTGTTTGTGTGTGCTGTATTGTATGTATGTTGTGTATGTATGCGAGAGTGTAATACTATTTGCCTTTTTTATAATCTAGTACCAATTATACTTATCAATGTTACTTTTGTATAATAAAATCATCTTGTCTTCTCTGATAATATATTAATATTATTTAAAAGATATATTTTAAAATAGATAAATGATGAGCTGCTGTTGGTGGTTTATATGTATTCTTTTAATCTTCCTAATATATAATTTAATATACTTTATTACATTTCATTAATTTTATGTATTAACATTTTAATATACATTAATCTCAAGATCACATTTGTATGTATAATACAGAACAGGCCACTGTCAGAATAATAAAAACCTTACTGCTGCTCTCCCCACCAAGGCTATATTTTTATTTTTGGCCACCTTTCATGTATCAACCTGCAGCCAAAAAGGTCCCAGCTGCGAATGGGATCCTTTAACTTGTATGAGAGAAAGTATTGCTGAGATATAAATGGACTGATGGAAGCATTTTTACCAATCCAAACCACAGATGGGCCTTTTCAAGGGCAAGAATTGATGCCTTTCCCTCCTCGTTACTTTACGGTAGATTCCAACTAATTCCCTGGTCTATGAGACTTTGTCCCTGCTCAAATGATTCTGTTGAGACAGTCCCTCATGTTTTATTTTACTGTGCTTTGTATGTTGCTGAGAGAAAATGGTTAATCAAACCTTTATTACAGAGTTTTACCTTAGCCGGAAATTCCTTCCCCAGTCTGAGAACTTTTTCTTGAGATATCTCTTGGAAGACAAGAATATGGGGGTTTCATGTTCAGTAGCAAAATTTTTGTTCATTGCAATTACCAAACGTAAGCCGCTCACAAACAAACCAGGTTCCCCACAGTCTGATAAACATTGAGACTTTTTTATCACAGTGTAAATTATTATCCATGGATTTTAATTGGTCAATCATGTATAAGACCTATATAATGTTTATAATTAATTCTTACCTGTTTACATGTTTTGGATTACTTTATATTCCTCTTAAACTTAATATGTTTATCTTCTGTACATGTGATGGATATTTTGACTGGTCATGGACCGTTTCAATAAACTGACTGATGAAAGCATTTGATCCAGCCATTTCTTTGCCCTCAAGGGCAAAGCACTCCTATCCTCACTGACAATCAAGTAAGTAGGGGAAAGGTCTGGACTTTATAGGTTCTGTGTCCATCTCTCACTGCAAGTCTCATGACATCCAGGGCCAGAATTTGGGTCCCATGTACCTTTGACTGATACAGAATGGAAGTCTTAAGAAGTGATGCCTTGCTAGATTTTTCTTCTTCTTCTGCAGGAGCCACTCTGTCCCCCTGATTGAGCCTCAGCTAGGGTTGCTAACCTCTGGATAGGATCTAAGGTTCTACCAGAGTTAAAACTTATCTCCAGACTACAGAGATCAGTTCCCCTGGAGCTTTTAAGGACAGACTATAGGGCATCACATTTTTGTGGAGGGACAACTCCAGCTCACCACTAAGCTCCACCACAAAATCTCCAGGAATTTCCCAACCTGGAGTTGGCAACCTTAGCCACAGCATATAGGGGACCCATTCAATTCTTTTGGCCACAAAATATAGAAGATAGTGTCACCTTAAAAAACCCTTCTAACTTGAATTATAGGACAATTATATTACAAAGAAAAGAAAAAGAAAATTTCTATGTAAAGACATCAGAAAGATAGGTAGATAGGTAGATAGGTAGATAGGTAGATAGATAGATAGATAGATAGATAGATAGATAGATAGATAGATAGATAGATAGATAGATAGATAGATAGATAGATAGTTTACGGCCCTTGGCAAGATAAAATAAAATACATGGATTAAATGGTCTTACAGACAAAGGTTACAGTCCGAGTCTTAAATCACTTAATAAAATAAAATAAAATAAATAACATCCAAGTTACATCTGCCATTTGGACTAAGAGATTACTCTATTGCAACGAATTTTCGTTGCTGCCATACAAAATTTTGCTACCTTAGAGGTGATTGAAAGATTATCTCCTTGTAGGAGCTTTTAGATCTTTTCTCTTTCCCTATCGGGTCCCATTCTCAGTATGAGGGGCACAATAAACTTAGAAAGAGGTATTGTGTAAAAGTTACAATTCAAGAGAATATGTTCAGTGGTTTCTAAATCCTTGGATTTACAGGGGCAGAGTCTCTCCACCCTGGATATCTTCTTAAATTTTCCCTCTAACATAGCAGAGGATAAGGCTGCGCACTTAGCCAAGGTAAAAGGCCTCCTATATTTGTTTATTTCTAAGTAACAGCAATAGGCTGCTAGTGCAAGGATAAATTTGAAGTGGGGGGAGCCATAAATAGAGGCACTCTTGCTAAATCTGCTTGTCGCTTGATATCTTTAACCCTTTGGTTTATAGTTGACTTAGCTTGATCTCACCCTAACTAAAGTAGTGCTAGAGGGGTAAAACCCAGGTTATTTAGTTTGTCTTAAGACATCGGAAAAATACCCATAGTTACCTTTGATCAAGTTAATTCATTCCATATTATTCCCTAGTACTACATATGAGTGTGAAAGTTGGACAATGAAGAAAGCTGATGTGAAGAAAGTAGATTCTATTGAAATGTGGTATTGGAGGCATGTTTTATGGATACTGTGGACCACCAAAAAGACAAATCAGTGAGTTCTAGGTCATATTAAGCCTGGACTGACCCTAATAGCTAAAATGACTAAACTGAGGCTATCATGCTTTGGTCACATTATGAGAAGACAACAGTCACTGGAAAAGACCATAATGCTAGGAAAAGTTGAAAGCAGCAGGAAAAGAGGCAGACCCAACATGAGATGGATTGACTCTATAAAGGAAGCCACAGCTCTGTTAGTGATAGGAAGCTTTGGAGAACATTGATTTATAGGGTTGCCATGAGTCAGAAACAACTTGGCAGCACTTAATGCACATACACACACCTTTTAAAATTATTTCAAAAATGTATTTTCTGTTGAAGTTTTAGAAGAATATATTCTTTAACGTAGCATTGAGGTTTTTCCAGTTTATCTTTTGCTTCATAGTAAGGCCTCGCTAAAGTAATTGCACCAACTATAATGGAATAACACTGAAAGTACTGTTGAGTCCTTTTTTTAGCAAAGAAAGGGATGAAGTTTTAAAAATAAACTTGTGCACTTCTCAAAAAATTGCAATGCACTGAAATTAGCCATTCATCAGCTGTTGCACATCTTTGCTTTTTTGTCAAATGATGCATTTATCTTTTTTTCTCACTTTAACCTTTATAATCCTCTTAGCAGCCAAGATAAACACTGTAGAAATTCATTGGTTTTATGGATTTTAGGGAAACTCATATTTGATTAATTTTAAGCCTTTTAAAATGATCTGATTTCAAACCAGGCAAGTACAAATGTGCTACTTTTATAATGACTTTGAATGCAATCTTGCAGATGTCTAAGCAGAGGAACCATAATGGGATTATATTTCTTAGCTGAACTGTGAGTCTGGATATGAACAGCCTTGTTTTTGATTTCCATTTAGGGAAAAATAATTTGCATTAAATGCGCAAGTACCTCTCTAAGAGCTAAATTTTATTTGCACCTATTTGTCCTGAGTAAAAAAAAAAAGTCAGCCGGAGAAGATAAAGAATTGCCTAGAAAGCCGTCAGTTTTGTGTGTATATATGTATGTCTAAAGTGCACTTAAGGGAGCAGTTCTGTTGAAAAGAAATGAAGGATAAGGGATTCATTTTTATGTATTGATTGCTTGGTTTGGTCTACTGCTTTACTTCCAGATGGAAATATGATTTAAGATTTGAAAGAGCACTATAGTTCCCAGTGTGCATAAAGAGACATTGAATAAAATCAGCTCTATATTCCAGGCGTTGTGCAGGACTTAACAAATTAGCCCCCACTGATTCTTATTTTAAAATATTCTGAATGTTTCCCATTTCTTTCCACCTAGAAGCTGAAACAGAACAGTTATCCAGCTAAATAAGGCTGCACTTGGTGGTGGTGGTAGTGGGGAAATATTTTTTCTTCAATGAATGCTAGGCTGGGGCCTCTGTGGACTATGCAAAAAGAAAACCCAGTTGTTTTGCATTTGTGGCAGTACCACCACAAACACAAAACAACACCTGGAAGTAGGTAACCCTTAATTACACAGATTTGGTCCAGGCGCTCCACCCAACATCCTTTGTCACAATGTAACATTAGTTGTGGATTCTCTTCAATAGCCACCTGTATGGTGCTTGATTTGATTGGAGAATGGACTTCTGCTTTCCTCCTGCACTAGTTTCCCAAATTGTCCCAGGGGGTACTATTTTTCCAAGTGGGGAAACCCATAAGTGCAGGGAAAGCTTGTCCATTGTACACAATCCAAATTGAGCATAAGATGCATGGAAATACAACTCCCACCAGACTGTTACATAAAACACATTGGATTCCAAATGCAAATTGTACTTCATAATGTGTAAATTGGTCCTTGGTAGGTTCTGAGATGTGTTTTGCATGGTTAATAACGAGTGGAGATGCAATGTTCGGGAAAAAAATGGTTTGGATTCTACAGATTTGTGAGCATGACCCACTTCAAAGAAAATCCTTGTTGGGGACCTGTGCTGTCCTTTGGTGACACTGCCCTCTGATCCAAAGATAACATGAATGCAGAAAGCCAAGACAAAGATAAAGGGGGAAATGGAGCACAACAGTGCAAAACCAGCAGTATGGGAAGTCTTTCAGGAAAGTCAGAGATATTAAGAAGCCTCATAATTTGAATCTTCTGCACTCTTCCTGATGTCAAGAAGCCAACTGTATGGACTGTGCAGCCTATGCCAGCTGTTTGGATCCATAGAGGACAAAAAAAGTGCCAACATTCCCTCTGCCAAGTGATTATCTGCAGTAAATACAAATTAAGCCCAGTGCCTGAAATTAGATATTTCTGTATATGCCCTTTGAAGCCCTGTTCACATGTTGCATCCTGTCTGTACATGCATACATCTGTTTGTAAGAAAGAGCCAAATCATGCTCACCTTATGAATGAAACTGGGGACCAGTACCTATGTGAGGTCTGTACCATATGTCCAGCTGTATGTGTGTTGGTAATATGAGAATTACTCAACATACACACAAAGAACAATCCAGTGTACACTGTACTCGGATTGCACATGTGTTCACTGTAACTTGTGACCAGGGCTTCTGTAACTAAACATTCATGATTTAAAAGAAGCTTTAGCGTTCGCTTACTCAAATATTTAACTTGATTTATGGGTTGCTCAGTGAGAGCACTGAGGCTAAGTCTCAGTAAGAGCACTGTAAGTGACTTTTAAAAATTAAGTAAAGAAGCAAATGTAACCACTAATCTGAGCATGCTGTGAAATATTAATTATGCATTTCAAGTGAGGGGAATAAACAAGAAATAATTTAATCTGTGACATAAAATAAATCCTCCAATGAATCCTTGCTGAAGGCATTTTCTAAATAAACACTTGTTTTTGAGTCACAAAGGAAATGAATTTGAAAACGTTAGTTACTGAAGTCAGAAGCCATTTATTAGAATACTTTGCAATTATCTCCTCTCATTAAAAAAGAAGAAGAAGCAGATACTGCTAAGGGGTGAGTGTGCTGCAGGAAGAATAATGTGTCCCTGCAGTAAGGTGGAACAGGAGAATTACAACTGCTAAGGCTGGTTTAAAGGAGCAAGATAGCATAACAGTGGAGTTAAACTTGTCAAGCCAAATAAAAATTAATGTGTAAAATCAATACTTCAGTTTTTGACAAGGGATTGTACAACCCTAATGTTACTGATATTTACAGGCAGCAGTAATTATTTAATCATTTGAAAACAATTATAAAATTCATGGATTGAAAACTAAAATGGTGTACTATATTAATTACTAATAATAATTATTAATACCTTCAGGTGTCATAATACAAATAAGGGAGTATGTGTTACATTCTGAATATATCAATTGCATTAGACACACACACACACACACACACACACACACACACATATAGCCCATACCACTAGAGAAACTTAAACTCCCCACACTGACATTTACCTGAAACAGTATTGAGTCTCAGTTGTGCTCTCTTGCTCACTCTGTATTTCTCTATAGGCAGAGATGCCTTATTTATTTTTCCATTTCAATTCACTAGCAGGTATGTCTATATAGCTCATAGGCATTTGGCCAGGTCAAATTTCTATATGTAAAATACAAAATTTACAATAAAGCCAAGACTCTCGAGCTAATAAACCCCCGGCAATTTACCCCTCTGCCCGCCGACCACCTGAGGGTCGGCGGCAAATGTGCACACACGCGTGCATACCGCACGCATCACTTCCGGTTTAGAATCAGAAGTTCTGCCTTGGAGGGGCCTTATACCTCTTAGTTTGAGTGGTAAAGAGCCGCTTTACCCCTCAAACTAAGAGGTAAAGGCCCTTTGGAAGACGGCACTTCCAGTTCTAAACCAAAAGTGATGCGTGTGCGTGCACACACACTTTCCTACATCAGCCTCCAGCCGGAGGAAAGGAGGGACCTGGCAACCCTATGACTGATATATGTGAAACACTAACTACAAAGTAAAGTGAGCATATAAAGTGATTCTAAGCCTCCTCCCCTTTCCTTTTTCCTTCTATCCTCCTTACTGCTGTCATCAGGAAGAAATAACACAGATGGTGACTGCTTAAGCCTCCCTCCTTTTCTACTGGGCCCTGTAGGCTCATGATCCCTTTTGTGTAATAAAGTGTAGCTATTAGAGATGGATAAAATTTTCAGGGAAAAGAACAAGTTCTTTGACAAGTTTCTTCAGTCTTGCCTAAGCCATATCACAGAATCTGTGTCACTGTGGCTTCACCTCTGTTCCAGCAGACTGTGAACAATATGTGAAGATAAACAATGCTTTCAAATGACAGCTTTATAATCACAGTCATGCTTATATGTTTGCCATGTACTCTACCCAAGTGCACATTTATCAGTTCATAAATACCTACTGGGAAAAGTGGATCTTTTTATTGACATCTCTCTCCATCACCAAGGGACACATGGTTTCTGTTTCAAAATGTGCAGGCATTTTGAAATGTTGAGGATATGTCCCTCTCTTCCTAAGGATTTGGAACTGAAGAGACATTTGTAGGCAAAGCTTCAGCAATATATTGTGTAGCTAATAAAGCATAAAAGATCAGACATAGTACAATTACAATTTGATGAATATCAGTCTCTTTAGACCTGTGCATACTTTTCTTACATTTGATAAAAATGCCTGTTGCCTGCAAAAGTGCACACCACAATAAATATCTCTAGCATTCCTGTCCTAGCCATGCTACTCACAAATAAATCCTACTGATTTAAATTGGATCTAAGGCATTTTCAGGTGTTACATCCACATACTGGGAGCCTTTCAACCACATATAGTTCCTTCCAGAACACACAGCTTCCATGTTGTCTATACGAAAGTAATACATATATTTTGCAGGTGCATTTTTTACGGTTCTGGTTTGCATGTACCAAAGCTGCATGTGTTGCAATATGATAATCATGCATATCAGGAGCTTCAGGGGTAGCACACATTCCTATGAACACACAGTTGTTGGATTCCAAATACATGTGGATGTAATGTATGAGTAAATATGCTTGGGAATACAGAATTAGAACACTATAGGCTGGATCCTATTAGGAGTGTGCATTCAGATATACCTGAGCCATAGTGAAACCTGAAATTAGCTGTTTCAGATCAGCTCAGGGTGTCTGAAATGAACCCAAACACTCCTGAAATTCTAGGAATAGTAATTTATTTCCTGGAATTTTTGGAGAGGTTTAGGTTTTGGGGAGAGAGTGGGGGACAGATATGAAGCACACTCCAGCTCTCAGTTGTTCCATGGTGCATGGTTCCAAGAAGAGGAGGAGGAGGAGGAGGAAGAGGAGGAGGAGGAGGAGGAGGAGGAATTGGTTTTTATATGCCAACTTTCTCTGCCACTTAAGGAAGACTCAGACTGGCTTACAATCACCTTCCCTTCCCCTCCCCACAACAGACACTCAGTGAGGTAGGTGGGGCTGAGAGAGTTCTAACAGAGCTGTGACTAGCCCAAGGTCACCCAGCTGGTTTTAAAGTGCAAACGTTTTAAATGAGAAGACCAGACCTCCCAAATTAGCAGGCCAGGTGTACCACTGAAAATATTAGCCCTTTAAGGTTTACAAGGACTATGTGCTGTTGAATAGCTAGGGGGTGCTGAATGTAGACTGGGCTTTGGAGGCTAGGTCTACTGTCAGTTGGAAATAAGGGGGCATTATTTTTTATGGGCAAGGCCCGATCTACCAATAAGAGAACAGGTTTACTGCCCATTGAAAATAACAGCACTTTAAAGTATAAAGGGAGGCTTTTTTTAAGGCCCACAGTGGCAGCCAGCTTGGCTGTGGGTGCCCTTACCCCACCAAGGTGGGCTAAATCATTCGTGTTGGGAGGCTCCTAGAAGATGGTGACACTATGAAGTTCTCATTGGAAAATAAGTTCTGATCGGCATTGTTTACACAGCATAACAATCAAACCTGGCTACCTGTGCTATAAACAACTTGTGCTAAATCAAAGGAACACTATATGGACTGAAATAGGCTGATGGCTCAGATAATTGTGGAGTAAATGGGTTTTTCAAAGGATTCAAAAGGGATATCCAGCTATTATACATGATACCTAAATGGAGACTCCATGCGAAGTAGGCAGCATGTCTTTGAATACTGGGTGCCTGGTACAAACAACAGGAGATGGCTACTGTTTGCTGTTCTGCATCTGATCTTTCAAAGATGTAATCTTAGATTTCTATAGTTGTATAGAAATATGCATTCACAGGTCGTCGTCCCCCCCAAAAAACAACAACAACAACAACAAATTGCTCCAGGAGACAATGAGCATGAGCCTACATTAGAAAGACTTCCCATATATTAAAGAATCTGGCAGAACTGGAGCTAGTAGAACTTTTTCCTGACTGCAGTGCCTTGCTGTTAATCAGCATTTTAAGGGTCATTCCTCACAGTGACATACTATTGCCGGTAAGGTTAGAAGTGCTTTTTCTCCCGCCTGTGCTTGGCTCTTCAGCAAGTAGCTTATATTCAGCATTTATCTTTGTCCTTTTTCTGTCGTACATTACTTATTTTAGGTTATTGTTCTCTATCAGGAGAAAAGCTCGCCATGAGGGTTAACAAGCTTTTTAAAATGAAGAATCGCTTAGGGTCCATGGAAAATAATCTGTTACCTCCATCTGCCTTTCTTGTTCACTTTTTCGCTTTTTACAAGCTAGTAGATTTACAGTCTCTGTAGAAAGCATGACTTTGAATTTCCAAACTTTGTTGGTCTACTTTGGTATCTATATTGCTGAAGGCTGCAGTGTTGTTATGCCTATTTTCACTTACTGTGGATGCTTAGAGATAGGAATCCCAAAAGAACAACCATCCTCCTTGGCCATCTTCAGATACCTTTATTTGCTCAGGGGCACTGCTGGTACCAGCCACACTAGTTGCTTAGTTGAGATGCAGATTATTGGTTCATAGACTTAAAAGGGTGAAACAGGCCATCTTTATTTATTGAAAAAGTGAAATAAAAACACAAATTGCTCCTTTCTAGCTTATTTATTTTTGTTTCAGTTCAACAATTTTTGTATGAAAACATGCTAATCCATCTTCCTTAGCTCTTTCAATCAGGGCCAGTTTCTCAAACATGAAAAGAACATGAATAGTTCTTCCCAACATTCATAGAAGGTGGAGATCTTGAAGAACATTGTGCTTCTCACTTTTGATGGAGTTCAGCTGACCCTTGCTGACTCTGAGAGCCTTGGGGTCATGTTCAATCCAGCTTGATTACTGTCAAACCAGAGAATCCCAGCAGAACAAAATAAAGCAAGAGGGCACTTTTGCAAGTTCAGCAGAACCAATGTGTAACAGAGAACCCAGCAGAACCCAAAGCCAATGTAACAGTGCAAGCCCAACAGAAGCAATGTCAAACCAGAGAATCCCAGGAGGTTCTTTCGGGGGGGGGGGGCGCTTTCAGAACCAAGGTCAATCCATCGAAGTCCAGAACAACTATCTTAAGCACAGGAGGAGGGCCCTTTTTCAAGCACAGCAGAACCAAGGGCAATCCACAGAAGCTCAGCAGAATAATCTTACCTACAGGGGGGCCACTTTTGCAAGTTCCACAGGACAAATGGCAATGTACAGAATGCCCAGCAGAACCCAGTGCTACTGCAGCAGTGTAAGCTCAATAGAACCAAAGTGAAACCACAGTAGAACAATTCCAAGTACTGAGCAACACTGTAAAAACCCTGAAGGTGTCACAAAGCATCTCTAGCACAGGAACAAAAAACCTCTTGAAACTGACAAACACAATTGAGATTGTCACAAGCAGCCTAGCAGTCCATAGACCCCCCCCCTTGCCCAGATGCACAAACAAATGGGAAAAATGGTTGTGGGGGGGGAACAGTCCCTAAGTTTGCAAACACCGGCTCCTGATCTTCCTAGTAAATCCCAAATGTTTCTCGGGTTTTTTGGGACCATTTTTTCGTTATCCTAAAAAAAAATCCCTAATATATTTGGGATGCCAAATATACTCAAAATACCAATAAGGAGTTTTCTGGGTATATTTTCGGCTCAGTGTATCCGAATGCACACCCTTAAGCTTCACTCATCTCAGCAGGGCCTTCTGCAAGGGCCAACCTGCAAATTGGCAAAATCAAAAACTGCTCGTATATGTGCATCTCCATTGTGGCTCCACCTTATGGAATGGCCTGCCTGAGGAGGTCAGGAAACTTCCCACTCTCCTGGTTGTCCAGAAATTATGCAAAACTGAATTATTCAAGAGAGCTTTTCTATGCAGGCAATAGGGTCACACTGTATAAAATGATTTACAAAGCTACTTTGATAAATGATATGGGACTGTGGTATATGCTACGGGGTAAGAAGGATCCTACAGGATAGTTTTTGCACTGTTTAGTGTGTCACATGATTACCAGTTCTAGTAAGTGTTCTAAATAGTCAATAGTGTCTAAAGCAGAACCAATTTGTAATGACCACTTTTCCCTTCCACCTCCAAAATCTAATGACCAAAATGTGTATGTTTTAAGTTATCCTAGAGGAGATACTTATAATGCAAATAATGCTGAAAAGGCTAGAAAGTAGCCCACTTGTGCCCTCTAGTGTGTGCTGAAGATGTATTGGAGCCCTTTTTGAAGTGGTGATGCCTGAAAAAATGATGAAACAAAGGCAGCAAGATCCTTTTCTGAAATCACTTAAAAGTGAAATATCATGTCAGCTCCCTAAAATGTGAGATAGTTTGCAAATATGCCTGGTGTCCCTTTGATGTTTTTCCCCCCCTTACATGCCAGCATTGGCAAGGTGAAATCAATTTCTCCTTTTCTTGTGGGGGAAACAGGCTTTCCACCTGAAATATGCTTTGCTTCACAGGACTCTGTTTTGCATCCTAATTGCACCATGTGCCAGGAAAACAGATTGTTTGCTAATTGATATCATAAAGGAAGACAACCCAGTGAAGGATGATTATTTCAATGCCAGGTAGCAGCTGATGAAGAGCTTGACGGGGGCTCTGTCATTTTTAACACAAACTTAAGCTGATTTTCATTTGGGGGGGTTTTTGCTATGAAAATAAGTAAGAGAATGCCATTGAAAAGGCTGCTATATTTGAGATCTGTACAGTTACAAGCCAGAGACCTAGCTGTAAGCAACTGAGGCCTGGAATCTCTTGCTATGATGATTTACTCTGGAACCTGAGAACAAAGATGGTGCATGTGGTAAATTAATGCATGTGGTAAATGAGCAAGTTGGTCAGCTTATTGCAGTACACAACTGCGCAGAAGCTGTTTTTATTTGACAATATTTTTGACATCGATGAGTATTTCCAACAAAAGAATTTCTAGCACAGGCCTGCACAATTTGGGAGCAGGTCTACTCAGAAGTGAATCTTAGGTTGTTCTGTAAGGTTTACTCCCAAGAAAGTCTCCCCAGGATTGTAAGTCTTGATCCATCAAGCACATTTGTTAAGACTTCCCAGTGCCTTGAAAAATCCCTCTTCTTTTCAAGTCTGATGAAGGCAGTAAATACTGGAGATTCTTTTAAGCCCCTGGTGATCTCATACATGTGTCCATGGACTGCCCTTAGTTCAGTGTGTCACAAATCTATTTATTCATTACGAATGTATTGCCTCCAACACATTATACAAGATACTAGGGCTGTTGAAAAAAAATTCGGTATAGTTCGGCTTCGGCAAAATTGGGCCCGTTTTTATTCGGGCCGTGCCGAAATCCGAACTCCCACGCTTCGGATCCCCGGAAATTCGGGGGGATCCGGAGTTCGGGGAAAAATTCAGTCCCCCGCGCGCCTTCAGGGGGATTCCCTGAAGGCGCGGGGGGGGGCCTTTAAACAGATCTGCGCCTCCCAGCTAGGAGGCGCAGATCTGTTTAAAGGCCCCCCCACGTGCCTTCAGGGAAGCCCCCTGAAGGCGCATGAATCCCGGGAAGGCAGGCGGGGGGCTGTCAAGCCCCTCTGCACTGTCTGCGCAGCCAGCGCAGAGGGATTTGAAGACCCCCCCGGGAGGAATTCGGCTGTTTTTCGGTTCGCACCGAACCGAATCAACAGCCCTACAAGATACACAAGTTATCATACAAACCATAAAATTACCATATTTAACAAAATACAGAATTAAAATCCACAAACAAAAACTATTCAAGGAAGCAGCGAGAGTAGCTATAAAGCACAAATAGCCTCCCGGCAAAGGTCTTGAATCTCTGACAGAGTCAACAAGTCTACTCAGAATCCCACTCAACTCTACTCGATGAGACTTACCCCTGTGGGAAGTGCCCACAGGATCGCACTGTTAAGTCTTCTTAGAGCTCAGCTACACAGCCACTTTATGATAGCAGATATAGTTCAAAAGTAGTTATGAACAATATATGTAGCTACTGTGGTCATCTACTTTTATTACACTTGTGAAGAATCATTACAGTGTATCCCCTTCTACTGTCTAATAGAGAAGTCCGATTAACATGGAGGAAATCTAGTTTTGTAGTTCCTTTCCATGGCAGAACCCCGTCTCCTACAAACTGGGATGACAACGGGCTGTGGAAAGACTGCAACATATGCATCTCACATTATGATCATCATGGTAGTATGGTAGGAAAGTCCACTGCATTGGTTCTTATGTCAGGGGCACTTGGGAGATTTATAAATGAACATGTGATTGTCACTTGTGTTCTACCATCTTTAGTGCAGACTCTAGTAAAGGAAGGAATAACTGGTGCGAGTAAAGTATTGATCGGGGTTGAAGGGTTGATCCTCCCTTTGCTTCGTTTGCAACCTCCATCCATCAAGCATCTACATGCACTTTTAATTTGCTTGCTACAATCAAATGGAGGAATTTGATCATGTCTGTTTCGGCTCTAAGAATGTAAGCTCCTTGGGGGAACAAGATTTGCCTTTTGCCCTCTACAGACGAATGGAGATTTGTGAGCTTTGTCACCTCTCTTTTGGTCCTAAATTTTGACAAAGAGAAATGAAAAGAGAGAAAGAAAATGAAAGTGATGAACAAAGGGAAAAGGGGGTTCAGGTTCAGTTATATTTTAAGTGTGGAGCCCAGTCTTATGTATCTTTATCCAAAGAATTATTACCAAGTCCTCTAGGGCTTACTGCCCAGTTAATGTGCATATATTGAAGTTTTAGTTTCAACTGAGAATGATAACTTAGGTGTTATCTGATATACATTATATCTAATGTAAGGGATGTCTATTGTGCTCTCTGTAGCTATGAATAGTCTACAAAACATTATCTCTGTCTTTTTTTTAAATTAGCCCTGATTATATACTAATGAGTATAACCATTTGACTTTGGTTATGCCAAAATCTCAATGTGTGGCTTCAACCTTTTACACAAAATGTGCTCCACTTATACTGGAAATCTACTATTTGTTACAGATTTTCTGGTGGTTATTTTCCTGCATACACTGAACATATGGCTCTCTTTCGTGGTCTCCATTAATTCATTAGATGGATCGCTCTGTTTTTACGTTAAGATTTTTTCTTATCCATTGGGAAACATCTCAGGAAGTACTAGGACAGTTCCCTTACTTCTGAAATGCTCCATGCTCCTGTATTAGAAACCTTGCAATAAAGATAATGTTCCAAGAGACAACAAGGCATCTCAGTAAATACAGTCAAGTGTGTTTTGACATCCATATTTACTTCAAAGCCATCATACCTTCCAGTGTGCTTTTCTCAGGTGTTTTAATGCCATCACAACATATGCCATGTTTTTAGAATATTCTTTCCCTAGGTTTTTTTTTTTTTAATTTGCTTGACCTACGGGAGTGATGGCACAAACCCAAGCTAATCAAATCAATCCACTGCACGCTCTGTAAAATCTGTTTCTAAAAAATGTCAGGTGGAAAAAAATTGCTGGTATGCAAACAAACAAGAAGCTTGGTGTTCAGTTTTGGAATCAGTATCTCACAAAACCTGAAGTCAGGTTTTGTTTTATCCATGATGATTTGTATCTTCATTATCACGATACAAGAAATTTAAACCGGCGGACTTCAAATGGAAGGAAATGATGAGCGATGGTGCAGAAGTTGGAGTTTTAGAGCCAGTGAGGAGTAGTGGTTAAGAGTGGTGGTTTGGAGCGGTGGACTCTGATCTGGAGAGCTGGATTTGATTCCCCACTCTTCCACATGAGCCATAGAACCTCATCTAGTATTTTGCATGCAGAAGATTCAAGATTAAGTTCTTAACACCTTTCTATATTTTAAAAGATCTAATCAGCAAGGTTAGTTTGTTTTTAATTAGTCAGTGTGGTGTAGTAGGAGAGCCAGTGTGGTGTAGTGGTTAAGAGCAGTGGTTTGGAGTGGTGGTCTCTGATCTGGAGAACCGGGTTTGATTTCCCACTCCTCCACATGAGCAGCGGAGGCTAATCTGGTGAACTGGATTTGTTTCCCCACTCCTACACACGAAGCCAGCTGGGTGACCTTGGGCAAGTTACAGCTCTGTTAGAGCTCTCTCAGCCCCACCTACCACACAGGGTGTCGGTTGTGGGGAGGGGAAGGGAAGGTGATTGTAAGCTGGTTTGATTCATCCTTAAGTGGTAGAGAAAGTCAACATATAAAAACCAACTTTTCTTCTTCTAGAACTGATGCAAGGATCCGAACAGTAGAACTGGAGGGGGAAAGCGATTCATCTCTTGCCAGGAAATCCAACACAGGACAAATACTGGCGAGCCCTCATCAGTGGTGGTCCATGCCTATTTTCTTCCCTTGTTCTGCACAATTGGCAGGATGAATTGTGTGGCAGAACCTGAGGTTAGCTAGGAAGCTGATGCTGCCCCCAAACTGATAAACACTTGAAGCAATTATTACAATTAAGGAACAGGGCTCTTTCACACATGTTGAATAATGCACTTTCAATGCACTTTAACAATTGTTTGCAAGTCGATTTTGTCATTTCACACAGTAAATTCCACTTGCAAAGTGCATTGAAATCTGATTGAAAGTGCATTTTTCAGCATGTGTGGAAGCGTCCTAAGAGTTGGGGGGGGGGGAGAGAGAGAGAGAGAGAGACCCCAGTCTTTACCTTTATTAGACAGTGGTTTCTGGCTAGCTTGCCTGAATGTAAACACAGGCAGGCTAGAATTGACTCAGACCTACCAGCATCCAAAACAACAAAAGCCAGTTTCCTACTCAGAGCCCTAAAAGCAGGCAAAGATCTAGATGTGGCCCTCAGGCTCAAAACTTTGTCCATTCCTGTCCTTGAGCATATGCTAAGTGTCCCATATAAAGCCACATATTGGTCAATATTTGAAATCCTACAATATTCTGCCCTTCTCCCAAAAATATATTATGATCACAGGGCTCCAACAGGACTTTCTGAAGGGAGATCTCACCATTGTTTTCCTTCCAAAATCAAGAACTCAGCAGCCCATTTCAGATTATCATCTGATATGGCTACCTGTATGTTTGTCCCAAAAGGGCAAACAGCAGCTACCAAGGCCATTTCAGGTCAAAGAAAACGGTGCAGGGAAAAGGCTTAAACCTCCCTCCCCCCACACCAAGATACTGATCCAAGCCCATGTTTGTGAACTTCAGAGGGGGGGAAATCACTGGAACCTCATTTCACAGAACTCCCAGCATCTTCTCTGATCACTTAGGTGTGCTAAACAAGGGAATGGGATAACTGTTGGCTTTGTTTGTTTGTTTAGAACAGTTTTATGCCACCTTTCCAGGAATCTGCCCGTGGCTTACAAGATAAAAATAGTAAAAACAAAATATTAAAAATAGCCCAGTGTCAAAACACAGATCATAATAAACAGACCACAGCTTAAAATTGTTGTCACTTTCCCTTTGCATACCCTCAGTCCAAGCCCAAATGTATGTATTGTGCTTTTACCACCGTAAACAAGTCCCAGTTCCCACGAGGCAAGCACATAGCATGGGGAGCAATCAGATGTTAAGTGACCTGTAACAGCTGGGAACATCTGCTTCAAACCTTCCCATTGTCTCAAGGTTCCCTTCAGTTTTGTAACTCCTTCTTGTATTACCCTTCCCCAGTAATTCAATCAATAAACTCCCCGTTCTTCTGCCCTTTCCTGATAATTCCCAGTTCTCTAGTTTTCTCCCAATAATTCACCCAACTCCCAAGTCATTCCTTATTTTCTGTTACACTCCTTTGTGTCCTGAAAATAACCCATGTTATCCCATGACCTCAAAATCATATAACCAGCCTGGTTTCAGATCCAGTAATTTGAGTTTGATCTTGGCTACATCTTGGATCCTAGTGCACTGGAGCCTTCCTTCTTCCATCCTGATTTCTATGCAGACTAGGTAAGATACACCTTTGCTCCCCATCTTAATCTATCTCCCCCTATTTTCCAACTTGCACTGTGCTACATAAAGATCTGGCATTCTGCTCCTTTCTGCTAATTAGGGTCTCATACCTGGAGGACCAGACACTTCTGTACCAACATACCCACTTCTCCTCTGTTCTGTTCCCCCTTTTCTCCACGTTTACATTTTTAGCTTTAAAGTAACTCTTGATCCAAATTGGAGTAAGTCTGGTGATTTCTGGTTGTTGTTGATTTGGTATTTGCTATTATTTGCTTATGATAAGATCCCCTCTCCCTATTTTTGTACCAAACCCCTCAATAAAACTCCATATTTCTTTTTAAACCATTAATCTGGTCTCTGACATCCTTTTCCTACCGAACACACTACAAACAGCCACCTCTTTGGATAAACAACATCTGTTTTCCACTCTCTGCGCCAACATACAAGCTAACTCCCTATGTCAGTCTGAACATATGTTCATGTGTTTTCTGTGGCTGTGATAACAAATAAGAGTTTCCAGATTAAAATAGTGTTAAAAATCAACCCCTTAATTAAGAACCTGCATGAACAGAAACATTTTAGCCTGGCGCCTAAAAGAAAGCAATGAAGCTGCCTGGCAAGCCTCAAGGGGAAAGACATTGCACAAGCAAGGTCCCACTACTGAAAAAGCTCTGCCTCTGGTTGCCACCTGCCTCACAACAGAAGGTGGGGGCACAGAGAGCTTGGCTTGAGAGGCAGATCTTAACTGGTGGGCTAAACAATATGGGAGGAGGTGCCTCCAAATAACCTGGCACCAAGCCATTTAATGGTGAGAGCCAGCACTTTGAATTGTAGAGACAAATGGGAAGCTAGTGCAGACTTTCAAGACTTGGGTGATATGATCCCTGTATCCTGCCCCTGACAATAGCCTGGCTGCTGGCCAGCTGGACGAGCTGAAGTTTCTTGACTGTTTTCAAAAGCAGCTCCACATAAAGCTCATTACGGTAATCTAACCTGGATGTAATCAGAGCATAGATCACATTACATACCATTACTGTTATTATGCTGGTCCCATATATCTTCTGGCCTGTTTAACTCACATATTTAGCTCTCCTCAATCTCCAGGGAGATTATACAGAAACAGTATAATGTTGCCAACTTGCAAATTATTTCAAAAATAATGGATCCACGAACAAGGCGATGGTGTGTAATCAGGACAGAAAAATGCAAGGTCAAAAATGTTACAGAGGTGACTTGCAACAGCATCTTACCAACTTTTAACAGGGTTTGTTCAGGGAAGAAACAAGGAACACCTTGAGGGTATGTTTCCATTTGTTAGTTAAAAAACAACAATGCACACAAGGTAGTTTTTAGGAAGAAATTGACAGAAAGACAGAGGTTAAAACCCTTTTTGATCAACTCTTCGTCTGGCCCAATGAAGAACCTTTTGGCTCAAAAACAACAAAAACAAAATCCGAAGAAAAATCACCAGGATTCTATGTAATATGTAGTTGGGCTTAAGACATAACCTATCGCGTCTGTAA
This sequence comes from Euleptes europaea, assembly GCF_029931775.1. Classification (NCBI taxonomy): domain Eukaryota; kingdom Metazoa; phylum Chordata; class Lepidosauria; order Squamata; family Sphaerodactylidae; genus Euleptes; species Euleptes europaea. The sequence continues at coordinate 62,133,636 of NC_079321.1, forward strand.
CTGAGTTCTTAAGAGAGGTGACATGTTTAGACAGTCAATATGCTAAAAATCAATAGATGCAAGAACTATCTGAAAGTCACAGTTAAAACTCAAATTATGTGACTCAAGTGCCAATAAGAAAGCACATTATCTCCAGGAACCATCTGTCATGATGGTTTAAAAGACTGCTGCTCAAAATTATGTAACCATTAGGGCTTGTGAAATGCTATCTTCAAAAAATATCTAGGTACTTGAGGAATGAATCACTGTTTTCCATTATCTGTAATGTGAATTATATTTGTAAAGGATGTCCTACCATGTTATCTTAACCAAGATGAATTTAAAATATTGTGAAACTTATTTTGCAGGGAACTAAATTTTCTTGAAATGATCTGCTTTGCAGAGATATAGGGATTTCACCTGAGGGTTTTGCTGGTCTATGGGCTGTGCTGGGGTGGTGGGGGCTGTTGGAATCCTGCACACAAAAATGTGTTAGCCTTCGAATCCTGCCTCCTTTCCCACTCCCAGAAATCAATTTGTAGGTAAAAAGGTGGGTGTTGTATCAAGGTTTGGAAGGTACGATGGCTGTTGATAAACAATGCAAGGATACAAGCATAGATCCAAATGAAACAGTGAGCTTCCATGGTCTAAAGCTAGGGCAGACCTGCATAAAATATGGTACTTCTAACTTGAACACGAGGAGCCCGGTGGCACAGAGTGGGGGAAACCACAGAGTGGCACAGAGTGGTAAGCTGCAGTACTGCAGTGCAAGCTCTGCTCACAACCTGAGTTCGATCCTGACGGAAGTTGGTTTCAGGTAGCCGGCTCAAGGTTGACTCAGCCTTCCATCCTTCCGAGGTCGGTAAAAGGAGTACCCAGCTTGCTGGGGGTAAAAGGAAGATGACTGGGGAAGGCACTGGCAAGCCACCCTGCAAACAAAGTCTGCCTAGGAAACGTCGGGATGTGATGTCACCCCATTGGTCAGGAATGACCCGGTGCTTGCACAGGGGACCTTTACCTTTAACTTGAACACAGCCTGTTAGCCATTTTTGTGGTTCATCATGGTCTAAATAAGCATTTTGCTTCTTACGTGGAATGGAACTATGGAATGGGATGGTCAAGCACTTCACCAACCACAATATAGAGGTGGCAGGGCTGGTCCTATCCAACTACATCTGAGGCATGGAATATCTTCAGCACTTTCTGTATTTGCTCCACTTTGGAATAATTTAAGTAAGCAGCATTTCTCTGTGCCCTCTTAGCAGAAGATTAAGCATGCAATCCAGGGAGAAGAACTTCTGCTAACTGCAGATGAAGATGGAAGATCCTTAACAGAAGAATGATCTGTGATATTTTAGAAGCAACCCGAGAATGAAATTGACATGAGCAACACTTGTTTCAGGCATTGTCTCTGGTGTATGCTATAGGGCAGGAGAAATATGAGCTTGCCAGATCAACAAGTTTAGACTTGCCCTAGCCCACAGAATGTGGTTTGTCTCTCTGTGTGTCCTTTCTTCTTAAAACTGGATGCATAAACTCAGTACATTTATTTTCAGTCAATGATACCACAATCATTGATGTGCACACAATTTGTTGAATGAGCCTTTATGCTGTGCATTTTCCTATGAATAATAGGAACAGTAATGCAATGTTAGCCATGAAGGTTGGTTTACAAGTGAACATGAATTGTTTGTGCTACTTGTTTGAGCTACTTAGTAGATAGTTGGGTAGCCATGACAGGTTCTTGCCCCCAAGCCTGGATTCCCTACCTCTAAATCATTCCTGGGAGGAAGGTTACATCCTGTGTGTGTGTGTCACAATTTGCACAATTCTGCTCAAGGGTTTATGTCAGATGGTTTTTACTTTTTCTTCAGTGCAGCAGGGCATAGGATTTTTTCTGTTAATGTATTACTCATGTTGTTATTGTTTTAGAGGACTTCACCGTACAATTTCCCTTTTAATGCCAATAAAGTCTTTCATATTCGTATACGTATTGTTTTGGAGGATGACTTGGATGGTTGTTCAGCATCTAGGAGACAACAGTAATCAATAACTTAAGTTATCATGTAGGAACAATTTGTTGATTCAAAAGGGGCAAAAACAAAAATTCACTGGAGGAATATATTTTGTAAAAATATCAAGAGCAAGTCAAAGAAATCAACACAAAACAAACAGAACAGTATATCTAAATAATGGTATATATCATCAGTGAAAGGGCACAGGAAAGAATCCGAATGGTAAGTAGATAGCATTGCAGAAGAAATGTTCTGTACTTTTGCTGCACCACATTTTCCATTTCTGTCTTCCTACAAGGGGGTATATTTAAAAAGATGGTTGCTGTTGAAATGTCAGCTGTAAGCAAGTCAGGGAATGAGCAAACAGGATATATCCTAAACATCATTTGTGTTGGCAAACTTCTCAGCTAGAAACCTTCATCTCCGCAAGACATTAAATAGATTTATGGCCTATCAGCTTTAAACCAGAGGATGGATGTCTGCTTCTCACACTGAGTTGATGCATTAAATAATAAAAGCAGAAATAAAAAAGGCAACTGAAGTACTAAGAAATCATTGCTCGTTCAAGTTAATATGTATGACAAATTCCCTTTGAGGTTGATCTGTATCTAGCAATACCTGCCTGTAAAAGCTTTCATGAAGAAATACCCAATAGTTTTTAAATATAGAATAACTCTGAAAGACATCCCCTGGAATCCTTTTGACAACCTTCTAATCTCTAGATTCTTAGTAAGACTGCAGGAAATCAACCTGCTGTATATTCTCTCTTTTTTCAAGTAAATCAAAAATTAACTGGATAAAGAAGGGGAGGAGTGAGATGCTCCCTTCAGCTTTCTTCTCATTAATACAAAATAAGTTTAGTCTAAAGAGCTATTTTCATTGCAGACAGAGGCAAATCCCCTCCCTAACAACAATTTTTGGTACAAAGTCTGATGGCACCAAAGTCAAAACACTAATGTGATGCACCAGCTTTCATGGGCAGTGCTACAGGTTTCATACACCATCTGTATGTTGACTGACAATGCATGAAGCATCTCCATCCTCTGAAGTTTTCTTGATGGAGGCCACAGCCCCTCACCACCCTGTTCCTTTTATCTTGTTACAGGCCTAAAATGAGGAGGAGCATTGTCCAGCTACCTGGGGTGCCATAACCAGAGGGTAGCACAGAATCAGGGCACTGCTATGCTGAGGTGAACCAATATTCCAAAGACACGGAATCCACCTTGTTTTATGTGCTATACTTTGGAGCTTGGAAGTGGGTTGGTCACTTTGCATTTCTCCTGGCCCGGTATGTGCACAGCTGTTTAACAATTGGGGGTGAGTAAACCTCCCCTCTCATATTGAATTAAGCACACCTGGCAGGCATTTGGAAACATTAAGGATTTTTAATCCCATCACTAGTAATCAGGACTATTCGGCCAAAGCCTAGCTACTCTTTGCATATCTGGTACCCCTCCAGCATCATCAGGTATTCAGAGGAGATTGAATCAAGCATCTCCTGTCTAACCCACACCCATCCTGAGAAAACTCCTCTGATATTCTCCCCACATTCTAATACCTATACAGAGCAATCACCAGCAATTAATCAAAGCATTCACTCGGACCTCTGCTTGTATGACACACATCAGTCTTCTACCTCTGTCATTGTTTGGACTATGGAAGCAGCAATCAAGTTCTTTGTCTCAGGCAAACCTATTCATTGCCAGTTACCTCATGCGTCCCCAGGACTCATTTTAACTTCAAATATTGGCCCTTCACCTGTCATAGTGTGTGTGTCCTGGATCCTTGCGTGTGGGCCCCCTTCTCTTTCTCTTCTCTACAGCCTTGCTTTCAACCAGATGCTCTGCAAGATCACTAAACATCTCCTTCACCCTCACTCTAGAATCCCACCTCTCCTCCCTGTTATTTTCTTCGCTCTTGTGTGAACCGGGAGCGTGTTTTGCTTTGTGTGCTTGAGATCATTTTATAATAAATCTCCATTTTATTCAGAACAAATTGCCTCTTTATTGGGAGTTTTCCAGAAGGGCTTATCTCAGTACGCACCGGCTGCAAATATCCTGGTTGCCCAACCTCTCACAAAGCTTAGTCTCCATTGCTAATTCCCCCAACTAAAGTGGAGACTCTCCAATCAGGGTCACAGTGGCAGGGGTCAGCACTGCCACATGTCTGCCAATGCTCACATGATCCCAGCCTACTGCCAACCCCTGGCCCTGTGATTTTTGACACTGTTCCCTGCTTGCTAGATCTCTTCAAGCTAGAGAGCAGTGACAGGAATGAGGAGAAGGTGCAGCTCCCACAGTTCACCTCAACCTCTGCCTCTGGGAACTAAACCCAGAGGGAGAGGAGGGCAAATTGAGTGGGTGATGGCAAAGATGTAGATAGGGTGGGAGACAAGGGGGGGTGTCAGTGAGACTAGGGGGGGTGTCAGTGAAAGCATGATCACGTCTCTCTAGAAACCGGTGAAAACTCTATGGCAATTCTTACAGCTCATTCCTGAGTGTGGGGGCCAAATGGGCTTAGGAGGTGGCTTGTGCCGGAGTCCAGGCCACTCGAACCATGCAAACTTGCACGGACGCCGGCATAGTGCCACTTGTGTTGGCCCCCCAGGACTGCAGCGTGGCCCCAGGACACCGGCATTCTTGTGCCGGTGTCCCAGGAGGTGTTCCCAGGGCTTTCTGGGGGTGAAGCTGCCAGTAGGCAGCTTCTTAACCCCTTCCAGGCCCCTCCACCACAATGGTGCTGCCCCAGCATTGCTGTTTTCAATGGGGCTATTTTCCCCATTTTCAATTTTTTGTTTTTTGTTTTTTAAAAGGCCTTTTTTTTAGCCTTGCAGGGGCTGGGAAACCTCTTTGGAGGCACTTGCACGGCTCCTCGGCCACGCCGTCCCTGGCCACTGCAAGGCACAGGAATGAGCTGTTAGAGTGGGTTTTTTTCTGGAAGTGACATCATACCATCAGCCTAGTAGCAATTTTTTAATTTTATTTTTCTCTTGCAGCAGCCCTCAGAGGCAGCAGGAAATGGGAACTGGGTAAAGGGGAGGGTTGCAACTCTGGATGTGAACCAACTCAAGGAAAGAGAACCACTGAAAGTATTTTGTACAAGGTTAGCCCAAACCCTAGGAGCCCCATGGCACAGAGTGGTAAGCTGAGTACTGCCATACAAGCTCTGCTCACGACCTGAGTTCGATCCCGACGGAAGTTGGTTTCAGGTTGACTCAGCCTTCCAAGGTTGACTCAGCCTTCCATCCTTCTGAGGTTGGTAAAATGAGGACCCAGCTTGCTGGGGGTAAAGGGAAGATGACTGGGGAGGGCACTGGCAAACCACTCCGTAAACAAAGTCTGCCTAGGAAACGTCGGGATGTGACGTCACCCCATGGGTCAGGAATGAACCGGTGCTTGCACAGGGGACTTTTACCTTACCTTAGCCTAAACCCTGGAATGGCTAGCACCATTCTATCTCACACCATTCTCACAGTACAGTGACAAAATGTAACTAAAGTCTGGTATAAAGAGAAAATAATGGAGTTTGGTTAAATGTGTTACATTTTCAAAAAATATGTTATAGTAAGAAGCAACAAAGAAAAGTTACCTAAACGTACAGATTTCAGATTTTTTTTTTAAAAAAACCACATCCCACAGTTTTTAGAGGTACACAAGACGGGATGTCAGCTGCCATGAGGATGGCAGCTTTTGATTCTAAAGCTCTTTCCTTACAAGCAACTCTGTCTTGAGTTCAGCAGCCTGAACTGTGCAAGGGCTTATTGAATCCAGCTGGGGATGTGGCAGGATGTTTTACCTGCTGCTCCTAAAATGCCAAATCATTGTTTTGCTCCATTGCCTGAATGTGAAGTTTGATTGAAAATGCTTTTATTTAAGCTCCGTTTCCAAGAAATCACATTTTTTTGGTTAAAGTTCCCCCGGCGCAAGACTGCAACTCATCACATTAGAGCGGTCACATCTTATTACCTTCCATTAGATGTGATTGACACAACTAGATGTTTTGTGCTACAACACAGCATATCAGCTTGGGATACCCTTTTTTCTGGCAAAAAAGTGAGTCTTCTAAAGCAATATGCTGCAATGTTTTGATGAAATCATTTTATTTTTTTTAGCTATGAGCCTTTACAATTTATGCTCAGTGTTATTTATTTGGACCAGAAATAGCTTTTGGGCCAGAAATAGCTTTGGATGTGCCATTTATAAAGTACTAGCAAAAAACCCCCCAAAACTGTTAGTAGGACCAAATTTTACTGGTGGGAAGGGAAAAGTAACCGAGGTGTTTCATTTTGATAGAAAGATTTAGTGTTATGTTGCTAGAAGTTTAGGAATAATCTTGTGAGATCTACTGGTTGGGTTAGAGGTAACCACTCAGTGGTGGATCTACTATGAAACTATTGAAGCTTAAGCTTCAGGGCCCCTAATCCCGGAGTGGCCCTGAAGCAACATTTTTTTTACCAGTGAATTTTTCAACAAAATCAATGGAGTTCTTTAAAGTGTTTGTTATTAAAATAAGGCTATTTTAGTGATAGAATCATAAGCCAATGGGCTGAAGCACTTAATATTGACCTTAGAATATGCTCTTACCCCCATTTCATATGGCATCAAAATGTCCCTGTAATTGGTCAAATTTCAAAATTTTCTTGGGGGCTTGCAGCGCCTGAACCCCCAGCTATATGGGCTTTCTGAGCTCGCCAGAATCTATTCATAGCCTACATTTTGGCAGCTGGATCCTCAAATCCTTCATTGGTGCACAGCTTAATAGTTCTATAGCTCAACCTTTAGGCTAGAGCCAATCGGAACCACAAAAAGACATCTGAATTCTCAAATCAGATTGCACTCGTCTCACTTGTGCATTTTAACACAAAAAATCTGATTTTCACCTCTTTATCCTAATGAGTCTCCTCTGATGACCTTCTACCTCTCTGTTAGAGAATGAGCCAATATGTCTGCCATAGAACAACCCCACTGAAGAAGATAACACCGGTTACCCAGACCTTGTTGCCTGTGGGAAGGGGCTCACTGTATGGCCCATTTTCAAGGAGTCCACCCCACCACCCTGTTCTCTGCCATTTGGGCCTCGAGGTCCTTGCATGTTGCCCTATTGTTGCTGGTTGCGAAGGGCTCCCCATAACAGTTTAAGCTTCAGGGTCCCAAAAATGTAGGTCTGCCACTGTAACCACTACATATATATGTGCAAACATTACAGTACTGCTCATTGCATGCACAATATTCTATGAAATTGCAAGTCACATTTTTATTCAAATATCTGTCTGGAATAGCTGAATCACTGGTAGCTAATCATATAAAAAGAAATTTCCTATTTCCTGTATTTAAGCCAAGCACCAAACTGCTCTCTCCCTAATTTCTTCTAATAAATGTTATTGATGCATATGGACCAATGATTATTTGTCAATAGAAACAAAATGCTTAAATGGAATTGATGAGGGAAGGAGGAAAAAGTTTTGAAATCATATTTAGGAAAAAAAGTTCAAGCCATGTTTCAGTTCTAAGGATGTTCATAGAGAAACGTCCACATGCACAGAGTGTTTTGAACAGTGTTTTTTTTTTAAAAAAAATCTATTTATTTATTTATTATAAAATTTTAGCACACCTTTCCTCTTGGCTCAAGGCTTACATTAATACTCAAAACATTAAAAGTTATAACCAAAAAAAAAAAAAAAACTCCAAACGCATCTCCCCCCCCCCCCAAAAAAAGATGTCTGTTGTTCACAGCCCATCAAAAGCCCTGGAAAACAGACCTTGCAGCACTTCCTAAAGATCTCCGGAAAAGGGGCATCCCTCACCACATCATGGGAGCCATGATGGAAAAGGCCCAGGCTCTGGTCGATGCCAGGTGCACGACTCTAAATGTGGGAATATCCGGTAGATGGTAGCCTGAAGACCATATTTGGAGCACAGGAAGGTATGGAATGAGACAGTCCTTCAGATATGTGGACACAAGGCCATGAAGGGATTTAAAGGTCTTGAACTGAATTTAAAGCATTTTGAATTGAACTTGGAAACAAACTAGCAGCCAGTGTAGGGTTTTTTGTTTTGTTTTGTTTTTTTCCACAGTGGGCATCAATCAGCTATCCATGACTGAAGCTGAGCTTCTGCATTTTGGATCAGGTGCAATATCTGGGTGGTTTTCAAGGGTAGGGCAACTTAGAGCACATTACAGTAATCAAATGTAGAGGTGGGTTTCATCTACATATTGATGACTCCAGTGCTAAAGCTCCAGGCGATCACATTCAATGGCCTCAAATATATGTTAAAGAGTATGGGTGAGATAATAGAACACTGTGGTACTCCACAGGACAAATTCTGCCCAGATGGTCCTGTTGCGCCAATGGAACTCTGTGTCCAGTCAGACAAAAAAGACCAAAACCACCAAAGGGCTACTCCCTTAACACCAACTCCATATTCTTTTTTTTTCATGTTTTTTTTTTTATTGGAGGTCATTTTACATCTTCATACCTTTATAAGTACACTTTACACTTTCCTTCTTCCAATGCAAATTTCCCCCTTTCCCCCCCTTTCCCTCCCCCCATGGACCAATCCATAATATCATATTTTCATATTTTCAGCCATGAGCATAGCCTTTTTAGTTTTACTAAAGTCTCTTCGTTGGCTTCTCCTCTTTTCACCCAATTAATGTATGGGTTCCACTTAGTCTTCAGTTCCATTTCTTCCATTTCTCCCATCGTCTGTTGTTTTAAGTATCCCAATACATCTGTTTGCACATATTCAAACAGATAATTATTCCACCTGTCCATAGTCCACTTTGTTTTATCTTTCCATTCAAAAGCTATAACTGCGTGAGCCGCTAATATCATCGCTTTAAACATCTCTTGTTCACTCTTTTCTACCTTCTCACACCCCATTATTCCCATAAACATCAGGTCTACAGTTACTTGAAGTCTAATCTTAAACAATTCTCTAATTTTACTAAGTATTTTGTTCCAAAATTCTATTACCCTTGGGCATTCCTACCACAAATGTGAGAACCACCCCTCTTTTGCGTTACAATGCCAACAATTCGGTCTCATTCCTTTGATCATATGTGCTATTTGGGCCGGTGTTCTGTACCACTTCAGCATTATTTTCCTTTCCAACTCTTTATATCTATCCATCTTCAACATTTTAATACCCTTCATCATTTTATTCACCATTTGTGTTGATATTGTGGTTTATTTTGCCCATTTTGCCTGTATTATTCTAATCATAAAATCTCTTATCATCATTCTGTATATTTTCCCTGCTAATCCTTTTCTAATATATGCTTCACTCTTTATTAACTCTTCCAATTCATTGTCCTCTCTTTTCATACATTCTCCCCATCTTCCTTGTTTTACTGCTCCATATTCTAGCAGGTATATGAAAATAAAATGGTCAACAATGTGAAAGGCTGCAAAAAAGATCCCATAATATCACTAGGGAAGACTGTCCCTTGTCTCTAACTTAGGTCAGTGCAACTGAAAGGATATAACCCTATCTAAATGGGGAATTGTGTGTGCAAATGTTTGCTGTATATATGATTCCCTTTCATGTTTTATTTACCTGGGGCCCATACACACTTCTCTCTCTAGATACTTTGATTAGTGCCTATCAACTGTTTTTGAACAGAGGGTGTATTTAGTGTGCCTGACAAGCTCCATTGAATGAGTTGCTCAGCACATAAACATTTGGAGGTACCTGGCAGGCATAATTCCATTGAAATATGCTAATATTATATGTCTTCTATATAAGGGTCATTTACAAACCTATCTCTGTGGAAATGAATCCAGGATAGCGTTGCAATGACTCACGCTATCTACCAATTTCAGCACCACATAACAATTTAGTATAAAGCAGCTGAACTGCATTTGGTGATGGTGTAAATTTCTTCACAGCACCTTCAGTCTCCATTGATGAACCAAGCTGAGCTTCTGGATGGATGGACCTGTGATGTCAGGGCAATTCCTCATATCCAAACACTGTACCAGTGCAGTATTGATTGACGTATCCATTCTTCACTAGTACAGTGAGCTCAGGGAGATAATTAAATAACTGGTAGATAGGTAGTTACTGAAAGATGTGAGTACAGTTAAAATAGCTTTTTTAAAGTGCTCCAGCTGTGGTTGATAAGTGCTGTTTTCATAATATGCATAGCATAGTAATACAGAAACTGAATTTGTTTAAAGTACTTTTCTTGCAAGTTCAAGTAACATATGAGAAGATTCACTTGGAACAGGAGAAATTATGCTTCTTGTTCACTTTAGAAGGGGAAATTCAGTACTGAAATGTTTTCCTGTTTCTGCAACCTGATCTTGGAAGTTTAGGAATAACATGATCTAAGATCCAGTAGTTCAAGTATTGTACTGCCAATCATTAACAGTCTTGCTTAAGTCTTACAAACTGAAGGCCGTGGCTTCCTGGATGGAGTCAATCCATTTCATGTGGAGTCTTCCTCTTCTCCTGCTGCCTTAAACTGTTCCTAACTTTATTGAATTTTCCAGTGACTCGTCTTCTCATAATGTGACCAAAGTACGATAGCCTCAAATTGCTCATTTTAACATCTAGGGAGGGTTGATTTAATCTAGAACACGTTTATTTGTCTTTTTGGCAGTTCATGGTACCCATATAACTCTCCTCCAATACCACATTTCATATGAATCTACTTTTTTCCTGTCAGCTTTCTTCATGGTCCAATTTTTACACCCATACATTGTAATGGTATGAATTATGATGTAATATGATGGTATGAATTATTGTAATCTTGGTTGCCAGCAACATGTTCGTACATTTAAGGATATTTTCTAGCTCCTTCATGGCTGCCCTTCCCAGTCTTAATCTCCTTCTGATTTCTTGGTTGCAGTCTCATTTTTTGGTTGATGACTGAGACAAAGAATAGAAAAACTTGAACAATTTCAATCATCAACCTTAAAATTGTACAATTCCCCAGCAGTCATAACTTTTGTCTTCTTCATGTTCAGCTGTAATCCTGCTTTGCACTCTCTGCTTTAACCTTCAACAGTCTTCACTATTTTCTGCCAGTAATGTGGTGTCACCTGCACATCTCAAATTGTTAATGTTCCTTCCACCACTTTTCACACCACGTTAATCTAATCCAGTTGTGTATATAGATTAAAGAGATATGGAGATACAGATCCTTGTCTGACACTTTGCCCATTGAAAACCATTCTGTTTCTCCATATTCTGTCCTAACAGTAGCCTCTTGCCTGGAGTATAGGTTGTGCATCAAAATAATCAGATGCTTTGGCACACCCATTTCTTTTAAAACCAACCTTAACTTTTCTTAATCCACATAGTCAAAAACTTTGCTTTATTTTATGAAACACAAGATGATTGTCTTCTGATATTCTCTCACATGCTCCAGTAACCAATGTAAATTTGCAATACGATCTCTACTGCCTCTTCCTCTTCTGAATCCAGCTTGAACAACTGGCATTTCTCGTTCTATATAGGGTAACAGACTTCATAGTAAGATTTTGAGCATCACTTTCCTTGCATGAGAAATTAATGCAATGGTCCAATGGTTGCTGCAGTCTTTGACGTCTCCTTTTTTGGAACTGGAATGTAGTTTGAGCACTTCCAGTCTGTGGGCCATTGTTTTGTTTTCTATATTGGTTGGCATATTCTTGTTAACATTTTGATTGGCTCCATTTCTGTGGCTTGAAATAGCTCTATTGTTATTCCATCTACTCTTGGTTTCTCCCAATTGCTTTGAGTACAGCTTTCACTTCACTTTCAAAAGCCGTAGGTTCTTCTTGAAAAGTTTCTTCTTGGAAGGAATCTGTCATCCTTTCGTCTCTTTTTGTATAGTTCTCCAGTGTATTGTTCCCATCTTTTCTTTATTTTGTCCTGTCCAAGTTAATGTATTTTTGTGTTGATCTTTCAGCATGCCTAATTATGCTTTAAATTTCCCTTTGATTTCTTGGATTTTGTGGAACAGATTTCTTATTCTTCCTTTTTTATTGTTCTCTTCTTTTTCTTTACACTGTTTATTTGTTCTCTGTCTCTGCGTTCAAGTCACCGGAACGCTGCATTTAGACTTCTGATTCTCTTTCTGTCCCCTTTTACTTTTGCTTCTTGTCTGTCTTTAGCAAGTTTAAGTGTTTCCTCAGTCATCCATCAAGGCTTTTTATTTCTTTTGGCTACAGGAATAGTCTTTGCACATTCTTCCTTGAAAATATTATTGGTTTCAACCTATAGTTCTTCTGGTTCATGTTCACTCGAATTTAGTAATGCAAATATGTTATTTACATAGTGTCTAAACTCTTCAGGAATGTTATTTAGATTGTATTTTGGTACTATAGATATTTTGGTGCTTTTCTTCAGCTTTATTCTGATTTTCAATATTAATAATTCATGGTTACAATCACAGTTCACAATCAGCTCCTGGTCTTGTATTAGCAGAGGGTAGAGCTTCTCCATCTTCTGTTTCTGACTAAGTAATCTATTTCATTTCTGTATTGGTCATCTGGTGATGTCCACATATACAATTGTCTGTTTAGTTGCCTGAAACATGTTATTATCCTCACTTTACGATTTCAAGTTTACCTTCATTCATATGTGTCACATTCCTATTATGTGTGTCAAACAGCTCTGGACTTCCCTTTTGCATCCATTCACATCAGTGACTCAACATCCTTTCAGCTTTAATCCAGTCACATCATTAAGAATACTACTTGCACTTGTGCTCCGCTCTTCCCCAATAGCTGACTGAGTGTAATCTGCCATGGGGGGGGGGGGGGTCTTGTCTTCCAGCACTTTCATTTTGTCTTGTCATCTTTTTTCATTTTGAACTGTCTCATCATAGGGTTTTTGAGGTATGAGATGATCAGAAATGGTTTACCATTACCTTCTTCTGTGCAGTACTTACCAGGATTAGCTGAAGTGTCACTGCCATTGTCTATGTTAGTCAGATTCTATATTAGTCTATATTAGTCATCCACTACTGCTGCTGCCCACTAGCTACTCTTCAATGATTCCTCCACAATAAAACCATATGACTGTCAAATAAAAATAATTTATCTTTTGGTTTAATTAGATTTGACAACAATGTTTGTTAAGTTCAGGTTTAATATTATGTCATTTTCTCTATGACATGGTTAATTGGTTCTGTTTTAGCTCTAAAGGATCATTAATCATCCTTCACCAAAATGACATGAAAGACATTTTATTACATAGAGAAAACCAGTGATTACTAGCATATGTTCAGGAATGATAGTTATTTATATACAAGTGGGGAACTGTAAGGACTTGCTGGTGGCATCTCATTTTACCTTCCAACTATTTCCTCTTTCCCTGAAAGACCCCAGAGCTTCTCCATGTTTCCTACTCACTTCTCTTCTTCCCACTCATGAACCAACTAACCTTTATCCTCTTGTCTTTAGCTTTGCCTCCTTCTCTCCCCTGACATATTCTACCTAGGAAAACTATAGCCCAGTTGCATAGTGTTGGCTACTGGGATAAACCCAGTTATGTAGGGAGAAATCTTCAAGACTTGAGTAGGGCACCTTATTTCCCCCTATATCCCCTTCCCATCCTCCTGGTAATTCCCATGTCCTCATCTTTCCCTGCTTCTTGTTCTGCTTCCCAATCACCAACCACCCTACCTTTTATCTGTTGCCCACCTTCAGCTATAGTTATTTATTTATTTCATATATACCCCTCTGTTCACAATAGGGAACTAAAGCAGCTTACATTTTATATCATTCTGTCAAGAGAGGACCCATCTTGAAGGAATTTTCTAGCTCAAAGTTTTTTCCCTGACTCTTTGCAGGTGTTCAGAAACTTCCCACACTACGGTCTCTTTCCAAGGATGAGTTCCTAGGCCAGCTGCCTTTACCTTTTGCCCTCACCCCTCCTTGCTGCCAGGAAGATACTTGTATTATGCTCTGGACTCGATTTGCTTTAAGAACCAACTGCACTGTGTTAGGACTCCAGTAAGTAAAATAGCTAGTCCATTCTACTGTCGTTGAACTGTATGCCTTGTTTTTAATCTCTTTGTCAACTTTTTTCAATAAAGCTTCCTTTTGCTTTATGGTGTGTGTTACTCAAGGAGTTACTAGTACCAAACCCAGGTGAGCATGGTTGCATTACTGCACCACAGCAGAGCTAACTGTGACACATTCTTCTGTCCTTTATTTTAGCCTCCCAACAACCCTGTCATGTAGGTTAGGCTGCATGTGGGACTAGTCTAAGTTCACCGAGTCAGCTTCCACAGCACAGCCATGATTCAAGCTTGGGTCTCCCAGATCATAATCTGAAACTCTAACCACTACATCTCAGTAGCCAACAGCTAATCCTGGTTGGGCCATGCAAGTTGCATAGTATCAAGTTGCTTGCTGGTTGCTGCTGGGAGGTCCAATGAGACCTCCTTCAAAGGCCAAAAAAACTCCCTGCCTTTTGCTGACAGAAACAAAGACTTGAATACTGTTGTTGCCTAGCAACATCCACTATGGGCATCTGCTTCTTAAAACTAGAAGCTATAGGCACTTTTTAAAATCCTCCATTTATGTTTTTAGATTCCCCCACCCAATAACCTGGGTCTTTCTCAGATTTGTAGAAATATCTGTCCTGCTTGTCCATGGCCTCTGTCTCCAGCTTTAAGTATCCACAGATGGGCAGCATTGAGAATTAGATATATTGATTTATATCTCACCTTCCCTCCAAACAGCAAAAGAAAGATTACTTCGCTCCTCACAACATCCTCATGAGGTAGATTAAATTAAGAAGCACTTATTAACCCACAATCACCTAAGAAGGTTCACAGCTACAGGGGTATTTAGACCTAGAGCTTCTCAGATTAAAAGTGCAATCTTATGTAGAGTTACTGCAGTTCAAGCATATGCCCATGGACAGGCCACAGACCAGAGTAACTTTGCATAGAATTATATAGTAAATCAGGTATACGATCTGTTCCTCCAGAATTATCATTCCTTAATGTTATTGTAAAAGAGCTACAAAATACATAATTAACAATAAAATAATTTGGCTCCAAGGACAATGGACAATCTCTCTGTCAAGAAAAAATCTCCTGCCCTGCATCATTCATATGATAATTCACCCAATCATGGTGCCAATTGCTTTGCATCTAAACCCATAGATGATGTTTCAAAAATCTCAGTGTTCATATTTATTCAACAGACAGTGTAAACTGTATGCAGATTTAGTACCATCATCAAATGTGTTTGATGAAGTAATAGTCCGAAGCATGTTTTCAGGACTGTTATGAACAAATCTGATTACCTGGTAACTCCTGTGAACGGCCTCAGAAATACAACTTGGTGCACTGAAATAATGTATAAGTATTACATTCAGAAACCAAGCTTGGCAGAAGCATTAATATCACTGAATCCTCGATCTTCTGTTTTCATTTTACCTCTCAACCGATTACAGTATTTGTTCACCTCTTGTCAATTAACTTTCCTATACATGTTTCATAGATACTGAAGCTAAAATAAAACTTGACAGCCACTTTATTCTGGGCCTCAGGCCTAGCACAGTTTCTAAATATTCTTTATTATTTTCCCCCCTTTAATTTGCTTCATGATTGGTATATTGAGGCTCTCTGCTTTCTTGACATGCTGCATACACCCTAAATAAGGGATTTTTAATCATTATCCAGAAAGTTAGCTTGCAAATGGGTGATTTGCCATTTGTATTCAAAGAGTGCCAAATTCTATCTCATTTTCTCAGGTATATTCGTGGATTAATTCATTTTGGTTTCAGCTGAGAACCTCCATGCTTAAAATCAAGGTAAGTGAAAACAGATTTTTTTCTTCTGTATTTGCAATTTCATTAATTTTGCGAGGGATTTTAGCAGGAGATAGTAGGTTATTGCTAAGGGTTCATAGTAACAGATCAGTGGCCACAGCATCCAACTTGTAAGAAATGATAAGTAGCTTCACATGTTGCTTTTCTACAGGTAGAAAAACTGTTCTTGCCAGGTGTTCTACTTAATCTGTTAAAGAACAATTAAGGCAGAATGGGATAAGAAATTGATTTTACTAGTCAGATAACCTTGAACACAAAGCTTCAGCAATTGCCTTGGCTTTTACTATTTTACAGAGATCACCAAGAAGATATGTTGACATTATCAGCATAATCTATTACTCCCATTTACCCTAAGAAAGATATTTTTGTAGTGCAGAATGACCTTGTACTGGCATTGAATATCCAGTGGTGAAGGAGCATATGGGGTCTTAAATATAAATCTGGAATGGCTTTATTCCAGTGCAGTTAGTAGTTGCTGCAACATAGATCAGTATTCCTGGTGCACTCTTCTGTACTTGAGCCCTTACATTTAGTTATTTATTTTGAAAAAGATTTTATCCCCCTTTTTCTGTGCACTGACAGTACCACCCTAAGCAGAGTTATATTCTTCTACCCCCATTGACTTCAGTGGATTTAGACTGATATTGCTCTGCTTAGGATTGCACAAAGTAGGATGAAACAATGATAATAGTTCAATTCAATAAACAAATTCAAATCAATAAATAAATACAATGGGTGCTAAGGTGCATAAGCTCAACATTGTAACAATTCTCTATAACAAAACATGCCAAACTAGCATGTCACTTACTAATGCCTCAAATCTTCAGTAGAACCCTGATAATACAACTCTGCAGCACCAAAAATCTGCAAGGATATAGGCTTGCTGGAGATTTACAAAACTTGGCCAGAGAAGGTGCACTTTTGACTTCTCTGTCAGGCTATTCCAAAGGATGGTTGCCACTACTGTAAAGGTCATTGATCCTATAAAGACCATATGGATCTCTATAAGAAAGATACCAGTAAGAGTAGACGTTGAGTTGATCACAGTTGGCTAGGTAATTCTTCAATTTGTGGGTCCCAGCTCATGAAAATTAAAGCCAAGTCTTTGAAATATATCCAAGTGTAACAATTGTAAAATTGGTGTAATATGTGTAGAGTCCCATACTCATCTAGAGATATACTACCACATTTGTAGAGAAACTTAGTTTCTTAGCAACCTTCAAGGGTTGTCAAACATACAGCACAAGACAGTTGTCCAGTCTAGCACAAAGAGACAGAAATATCTGATGTCAAAGGCAGCAATAATATCAAGAGGTCCCAACCCTAATGTAGTTCTGATTAACATTTTTAGTACTCAACTAAACATTCTACCATCTAATTGTGTGAGTGCCCCCTTCTGTGAGGTCACTTTCTCCCCTCTCTGCTATCATGCCTTCCCTATTAGAGCTCCTTAGGCCTCAGAAATGGGGGACATAGAACACTGGCTGAGCACCAGAGGACCCTTTTTTCCCTGGAACTACACTTTGCCCTCTCTCTCGCATTGTGCTGCTTTCTTCCTCCCTGGTCTGTTCGTGAAGACTGCCTTTTATTTCCCTCTCTTCATCCCACCTCCTCTGTCCTTGAGTAGCCAATCATCCACCCCTCCCCATGTACCCAATAGCCCCTACACCTGGGTCTGGGTTGGCCTCGCATGTTTCCTTGGTCCAGGTGTTCCTCTTCAATCATCTGCTGGCTGGCTCCTGTAGATTTCCTTTCTGCCTCAGGCAGGGAGCCTGTTCCCTGCTGGCTTTTCCACCCTTTGAGGGCCACAGACCAGGTGGAGGGAGCTGAGTCTGGGAACAGGCTCACATCTGGACATATTGCCATACCCATCAAAAAGGGCTTGCATGATAGAGATGTGAGAGTGGTGACATTCATTGCATCTAGTCATCGGTGTCATGGCCAATAGTAGCTTCCAGTTCATTAGAAGAAGTACATTCTAGGCCTTTTTTCTTATTTTAAATACAGACCTGGGAATGCCACTGTTTCTTAGCCCAGTACAGGTTTTGCCCCTGGATTGGCCTAGTTAAGGATCCTAACTCTGTAGTTTGTCATCCGAAAGTTGGTTATTGTTTTCCATTCCACGAGGAACATCTAACTGTGCGCAGTTGTAAACACTTGAAAATGATCCTTTAACATTGGGATAAAAAACTTTTGTTCAAAGGTGCAGATTGTCCAAATGGATTTTTTTAAACAGAAGACTTCTCCCTCCAGATGATCTTATCTGTGTTTGGCTCTGCAGTGTATTTGGCGAGGGGAGAAGCACAGGTTGCTGAATGTTTTATTTTGAGTGATTTTTCTGGAGAATGCATGGATTCAGTTGAAGGAACCTGGAAGCTGGTGCCTCAACAGGAATATGCTGTGTCTGCTGTACCAGATAATTTAAGAAAAGCAGCTGCTGAGATTTCAACAGAAGTCTGTACATATCAGAAACCACCACTATAGGCAACCAGATAGCACAGGACCGGGATCCTCCATAAGGTGGACCCTTCCACAACTATTTGCATTGGTAGTCGTGCTATATATATGGATACTAGTACTTGAACCATGACCTGAGAATCAACAACAACAATCTCCTTTATTGGCATAAAATCGAAACATGGGGTGTGTTACCCGAAATGCTCTTTGAATGGGGAATTAGCTAAGCAGATCAGTAACTTTAATATTTATATAGCGAGATTTCAGCCAACTATACTAGAGCCCATTAACTGACCTTAAGAATAAAATTCACAGTGGGTAGCCGTGTTAGTCTGTTTGCAGTAGTCAAAAAGGGCAAGAGTCCAGTAGCACCTTAAAGACTAACAAAAATATTTTCTGGTAGGGTATGAGCTTTATTTAAGAATAAAGACAGACCAGGGATTCCAAATTAAGAGAGTTTATGTCATTTCTTTCATTTAATGATGCAACACAAACATACAGAGATTCTAAGAAATAAAAGGTAGTAGAATAAGGATGGATGCCAACGTGGCAGGAGGTTGTTGATTGGGAAATACTGCACCTTTTCCAAATGAGGAGTTGTCCAAGTTTCAGTAGACTAAGATAGCAGAAAATAAGAGCAAAGGCGGGAGCAAGGGGTTCCCGTAAACTCGGCCAGCGAGGCGGGAGGGAGCGTGGTCAAGCTGCGCAAAACCAGACCAACAGAGTAACGGGAAGTATGCCAGGAAAGACGTAAGGTAACATTATGGGCTGTGGGCACCCCAGATATACTGTTTTTCTGGGGGAGGGGTGATGGGATTACCCCTCCTAGGTTCCCAGTTGACAAAAGGTGACAAAAAGGATTAATCTTCGGCTGCCGGGGTGGGGTGGTGAGAATTTAGAAATCTATTCTAATTCCAATGGCTTGCACAACCCAGGAGGAACCGGGAGATCCTTGCTGAAGTGCTTAACATTTTTGAACAATAGGAGCGATCTCTGCTAACGTCTGGGGATTGCTGCTGCATAGCTGGAGGAATGACTCATCGCTGATATCAGGATTGCTGCTGATTGCCCATTACACTGCTGTTGCAATGGGAGGGGGGGTGTTGGCACTGACTACGTGGCTGTCTTCCTTCCGCGAAATGGCGGCGGCTGGAACAGGTACAAACAGGAACATGGGGTCTCTCAGGTTCACTGGAGGTTGCCCTTGCCTCTGCTTCCTAGCTGCCGGCTGCTCGGAGCACACAGGAGCGGTCGTGTCAGTTTCACTGGCGTGCGCACTAGCCTTCCCTGTAACGTTTAGGGCAGGCACGCGGCTGGAACAGTGGTCGTGTGCCGGCATTTCGGGGTTGCCATGACCAGTCCAGGAGTTAGGCGGCCCATATGCTTACAGGTGTCTGCATAGTAGCATAGAATTATTGCAGTTGAACATTTCTGACAAGGATAATACATAATAGATAAAAGAATGGTGGAATTAATAAAAGCCCTCTACTTAACTTGCTGACGAAGTTAAGTCTCAGAAATTGTGCTACTATCTCCAGTATAGCAGGAGAGTGATTATTCAGAAAGAAAAGAGGTTTAAAACAATCAGAAAAGTTTGACTTTTTTGTCAAAATAGGACCTAAAAATTTGCTGTGAATTTCTGCATAAAATCTACAGTGGAATAAGACATGAACGATTGATTCAGTGCAATTATTACCACAGGGAGGGTTTGTCTGTTGCCTTGAAAACTCCATGGGGTCAGTTGTGACTTTATGGCACTTTACATACGCAAGATGCTTTGGGTCTCCATTTGAGGAGAGAGAAAGTGTAGCAAAGACACTTAAGCAAATAAATATGTTCCATTGTTTCCAAAGACCAGAAAAGTTGTATACTATCCATCTTCAATAAACTACAAAAAGGACTAAAGCATTTTATTTCTGAATGTTTGTTCTGTCCTTGTTATGGAGTGCTGAGCATTTTACAGCAGCTCCATGATATGATTGCATTTAAACTATTTTCTTCCCACCAGCCCTGTTCTTAACAGTACAGTTAGGAATGGAGCCTAACTAGAGGGTTTCATACTTTGTAGAGCAAATTGTGCCTGCCTACACTGAGTTAGTCCCTGTGAGGCTAATAAGTCTAAAAGCGGTGACACTCAGAGGGTAAGACTTGTTCACGGGCCTCTGGCAACTGACCCCTGATCTAAAAAGAATGTGTAAACTAGGATGCTAAAACCAAAGTTTCTACAGAAAGAGAGATGTGCATACACACACACACACAAGATTTCCCTCCAGGATATAAATGCTGTTTTTGCTGCAGCTACGCAACTGGCAAGTGAAAATAGCAGCAGCCTAGCTATCATATGGTGACCCAGAATAACTTCAGAAATTATTACTTTCTCATATAATTGGGGGCAACATGGTGAGCCAATGTTCATAAGCACAGGCCATATGCTCTTAAACAGGCCCAAATTTGTTTTGTGCAATGTTTAAGTGCAATAAATTAAAACAAAATGAAAAATCTGCTTACATAGAGTAAGCAGCTCTAAGGGGGAGAGCAGTGTATTAAATCCTTCATTCTGGACCATCTAGGTAATGTTCCGTTCATTTCCAATTCATGAGCAGAACCATCTTTAGACTGAACAAGCATACTATAACTCTCATGTTATACATCACTAGGTGGCATTTTACTATTTGCAATTGTACAGGTTTGTTTTGTGCATAATTAATGGCCGTCTGCATTCAGTATGCAATTTCCATCTACATTCTCATCTAAATAAAGTTATGCCAGAATACAGGACATTTTGATCATGATGGTTATGGATTTTCACAGAACTGTTCCTGATCCTACCTGCAAGCAAGCAAGCAAACACACACATACACACACACACACACACACACACACACATACATACTAGGGTTGTGCATATCGATAAACTCAAACCGAAAATAAACCCGAAATTAGCCATTTCGGCAATATTCGGTTTTTGGTTTTATTAGATACCAAAACCTGGGAATAAGGCTGAAGCCAAATAGCCAATTGCCAAATCAGCTGAATAGATATTCGGCTTTTTTTTTTTTTTTTTTTTTTTGCTTCGGCTTTCCCCAGGCTTTTCCCTATGGGAATTTTAATGAGCTCTGGGGGAGGCATTTTTGGAGGTAGAGTTTCGAAATTTTCAGGGTAGCTTCAAGGGATTCTCCTTGCATGAACCCCCAAGTGTGGTGAATATTGGATCAGGGGGTCCGAAATTATGGTGTCCGGAAGGGGTTGCCCGCCTCCATAGAAATGCACAGTAAAGTTTACAATGCTTCTCTATACAGGAGGGGGATGACCCCTTCCAGACCCGATAAAATCGGACTCTCTGTCCCAAACTTTACCAAACTTTGCGGCTCATGCAAGGAGAATCCCTGGAAGCTACGCTGAGAATTTGGTGACTCCACCTTGAAAAATGCCCCCTAGGAGGATTTTAAGAGTACTTATTTTTCATACTCTGTAATGTCCCATCCATACCCAAGAGTCATGGAAAAACGGAGTTTCCCGAAATTTGCCTAATTTTTTTTTTTTGCACAATCCTAATGCATACATGAAATACAGACCACAGTACAAGAGCCACATACTTTGATCGAGACATTGACTTTGGCATTTTATTACCCACTTCGCTTTTTCCAAACTCCCTAAAGAAGATAGCAGAAGGGCTATTGGCAAACTTTCTCATGAGAATTCAACCAAAAGAAATGAGTTACCATAGATGAATAGAAAATCAGAAACTACATAATGCTCTTGCCAAGCCAAATGATCTATGTGTACTCATAAATTGTCAGCAATAGACATATAAGAAGGGTAAGAAGAGGTTTTGTCACTTTACTAAGTTAAATTGGTTATTTCTCCATCTTCAAGAGTTACCAAATTCCATTGAACACCTAGCTCAAATAAAAGCTTCCTTAAATAACGCCTCTCTCCCCACCTTAAGCATTCTACCTTGCTCACAGTTATAATATCGAAAGGGATTTTTTAAAAAAAAAATTTTTAGGGTGACTCAAACATGAGGGGGAAACCTACCCTGCGGCAGAGGGAATCTTGGGTGGGCAGAACTGGGGGAGTCAGAGCAACAAAGTTAGAAACATAGCTACTTTGAAAAGGTACCAGCCACCACTGATTTTGAATCTAAATGCCCCTGTTCTGAACACAAGATCTTATTCTTTAAAAGTTGCTGAGATGTAACAAATGTAAAGGCCATCCTTCTGAATGTTAGGTGTCATGAATTAGTGCACCCGGTGGAGCAATGGCTACTGGTCTGGGAAGCAAATTCAGACATCCATTATTTATATATGAGAAATGAATAGTGAAAGCCATCTGTCTAAAATATGAGGGCCATATGCCTACAAAAGCATTCATGGTGTTACCATAGCTGAATCATAATTACATATGCAAAGGTTGTTGTGCCCGTGACTACTTTGCCCAACCAAGCAATCAGGGATATCTGTGCACAATTAATAGCACCAACACCTCCAATGAAGATAGGAGACAAGCAGGTTTTGGGTAAAACTATCGTATTGAAAGGCTAGTGTGCATCATTAAATTTTAATTCTAATGTTTAAGGCAGGTAGCAGTTAGGTTGTCCACTGCTTACTAGCATCATGGGCAGCTCTGTCCTTGTTCCAGACTTGGCCAGTGTTCTCACTCATGAACTTTGTTTGTCCAGCTGGTCCATTGACCATGTCAAGAGGTACTAGGTTCAATCCCACTCCCCCATTATACTGTACATAATCTAAAAATTTGATTGATGCTGCTTAGCATCATGAATGTTCCCCCACAAGGAATAAGATGTTAAGGGAATAGACCTTCATCCTTACTGCCAACTAGCCCTAGGAACACATTGTATTCCTGCTATCCCTAGTTATGGCCTAACTAATACAAAGATCAAGTCTGTTTACAGCACTCTCTCAAAAACAACATAAAGCAAAAAAATAAAAATAAAAAATAAAAATCCCCCACATGGCCGGTCATAGGAGATCCAACGTCTGGTTTGGCCCCAGATGTTGACCTCCTGATCCCATGCTGCCTTGATAAGAGAAAAACAGAGCTACCATTTTAAAAGCTTCTGGATTAAGTTTGGGCTTGAGCTCCTCCAGCCATTTGACCATAGCAGCTATACACTGGCTTGTGACAGAGGCAATAGCATCTGGGTGTTTTTTAATCTATCAATATATTGATGACACACAAATCAAAAGCTATGAGTGATGTCATTCAGATCCCACAGTGTATACTAGGGTTGCCAGGTCCCTCTTCGTAACCGGCGGGAGATTTTTGGGGCAGAGCCTGAAGAGGGCGGGGCTTGGGGAGGGGAGGAACTTCAATGCCATAGAGTCCAATTGCCAAGGCAGCCATTTTCTCCAGGTGAACTGATCTCTATGGGCTGGAGATCAGTTGTAATAGCAGGAAATCTCCAGCTAGTACCTGGTGGTTGGCAACCCTATTGTATACTCATCTTCTCCTATAAATATCTTCTGAGTACAGTCAAATGGAAAAAACTACCATTGCCGAGCGGTCCTCTAAATCCCTACACTAATCTCCAAATCCTTCAACAGCAAGTGATCAGCCATATAGAAAACTGCAGGAAGATCCCACAATACCAACAGGGAAATCCATTTGCATATGAAAACTGCTGATCAGAGCTACCAAGGCTGACTCTGTCCAAACCCAAATCTGAAATCAGATCAGAAGGAGTCAAAGGCAGATGCATCATCCAGGAAAAACTAGAGTTGCTGTGCCACACGGGTAGAAACTGACCCAAGAACCCATTTTCCAAGAGAAGATTCCTTTGACAATGGAGAGGGAATAAAGATTGGTATGCTCACAACTCTCACTCACCTTTGGACAGATGGACTTCAGTCTGTCTTCCCCCTCTCCCTTTCCACCAAATAGTCATATCCATTATAGGAAACTGGGGCTACAAATATTTTCAGATTTTCATGCACATACATTTGGATTGGGCTCTGAGTGTTCACTGTTCAGCCTTTTGTTTGTTCTTCAGATTGCATAGGAAAACCCTAAGGAATTGAGGTAGCATTTCATGGCATGGAGGCAGCTGATAGTGGAGGGGGGGGGCATTAGAAACAGCCAGGATAAGGAAATTTCCATAAAATAATAAGTACAGAGCAGAATATCCGACAGGCAATTGATCACTAAGAAACATGACACTAGGGATCTTAAAAAAAAAAAAAAACCACAATCCTTCTATTTCAACTCAGTATTATTAAAGCCAGTATCAAATTATTTTACTGAGGTCAAATGCTTTTTGGAATGCTTTCAGTTTCCATACTCATGGCCTGCTGGAGAAAATGCCAAGATCTTTTCTTCCCTACATTACAAAATGCAGGGGGAAAGTTAATCAAAGCAAAGAGGCAAATGCTGGCAATACTGATGTCTGCATGAGTGGAACAAATGGGAGAGACAAACGAGAGAAAAGTGAGATGGATGAATTTTAGTGCGCATCACGTTGGAGACTGTGCTGTGTATTATACTTACACAGTTAGGATAATTGATACAATTACTATTTAAAGAAAAGAGCATTTTGCTGGAGAAGAAAGTAGCAGCAGCAGAAAGGATTCTAAGGGGAGCTTTTGGGGAACTGACTGCTAAGAAAAAAATATGCTTGCAGATATCTCAAATCCCACATTCTCTGGCAACACAGCAGCATTTATTCAAGATTTTATAGCCTAGATGATCTAAATATTCGAAACAAAAAAGGAGCACTCTCAGCTTGGGGCATCTCTAAGCTAAAAAGCATGACAAATTGAAATGGCATAGTAATTTCTAATGAGTGTATTTCTTCCCCTTCAGAGTGATCCTGAGCTACACTTGAGGAAAGAAAATTAAATGTGTAATTAATTGCTAGGATGATTACATGTTTGAGATAAACTCCTTTCTTTGTCTTGTTTTATTTTCTGTGATGGAATGTCTTGGCACATCTTTTTGTGCTGTCAGACATATATGTGATTTGATTCTGATTTTTCTGCTTGATATGATGAAGCATCCAGAATGGTCCTGCAAGAAAACCAAGCTTCTAAGAATAATAGTGGGATTTATGGTTGAAGGCCTGAATATCTTGCAATATCTCTGTCTGTCTACCCATCTATTGGCCCCTACCGTCATACAACGGACCTGGCCATGTGGATTAGGGTTGCCAGGTCCCTCTTCGCCATAGGCAGGAGATTTTTGGGGCAAAGCCTGAGGAGGGCAGGGTTTGGGGAGGGGAGGGACTTCAATGCCATAGAGTCCAATTGTCAAGGCAGCCATTTTCTCCAGGTGAACTGATCTCTATCAGCTGGAGATCAGTTGTAATAGCAGGAGATCTCCAGCTAGTACCTGGAGGTTGTAGTCAAAAGCAGGTCTATTAGTGCTACTGGAAAGTTTTGGCAATTCAAAATAAAAGCACCAGCAAAATTACACACATAGGTAACAATAATGCAATTGCTTTTAAAAAATATATTCATTCAACTGTGGTTCTAATTGATACAAACAAATTGAGCAAACAACTCAGTAGTAGTTTACAAATGGTCCAGTAATGACCCCAGTACAGAAACGCAAGGCGTTAAGAAAGAAATAAATAAATTAATGGCAGGCAAATTGCTCAGTACTTGAGAGTTCATACACATAAAGTGCAAATGCAATAAATTAGGCAGCGGAGACCGGACGTGTAGCAATGGAGTACCTGGAGGTTGGCAACCCTAATTTTCTACCTTCTCTCCTTTTTGACCCTTGTAACAAATGAGTTTGACACCCCTGCATGAGGGTTGCCAACTTCCAGGTACTAGCTGGAGATCTCCTGCTATTACAACCGATCTCCAGCTAATAGAGATCAGTTCTCCTGGA
Organism: Euleptes europaea; assembly: GCF_029931775.1. Classification (NCBI taxonomy): domain Eukaryota; kingdom Metazoa; phylum Chordata; class Lepidosauria; order Squamata; family Sphaerodactylidae; genus Euleptes; species Euleptes europaea. Next base: position 62,159,725 of record NC_079321.1, read on the forward strand.
GAAAAATGGCTGCTTTGGCAATTGGAGTTTATGGCATTGAAGACCCTCCCCTTCCCAAACCCTGCCCTCCTCAGGCTCTGCCCCAAAAACCTCCCACTGGTGGAGAATAGGGACCTGGCAACCATATGCATTAGAGAGCGCAGTTGCCATTTCCCTGAGTAGGACTTCTCAAGTTCTGCAATGAATATTTCATAATTTAAGAAGTGAAATGCTCGTATGGCCCTCTTTTATTAAACTCACCAACTCTCTTTCTCTCTCTCTCTCTCTGTGTAAATAATGCAGTGTTGCATTAATACTGCACTGGGTGCTGCACAGTTGTAGCTGCTGCCCTTTAAATGTGCGCTGCCCAAAGTGAAGTCTTTGTTGTTTAGCCACATCTGCTTGTCCGGCTAGACAGATGGAAATTAAAAGCCCCCCCCCCCAGTAGTACTGAAATTGTGTCAACGTTGTTGTCCTTGCCAACGTTCCATCTATCAATCAACCAGCTTTAACTACCTGCATTATGCACCAGAGATGCTGTTGGGCACATCCTGTCTGCCGGGTCAAGCTACATGGTCACTACCTATACATTAATTGGCATTACTTATTATGGCATTCTCTTGGTGTGCTGAGCCCAGAGCTGCACATAGGCGTTCTGCTGCTATCTCTCTTTTATCAACAAAAGCTTCATTTCATTCACTGCACTTATGCTGGAAAATAAATAAAACCCTGCATACCCTCAATGCACTTTCTAGTTAGTTAAAATGTTTGTATTCTGTGCTGTCAATGTGTCAGATTCTCAAAGTGGTTTGACACCAATAAGATAACCCCCAAATCATAATGAATAATGACTATAAATATCATAATGACTGTAAATATCATAAAACAAATGAAAACTAGATAACACCAGTTCCCTTTAAAAGTTAAAAAAGCAAGGTATCTTTAAAAAAAAACAATTAGCAGAATAAATAAATAAAACAATTATTTGAAGCAAAATGGTAATAAAACACATTGAGCTTAAATTTTCTGTAATGGCTATAAAAATAAACCAAAGAGTGCAGAAATAGACAGCATAAAATCTCAACTAGAGCTTGGATCAGTTAGCCTGTTTCATTCATTGGGATCACCATGTCTAGTGGTTATAGTGTTTGACTTTCTATGAGACCTATGTTTAAATCTGCATTCTGCTGTGAAGCTTGCTGAGTGACCCTGGGCCATTCACTCTCTTTCAGACTTACCCGCAGCAAAGATGAATAGGGAAAGGAGAACCACGTGTGGTGCCCTGGTTCCTTACAGGACTAGACAGATCACACAAATGGGAATTGGAAACAATTATGTGGCAACAGTAATGTGTATGCATGGCATATATGCTGCAAGTCAAGATTTAAGATGGTAAGAAGAGCCCTGCTGGATCAGACCAGTGACACTTTCATTGAATTATCTCCATGAACCCAAGATCTTTTTTTTTCCTGTCAGCCTCAGCAAGTTCAGACCCCATTAGCCTATACCTGAAGTTGGGATTTTTTTGTTCCAATGTACATCACCTTACACTTACCAACATTGAACTTTATCTGTCACTAGGGTTGCCAGATCCCTCTTTGCCCCTGGTGGGAGGTTTTTTGGGTGGAGCCTAAGGAGGGGGTTGGGGAGGGGGGACTTCAATGCCATAGAGTCCAATTGCCAAAGCGGCCATTTTCTCCAAGTGAAATAATCTCTATCAGCTGGAAATTAGTTGTAAAAGCAGGAGATCTCCAGCTATTAACTCCAGGTTGGCAACCCTATCTGTCACATTGTTGCCCACTCACCCAGTTTGTAGAGATCCTCCTGGTGGTCTTCACAGACATCCTTGGTTTTCTTGCATCCTGAATAATTAGGTTAAATTTAGTGCAACTGAAGTCAATGGTCTTCAAATGGTGCAACTCTGCTTAGGATTTTGCTGCCAGTACCACTCTAGTACATATACAGTCAATATTCAACCCCACTCCATCCTGCTTCTCATGTACCATGAAACAGGCAGCAGTGCAGTCTTGGGAAAGAAGCCAGAGTACAGGCTTGACTATGTGCTATAGCTCGGTCCCCTGTTCCACTCTAGAAGCATCATAGCCTCTGCTGTTCCCAAAGGTGACTACTAATGTTTAATGTTTGTCTCTTTTAAATAAATGAGGCAGGCGGTTAACTAAGCTTTATTCATTTCAGCGAGACTGAAATGAAAAGGACTGGAAAGGTGACTATTATTTCCATTTATAGAAAAGGAAATAAGATTTGGAGGTTTGCATCATTCCCTAGATTACTCTTTCAAGGCTTCTATATGGGGAGACTAGCGAGACAGAATTTCGGGAGCCCTAGTCCCCAAGAGGGCCCAAATTGGGCAAGTCATACACAATTTGTTTGCTTACTTGTGTTTGGTCTGGGTGGTGTGAGGGATGGACCCCATGAAAATCTTTGTCTGGGGTTTCATAGCTACTGTTGCCAGCCATGTGCATCTTGGGCTGAGGGGTGATTAAATGTACTCTTCCAATTCTGAGCTTAGCTCTTTGTTTGGGCTACTACTTGATCCTTTTTCCTACCCAACACGACCACTAAACGCTTTTCACTCAAACATCCAGAAGTATGGATATTGATTGGGACTTCACAGTGCATTCTGATTTCCCATGTAAATCATGCTTTATTATATTTCAGAGTGCATAAAATCAGCCTGGGACCTTATTTACTCTTATCTCTGATAATAGCAGAGCTTCAGCCCTTCACCCTGTTTTTCTAATATAAATTTAAATGACTTTTATCCTTGCTTTTTTCTGAGGCATTTTTTTTTAAAAAAACAACTGATTTATTTTTTCCCTCTGTATAATTCAGGCAAACCACTTAGGAGAAAGAAAAACCTAATTAGATATTCACGTTGACATTTTGGCCCCAGAAGAAAGAACATTAGCTTCATACTTATCCATCTGGTTATCAATTTTAGAGGGAGAATCTCTGCTTCTAATTTTCTAGGGATATGTGGGCGACCTTCCAGTTATGCCATTAAAATCCCTTACATCCTAACAACATGCTAATTAATGTCCTCAGATGCTCAGGCATGCCACAGTTGCTGTAGGGGAAAAAAAAACCCACATCCCAATATGGAAGAGACGGGAATTTTATTGCAGCAACTAATATGCCTTATTGTTTGGGGCTCATCTGAATCCCCGTCTTAACAAATTCACAATCACTTTTAAAATAACAGCTTGTAGCTTAAAAAGAACGAAAGAAAGACATCACCATTACGCTTTAAAAGACTGATCTGTGTTAGTGGGATCTCGCTGACCAATTGTGTTGCTTAGCAACTCCATATTGTCGAGGAGAATTCATCTCTGGGATTGTAATGACTCAGGAAGTGCTAGTTAGGAGTTATAATTTGTATGCAAAAAATACCAGTGTCTGTTCTGATTAGGAATAACACCTCTTTATTAATATTGGCCAGCAACAGCCCAATACCAGCCATCTGTCTGGGCATGCCTTTGTTTATCCAAAAGGCTCCCTATGACAACTAAGCATTATATCAATGGTGGGCATTGGGAGGCTGTTATTTCCTTCTTTACTATGTGTTCAGATTTGTGTTACCTTTAACCAAATGGATCAGGAACAATCGCAATGATCTTTTTTATATAAAAGAAAAATAGTTACTACCATTGTTTGGGACAGCAGGTAACATCTGAGACATCTCTGTGCTTAACTAGTAACTATTTATTTACAGGAACAATCCTGTAGATACTGGACAAAACTTGGATTTGCGACATCAAATAACAAAACACTATTCTTATTTCAGCTCTGGGCCAAGGTCACTCCTTGAGATGCAAACACAGACTGCCACTACCCCAAAGCAGAACCTGAACCAATTGTTTGCAACATTTCACGAAACGTTTTATTTTCTTGTGTCTGCACTGTTTCTCCTCCATTTGCTATTGGAAATGTTTTGCAATTGTTTAATTTCCATGTTTTCTGCAACCACTTCTATGACGATGTTTCCCTTTTCTCCATTTCAAAGATGACTTCTCTGAGGTGTGGCCATGTCTGAGATGCCATTCATTCCTCTGCCCCTCCATTGTCCACACCCACTGTGTAGCATGTCTCCCTCCTGTTCCCCCTCCCCTCCCCTCTCTTCCTGCCAGCCATTGTCCAGCATTAAATTTGTTAATGTAACGCATTAGGACTAACAAAGTAAGGAAGTAAAGAAGTAATGTTTGAGCATTTGAATAACCCCACCCCACCGATTTGTGTGGGGCCCTGATTACTGTAGTTCCTGTGTGTGTAGGGATGGAAAGGAGCCACAAAGATGGGGAGCTGTCTCTTTGCTCACCCAGAGATGAGGGAACGGAGGGAGGAATTGGTGGTGGGTGTTGGTGTTGGCAGATATCTGGGGGAGGGGAGAACAGGGGTGTGATGTTGTGTTTCTTTTTTGCTACATTCCTCACCTGTCTGAAGAGGGTTTTGCAAACCCAGGATCTCTGAACTGCTGGTGATTTCCCCTTGTGATCAAGTCGGGCTGGGCTGGGGTTTCGTTGGCTTTTTTTTTTCTTTTTTTGCAAATTGCAATCATTTAGCCCCACTTCCATGGGCTGAAGCAGGACAGCCCCCCCCCAACATTTGCAGTGAGGGGTGCCCCATTCAGGGCAACCCCCTGTCTTTCGAATCATTACCGCCACTCAAAAAAAAAGGGAAACCCAGGTGCAGTGAGCAATCACAGCATACCATCGCTGCAGCACAAAAACAAAAAAAGGCGGCAAAGGGGGGAGCATGAATGACACCATGCTCTCCAGGAGAAAATATTGTTCTTTTTAGGAGAGTGCGGACAGGAGTTAAAAGTTCTTGGGAAAACAAAATACAATGGTAAAAGAGGAGATGTGCAGACAAAACTTCCAAGCGTTGCAGATCAACCACGAGGAAAATCTGTTATTAAGTGATTTGTGCAAAAATGGCCATAGACTGAGGAATCATATTGCTGCATAATGTCTGTAAAGCTATTTAAGTCTGCAGGGCCAGAATGAAGCATTCTGTGATAAACCACATTGCTAACAAACAAATTAAACAACTAGCCACTTTAATTAACCTATGAACAGTCAAGACAGTTGTCAGTAAGGAATGCCTACTCAAGCAAAACATCAGTAGGATTTAGAGGGAAATCTGAACATTTCCAATAAAATCTGACAAAGGGAACTTTGACTCTCAAAAGCTTATACTCTGAAAATGTTGTTGGTTTCTAAAGTGCTACTTAGTGCTACTAGATTCTAATCTAGTTGTTCTACCACAGATCGACATGGCTACCCTCTGAAAATAAAATTAATGAAATTTCTCAAATAATTCCCCTCCTCCAAAAAACAAACAATGGCTATAGATGCACCATGGACATGATTTATTATTTTATTGTAATCTCACTCATCAACCAAAGTGCTAGGGGTGGCATACATAGCATGCTATCATTTTATCCTCCCAGTAACAACCCTAGGGGATTGAGGGCCAGACTAGATGTTAGGGTGGCCACAGGTCTGACTCATGGGTCCCAACACCATTTTAGAGAAGAATCCAGCCATTTAAAAATGTTGTACATGCCAAAGCATGATTGGACCAGGTGATATCTCTCTTCCCGCCCCCATCCACATTTTTAAGTGATGAAACAGCTGTGGGGGGGGGGAAACAAGATTGCCTGATCCTTCTGTGCTGAAGGCCTCACAACCTTTTTAAACAGCCAAAGTTTTCTCTAAAATGGTGTCAGCGTCCAGAGGTCAGACCCGTGGATGCTGTAGCATCTAGTTTGAAACAGAGAGAGACTGGCCCAATGTCACCAGTGAACTTTCTGGCTGAATGGGAGATTTAGACCTAGTTTTGCTAATCTTAGTCCAGTATGCTAACCAATACATCACACTGTACATAAAAAAATTCTTCCTTTTGCTATCTGTGTACTCAATGCTTGTTGGACTGGGAGAGGTGATTGCTAGCCAGTATGAGTTATGCTGTACCGTGGGAACCATGTAACTTTGGGCCTAATTTTCTAAGCTTGTATCGGAACAGTGTCCATTCACATTCCTGGCTTGAGCAAAGAGGAAAGAGGAGATGGAAGAACGGTTCTATGACACCCTCCCTCCTTCCTCTGCAAGACCAAGAAAGGTAGTAATAAGAGGATGGCCTTCAAAATTAATATCCAACCATTTTAACTAATTAACAGAAAATGTACTGTGCTGACACTGATTTAGATATATTGTCTATACACTGTAATTCACCTGAGAATAAATCACCATCTCATCTCTGACTTTTATTACTGCAGCGTAGCATCTTCATCGCTGCTGAATGGTAAATGCCCGATGGATAGTTAGGGAATAGGATGAATTTGATAATGGAAATGATAATCAGCCTCAAGAAGAAGAAAAAACACCATGCAATAAATATCTCAATTTGTGGCTTCCATTCATCACATCCACAGAAAAGGTCAACAGCATAGTCAAGGTATAGTCAATGGTTTGGGGAGACTAATACCAGTCACTTGTTAAAATACCAGGCTTAATTGTTTGACTCGGTAACCTTGCTTCCTTGAATAAAATGAACAGCTGTTGTCATGAACACATTTCATAATGTGTCAGCTGTGCCTGACCTGCACAAGAGCAAGCCTAAAAGGTTTATTGTTAAATACCTTGTGTTAATAAAGGAATAAAGAACTCAATAAAGGAAGCCACAGCCTTCAATTTGCAAGATCTGAGCAAGGCTGTCAAAGATAGGACATTTTGGAGGACTTTCATTCATAGGGTCGCCATGAGTCGGAAGCGACTTGACGGCACTTAACACACACACACACCTTGTGTTAACTGAAGGTTCCCATCTCACATTGAACAGTGGAGGGGGCAGCTGGGGCACTGCAGAGATTATGGTACATCTTCCAAGTGAAATGGGGAGCATTAGCTATTTGCATGAGGTATACTTTACAGATATGTGAAAATGTTAAGGCCCCCCATACATCTATCACTTCACAGAATGTGCAAAACAGAAAGGTTCAGGAGGGTATTTTTACATGGGGATTATAGAATCATAGAGTTGGAAGAGACCACCAGGGTCATCTAGTCCAACCCCCTGCACAATGCAGGAAATTCACAACTGCCTCCCCCCACACACCCTCAGTGACCAGAAGATGGCCAAGATGCCTTCCCTCTCATCATCTGCCTAAGGTCACAGAATCAGCATTGCTGGCAAATGGCCATCTAACCTCTTCTTAAAAACCTCCAGGGAAGGAGAGCTTACCACCTCCCGAGGAAGCCTGTTCCACTGAGGAAATGCTCTAACTGTTAGAAAATTAGATTAGAAAGGCAGTATAATGGAACAGTACAGGCAGTCACTTCTATTGGAGTCTATTGCAATGTATCACTTCCCTTTTTTATTACAACATCTGCTACCATTGTAACCCCTTTTCTTTATGGTATGTCATGCCTTAGACAGTTTGTGTTGCTTTAAACATTTTTTTCATTTTCATTGTTTCCCAGTTCTGTAACCTTAGTCTTACTGCATATATATGGGGGGGGGGGGCAATTTAGGTTGGCACCATGGCATGTGGGAAGAAGAATCAAAGAGTTGGAAGGGACCTCCAGGGTCATCTAGTCCAACCCACTTGCACAACACAGGAAATTCACAACTACCTCCCCCCCCACACACACACACACAAACAGTGACTCCTGCTCCAGTCTCAAAAGATGGCTAAAAAACCTCCAGGATCTCTGGCCAATCTAGCCTGGAGGAAAAATTACTTCTGACCCCAAAGTGGTGATTGGCATTGCCCTGGGCATGTAAGAAAGGGCCACGGGAGCCAAGCATTCCTTCCTGCCCTCCCTCTCATGATCTGCTTAAGTTTACAGAATCAGCATTGCTGTAAGATGGCCATCTAGCCTCTGCTTTAAAACCTTCAAAGAAGAAGAACCCACCACCTCCCGAGGAAGCCTATTCCACTGAGGAACTGTCAGGAAGTTTTCCTAATGTTTCGCTGAAAACTCTTTTGATTTAATTTCAGCCCATTGGTTCTGGTCTGACTTTCTGAGGCAACAGAAAACAACTCTGTACCATCCTCTATATGACAGCCATTCAAGTACTTGAAGATGGTTATCTCTCATGACCTGTCAGTCATCTCACCAGGCTTAACATACCGAGCTCCTTCACCCTCTCCTTATAGAACCCGGTCTCCAGACCCCTCACCATCGTTGTTGCCCTCCTCTGAACATGTTCCACCTTGTCTACAACCTTCTTAAATTGTGCTGTCCAAAACTGAACACAGTACTCTAGGTGAGGTCTAACCAGATCACAGTAAAGCAATACCATCACTTTGCATGATCTGGACACTATACTTCTGTTGATACAACCCAAAATCACATTTGCCTTTTTAGCTACTTCATCACACTGCTGATTCATGTTCAGTGTATGGTCTATTAAGACCCCTAGATCCTTTTCGCGCATACTACTTCCAAGACTAGTCTCCCCATCATATCATTATGCATTTGATTTTTCCAACCTAAATGCAGAACTTTACATTTATCTCTGTTGAAATACATTTTATTAGTTTTAGCCCGGTTTTCCAGCCTGTCAAGATCATCCTGTATCCTGACTTTGTCTTCTACTGTATTTGCTCCCCTTCCCAATTTAATGCCTAAAGAAATGCCCCATTTTGACCCCATTCCTATAGTGGAGAGACAGCATTGTATAGTGGTTAAGAACAGTGGAATTTAATCTTGAGAAACAGATTAGATTCCCCACTCCTCCACATGTAGCCTGCTGGGTGACCTTGGGCTAGGCACAGTTCTCTCAGCCTCACCTACCTCACAAGGTTCCTGTTGTGGGGGAGGGGAGGAAGGTGATTGTAAGACAATTTGAGACACATTAAAGGTAGAGAAAAGCAGGTTATAAATACCAACTCTATTTGATGCTTTTCTTCATTCTTCTGATGTAATTAAACATTATACCATTTAATTAATCCATTTAGCAGCATTTCATTATGTTGGCCTGAATCACATGGATCAGAAGGATGTGGCAGTTAGCTGGCATTGTAATAAAGTGCATAGAATTGACTGGACCGCTTCACAGTGGCAGAATTGACTGTATCACTTCAGAGGTAAATATTACATTTTTTAAAAGTTCCCCTACATTAATAATTCCCTAAAAATTGCAATCTTACACAGCATTCAGTAAGAGAAAATACAATTTCTTTAATTCTTTAATCGTAGGAAGGTTTTACATAGAGAAACATTAAGGGTATGACCCCTCCCCCAGCTGTCTGAAGTGGTAGAGCCCATATTACCATTCCAGAATTCTACCACTTCATTTATTGCAGTTGTAGACAAGATATGAAAGACAATAAAACCTGTTCTATTAGTTGTCAGTATTTCATATTGAGAAGCCAATATATAACTGCAGTCCAAGCTCTGCTCATGACCTGAGTTTGGTCCCGTCGGAAGTCGGTTTCAGGTGGCCGGCTCAAGGTTGACTCAGCCTTCCATCCTACCGAGGTTGGTAAAATGAGGACCCAGCTTGCTGGGGGTAAAGGGAAGATGACTGGGGAAGGCACTGGCAAACCACCCCGTAAACAAAGTCTGCCTAGAAAACGTTGGGATGTGACGTCACCCCATGGGTCAGGAATGACCCGGTGCTTGCACAGGGGACCTTTACCTTTGTACATTAATAATTCCCTGAAAATTGCAATCTTACACAGAATTCAGTAAGAGAGAAACTACAACCATTTCTGCTGATGTGTTAATTCTATAATCGTAGGAAGGTTTTACATAGAGAAACATTAAGGGTATGACCCCTCCCCCAGCTGTCTGAAGTGGTACAGCCCATATTGTGTGTGTGTGAAGTGCCGTCAAGTCGCAGCCGACTTATGGCGACCCCTTATGGGGTTTTCAAGCCCATATTACCATCCCAGAATTCTCATTTATTCCAGTTGTAGACAAGATATGAAAGACAATAAAACCTGTTCTATTTGTTGTCAGTATTTCATATTGAGAAGCCAATATATATCTCTTGCATCCCCCACAAAGTGGTGCCAGTTTGTAGCTCCTGGAAAAAAAGTGCATTAGTTCTACTAATTCAGTTTTCAATCATTTACAATCTCTTTTTTGGACTCCGGAAAATAATTTCTACTCTTGGGGGAGGATCTGTGCAAATTGACTGAAAATTATTATTGTAGCAGTGTTTTCAATCGAAATTGTATGGGAATGGGTAATGGTCAAAGAATGCGTTACAGACTGGGTGAGATGTATGATTATGAAGCTTCACTGAATGATTTAAGACACTTACATGAGCCTATGTTGTTATATCACCTGCGGTTTTGTGGTGGTTTTATTTTAAAATAACACACTTTAACAGTACTGATGGCAATCTTATAGACAATTGGAAACTGGGATGCAGACCAAAGTTGTTAGAGGAAGCAATTGTTTCTTTTAAAATTTATTATTTTCTCAGTGTGAGGACTGACACTGCAATTTTCTTAAACACACATGCAATATATTATGGAGAAAATGTAAGAAAGATTTGTGTCTTTGAAGGTGAGGTGTTAGGCCCAATCGAAATGTGATGTTGGGCAAGCAAGAGTTTACCCGTGCAACACATAGTCATTTAACATCTTCATTTCAAATGGGTTATGTCATCTGCACATATACTGTTCACATACTGGGAATCCAGAGACTGGGCAAGTACTGTGCTGGTATGTTAATATTCCATATAAACAACTGAGTTTAAATTCAGCTGGTAGAAAATTGAAAGACAGTGTCTGTCTCAAGGATGCAGAGGACAAATCTTCCGGACAGAGTGGCCCTTATCTCCTCGCATTCCATGTGCTGATGTCCATATGGACTTTCTCAGTTTGCTAATTGCTATGAAGCTTGTGGAGTGAGCTTAGTAACTTCTCTTTGGTGTCCCCGAGGTTTCTAGCAATCATTTAGCCTCAGCTTTACCTGGAGCACTGTTTGTTCCTGGGTGGAGGGGGAAGTGTAATGGGTGTTCTGGGTAATGGGAGAGCCTGGTATGGCCAATGTTGAATCTGTGCTTTAACACAGGCTTGATAAAGAAACAGGTGGCAGAGTGGGGGAAGGGGACTGTGGCAGCAGAGCTAGGATTGCCAACTCCGGCTGGTGGGATTCCTAGAGATTTGGGAGCAGTGCCTGGGGGTGGAGTTTGGGGAGGGGAGGGCACTCATTGGGGATGTGATGGCATGAAGCCAATCTTCTGAGAGTGTTATTTGCTGTAGTCTGGAGATCACTTGTAATTCTGGGACAACTCCAAGCTCCACCTTGAGATTGATAACCCTAGCGGGGACAGGTGCTCTCATGGAAGGGGCATGTTTTTGCACTTAGTATTCTGATTATTCATTTTGAAGAACATAATCCAGCCTCTTAAATGCACATTAGCAAAAGCCTCATATGCTGACATATTGTTGCAAAAGGGGAGGAGAACTGTGTTTCTATTCATCTGAATGCTATAAAGCTAAACACGCAAGGTCAGTTGTGGCTGTGTCACTGTTAAAAGGAAACAGTAACCATAGATGGGGATCCAGAAAGCACATTTTATATTTGATTGGCAAAAGGTCAGATCCTGATTTATGGCCATTAGCAGCAAGTGTGTGCAGTGGTTGTCCTCTTAGAAGCACCATAACGTCCATCACATAACAATATGATGGTCCAATGAGTGTTCAAAATGCAGACAAATGTGGTAGATCATTTCAGGGTCACCACCGAGCCAGTCCTGAAAACAGACATCAAATTTTGGCAGTGGTGAAAACTAATTTGAACATGGGTGAGTGCTTGTGGTTCAGTTCTTTGATTTATGATGTGTGTTGGCATAATTCATCTGACAGAAGCACAGAGAGCAATCAGTCATAGATAACAGCATTACTGGGTTTTACCAACTGTCCCTGTAGCCAAGAATCCTGCCTTTAAAAATGGGGGAAATTGCCTACAGTCCATGGTGGTTATGAGTAGTCATAATTAGGAAAAAAAACACCAAAAAAAAAAAGGGGGGGAATCCTGATGGAACTCAACCAAGAGAGATTTCCATACAGCTTTGTTAGCTTTGCTGTCCTGGTTCTCTATCCCCCCCACACAAACACTTATACCCCACTTTTTCATAAGAACATAAGAAAGGCCATGCTGGATCAGACCAAGGTCCATCAAGTCCAGCAGTCTGCTCACACAGTGGCCAACCAGGTGCCTCTAGGAAGCCCACAAACAAGAGGCTGCAGCAGCACCATCCTGCCTGTGTTCCACAGCACCCTAAATAATAGGCATGCTCCTCTGATCCTGGAGAGAATAGGGATGCATCATGACTAGTATCCATTTTAGCTAGTAGCCATGAATACCCCTTTCCTCCATGAACATGTCCACTCCCCTCTTAAAGCCTTCCAAGTTGCCAGCCATCACATTTTGGGGCAGGGAGTTCCACAATTTAACTATGCATTGTGTGAAGAAATACTTCCTTTTACCTGTTTTGAATCTGTCACCCTCCAGCTTCAACAGATGACCCCATGTTCTAGTATTATGGGAGAGGGAACCCATATGTGTGGTGTCTTCTTTCTTCATGCAGGGGTAGGAGTGCAAAGGAATATTTCTGGTGACTTCAGATTCAGGTCTATACAAAAAACACTTGTGTTTGTTGTTAGCTTCTATTTTTTGCTATTGCTCATCTAAACCTCTGCAAACACTGGCATCCCAGATACTTTTTCCTAAGTGAATTCCACATAGAAGGCAGGCTATCGAAGCGGACTTTTTCCCTGTGAATCACACATGTTTTGCCTCATAAACAGCAACTAAGTGATCAAATCCAATAAAGCTAAACTCGAGCCTTCCTGTTGCTCTACTGCAACATCCCACTGTGATGGCTTCAGGCCTTGGTTAGAGGGAGTACAAACACTGGCTTACAGAGAGACTGCTAGAAGCTTCACAAGAGGGGAAAAAATAAAGCTCAACTCCCGTACCTCCATTTCCTGCTGCTCCTTTTCAGCTTGAGGCTTGAACGTCTTTTTTTTTTTTTGAGCATTGATTGTGAGTGAGCAGAACTCAAACAATAAAGCACGCACACACACACACACACACACACACACACAAAAGTTCAATGTCAGCTTTAAAACAGGTAAAGATAGCTGACCAGAGGCCACATTTCACAATGAGGACTGGCCTAACTAGTCCAGCACACCCAAGACTGGCAAGCATACAGCTATTGTTCTCATTTTATAAAGGCAAGGATTCATACAGTTCAACAGTCAGACATTTTTATAGTTTTTAATAGTGCAAAGAAGGGCGATCTCATATTTGACTTCCCAATGAACATTAGAAGCACTCAAAATCCCACCAAATTACAGAGAAGCACACCTTTCCCCCCAGGTTCCAGGTTCTGACTTTGTGCTAGGGACAACGGAGGGGACATGGGGTACAAATGGGGGAACTAGTCACGCTGAGGGCATAGGGAGCCAAGTATAGAGCTTCTGGTGTGTGGCTATAAATGTGTTGAACAGAAAGGACAGAAGAAGTCACTATCTCTCAGGGTTGTTGTGAGAAGAAAATGAGGATGACCATGTACATTGACATGATACATGTGTACAGAACTGAGTGGAATAGAATGCATGGCCACATAGAAATAACCAACTATTAACCTATTCATACCAATAGCAAGTCTCAGGATTGGTCATGTGATATGTTGGTTGAGTTTTGTAGATGTCATGGATTTCCAGAAGGAATGTGCATCTGGGGGCTTGCAGTAGTTCTCAGCACCTTTGTGGGTAGGAATGCCAACTCCAGTTTGGGAACTTCCTGAAGATGTGGGGACAGGGCCTAGAGAAGGCAGAATTTGGGGAGAGGAGGGAGCTCAGCAGAGATGTGAAGCCATACAGTGAAGTTCAATTTTCTCCAGGGGATCTGATCTCTATGTTCTGGAAATCAATTGTAATTCTAGGAGAACTCCAGGTGGGGCCTACAGGTTGGCAACCCTACCTGTTGATGCTGTGCTTTGGAGGCACTCAGAAGTCAGAATGCTTCCAAAATCTAGGGATATACCCTCCTTCTGAGAAGTCTTGCCTCATACCCAAGTTTCAAGTTCATGAGTGGATGTTTGAGAAAGATATCTGGCTTCATGTTCCATTTTTGAGATTCTGAGTGTCTCTCAAATGAGCATAATGAAGCCATGGGGGTGGGGGCAAGCCATCTGGTGAGCATTGACAGAGCATATACGCTTCATAAAAATTCATAAAATGTCATAGTCTCCCAATTACCTAGGAAAGCTCCTCACCTCCCTGCAAAGTTTCCCAGACTATTTATTTTATCTTTACAGCGCATTCCTAAAAGGAATGCCCACGCCAGGCTTAGGAGGCAAACTGGCTGCGTTGCCTCCTAAAGAGGTTTCGGCACAGCTGAAACCTCTGCCCGGCGCCAAAAACCTGTGCAACCCTCATAGGGGTTGCATATCTGGCGTATCTTTACAAAAATAAAAGGGGCCGTTCCCGACCCGAAAGTGCTCGGGAGGCCGACTAACGTCGGCCCCGCCCCGCAGCCGGTGCCGTTACACCCCGGGAACCATGCTCGCTTGTAAACTAGCACCCCCATAAATGACATTACATTTTATGAGTATGGGGGTAATGTGACTTCACAAGATGCAGGTGCTTTAAAAGTTTGTTTTTAATATGAGATCAGGCTTTGACATTTTCTATATGCTTGGCAGGGAGCTGCACAGCTGGCAAAACCATACTTTAAGAGCAAAATGTACCTTCTCAGAACTGTCAAAGGATTAAAAAAATGTTTCTGGCTTTTTCAAACTGAAATATCAAAGAGTTGGATTTAATTTATTTTATTTTATTGCAGAGGTATGAACAATTCATCTCTGAGCTTAATAAGGCTGAACCTAATTAAATTTAAATACATTCAGTGGATGAAAGGCACATTACATGAAACCAAGCAACTGAACCTGAACCAAATAAAAGACATCTAAATTAAGTGGCTGAAGGGCAGCTCTGCTCATCCCTAAACACTAGTATCTACTTACTAAGTCTCTTTCTACCATGTACATCAAAGATACTAGATTGCAGCCAAACTCAGACAGGCAAAGGCAGACATCTCTGACTAAATCAAGACAAGAGATAGAGGATTTTGCTGGAATTCTTAAAAAGAAATCCATATTACAACTATGTTAGTGCACCATCAGGAGTAACATTGCTTTAATTAATGTCAAGTGAATTGCTGATGAGCGAACACTTGTTTTAGTCTCCCCAAAATCTCTTTAGTAATTGTCAGCCCACAGAAGTGCAATTGCTAAAATATGACATCTAACTGTGGCAGTGAAGCAGACCAGCTTAAGATGAGAAGTTTAAACTGTCACAGATTTCACTGGGAGACATTTCAGTGTGAGATCAATGAAACTGAAAAGCACTGGCTGGATTGTTTCCAGTGGTTTACAACACCTAAAGCACGAACTGATAGTTGGTGAGTATCATAGGTGGATTGTAGGAGGGTGGGACATAGCCCTGCCCTCATGCTGGCTTGGAAGCGAGAGGGAAGGGGGTTAAGCAGCCACTCTGGTCCTCTCTCTTCTCTCTCTGCTTCTCTCTGTCTCTATCTCTGTCTCTCCTCTCTTCCTCATCTTAACTCAGGAGCAACAGCCTAGCTTGTCCTTATAGGCCTGATCTCTCCCACATTTAAAGACAGGCTTCCAAGCTGCACATTCCTGCCACTGCCCTCATCCTCTCCAGACAGCAGGTCTCCTGGGATGGGGCAGGGGCTACCATGTTGGCACGTATAATCTTCCTTCAAGCTAGGACTCTCCAATCCAGAGAAAACACCACTTCCTACAGCCACTGTTCAGCCAACTTCTGCCCCACTGATAGGGTTGCTAGCTCCGAGTTGGGAAATACCAGGAGATTTTTGAGGCGGAGCATGAGAAGAATGGGGTTCGGGGCAGGGGGGGACTTCAGTGCCATAGAGTCCAATTGCCAAAGCTGCCATTTTCTCCAGGTGAACTGATCTCTGTCTGCTGGAGATCAGTTGTAAAAGCAGGTGATCTCCAGCTAGTACCTGGAGGTTGGCAACCCAACCCAGTTGTGAGGGCAGTCTGGAGTTAAAGGGTGAGGGTGGCATGGAGCAAACCTGTGTTGTGGCCTGCATACTAAAACATAGGACAGGACAGAGTGATCACTGAGGAAATACCAAACCAAACAAAAAAGTCTGCACCCCTTCGCAGAATATGGCAACAGAGGGAGACAGATGAGTCTACTTGGGAAAAGAGTTCCAGAGTTTTGGTGCCACTACCTAGAAGGCTCTCTGGAAGGTTATCACCCACCTAATCTCAGAAGGTGGGAGCACCTGAAGCATGGCCTTGGAAGATGCCTGCAGTGGTTGGGTAGGTTCGTTACAGATTAGGCAGTCATTCAAGTATGTTGGTCCCAGGCCACATAGAATTTTAAAGGTTGACAGCACCTTGAATTGCCCCAGGCCTCATAGGATTTTAAAGGTTGACAGCACCTTGAATTGTCCCTGGAAACAAACTGGGAGTCTGTGTAGATAGGCCAATGCTGGAGTGATGTGGTCCCTACAACCCACTCCAATCAACATCCTGGCTGCAGCATTGTCCACCAATTGAAGTATCCAAACACTTTTTAAGGATAATCCACATACAGCACATTGCAGTAATCTAATAATGAGATACTATGCCAGACAAGTAGGTTGCTGTTAGTAGGGTACTAACTATGCTGTTAGTAAAAGATGGAAGAGTACAAAGATCCAACATATGGTTGATACTATGAAAATGATACTACATTGTGGTTGCCTACAGATACAAGAGAAACAGTGCTATATCTAATACCAAAAAACAAGTCATACAGTTTAGACTGAGTATAGGTACACACACCCTCAAACATCATCTTGTTTTATTAATTAATTATTCTGTATGGTTTTAATAGTTTTAATGGATGATATTTTATGGTCTTTATGTATTTTGTATTGATTTGTTGTTACCCACCCTGAGCCCAGCCTTGGCCAGGGACTGAGGCAAGATACAAATCTAAATAAATAAATAATTTCTGGGGGGCATTATAAACTTCAAGGACATGTATGCAATATAGGCTCTGGGGCAGGAATGCACCTTTCTGCTTATGAAAATGTGTAATGAGTATTCATGGTGGCACTGAATGAAATACTAACATTAATTATAATTTTAAAATTGCATCTGTATTTAGAGTACAATTATCTGAATACTAGCACAATGCTACAAGTTTCATAAAGGAATTTTCATGGGATTGCCTTCCAAGCAGATGGAGACATAGCAGCCACCAATCCCACAACACCAAGAAGGAGATGTAAGGGGAAAAACAATTTATTTTCAGATCAGATACCTGCTGCTTCCAATTTAGATACTGGATAAACTATGAGCAATGAAAACAGCAGAGTGCTATGTATGAAGTGTTTCCCCACCCCCTAACTTCCTAAATTTTAAGAATCAGCTCTTTCTGTGCATGTCTAACTAGAACCCCATCTGTTTGTTTGTTTTTGTGTGGGGTGGGGGTTGCTTACCAGGGGTCAAATGCAAAATAGAAAATGTGAATACTACCAAAAGATAAGAACAGGGAGGTAGAATGCTTCCAAGAAACTGCAGTCACCCTCTGGGGAAGAAATTCGATTTGCACACTTAGAAGAAGGGGGTGGAAAGGGACTCAAATAGTCTAGGATTGAGGTCAATGAGGCCTGAGTGAATGTCACCTGCTGAGGAAGAAATCAGCTTAGAACACCCAAAGTAAATCAACAGAGAGAAATAGGTTGGGGAGCATAATCTGTTATTCACCTCTGTTAAGAAATGCTGCCTCTGCGCTCGTGGAAAGATATCAATACCTAAAATAGAGGAGGAGAATCAGTTGCATGCAACCATGGGTGCTTTCAACAGTTATACCTTATCATGCCTACTTCCTCAGTAAAAAGAACGAAGTTGTCTATATGACTGGGTAAACAAATTATGATTGTAAGAAACTCCAAGATCAATCAGACAATTTGGTAATTAACAGGCAACAGGAAAAAGCTCTTTGCAAACTGAAAGCATGCAGCATCCCTAAAATTCAGACATGTTATTAGAAAAATTCTTGTCATCATGATAAATACGGCAGAATCCAAGAGAAACAGAGAATGATAAACCACATATAAAGATATATCTTCACTTGTCTTCAGGAATTTCATAACCCAGATATTTTTTCCCACTTGTATTGAAACGAGCATTTAGGTACACTGGCTGTTTGACATAAAATCTCTAGAATTTTGGAAAGTATTATCCTCAGGCCTGAATTCATGCATCTAAACAGGAAGCTCCTAAATTGAAATATTCAAACTATTTAATATTACCATTGCTTATTTGATAGACTTCTTGAAAGCCAATGATAATATTGCCTGTTATCAAGTGATTAGATAAGTCTTTATTGTACATTTCCCAAGTTCCTAAGCTGACAAAACATTTCTTCATAGTGTAAGGGTTGTTTTTAGGTATACGTGCTGTGATATTTGTATGTGTAGAACTAAAAGATGCTGATCTTTTAGTTATAACGTGCCCTATGACTAGGGACCAGGACTGTCTGTTCCTGCATAAATCTGCTCATTGTTAAAACCATCTTTAGTGTTTCTTCTCCAGGTGCCCCCACCCCACCCCCGGTATCAAAGAAAAGGTGGGTGATGACCTGAAATAGGGTCTTTCTGCAATGGTGGTCCAGCTATGGAAAATTCTTCCCATCAAAGCTTGCTTGGGAAATTCTCTATAGGGTTTTAGGTCACAGATTAATGTTGTTAGGGTTGTTGATATACTCCTTAATTGTTTTTTAATGGTTTTAATGTGGTTCATCATTATTGCCTAGTGAAGCAAAAGCAAAACACCCAGCTTCCTTAGCTTAATGGTTTACTATTTAAAACAGACTCTTCAGGACAGATAACTTGGTTTGAAAAAGGAAATATGACAATACTTAACTTGCTGTTCTGTGTCCACTCAGCCCAAGATTATCTTGGACTGGTTCTGAACAGTTGTACAGCCCAGTAACCCCGCTACTAACAGCAAGTGAAGCTGTTTTCTCCTATGTCTCCTGCTGGCATTGCAGTTTTAAAGATGCAGTACGTATCAATGATGATATTATTTTGTTAGTTATGCTGTCCTGTATTTTTCCAAAGAGGATGCCTTGTAAACTTTGGGCTGTGGGGCAGAACTGCTTGTAATGATTGGACAGATAAATAAACAAATGTAAGTTGTGGATATGCTTGAAAACAAATATATCATATACATTCCAGGAAGCCAGAATTAGCTGTGGCTCATAGTGAGTGGCAAATCCAGATTTGTTGCTATGTGAAACATGAATGGCTGAACAGATTTTGGGGGGGGGACCCAAGTCCCAACAGGGTGGGGGGAAAAACAGGTGGCATGCATACCGTAAAAGGTTTTGAACATTTGTTCAATGCTAGAGCTAAATAATGCATTCCACTTCTATATAGTGGCAACATTATTTACTGTTGGAAAGGAAATATCCTAATTTCATTCTAATGGAGGATGCAGAATAAAAATGAAAAAGAACTTGATATTGCTATTTTAAAGGACTGTGAAATACAACTTAAAATCACTGTATCTGTCCTATATACATTTTCACCATGTTTCATAAAATGTAGAGAAAGCAATTTAGTAGAAACAATCTGGAATCACTCCCTAGTGATTCTGTACAAACAACCATTTGGCAACCCCTGATGAGGAGCTAAGGTTTTCTACCAGTGATTATATACGCTGATGTGAAATGAGGGACCAGTAGATATGGGAGTCAATTAATAGTGTCACCAAATTCTGTCTTGGTACACACTCATAATGGTACCCTAATCAAAAGGCATCTCCCCAAGAAGTTCTTCTCTGGCTCGGAATGTAAAATTACATTCTATGAACAGGCAATGAGCATTCACCAGACCAGCTGCTGTGCTTCCTAAGTGCATGCACAGTTCTTTAAAGCAAAGTACCTATTCTCATCAAGATTGTTGTGCCCAGGCAATCCAACCAAGCTGCCTTCAGTTTGGTGAGTCTCCGTTTGGGTCCATCATTCTCTTCACTGTTCTGCAGAAATATTTTATGCTGCTGTCCCCTATCTAGATGTAAAATCTTTGTTTTTATTTTTTTAAAAAAATGTATGTGGGGGGGATGCTCAAATGCCTGCTGGTTTGGTTCATATCCTGTTCACTAGTGGCGATCAGGCAGCCGATTAATTGTCAGGCTGTTTGACTACTTGCAACTTGTTCATGTCTGTTTACAGGAACAGGATACTTGCAGCCATCAGAACCCAGATGCCAGCTGATGAGAAATCAGGTGGGAGTCAGTTTATTATCTGCCATTGAGGAGATTTTGCTGTGCATTCTGCAATGTACTGGGGTGGGGGGTCAGGAACCAACTCTCATCTTATTGCGGCTATCAGCTGAATGTTGGGTTCCTCTTATATCCCAGTCTGGAAATTTTAGCTCATCCAAGCCTTGCTGAGATACATCAGATTGGTGTTTGGGGGAAGGGGAGGAATGGTAAGAAGCCATGACAGTAAAATTCTGGTTACGCCTCCACTTTAAGACAGATTCCTCTTCCCTTATCTATTATATGCTCATGGAGTCACGTGGTTCTAAGTGGCTTCAACATAGTAAGAGCAAAATTAAATCTATTGGCTTTAACTTCGACTCTTTGCTTATGCTTACTGAGGCAGAAGCTTTTCGAAGGATAAAATGCAGACTCTTAGATATAGGACTTCAAGACCTAAATAGCCCTGCTAATAAAACATGCTCCCCATCAAATTTAGGGGTCTCTTTTGACTGTTATCGGCCCTCCCCATACTTATCTCACCTGTGTGATCCTTCTCAACCTAGAGCCATTTCTCTGGCCAGATTTAATGTTTTGCCATCTGCATTACTCAAAGGTAGATTTCAGAATGGTAAGAAGCCAGAAGATGCACCTTCACTTCTCCCAACCCCAAATTGCCAGCTTGAGCTTGTAGAGAAAATAAGAAAATGTCTCCTTTTTGTTGTAGCCACAGCTGTAGAATTTGGGTAAAGGAAAAAAAAGTGATAGTTCTTTACTCTCTACCTGAAACAGAGAGCTTGGGCTGATGAAAAACAGGAGTGATCTGCTCGTATCCTATGAAGCACAAGCTTAGAGCTTGGGGAGAGGAAAGATAAGCAATCAGCTGCTCCCCACCCCCCACGCACACAACACATACATTGAGAGTTTGGGCTGAGAATCGGAGCAGATTCCTCAACCCCAAACTGAGAGCTTGCGATGCAGGAGAACAGGAACATGATTCTTCTGTCATTTGCAGCCCAAACTCTCAGAGTGGGATGGAGGGAAGAAGAAGATCACTTCTTCACCCCACACCCAAGCTGTCAGCTACAGGAGAACAGGCACAATCTTCTACTATTCTCTCCCGCCACCTTTCTCATTTGCGGAATTCTAGGCGACTTACAATATTAATAAAACATTATTTTAAAAAGCACAATAAAAACAACAATTATAAAACCCATTAAAAAGTCACAGTTTAAAAACTCCATACTCTAATAGAGTATGTGACTGCGGTGCAGGTAGTGTGGACGCGCTGTCGGGCTGTAGGCAGAAAGCAAGGGCCAGAGGCTCAAAGTGTAGTCTGGGAAGCAGTTCAAGGTCATACATGATCCATATAGAGTTCAAGATACCAATGCAGACAAGGGCAGTTCAAGGTGTGAGTCAGGGTCATAAGTCAGGATACCTGGAATCTGAAGTGTAGAAGGGAGGTTGGTGACGAGTTGCTTGCACAACAGCCAAGCCTGCTTGATGACTTAAGTAGGCCTGAGGGGAACCAGCTCTGTTGCTTGTTATCCCATCTCAGCCTTCACTGCCTGCTAAAGCTCATTAATCTTGTCACTGTCAGCAGGGAGTGCGCCTCACTGGGCCTGCAGTCTAGCACTCCTTGTTTACTCATGTAGCTGCGCCCTGAGGTTCCTGTGCCTCTTCTTCAGTGGATTTGGGGGGCTCTCTGGTGGCACTGCCTGTGGCTGGATCTCTGACACAGGTGAGTTTCCTGGGCTGGGTGGCTGTAGATACCGGGAGGATTCATCTGCCTGAGGCTGCTCTGCCTATGATTGCTCAGCCTGTTGCTGCTCCTCTCTTTCATAGCCTTCAGCTTCAAGATCTTTGTTGTCTCAGGAAGCCCCAGCAGGCTGACACACGCTGTATCACATGACCTTTGAATGCAACTATTTTACTGAGTCTAGAAATCTTTTAATTTTTCCTTTGCTCCAAAATATAGACTGTCCTGGGTCACCCTCCCGCCCGGGCTCCCGGGCCGTCCCGACCACCCCAGACCCCAGCAACAGCCCCCGAGGGGGGGGAAGGGCCCGGGAAACCCCACTCACCGGGGAAGGAGTTGGGAGGAGTGGGAATCAGAGGCAGGCCCGAGCCTCCTCCCCGTGCCCCGGCGAATGGGCTGGAAGCCCCCGCGACTGCCGACGGCCCCGCTCGTCAGCTGGCGAGCGGGGGAAGAGGCATGGGCTGACCCCGCCCAGCAATCGGGGCACAGCGACAGCCACAGCGCTGTGAGGCCCCTGGGCCGGTCGGCAAGCCGGGGCCCCAGGAAGGCTCCCGAAACCCCACCCATCAGCTGGCAGGCGGGGGGGAGCGCAACAGGGGAAGGAGGCCCCAGGGTGGCAACCGGGCCAATGCGGCTCCCACCCCAGTGGCCGTGGGGAGGCAATGGATGGGATGGTGGATGGATCAGGCGCGGAGGAGAAGCGCCTGAAGGGAAGACCCGCCCAGAGCACGACCGGCTCAGGGCGGGCGGAAGAGCCAGGGCCGGGCAGAGACTGGGGCCGTGCCCACTGGAAGGACTCTCCTGGCAGGGGAAGGAAGAGGAAAGAGAGAGGGGTCATTTGTAGCCTCAGGTCGAGGCAAGCGGAGCACAGGTGGCGGGGTATAAAGCAGCATGGGTGGAGGCCAATGAGGATGGCTGGTGAATTACGCTCCCTGCTTCTAGAGAGCTAGAAAGCTGGCCAGCTCAGGGGAGGAAGGTTCGTCTTCCTCCTCTGAGTGGTCTGAGGCCGAGGAAACCCTACTTGCAAGGGGTTGGGCTCAGCCAGGCGGTGCCTCGACAGGGGAAGTCTCGCTCGAAGGTGCAGCGGCACCAGCAGGGGTGCGACATTGACCATGCAACGACATTTCCTCTTTTATTAGAATAGTAGACCTATCACTCTTTCAGTTGCAAAATTTTATGCCCTTGTGATTGATTTTTGCAGGCGTTCAGATGTGGTCTAGGGTTTCAAAATATATTTTAGTAATCTGCTTAAAACTAATAAATTAAGAAGCAGTATGAGGGGGAGAGAGAGAGAGAGAGAGAGATGTTGAAGAGGTACTATTAGATTTATATATAAAACCTTTCACCTTAACACTTTGTGGTTGACGCCATCTACTGTGGCAGCCATTTTGTGATTGTGCCCACTGCCCTGTGTCAGAATTCCAAAGGTGCCTGCAGACTCAAAAAGGTTGGGGACCCCTGTAGTAGTAGATCATGGTCCCTTTTTCCAAAATATCATTATAAAAACATTTCAGTACATTCCTTACTTTATCCAAAATATCATCCCTCTCCAATGAGTAGTAAATTGAGTTTCACAGAGGAATCAACTTTCTACCCTGACAAAGGCCAAACCATGTTCGAAGCAGCAACTGGAATGCAAAAGGCATTATTAGCCCCCTGAGCCACACAATTTTCCTTTTAGAGTTTTTCAAAGGAAGGTACTCAAGGGATAAATTTGGGCTATGGTTTCTAAATAACTGTTAAACAAATGATACTTCTGATGAATCTATTGATGTACTGTGAGATAAAACATTTTCAAGGATTTTATAGCATTCACTGAGTTTTATTTAAGAGGCTTTTTCTTTCTTTCTTTCTTTCTTTCTTTCTTTCTTTCTTTCTTTCTTTCTTTCTTTCTTTCTTTCTTTCTTTCTTTCTTTCTTTCTTTCTTTCTTTTCCATAAATACTTCCATTCTACAGAAGGTGGTTAGGAGGCTGAGCTCTTGGGAGCAACTGAGAAGGCAACAGACAAAGGCAGTATTTCCCTTAGGCAGCAAGGTATCCTTCAGGAAGTCGGAATCCAACACGCACTCAAAAGCCAAGATCAGAGGCAAATTGTGCTTTACAGCACCATGGATAGCTCCCAAGAAACATACAACTTGCTCTGAAAGATTCCAAAACTTGATTAAACTCTTATATTCCATATTAGCCTGACCACTGTTTCCAACCTTCACCTCTTTTCTAAGGTGTGAGGGTTTTAAAGGGTTTGCTTGGAGCCTTGTAGTTTATTGCTGTCCACTTCTTTCCAGTTACATCAGCCATTATCTTCTCTCCTGTCATTATTCTTCTCTCCTGGCGGAAACTCTCTGTACCTAGTCAGACAAAACCAAACCATCAAATAGCCACTCCTCTATCACCAATTCCATATTCCAGCTGATGAACAAGAATAAAGTGGTCAGCTGTATCAAAGGCCACTGAAAAGTCCAACAATATCAACAAGGATAACTGATCCTTGTCTGGGTTTAAACAACAATTGGCCAGCCATGCAACCAATGGTGTTTCTGTTCCAAAGGGGACACTTTTTTTTTTAATTCTAATAATAGCACAGTAAGGTAATATCTTCTTTCTCACAAAGCTCCATCCTGAATTGTGGCTGCACATGCATGCAAATTCCTTTTTATAGTCTGCTCGTGCCCAAAGAATTATGAAGTCCTGTCTGGATTATGTACTCACTGTACAGATTTCAGGACACAACTCTTTCTCAGCCTCAGATCCTCACCCACATCATGGGGTCTAACGTATGATCAGATAGAATCATAGAATCATAGAGTTGGAAGGGACCACCAGGGCCATCGTCCAACCCCCTGCACAATGCAGGAAATTTACAACTACCTCCCCCCTCCACACCCCTAGTCACCAGAAGATGGCCAAGATGCCCTCCCTCTCATCATCTGCCTAAGGTCACAGAATCAGCATTGCTGACAGATGGCCATCTAACCTCTTCTTAAAAACCTCCAGGGAAGGAGAGCTTACCACCTCCTGAGGAAGCCTGTTCCACTGAGGAACCGCTCTAACTGTTAGAAAGTTCTTTCTAATGTCTAGACGGAAACTCTTTTGATTTAATTTCAACCCGTTGGTTCTGGTCCAACCTTCTTGAGCAACAGAAAACAACTCGGCACCCTCCTCTATATGACAGCCCTTCAAGTAATTGAACATGGTTATCATATCCCCTCTCAGTCTTCTCCTCTTCAGGCTAAACATACCCTGCTCCTTCAACCTTTCCTCATAGGACTTGGTCTCCAGACCCCTCACCATCTTTGTTGCCCTTCTCTGGACACGTTCCAGTTTGTCTACATCTTTCTTAAATTGTGGTGCCCAAAACTGAACACAGTACTCTAGTTGAGGTCTAACCAGAGCAGAGAAAAGTGATAACATCACTTTGCGTGATCTGGACACTATACTTCTGTTGATGCAGCCCAAGACTGCGTTTGCCTTTTTAGTTCCAGCATCACACTGCTGACTCATGTTCAGTGTTTGGTCTACTAAGACCCCAAGATCCTTTTCACACACACTACTGCTCAAACAAGTCTCCCCCATCCTATAATTATGCATTTGATTTTTCCTACCTAAATGCAGAACTTTACATTTGTCTTTGTTGAAGTGCATTTTATTAGTTCTAGCCCATTTCTCCAGCCTGTCAAGATCATCCTGCATCTTGGCTCTGTCTTCTACCGTATTTGCTACCCCTCCCAATTTAGTATCATCTGCAAATTTAATAAGCATCCCCTCTATTCCTTCATCCAAATCATTTATAAAGATGTTGAACAACACAGGGCCCAGCACAGATCCCTGAGGAACTCCACTAGTCACTTCTCTCCAAGTGGACGAGGAACCATTAACTAGCACTCTTTGGGTACGATCTGTCAACCAGTTGCAGATCCATCTAACAATAATAGGATGTAACCCACATTTTCCCAATTTGTCAACTAGAATACTATGTGGAACCTTATCAAAAGCCTTACTGAAATCTAGATAAACTATGCCTACAGCATTCCCCTGATCCAGCAAGGTAGTAACTTTCTCAAAAAAGGAGATTAGATTAGTCTGACATGACTTATTCTTGAGAAACCCATGCTGGCTCTTAGTGATCAGATCCATCCTTTCTAAATGCTCAAGGATGATGATTTGTTTGATGATTGTTTGATGATTTGTTCGAATACATTTCCTGGTATAGAAGTCAAGCTGATGGGTCGGTAGTTACCTGGATCTTCCTTTTTCCCCTTCTTGAAGATGAGGACAACATTTGCCTGACTCCAATCTTCTGGCACCTCACCTGTTCGCCAAGACTTTTCAAAAATAATGGACAGAGGTTCCAAAATTACATCTGCAAGTTCTTTGAGTACTCTTGGGTGCAATTCATCTGGCCCAGAGGATTTTGTTTCATTTAAAGAAACCAGGTGTTTGTGCACTACCCCAACGCCAATTCTAGGCTGCAAATCCCTTCCCTCATCACATGTTCTGTTTATGCCATGTTGAGCACCACTTCCCTCATGAGAAAAAACTGAGGAGAAGTAGGAATTGAGTAGTTCTGCCCTCTCTTCATCTCCTGTTACAATTTCACTTTCCGGTCCACGCAATGGGCTTATCTTGTCCTTGTTCCTTACTCTTACTCTGTACATGTTGCGTTTAGCATCTCTCCCTAGCTTCATACTGAGCTTTAGCTTTCCTAACACTCTCCCTACAAGCACTAGTTATTTGCTTATATTCCTCTTTGGTTATAAGGCCCTCCTTCCACTTCCTAAATGAGTCTTTTTTATTTCTCAACTCTTTAAAAAGCTGTTTATGGAGCCACCCTGGCCTCTTTAGGCTCCTCCCATTTTTCCTTCTCATAGGAATGGTTTGGGATTGCGCCTTCAGTATTTTATTTTTAAGAAATGCCCACCCTTCTTGAACTCCCTTCTGCTTAAGTATTTCTGACCATGGGATTCTACCTAGCATACGTTTAAGTTTGTTAAAATTTGCTCTTTTGAAGTCCAACCTACATGTCTGACTACGTACAGGTTTTCCTCTCCCCAAGATTGTAAATTCCAAGAGTAGGTGGTCACTACTACCCAGGGTGCCTACTACTTTAACCTCATCGACCAGTTCTTCCCTGTTAGTGAGAATCAAATCTAAGATAGCAGACCCCCTTGTTTCCCTGTCCATGATGTAAATGAAGTGCTTTGATGTAAATGAAGTGCTTTGAACACTCAAAGGGCTATATAAATACATAATGTTGGTGGAGGTGGTTGTAGTAGTAACAGCAGAAGTACAGCTGAATTTTAAAAGAGGAAACTTTAAAAGTTTCTTTTTAAAATGATGACAAAGTAATGTAATGCCTTACAATCTTGCACAGGCATCTAATCTTTTATAGCATAAAATAGGAAATAAATCAGTTCACACTTACAAGAAGACAACTCCAAATTTTATTAAACTTAAAAACATCCAGCGTCCATAAGTTTCAAACTACATTCTTCTTTGAGGATGGTAAAAATCACATGTATATATTGATTTATTAAAATGTTCCATCTCATTAAAATAAGGGGGGGGGGGCTGAAAGTACAGGAAGCTGATGTACTCCACCAGTTTATACACCAACATCTCTTTCAGATAAGTTGGTGGAGCACTCTGGTGGTACTGGTCCCTGACCAGGTGCTAATATGGGAAGGTTATGGAGCAATGCCAGTGCAAACTGCTGTGCTGGCGGGGAAAGGGGAAAACCCAGGGGTGTGACAGGAGTTAGTTGACTGCAGCTGCCATTGTCTGGTTTGATGGGTGTTCCCAGGGTTGCTGTAGACTCCAGCATGCTCACTATGCTATCTGTACTTTGCAAAGACATGTGTTTTGTTATTTCTCTATGTGAAGTGTTCATAGCAGACAGATCAGAGGCTCTGCTTTTGTGTCGGTGGCTGGCCGTTACCACTGTGGATTGTGCTATGAGAGATTAAATTTAAAATGCTTCTCTACTCCTGAGGAAAGAAACAGAAAGCTTGACACATCTTACTTTAATCTCCAGATGGTGGGATTGGCTTCTTTATTCCAGAACCAAGACCAAAATAGGAGCATTAGCCTGTGTTTAAGATGTGTGCTGTTACAGTAGACATATCTTCACTGCTAGTTGTAATGCTAATTTCCCTTAACCTGGATAGTTTAGGTTAGCCTAATCTCATCAGATCTCAGAAGTTAAGCAGGATCAGCCCTGGTTAGTATTTGGATGGGAGACCACCAAGCCAGTCTAAGGTTGCTACGCAGAGGCAGATAATGGCAAACCACCTCTGAACTACTCTTGCTTTGAAAACCCTGTGGGGTCATCATAAGTCAGGTGTGACTTGATGGCAAAAACAAACAAACACCAGTTTAATAACATGGTTTCCAAATGTCTCGCCAATTATTATAATTTTGTAATTATACAAAACCCCATCACCTTATCTAATTCAGACCCCATCACCTTATCTAATTTCCCTTTTTTAAAAGGTTTCTGGAGTAAGATCAGAGGAGACAAAGATAATTGAACTGTTTAGGCCTGTAATATTAAAACGTAGATCAAATCTTTAGTGAAAAGTAGTCCCCAAGCACCGGATCTTTACTGACCCATGGGGTGACATCACATCACGACGTTTACTAGGCAGGCTATGTGTTATGGGATGGTTTGCCATTACGGTCCTCCATCATCTACACTTTACCCCCAGCAAACTGAGTACTCATTTTACCAACCTTGGAAGGATGGAAGGCTGAGTCAATCTTGACCTGGGTATCTGAAATCTATTTCTGTCGAGATCGAACTCAGGTCGTGAGCAGAGCTTTCACTGCAAGGTCACAGCTCTGAAGTTTGAGTCTGGATCCAATTATTCCTCACCTCACATCAAGATTCTGTTTTTCTTAAAGCTACTGAAATCACAGAATGCTTGTCTAGTTTGATTAAAGATCCTACTAGAAGAGTCTGGGAGATCTATGACTGGATCCTCACAGTGTCTTTAAAATGCTAGTACTCCAGAATTCAGTTCTATGAGAGTTACTGGGAAAAGTGGTTTTACTCCCTCATATGTAGTTTTCCCAATTAAAACTGACACCCATTTACTTGCTCGATGCTGATTAGCCACTCAAAGGAAGGAGATGCCAAAGAGTGCAGCACATCTTTTTTTCTCCTTTGTGTGGTAATAACTACATGTTGACGAGGTAAGTTTCAATTGGCAAAGCCACACGAAGCCAGAGTTTAATCCTCTCTTCATTTTTCACCCCACACATATAGCTCTAGTCAGAATTGGCTTCCAGTGCACTTTCTATTTTTTTTTTTTTTAATGGGATGATGAATCAAGGATCTTCTAATGTCTGTTTTAACCCTAATGTGATAGTAGGAAGGTCTGCAACCTGAAAACCATAGTCTCAAGCTTTCACAGTACATTAGAAACATTCTATTGTTTCATGCACTATCCTTTTTTTTTTCATTCTCTATCTCACTGGGAACAGATATTTTCGAAATGGGGACTGATTATATTCCCGTGAAGCAGATAGCAACACATAGCATGTGCTGTTAGATTAATGTTCCATAAAGCAAGCAGCTAGAAGGATGCTATTTTGGTAGTGCATCAAATGATGACCGCACTTGCAGGACTTTTTAACAACTGTTCTTTCACCTCTATGCTTTCACCTCTATGCTACCTCCACTTCAGGGTGCTTCCTCTTAAATTTAATACAAATGGATTGTAATGGTATGTAGGTTAAGAAAGAGAGACTTAGTGAGCAGAGCTAATACATTTTAATCGACCTGAAACAGGGGCAACTAAGTGCCCATGCCATTTGGGCTAAAATATATGCAGTAGAAAGTTGAGCAAAAATTAATTTTTAGCATTGATTGGACATAGCATAAGCTCTTTTTTGTTTCATTGCCATGGTGGAGGGGGGAGATAATTTTCAGTTAGTCAATTGCTAACATCTTATCTCACTGTGTAATGACAGAAATTAATGGGATAAAAGTACTGCATTCAAAGACAAATTATCATTTCACTGATCTACTTCTACCAGTGCCAATTCCCTGTGCTCCCATTAAAAGCTTTAGAGCAGTAGAAAAGTGCTAGTTAACTAAAATTGCGTTTCCTTTCTTAGACCACAAGATTTCCTTTTATTCTGTCAGTTATGCCCTTGTGTAAATTCCAGCTTTCTGAAGCTGTTTTTGGGATCATGTGTTATGTATTTTGGCATTGTTGCATGCCTGGATTTCTTCCATGGTACTTTAATTTTGTGGTTCAGTGAGTATAAGTCGGAGTTCTCCATAAGGACTTGTACTTAAAACACCAAGGGATATATATTGTTTCCTAAAACAGCTGATGCTATGTTCATAATGGTTGTGACTGGCCACAGTCAACAAAGGGTCTTTGTTGCCTCACAGAAAACTTATCAAACAAGAAATTCATTTCAGAAAGCAAAGGGAAAAAACTAACCCTTCAATAAAATAACTTCAATACGCTAAAAAAAAGACATAAAAATTCACAAAAATAAGTTTTTCTGTTTAACTTCATGAACAGATACACTTTTGATGGGCTAGTCAAACTTGATGGAGACAAAAAATTCATCTGCCTTTGATACAGACAGAAATTGCTGAGTTATTTATATGGTAGCAGTTCACAGATCTGGATATTCAGATTCCATCATGGGTACAACTTAAACCCAGGCTGCGAACAACTGAGGAAGAGTGGGATCATGGGTAAGGTTGGAGAAGCTGAAGTTTATTCTTTCAGTCTGCTGAGAGACACTAATTTGAGTAGTAGCAATTTATTTAGTATGTTGGGGGGGAAATACCATACCCAGCCATTCCAACAATATAAATGTTAGAAATCCTTAATGATTCAGAGCATTATATGATGACATATAGTAGGAACAGGCAACTTGGTAGCAAATGAGCTACAATGCCACTAGTGATTCCTTCCTGTAAGGGGTTGGCTATGTGAGCAGACATTGCTGGTAGCCCATGTCAGAGACATTCCCCAGATGCAATCACATTTGAAGCAGTCAGTGGGAGTAGGCTGGAGGAGTAGGGTCCTATCACATCCTTCCACGTCCAATTTATTTACTCAGTGAGCTGTTTGATGGGAAGGGAATGGGGATGAAGGAAGTTGTTGGGGAAGAAATTATGGGTATTGTTTCAGTTCAGTGTCTGGCATCCAATTGGCCTGCTGGCCAATTTGTAGTGAAATCCGAAGTGAAGATACTCCAATCTAAGCTTATTGACAATTAGTATACAGTGTTATTTAATGTGACTGTCAACGTAAATTGGACCAAGTCTTGAACCCAAATGCTAAGCAGAGATTGTACACAGCCTTCACAAAGATGTGTGGCTACATCATAGGAAGAAGTTACGCTTGTACTGTCCATCAAAAGTGGAAAAGAGTAAAGATTTAATGCAAAAAAACTGTTCTCATCTCAACATGGTTTCATCCATCCATCATTGAACAATCAATTCTGTTATTCTTTGACTGCCCCAGAACTCTAATTAAAGGACCACTTCCACAGAAAATATCTGCAGGGTGCCTCTTTGTTCCTTGGCTGATATGTGATAGCTAGTGTTAATACAATAATAATTTAAAAATCTGTGCAGTTATCCTGAAGGCATTTTTAACTCCATAAGGATCTGCCAGTACTGAATAGTAGTACAAATCCTCCAAAATGTCCTATAATTAACAGCTTTGTTCAGGTCTTGCAAACTGAGGGCTGTGGCTTCCTTTATAGAGTCAATCCCTCTCATGTTGGGTCTTCCTCTTTTCCTACTGCCTTCAGTTTTCCTAGCATTATGGTCTTTTCCAGTGAGTCTTCTCATAATGTGACCAAAGTATGATAGCCTCAGTTTAGTCATTTTAGGGACAATTCAGGCTTGATTTGATCTAGAACTTGCTTATTTGTCTTTTTGGGTGGTCCATGACATCTGTAAAATTCTCCTCCAACACTACATTTCAAAGAAATTGACTTTCTTCCTGTCAGCTTTTTTCATTGTCCAACTTTCACACCCATACATAGCAACAGGGAATATTATGGCATGAATCAACTTGATCTTGGTCACCAGTGACAAATCTTTACACTTAAGAATCTTTTCTAGCTCCTTCATGACTGCCCTTCCCAGTTTCAGTCTCCTTCTGATTTCTTGGTAGCTGTCTCCCTTTTGGTTGATGATGGAGCCAATGAATAGAAAGTCTTGTACAATTAGCATTCTACACTGATCTTTATTTACAGTGTGGTTGTCTGCTAATCTATGGTGCCACCAAACTGTTAAAAATATACAACTTTTATCAAACTAGAAAGTCTATGTTCACTGAACTAATCATCATCATTGACTCTTCTGAGACTGTGAACAATGTATATTGTATGATTTATGACTCGAATTCAGTAGCAAAAAAAAGAATTGAATCTAATTATTACCTTCTGCAGGTTGACAAAGACTACAATAGAAGGATTCTTTCTCCAAAGAACATTCCTCACTTAGTAAAAGGGAACAGCTGGATCCAGCCTATTAACAAGAATAATATTTTAAAATGGAACTAAAAAAATACACATTAACTTTCTCATAAACCAGTCTGACCTTTTCCATTGCATTTATCTAAATCTCAGAGCATATTGTTAAGGTACATTTCTTCAAATCATCACTTTTCATTGTATGTGTAAGGGTTCTTCTCATACAATTAACATATAGGTGTGCCAACAGAAACAAATACCTATTACCAGACACCAATAATAGAACTGATGGATTCACTGCTGGTCATAAATGACATTGCTCTTCTTCTCCCTAACTACTTTAAAAACCTCAGGTCTTGGACAGGCAATTACTCAGCCCCTTATCTAACCTCAATTACTTCCCCAACATTAAGATGGGCCTTTTCTGGGGCCCGATTTGATGCCCTTCCATCTGCTGTACTCTAAGGTTTCTTCACTGCCCAAGGGAGACACGCAAATGTTTTTGCTCCATAGATATGGTAGAGACGCTAGCACACATTTTGCTTCATTGCGAACATTATAATGATGCCAGAAATCGTTTAATCATCCCCCTCCTATCTCAATTTGTACACTCTCACTCCTCTGAGACCTTCTTGGTAGAATATCTATTGGAAGATGTGTGTGTGGTCTGTGAAGTGCCGTCAAGTCGCAAGCTACCGTATATACTCGCGTATAAGCCGAGTTTTTCAGCCCAAAAAAAGGGCGGAAAAAGCCGGCCTTATACGCGGGTCAATACGGTAGGGTAGGGGAGGAGGGAGGAGGGAGGGGGCAATTTACCACCGCCGCCATCGTCGCCACCACTGCTACCGGGCCCATGCAGCTTCCCCTGGCCAGGAGCGCCTTGTGAGGGCCTCCTGCAGCCTCTGCAAGGCCGAGCGGCCACCACCGCCGGGCGTACCCTGCCCCCCCTGCCCTGGAAGGGCCGGGGGAAGCATCCTGCGGCCCCTGGAAGGCCGCACGGCCGCTGCCGCCGGGCACGCCTGGCTCCCCCCGCCCTGGAAGGGCCGGGGGAAGCATCCTGCGGCCCCTGGAAGGCCACGCCGCCGCCGCTGGGCACACCCGGCTCCCCCCGCCCTGGAAGGGCCGGGGGAAGCATCCTGCGGCTACTGCAAGGCCGCGTGGCCCGGCTCCCCCCGCCCTGGGGGGCCCACCGCCACCACCGCCTTCGCCGGGCCTGAAGGTAAGCCTGCGGGGGGGAGGGGTTATAAGCCGACCCTTGGCTTATACGCGGGTGCCTAATTTTTCCCCATTTTTGGGGAGAAATTAGGCACCTTGGCTTATACGCGGGTCGGCTTATACATGGGTATATACGGTATATCTCATATTCTGTAGAAAAATTTTGCTCCTATGTCTGCTGGAAATGGAAGACACTTATGAAGAACAAAGACCATATGGGTAAACTTTCAGACTAACTGTTACAGATGAGATGTTGTAAGTGGAAGTTGTATAATTTTAATATAGGATGTATATTTTATGTATATTTTACATTTTGTGCTGGCCTTTGGCTGTAATAAATAATTTGATTTGACTGCTGGTCATATGTTCCATGATGAAGAGTTGTCAGGTCCTAAAAACCTGAAGAGAAGAGGTGTTTCCGCCCTCATTCCAGTACTATGGCCCCTACTCTTGATTTTGTATATCTGAGAAGCAAAACATTAATGGATCGTGCGTTCACATGCTTCAGTGAAATTTTTCACAGCTGATTTCTCTGTTGTCCCCTTTATGTTTGGCAGCTGAATATATAAACTGACTCCAAAGCATTGCGCTTGAGCTTATGTGCGTTCTTTATGTGGTGCCAAATCCACGCATACCGATCATCACTGAATGTTCCAGTGCTCCGGTGATAAATGTGCATGTGTGGGACCCACCTTAAATGATAATGTTAAATCCTTGTGCTTGTATTCATGTAGACCTAACAAACAACACCTGTGCTGCAACTTCTTTTCTTCTCTATCGTATTCATGTAGATGCTTTCCCTAGACAGAATGATGGTTGGCTGTGGCTGAAGTTATAATTAGAGAGGCTTTTACGCTATGAGCACTGATTTAAATCGATGATGTGAAAGAGCCCCGTGGTGCAGAGTGGTAAGCTGCAGTACTGCAGTCGAAAGCTCTGCTCACGACCTGAGTTCAATCTCGACGGAAGTTGGTTTCAGGTAGCTGGCTCGAGGTCGACTCAACCTTCCATCCTTCCGAGGTCGGTAAAATGAGTACCCAGCTTGCTGGGGGTAAAGGGAAGATGACTGGGGAAGGCACTGGCAAACCACCCCACAAACAAAGTCTGCCTTGGAAACATCGGGATGTGACGTCACCCCATGGGTCAGGAATGACCAGGTGTTTGCACAGGGGACCTTTACCTTTTTTATGGAATGAAGCTCTACTTCTTCATGCAAAAATGACCTGCAGGTGCTTTGGACAAGTTTTAAATATCTCTTATAAGGAGCAGAATATGCCACATTAAGGAAAGCCCTGCAAACTTTGTACTGGGAAGCTTTTAAAGAGAGGATCAGGATTCCGTTTCTTTCCTTGGAAACATGGCCTAAGAGCAAGGGTTCCATCTTGAGTGATGGTTTAAGAGCACAATTGTAAAACTAGCACCAAATTGGGGGGAGTGTGTATATTAGGTAGTTGCCTTTTAAATCTCATTATTTGGGTTGAAGCATCAGAATCACCTAGAACTGAAGTCAATGGAATTGTGTGTACCATCCACTGCAAGACCATCAGGCTATTCTCAACTGGACAATATTTCTAAAAATAGTTTGTGTGAATAACAATATAAAGAGCACATCCAGAAATAACATCAGTTTGGTCTTCATGAACTATTAATCATGTCTCATTTAATGGGATCATTATATTTGGCATTCTGCATGTGTTAATAGCATCAAATGCACAGATGCTTTTTTTGACTGTTGAATGAATAATGATCTGGGACTCAGGTTTTCTTAATGGCCCCTTAATATCAACTACTTTGGCAAAAGATGCAAGTGGGGAAAAAACACTACATGACATTTATTTTATATTAGCAATGTGGGAAATGTGTATGTTTATAATCAAGATACACATTTTACAATGCAATCTTAATAGCGTCTGTTGAAGCTGATATTGTTATAGCAGTGCATCTTCCAGCAATGAGAGAGAAAAGTAAAAAAATAAAAAAATAAAAACAGAATAGTAATTTTCAATAAAAAAATACATAAACTGCCTTTCTTGGTTAGAAATAACAATTCTAGACACTTGCAAAACTGGAGAGATCAGCAAAACAAGGTCACAGGAAGACTTCCATATGTCTCAACACTTTTGCATTGAAATGTTCAAAGATAAAAGTAAGCACATGGGGTATACATCCAGTCCCTGCAGATAGATATGTTGAGGTGCGAGAAGGGATTAGTGAAGCATTAGAATTAACTATGCAATAGGCATGAGGAGCTTTGCAATGCCAGCAGGGACCAGTGCCTGAGCATTTCCTGTCAATTAATCTGGGCAAGTGTGTCACAAGTTTTGGGTGTTACATAAGGCAATTCAAGTGTGTAGTGTAATGCACACCCTTTGTACCTTGGTATGTTTTTTATCTGTAGTCTATTGAGCCAGTGCTAGAGAGGCAAGCAGGAAGATAGTCCTAATTGTAAGTCATATAGCTAGGGTTGCCAGCGTGGTGTAGTGGTTAAGAGCGGTGGTTTGGAGGGGTGGACTCTAATCTGGAGAACAGGGTTTGATTCCCCACTCCTCCACATGAGCGGCGGAGGCTAATCTGGTGAACTGGGCTGGTTCCCCCACTCCTACACATGAAGCCAGCTGGGTGACCTTGGGCAAGTCACATTCTCTCAGCTTCACCTACCTTACAGGGTGTCTGTTACAGGGAGGGGAAGGGAAGGTGATTGTAAGCCGGTTTGATTCTTCCTTAAGTGTTAGAGAAAGTCGGCATATAAAAACCAACTCTTCTCCTTCTTCTTCCCCCCTCTTCAGCACTGGCAGGAGGTTTTTGCGGCAGAACCTGAGGAAGGTGGGGTTTGGGGAGGGGAGGGACTTCAATGCCATAGAGTCCAATTGCCAAAGCAGCCATTTTCTCCAGATGAACTGATCTCTATCAGCTGGAGATCAATTGTAATAGTGGGAGATCTCCAGCTAGTACCTGGAGCCTTTTTCTGACCTTCCCCTTAGAGGAAGGAACTTTGAATTTTACCCTGCTTGGGATATTTTGATATTGCAATACTTTGGCAACCTTACCCTAAGGGGATTGTGCAACATGGATGATAACATAGGAATTTATGAGACTTCTGTTATGAAGGACTGATGAAGATTTGAATTTTGAGACTTCGAAACGATCGTATCCTCTTGATGAACTTGTGTCCATTGACATCCTTTCGTCCATACAAACCTGCTCCTGTGGAAAAAGAAACATAGAGAGATTATTGACTGAAGTGTACTCACTCTATTTATTACCCACCTTTTGTGTCTGATGCATGTTGTGTTTTGTATGTTGATGGTCAACGTGACTATTTTTGTAATATATATGTGTGTAGTCACAATAAGAATTTGTTGATTCCTAATAATATTCGCTCCTGTACTGATTTTCTTATCCCCTGGATATTTGTGCAGAGGTGTCTTTTTTCCTCCTCCAGTACCTGGAGGTTGGCAACCCTAGTCATAGCCACTCCCTAGCACTCTGCTCCTCTACTACAGTGTCACAAGCCTTATTTTCCTGTGCCAGTTGTGGAATTCATGCCACAAGTCAGCCACCCATGCTTTAAAGGAAAAGGTACCGAATTTATCAAGGGGCATATTCTGACCTGTTGGTTTACTGCATGGAAAACATAGGAGGCTTATGCTTCATGTTCATCAGACTGCTTGGGATGCCAACTCCTGCTTGGGAAATAACCTGAATATTTGGGGTGTAGCCTGGGGAGGGTGGGGTTTGGGAAGGGAGGGGCCTCATCAGGGTATAATGCCATACAGTCCACCCCCTGAAGCAGCCATTTTGTCCAGAGGAACTGATCTTTGTCATCTGGAGATCAGTCGTAATTCCAGGCAATGTTCAGCCCCCACCTGGAGGTTGGCAACCCTACATGTATCTGTTCTATTCTTATGTCATGGCTTTGGCACACTGAAACAATGTAAGTGAAAGCAGTACTAAAATGAAAATAGCCTTTTGCCAGTTAAGTAGCTAACAGAAACCACAAGGCAAAACAAAAAGAAGAGTATGAAAAGTATGAAAGTACTATTTTTAATTTAGTGAGAGTAATGATACCTCATGGGTAGGAACTGCATTTTAAAACTAATCACTTAAATAAGTCTAATTGACACATATCCATTATAAAGGGAGGTAATATGCAGCTGGTACCCACTTATACCTCTTTACGTGATAGCTGAAGTTTAAATATAGATTATAAAGTTTTCTAAAAGAAAGTGTAAAGAGAAGGTCTGGATTCTGACATTCTCCTGACCCATTCTTTCCTCTTGATGACCATAATGAGGAGGATTTTACCTCATGAATTTGTTTTGCTGTTAATTAATTTTGACAGGCTGAAAGATTATCAAATCTGAATATATGGATTGTTAAATGTCATTCTTCTGTTCTCAAGAGAAAAGCCATCACCAAACGAAATGAATGTTGTGGAAAATTACCATTTCCCCTCCTTGTCTCAGAGGAGATTCCTAATGGAGAGACTTCGAAGTATTCACTTTATGCAGTGCTTGACAAATCTCTTAGCTGGTTTAAGATCCCCAGGGGTTTGACTTATTCACTCTTTTCATATGCAATGCCGCATAATACAAAACAGATATATTTTTTTTAACAATTGGAAGTTCCAACTGCACACAAAAGTCAGACTCTGGTTTCTTAGATATAAGAATACAAAGATATGCATATAAAGATTAAAAGTTTTCATTTTGTATTCAATTCTTAGCAATGCAAATGAAAACCAGAACATTCTAGAGGAATGTTATTATCCTGGTAGACTTATTGCTTCCAGTTCTTGATTTCAGGAACCTCCTTAGTGGTGAACAAGAGTTTTTATTATTTCTCTTCATCTATATTTTTATAACTATTGAAATGTTTTAGATTACTCTCATATTTCTCCTGCCCTATAGCAAACACCACAGACAATGCCTGAAACAAGTGTTGCTCATGTTAATTTCATTCTCCGGTTGCTTCTAAAATATCACAGATCATTCTTCTGTTAAGGATCTTCCATCTGTTAAGGATCTTCCATCTTCATCTGCAGTTAGCAGAAGTTCTTCTCCCTGGATTGCATGCTTAATCTTCTGCTAAGAGGGCACAGAGAAATGCTGCTTGCTTAAATTATTCCAAAGTGGAGCAAATACTGAAGATATTCCATGCCTCAGATGTAGTTTGATCTAGGACCAGCCCTGCCACCTGTATATTGTGGTTGGTGAAGTGCTTGACCATCCCACTCCATAGTTCCATTCCACATAAGAAGCAAAATGCTTATTTAGACCATGATGAACCACAAAAATGGCTAACAGGCTGTGTTCAAGTTAAAGGTAAAGGTCCCCTGTGCAAGCACCGGGTCATTCCTGACCCATGGGGTGATGTCACCTCCTGACATTTCCAAGGCAGACTTTGTTTGCGGGGTGGTTTGCCAGTGCCTTCCCCAGTCATTTTCCCTTTACCCCCAGCAAGGTGGGTACTCATTTTACCGACCTTAGAAGGATGGAAGGCTGAGTCAATCTTGAGCCAGCTACCTGAAGCCAACTTCCGTCGGGATCGAACTCAGGTCGTGAGCAGAGCTTTTGACTGCAGTACTGCAGCTTAACACTCTGCGCCACGGGGCTCCAGTCAGATAATTATAACAGTGAATGGTGATGAGCAATAGCCCAGTACTATATATGATTTTGAATGGTGAAATGTGTCAGAAATCACCTGGCAACATGAACAATAACAAGCTGGTCAGCTTTGAATGCAGAATTTCATTAAGCAATAGCCTGTCACTAGTTATAACAAGCTAGTTAGATCAGTGCATTTAAATAAGATGTAAACTAACATGGGAAATATCAATCGAGTGAATCTTGAGCTTGTAAATTTGTACATCTGCTTTTTCACAGAAATCATTTGGAAGGTTTTGCAATTCCCTAGTGGAGACATTTCATATAGCCTGACAGCTCTCACTTTGGGCTTATACTATATGGCCTGAAGCAGTCCTGACTTGGGTGCTGAACAAATGCATTGTACTATTATCTTTAGGATGACAGTAGTTTACCTAAGGGGAGAAAAATTCTAAGCAAATACTTCTTTGGAGCTACTAGCTTTGGAATGCAAAACTCATATAAGATAATATCCTAATAAATTTTGAGGCAGCTATTTGGCCAAAGGCCAATATCTTTTATATGACCAGCTGAAATGTCATAAAACCACACTGTAAGTAGCCAGACCCCTACCACTAAACTGTGCCATGAGGATACAGGGCCAAAGACTGGCATAGAACAAAACACTGTTTCACACAAAATGGAGACCTCTTAGAGAAGTCTGGCATCTATCTTGTGCGTCTGACTTGGGCAAGAAGGTGGTTGGCAGTTGTGCTTTCCCCCATGGCCCAAGGTGTGGCTGGCTGGACAATGGAGCTAGCTAATCTCAATTTCTTCACCCTAAGGTAATTTAATCAGTGCTCTGAGCAAACAATCAATTATCTGCACCCATCTAGGCAATCTATCAATATTCAGGGGGATCACACATTCTCTTGCATCCTGACGACTCATCAAACCTCTCCTATCTTTTTGTTCGGATCCTGGAAAAGCAATCAATTTTTTTGCCTCTTGCCAGTTTTCCTGCAGGCTTACCTCATAACTCCTCAGGACTCATTTTGGGGTATAAATATTGGTCCTTTGGCCACTCGTAGTGTCCGTGTGTCTTGGATCCATGCATACACCCCCACTTGCATGTGGGCTCCCTTCTTCGCTCCCAAAAATGCTGGGTGTTTCTCTTCTCAGTGCTGCTTTCTCTGGATGTCTTTTCTGGAATGGTAAATACCGGCCATCCCTAAACACTATCCAATTTTCACCCTTTTTTCCTTAGCTGTTTTTGTGTGTTGCCCATTGCTTGAAAGGTATATTTTTTTTTATTTTTATTGTTATTATTTAATAAAACTCCTTTAATTGAACTATTGCCTGATCATTTCAGGAGAGTTTTCCCCAGGATTTATCCTGGTATACATAGATTAAAGATCTCAGTTACCTCCTCTTGCTAGCTCTGTTTGTTCAGTTAATTTCCCCAACAAAAGTGGAGACTGCC
Organism: Euleptes europaea; assembly: GCF_029931775.1. Classification (NCBI taxonomy): domain Eukaryota; kingdom Metazoa; phylum Chordata; class Lepidosauria; order Squamata; family Sphaerodactylidae; genus Euleptes; species Euleptes europaea. The sequence continues at coordinate 62,200,517 of NC_079321.1, forward strand.
TATTTAGGGTAACAACATGCAAGTTGTTGAGTTTCCAGATCTCTTCAACAACCTGTTTTTAAAAAACAAACAAAGGCAGGGGAACAATACAAAAGAAAGATATTAGACCTTGATTTTAAAACCTCTTCTCTGCATCCAAACCAGGTAACATTACTCAGGCAAGAGACCTCACTCAGATCATGACCTTCCTGTTGAAGAATCACTCATTATACTTCAGTAAACAGAACACCCAGTTCCATGCTCCCATCTACCTAAACAGATGGCAAGTCATGAGAACTCTACGGATGATGTTATCATTCAGTACCTTTGGGAGATGGGCCTTTCTCCAGTCAGTATCAGTGAGTTGGACCTATTTCTAGTTCAGAACAAAAATTTGCACCACTCTATCGGCCTTAAAAAGAAAGAACGTGTTCAAGGTATGGCTTTGGCCATTGAAGTTATGAGGTTGCTTACTAGGAATGAGCACTCTTTGTATACAATAGAAGGAGAATGCATCAGTGGTAAACTTAGCCAAGGATTACCAATTTTCATATGAAATAAGCAGCTATTCATGTTAAGCACACATGATAGAAGAGCAATGTTTTGCACATAAATTATGCAAAGGATTATAACTAAGTTGACAGACTTTCCATTATTGCAGTATAAAAATAAATCACTAATAAATCATTGTTATTCCCTAGAAATCATGGAAACTGTAGATAATGAGGAAGAAGTAGCTGCTTGCAACCTGAAATTGGCTAACTGCCTATGAAATAAGACATGCTTAATTTACTTAAAAAAAAGAGGAAGCTTTACTTTTAGTATTTTAATTAATAGCATGGTTTCCTGTGTGTATTTCCAGACCAAATTCAAGGTGTTAGCCTTGGCTTTTAAAGCCTTCACTAACTTTGAATTATAAAGCTTAGAGAGTGTCCCTCATGTAAAGACCCCCCCAAAATAATAACGCTTTACTCCAGTTTTACTCCAATTGGGTAAACAGTGGTTTCCCAGAATACAGAAGTGATCTCTGGTCTGCTTTGCTATTTATTTATTAATTAAAATGCTTATTTCCTGCCTTTTCTTTTGCCTTAAGGCAATAATAATACTGAAATAATAATATTGCATAGCTGACATCAGGAACAATCCAGTTTGCACTCCTGCCCCTACCTGCCCTTCAGCTAGTCTTCAGAGGGAAGCAAGCAGTGGGGTCCCATAAGGATTGGTATTGGGACCAGTACTATTTAATTTGTTCATAAATGATCTGGAACTAGGGGTGAGTAGTGTAGTGGCCAGGTTTGACACAAACTTATTCAGGATGGTGAAAACCAAGGATGACCATGAAAAGCTCCAGGACGATCTCCACAAATTGGCTGAGTGGGCAACAATGTGACAGATGACATTCAATGTTGGTAAATGTAAGGTGATGCATTTTGGAATAAAAAATCCCAACTTCAAGTACAGGCTAATGGGATTTGAACTTGCTGAAAATAAGCGGGGAGAAGATCTTGTAGTACAGTGGTTCCAACCTTTTTTTGACCAGGGACCACTAGGGCTTTTTTGTTTGGAGCAGGGACCCCAAGGTTCAAAATAAAAATTCCGAGAATTTGAAAATAAACTTTAATCATAACTGTTAGTTAAACATTAAACTTAGAATAATATTTGAATATATATTTTTATAATAGAGAACTTTTAATTGAAAATATTAATTTATTATGGGGTTATGACTTTGTTTCGCGGACCTTAATTTAGTTCTCGCGGACCCCTGGGGGTCCACGGATCCCCGGTTGGGAACCAGTGTTGTAGTAGATAGCTCAATGAAAGAGTCCACCCAGTGTGATGGAGTGATGAAAAAAGGCAAATTCTATGTTGGAGATTATTAGGAAAGGGATTGAAAATAAAGCAGCCAATATTATAATGCTTCTGTACAGATCTATGGTGCAGCCTCATTTGGAATACTGTGTGCAGTTCTGGTCACTGTATCTCCAAAAGGACATTGCAGAGCTGGGGGAAAAGTACAGAAGAGGGCAACCAGGATGATTAGGGGGTAGGAGCACCTCCCTATGAGAAAAGACTGAAGAGTCTGGGACTTTTCAGAGTAGAAAAGAGACTACTGTGGGGGAACATGATAGAAGTTTATAAAATTATGCATGGGGTAGAGAGCATTGACAAACTTTTTCTTTCTCTCCCAAAAAACTAGAACTCGAGGGCATCCAATAAAACTGATGGGCAGTTGATTCAGGATGGATAAAAGGACATACTTCTTTAAACAGCAAGTGATTAAAATGCAGAATTTGCTGGCAGATGATGTAGTGATGGCCACAGGCATAGACAGCTTTAAAAGGGCATTAGACAGATTCATGGAGAATAGGTGTATCCGTGGCTACACATCATGGTGACTGAAGGGAGCTCCATGTTCAGAGGCAGTAAACCTCTAAATCCCAGTGCCAGGAGGCATTCTGGGGAGTTACCCAGTGCCATTTTGAAAGCATTGCTTATCTTTGCCCCCCTCCCCATGGTGGCTCCAGATGGATATTCCACCCAAAGCCACTCCACAGTTCCCTCCTTGCACGGGAGAAAAACAGATTCTGTTTTTCTGTGTATTAATGGGAAATCCCCAGGAACTGTAAGTCATGCTTGGAATGAGCATGACATCTGGACCCTTTGATCCAGGAGATTTTTTGAGTTTCATGCAGGGAAAAACTCCCGTGTGGAAGTAGCTACAGAGACGAAAACTAACTTCAGTTAATTGTCAGGTCTGTTGCCTAGACAAATGGGAGTTTTCTCCAGGTGAACTGATCTATATCGGCTGGAGATCAGTTGTAATAGCAGGAGATTGCCAGCTACTATATCTGGAGGTTAGTAATCCAAAGCCGACACCTCTGTGTACAAATGTAGTTACTCAAAATCTAACACAGATTTGGGCAACCCTACCCTGCATCCAGGCCCACCATCATAGCTTCTCCAGCAGCGGCACTGCAAGTGCGGGGAAGGAGGAACCACACCTTATAACCTCTGAATCTCTCAGATCTACAGTGCCATGAAATCTGCTTTCCTCTTTTTTGGTAACGCTCTGAAATTTAACTTTTTTTTTCTTAGTCAACTTAGGTAGAATAGTAATGACATGTATGCTTATATAGGATTGATTTCTATGAGATATGCCAGTGTTGTATGTATCTATTTAATGTTTTGTTAAATCAAATCTAGAGTGATCAGTTTTTTTATTACTACATTGACTATTTGCTAGGAAACACAAACAGACCTCAATATATTCCTTAGAGATAGAGGGCTGCGCCCTGCAACAACTGAATATTGTAAGGGAATATTCAGTCAACATGCATTACTGCGATTTAGTGATTAATGCATTGCTTTAATTCAGTCAAGGAGGTTTTAATCTCCATTTGATCTCCAGTCAAAGTGGTTGTCATCTCCGTGTAATGCTCCTTCACAGGAAGGTCCCAGGGACTACCAAAACCAACCAATTTCTCAATTTCTGTATTCTTTTAATGATTCTGGTTTTGTATATTTTAACTTGTTGTTCATGTCGCTAGCTAAGTATCTCTGTTCCAAGGATGCTACAAGGATGTGTAGTGGAACAGTGAGAAATCCTTTCTTGTAATTTTCACAGGAAGCAAAAAGTAGATTTTATGAACCACTGCAATTTTCAGGCCTATCAGTTCTCTCTTAGAAACAAAACCACACATGCATTCTGTGTATCATATTTGATGTGATATTAAATTCTGCAATATCTTCACTCAATTCTGAATTCGGTTTTAGGCTAGCTATCACTTTTCTGTGTGAATTTTCTTGTTGCCTCTTTTGCACCTCCAACATGTCCCTTCTATTCTGTAAAGTTTGAGGGTAAGTTTTATATTGCTGCAGATTTATATGAAGGAAAAGTTCTGACTTCTCTGCCGAAGAATACAGTAGCAAGCCAGCAGGAATAAGCAACCCGGTCTTCTTTTTCTGTCTGCTTTTTTCTTCCTGCCAAATGTGGGTTTGAACAATAGTATATAGCTACTGAGTGTATATTACTACTGAAGAGAAAGCTCTCTTTTTAAAGGGGTTTGTATACCACTGGCATTGTTCTGCCCATACATCACCATTTGGTCCATTCCCATCTTGACTGAGTCATTCACTCATTTTTGACTGGAACATGTTTTCATTTGTGCTCTGTATAGTAAAGTGGCCCGTATATCTTATGGAATGTTGGACCTGCTGGTTTCACTTTGTAATGACATTCCCCTTCACCAACCTTCTTCTGCTTGTCCCACTGTATATACATTCCTGCCAATTGAGGGTACTTCTTCTTGTAACTGAGAAAGTGAGTTCTCGCTCATAAAATGAATGCTATAATAAATGGGGTAGCCTTTAAAATATCACCAGTTTTCTTATTGTTTTTCTGCAACAGCCAGGAATTAATCATGTGAATGCACCCAAGTCAATCGACTCTGACCATGCTACCATTTATACTGACGCAGAGGCTTCATGAAGGGCAAGTACAAATGCTAATTGGGTGGTGAGATGGATGTGTGATGAAGCTCTGGTTTCACTGCATGCCAAAACATTTAAATATTTATGACAAATTTTCAACATGCCAGCTTGTTTGTGTGAATTAGCATTTAACAGAGAGAAACAAACAGCCTTATCCTATGCTTCCAAATCCTATATTGGGAAGTAAATCCCATTGTGTTCAATGAGGCTTATTCCCAACTACATGTGCATGGTACTCCTATGTAATTCAGACATAAATCTCACTGAATTCCATTAGACATATGGGTTATAGAGGTGTGTGCCAAAAAAAATCATTATAACTTTGGAGCCAGGCTTTGGATAGGGTGTTTTGTTTGTTTGTTTGTTTTTTACTTGAAGGTTTATTCAAGTAAAAAATCCCCATAGACTATAATGGGCCTGAATTTTTCGGTAAACCCTGTAATAAGCTGAATGCTGATATTTACCAGTATGGGTATTTGGCTTATTCGGGGTTTATTGAAAAATATTTGGCCCAATAAACCCGAACCTGAAATTTACCGAATTTTTTTTGCACAACCCTACTCATCCCCCTCTTTAGTTCTGTTATCCAGTGTATACTCTAGCTAACCCCCACCCCCACCTTGGTCATGGTGTCCATCACTTTCCTTATGTACTTCATAAGTCATCCTCATCACAACTGGTGGAGGTGGGAAAATGAGTAACCATGGTCATTTTGGCTCCCCAATTCACTGATGGATTTAAGGGGACATGTCCAATGTCTGCATTGAAAGGTGGCTAGGCTAATCATAAACTGCCTGGTGTATTCCCATTCTATAATGGGTGTAGTTCACACAATGAGCAAAAAATGTTACAATTGGAAAAGGAGCAGAAAACGTATTACTCCTATATTGTGCCCAGAGATACTAGAACATGACTCTATCTCTGGTGCAGTTAGTATTGTGAAGGGAACATGCAAAGAAAACTAGGTGCCTAGGAATATTAGTGTTGGAGCCCTTTGGGAACTCATCACAGGGATGTTCCAATGGCAGATATGTTATGTATTCTAGGCTTCATCAATAGAACACTTAAAAGGGAAAAAGATAACACAGCCATGGCTACCCACACACATTCTTTCCCTGGTTTATGGACTCTCCTCCCACTAATATGATGCATAGGTCTCTTGTTGTGCTCTAAAACAGGCAGGGAGCAGACCAGACTGGGTAGAGAACAAGGATGAGCAGCCGCTGCTGCCTTGTCTCCATAGCAATGAAAATTTTAAAGTATGGGTTGTAGCATCATCATTGCCCTCACTCTAGTCATGGTACTCATTACCTTCCAAACATTAATTTGTACACCAGAAGGAAGATAGAGGGAAAGGGTGGAAGCATGCACAGTTGCGTTGTTTCCCACTGCATGGGAAACAAGGTACATATCCAGTATGTGGGCTGAAAGATAACAAGCCTATTCAGAAACTTGCCTGATGTGTCTTTATTGCCAGGCAGAAAAAGGTAGAAGACACTATTACGTTGTGATTGTGAGCATTGTGAGTTCAGGGACAAAAACCTTTGCTTTTATATAAAATAAAAAATGTAGAAAATAATATGAAATAAAATGGAGAAATAAATTACTATCTGGGGAATGTGGGATGTCCAGGGCACTCTGGATAAAGGCGTCATAATGAGAACATTCCAAAATGGCTATTATACTTTATGCATTGCATTTCCCTTGCTTGGCACTTGTTAGCTCATCTTATTTTGCAGTGTTGTCTAAGAAAGAAATAATATGTATAAATATAAATAGACCATACATGCATCTATATTAGCTCATCACTTGAAGTTAATAGGCCTCCATTTTCTTTAGTGGATATGCAGTTTTTAGATAACATCAAGTCATTTAATTGGCCTATACAAGTGTAGGTCACAGTCTGAAGCTTTCTTATAAATATGGACAACATAGCTGAATTCCCAGCCCCTGGGAATTATTTTGCTTCTGTTTAAGTGAGGGGAAATTTAGTCCCAAGCCCCAAATGCTAGTGTATCGCTATCAGTGTTACAATGCTAGTGTAGGTGTTCAGGTATTCTATGCTGTCTCCTCTTATACAAATCTATGGTGAGACCACACTTGGAACACTGTGTACAGTTTTGTTCACCACACCTTAACGGAGATATTGCAGAGCTTGAGAAGATGCAGAAAAGAGCAACCAAAATGATCAGGGGACTAGAGCAACTGCCCTGTGAGGAGCAGTTAAAACACTTAGGGCTGATTAGCTGAGAAAAAAGGCGAATAAAGGGAGATATGATGTGTGTGTAAGATGCCGTCAAGTTGCAGCCGACTTATGGCGACCCCTTTTGGGGTTTTCATGGCAAGAGACTAACAGAGGTGGTTTGCCAGTGCCTTCCTCTGCACAGCAACCCTGGTATTCCTTGGTGGTCTCCCATCCAAATAGTAACCAGGGCTGACCCTGCTTAGCTTCTGAAATCTGATGAGATCAGGCTAGCCTGGGCCATCCAGGTCAGGGCTTAGCTGAGAAAAAAGGCAAATAAGGGGAGACATGATAGAGGTCTATAAAATTATATATGGTGTGGAGAGAGTGGACATGGAGAAGCTTTCCCCCTCTCTAATATACTAGAATGCAGGGTTATCTGCTGAAGGTGAAGGGTGAGAGGTTTCAAACGGGCAAAAGGAAGAATTTCTTCACTCAATGCATAGTTAAACTATAGAACTCCCTGCCCCAGGATATGGTGATAGCTGCCAACTTGGAAGGCTTTAAGAGGGGAGTGGACATGTTCATGGAGGATAGGGCTATCCGTGGCTACTAGTCAAAATGAATACTAGTCATGATCCATACTTATTGTCTCCAGTAACTGAGGAGCATGACTATTATATTAGGTGCTGTGGAACACAGGCAGGAGAATGCTGCTGCAGTCATCTTGTTTGTGGGCTTCCTAGAGGCACCTGGTTGGCCACTGTGTGAACAGGTTGCTGGACTTGATGGGCCTTGGTCTGATCCAGCATAGTTTTTCTTATGTTCCTCAGAGAAAGAGATTCCAAAGAAGGCCAAACCCAAGGAGTGAAGCCATATCCCATATCCACTAATCACAGATCATTGTGCTGATGATGCTCTGAAGTCAGCCATATATGGAAGCAACTATGCAGCAGATTACAATGCTGAGATGCCTCCCTGATGTCACCCTCCCCTCCACTGCACAGAAAACACAACAATGGAAGGAACATAAGGAAGACAGCAGTAGGAACCCTGTAAAATTATACGCCTTGGATCTCTGCAGAGTGGGGATTGAATCCCCTATTGCAAGTGTATGCACTTTTGACAGGCCAACACACAGGGAAGGAAGCATATCCACTCCTACCATATCACCCAGAACTCCCCACAACTTACTTAGAAGAGGGAACTGATACAGAATATCCATGGGGTCTCCCAGGCAGGGCTTCATATCCAAGAAGGGGAACAGTTTTCAACTTTTTGCAAGACCAACAGGACAGAGGTCATATATACCAAAGCAGGAAAGACTGCAGGGGAATGAGTCCCCCCACCACCACTTCAAGACCCACATGGTGTTAATCACCAGACAACACTAGAAAGATTTTATCTGCAGTTGAGGTTTTGTACTGTCAGACTCCAACTGTTATGCTTAGTACCTTGCCATATGCTGTATACTTCAGGATCCACCATCCCTCTACTGGATTCATTAGGTTCATTAAAATAGCCTGTTGTGATTCATCCCAGTATCTCTTGCTCTCCATCTTCTTTCCCATCATATAACCTATATGGTTTGTCACACACTAGCAGAGATTAGTGGGATTGTGTACCCACAGAAGCCTGTCCCTTGCTAAAGCACAACATTGGAGGACCCTCTTAGTCCTCTGTTTGAGTTTCATGCTTAAAACAGCTGAAATGAATAACTAGACACAGGTCGACATAGATAGCTATCTACCAAATTCTATTAAAACAAAGACACACAATTATTGAACAGCATCGGGAATGGAGTTCTGAAATATTAGTTGACTTGCAGGCTCTGTTGGTCTTGCAAGGGTCCCGTGCCTTTACAAGCTGCATTGGCAGACTGTAGAACCACAGTTATGGCTGTCTCTGTCACTGCATGCCCAGATAGGTACAGCTGTGCTGCTCAAACAGCTGTCTGTTACGTAGCTTGCCAGGGTGCAGGAGCCAGGCTTGGACAACAATGTTTGGCCATTACATAGCCGAATAGCTTCATATACAACAGCCGTTGCAGCTGTTAGTTTACACTAGTATTAGACTTTGCTGACATTATAAGAAATTTACAGACTAACCAGGAGCCAGGCTTGGACAACAATGTTTGGCCATTACATAGCCGAATAGCTTCATATACAGCAGCCATTGCAGCTGTTAGTTTACACTAGTATTAGACTTTGCTGACATTATAAGAAATTTACAGACTAACCATACAATCGCACCATAAATTGCTTAGCAAAATTAGGGAACCACAAGTTTGAATCACATCTGAATAGTTCTTGTAATACTTTGAACAAGTACATAGATAAATTGGATGATGCCCTTACACTTTGCGGAAAAACACGGGTGGCTAAAAACAATTGTTATCTGGTTCCAGAAAACCCATAAGGTGCTCCAGAAAGTGGTCCGGAAGAGTAATTAAAATTAAACACAAGTCCAGTAGCAACATTAATTGGATTCAAGCTTTCATGAGTTGGAGCTCAATTCTTCAGATTCAAGAAAAGGAATATTACAATTGTTAAAGTTTTGTTTAAAAAAAATGTTTCCATATTGTGTAAATTTGGACTTCCAAAGGGGAAAAAATGCAAATTGTTTTCTCAAACACAACTGAACCAAGATCCTGCAAAAATGTACTAGAAATTCTGTTCATGCTAACATATTCACTATCAATGCCAAAACAGTTGCACAATTATTATATGGCATACCATTATGGATTGGCACATTCGACCACTCCCTTGAATGCCTCCAAGCCGATTTTTTTAGGAAAATACTGGGAATGCCATATTGTGTCACATATGCAGCTTTATGCTTAGAACTGGGACAGGATCTAGTGGAGACTAGGGGTTAGCTATTGACTTTCAAGTACTGGTTAAGAATTCACTACAATAAAAATATCCACAGCCTCATTTACCAATTGCTTCTGGAATCCAGATCTTCCAACTGGTTGACCTATGTGGAGGGAAAAATAAGTACATTGGGTCTGTCTTTAGACACACTGTCTATGCTTCCTCAAAAGGAAGCATTTCAAACAATTAAAAGTAGAATTTTGGATATTCAAGCACAAGATCTTGGTAGCGCAGCTGATACGAGTTGTTCCCCCTTAAGGCTAGGGCCTTTGCTTAATGTTGGTGGTATAGCTTCGTATTGTCACCTTTTAAAAAAATCCACAACTGCGTAGAGCTTTTTCCCCTGGCTAGGTTTAATGTTATCCCATCAGCGGTCTTATATGGCAGATTCCAAAAAGTGGACTATGATGACAGACTCTGCCCATGTGAACTGAAAAAAGTTGAATCAATTTGGCATATCCTTTTTCACTGCCCATTTTATTCAGATATACGGCTTAAATATATTGATTCCATCTTCACAAATGTAATGGGCCTGTCTGATCAAGCTAATGAACATCATATACTGAAAGATACTTCTCTTGATATAACTGAGGAGGTTGCAAGATTTCTTAATAATGCTATAAGGATTCGCCAAAAAGGGAACTGGGGATAAATTGCTGTTCCTAATTTTGCCTGTATTTGATGTTCAATATTTTAATCGCTATACTGTGTTGGTTGATATTATATGCCATTAAAGGTTTTGAATTTGAATTTGAATTTGAACATATTCACTAGTGTGTGGAAGGTCCTTAATGGCAGTAATCACACTTTCTAACCTCCTGCAGTAGTCACTCCTGGCTTTCTTTGTAGTCAGTCTTGGTGAGGGAGACAATCTTTTTTGTCTGAAATATGCCTTTCTTAGGCACGTTGTGAGGACTGAATGATGAGTTGGTAGCTGGAAAAGGTAAGTCTTATGATAATGATAAGGCAAGGAACTGGTGCTCACAGAATACCTTCAAGTATAAAGTAGCTCCATCTTCCTGTTTTGTTTTCTTATAAAGCAATATACCCCCAAAAATAACTGGGAACAATTGATTTAATATATGCATTTTGATAAATATTTACTTCCTCCATATAATCCACCAGGTTATTGATACAAAACCGAGATCACATAATCACAATATCATTTCAGCAAGAAAACACTAATGTTAAAGTAAATCGTTCATGTGCAAATAAGCACTTCCATTTGAAGTATTTAGAATGATTTGGAGATCTGTTTTTGACTATTTCTGGTCATACAGATTAAGGATATGTGGAACTGACTGTTTGCATATTCTTCTTGAAACTGTAATAATGTCAGGAAGGCATGCGGTTGAATATGTTAAACTTCCATGGAGGATCAGTGCAGCGTTAGACTGAAGTTGTCAAATTATAATTGCCTATGAATTATAATTGCAACAAGGTAAGGACTAAATCTGCTGAGCTGAGATTAGTAACCAGAAATTCCTATTAAATGAGTGTACGTGATAGAAATGATGAATCCACATTTTCTGAACTTCAGACATCACTGGGATGTGCTTTTCCCCAAAAACAAACAGGAAAGGCTGTATGGGTTTGTCTGGATATATTCAGGATAAATTCAGGATAAAAGTGGTGACTGTCGTTCTGGCACCTGCATTTCAAAATATTTGTGATTGTACACATAATTGCTTGTTTCAGTGTAACTGCAGGGGCAAAGGTTCACATCCACCCTTCTCTGCTAACTCTTCAGTTGAAACAGTTCTACTAATATCACGTTCCTGTACTGATTTATTTACAGAATTGCCCACCCATGTTGTCTGTCTTCCAGAAGTGGTGCATCACTGAAGCTCAAGGCTGGTCCATGTGATCTGCAGCTCAGGACAATTACAGTCATTTATTTAGTTATGACATTTTTTTTGTCCTCATCTTTTCCACAGGAGTTCACAGAAACCCACATGATTCTCTTCTCCATTTTATGCTCACAGCTCTCCTGGAAAGTAAGTTATGATAAAAGCCATTGGCTTGTAGCTAATGGCATCTGCTTGCTGAGTGAACCTTGCAGAGTGGGACTTTCATGCTGCCATTTTCTGATACAGCCCACTGAATCTCCATCCAAATTTTGTTCCTGTGGGTCAGCAGATCCTCAGGGACAGCATGTTCAGCCAAGTAAAGGATCCCCAGTGAGAATGATCCTGTCTCTTCCAAAGACAGAAGGGGCCTAAAGTCTTCAGAACCAAGCAGTAGGATATAAGCCAGTAACTAGCCCAAAGTCACACACTGAGTTTCATGGCAAAATTGGGATCTGAACCAAGACCATCAGAGACTGTTATGAGACTCTATCCACTGTACCATTCTGTGTAATCCCCGCATAGTTCACAGTTGGTGGGTATGTTGGGAAAATCCTTCCCACCTCTAGGAACAGCTGCTTGTGGGTCAGTCATCTCCCTTGGGCACTAGTTTGCTTTAACAATGTGACCGTGCACATTGATACAAAGTTGTAAAAAATCTTGACTTGGCTGTTATAAGGCACTTCACTTGCCCAAATCAGTCAGAATGCATAAGGTTCTTTTTTTGGATACCAGTGGGATCGAGACAAACCATACACATTGCTGGTTAGATTTACAAATTATATTGCCTTACTTTAAACAATCAAGGAGACCTGTGGCATAGAGTGGTAAGTTGCAGTACTGCAGTCAAAGCTCTGCTCACGACCTGAGTTCGATCCCGAAAGAAGTCGATTTCAGGAAACCAGCTCAAGGTTGACTCAGCCTTCCATCCTTCCAAGGTCGGTAAAATGAGTACCCAGCTTGCTGTGAGTAGACAACTGGGGAAGGCAAGGGCAAACCACCCTGTAAACATAGTCTGCCTACTAAATGTTGTGATGTGACATCATTCAATGGGTCAGTAATGACCTGGTGCTTGCACAGGGGACTACCTTTACCTTTTTACTTAGAACAATAGCAAACTATTCCAGCAAATAAGCAAGTAAAGTGCTTACAAAAATTATATTACCTCACCCACAAGCATCAGTTGGATCACTTGAGAGATAATAGGTGGGTACCTATTCTTGTCAGTGGCAGTGAGCTTATGGATTTTCTCAGATATTTCAAAGAAAAGGCAGACACACTATGGGTTGGTCCAATGATACAGCCCAGTCTTTTGCATGGTTAAAGGGGACCCCCTTCCTCCTTTTTTTTTACCAGTGGAAAAGCTAGTTGGATCCAACCTTATGGCTGTGTATCATTTTGTTCCTGTTACACACCATGGTATGGCTGCTTCTACTGATACTGAGGAAAGGGACTTCCATTCACACTCACAATAAAGAGAGCCAGCACCTTCTGTTGGGTAATAAAAAGGTCTTACTATATTTATTTTATTTGCTTACATTGATCAAAGGAGATGTGTGGTGCCCGCAGGCCAAAAACCCATTCCAACCCCATTTGCAGTGTGGGTGATTGATAGGATGCAGAAGAGTCAGGTCTCCTTTTGTTTGCACATCCCTGAGTTTATGGGCAAGGCTGCCCTGGCTTTGAACCATGAGCCATCACATATATATGGCTCAGGCTCTTCCTTGCCAACCTTCATGATGCTTAAGGGAGGTGTGCTACTTCCTGTCCCCCTAGCCACAGGGTCTATGGGTCGAGGATAATGACACCCCTCAAGGGCTTCCTATCCCAGGTCCAGGAAGGCACCAAGGCCCCAGGCCTGGTCTGAGGGTTAACCCTTCACCATACAAAAGATGCCCCGGTGTGCTCACCTAAGCTGTACTGCATACCATTCAAGCAACTTGAATCGCACTGCTACTGGACAAGGGGGGCAGCTTGCTGCTTGGTCAACTCCCATCCCACCAGCCCCCAATAGAAGCCATGCTGTAGATCCCCCTGGAAGCTTTGTAGCCCTCATCCAGACAGGACCCTGCCAGCCAAATCAGCAAGATGGCCATACCTGGTCCCTCAATCCAGGTGACACTGGCTGGTACACCCTGCTGCAGCCACACTAGGCCCCCAAATCCAGCATGGCAACACTTGCAGCAACTCCATGCCTCTGCCAAGTGCATCTGCCACACTCTCAGCTGAACCCCGCCAGCCACCAATAGGGCACCTGGCCAGGCCCCCATGCCAGAAGCCAAAATGGCAATTCCTGCAGGTACCCCCTGCCACTGTGAAATATGTCCACCCATATCTCTTACCATGGCTTGCACACTTGTCATCATCATGACCATTGCTTATGTACCAGCAGTTGACTGCAGGGACAAGGAGAGTCAAATGGGACTCACTTTCCTCCCAATATTGCCATCCTAAGTCAAGATTTCCAGTCCCATATATGCATACCTTTGCATTTAGTTTGGAAGGGTAGCAGGGTAGAGTTGGCTATGAACGGATAAATAATGGTTCCCAATAAAGCAAGAGTGATGTTATAAGACTCACTCCCCATGATTAGCTAAATACCTTATCAGCCTTGAGGCCTTATCAGCCAGATAACCAACATGTGAGATCTCCTAGGAAGTACACCTTCCCCCCCCCCCGATTAGTTCAGCCCAGCAAGGTCCAGATCAATTAACTGTTTGCTCTGGATCATGTGTGTTCTGCACTCAGCATTTTTTTGTTTGTGTGCATTGTTTGGTATGGGATGCAGACACAGTGGTTTCCTGGGCAGTGTGCACCAGAGGAGTCAGACAGGGAAGGGAAATTCTCTTCAATAGGCTATCAAGAGTGGATGGAGTTTTTCACTGTATCACTGTGGCTTGAGGCTTACATGCCTTGCCCCAGCTCATAAAATTGAGTTTTGGTCAACTAAGATCCTCATAAAACTGGCCTCTCTTACACAGAAAAAGAAGTGTTCTTTCATTAGAGCCAGTTTTGTACAAAAAGAAAAACATGGAAACACACTATCTTGACAACTATTCATAAATTTCCCATCAAACTGAGTACCAAAGGTTAGGTTAATGACCATCACTTCAATGGACTGGAAAACAAATGCACTTTAGGTTGGATTCCATGATCCATCACAGAAAGTGTTACAGGTTGCTAATATTTTCAATCCCCCCAACACTTCTTTCTGACTCCAAAATCACTCCCTCCTGCCTTTTTCAGGAGCAGATTTCTACTGATGGACAAGGAAGAAGGAAATTATTTTCCCTCTTCCCTGTCCGGAACGCAGCTTCCTTACCCACATTGCTTTTACTCCACATGGGTACTATCAGCCTGGGAATAAACTTTCCCAGAGTCAGAAAGGAAATAGGAGGGGGCACAGGAAAGCCAGGAAGATCCATAATCCTTGTGCTGGATCCAACCCATCAACATCACCTGAAACATTTAGACAGTGAAGATGCTAATTTTTTAATTAAGTAAAATAACAGATAAAATTAACACAATGGGAAGGGTGAATTATTATTAAAGTTCTGGTCAGTGTATTAACTATGCAATTTCTATTTTGGTTAACCTAACATGGATTCAATATCTTCCTGCAGATTGTTGAGCTGATGGATAAATTCTGTTTCATACACCCTTTTGTGATGGAATATTCTGCAGCGATCAAAATAAAAGCAGATAATAGCAGCAGCAAGGAAATTAGTTTGTCAAAGTTTCCTTCTCAGCTTTCACTTAGTGGAAACTTAGTAACTGATACAAGGAAATGGGAGGACAAACTACTTTTTAAAGACATATGCCTAGCCTTACTGACCCCCATCTGGGTTGGAATGTGACCTTTGAAACCTCTGGTTAAAAGAGAAACAGCTGCCAGGAACCAGAAAGAAGAGAAATACCCACAGATGATCACTAAAGATGGAAAGAGTAAACTTTCACCAGGGGTCTCATAAAGGCTGTTATTGCAAACACCAAGCACCTATGGTGCTGAGGTCAACTTTGAAATGTTTAAGCCAATACATTTCTATAGTTTAGTCAAGGCTTCTTTCTATAGGGAAACAAAACCATCACAAGCTGGTTTCAGGAAATTATCAGTAGAAAAACTGAACATACCCTGCTTGGGACATGTGTGCATCTGTGTGTTTACAGCTAGAATTTATTTATTTTTAAAAATCTAAATTCAGTGTTATCCTCAAAAACCTGCATCTTCTTCCAATTACAGGCAAGCCTGATAACTAATATATAGGAGTTATTATGACATGGATTTAATGAAGAGGTACTACTAGGTAACAGTTTCAGATGGGTAGCCATGTAAGTCAGTAGTAGCAGGAAAAAAAACTTCAAGTCTAGTAGCACCTTAGTGACCAAGAAAAATTTCCAGGTTATAAGCTTTCATGAGTCAAAGTTCACTTTGTCAGATACAAGTAAAAATGAAGATCAGTCCTTGTATCCAGGTCAGAAGGTGGAATGGATGTTACTATGAAGGGCCACCTGGAGGCACAATGCAGAGGTAAAAGGCAAAACATTGTACAGCAAAGAAATATCATCATCATCCAAACCTTTATTAGCATAGAGACAATATTAACAATCATAAGCAAGGATTCATATTTACAAAAGACACATAAAATCAGATAAACACCATTAGGAAAGTATATAAATAAATAAAATCGGCCTATCCACTAAGGAGAGGTCCAGGCGATGTTCAAAATTTTAGGACAGTCCCCAGAAATCTGGCAACCTCCGCTGTGGTGTGCGAGCTAAAATCATACAAAGAAATATGCATGGAGGCAGGAAGTGTAGAAAATTAGCATCTGCAATGAATCCTGGGTCCATACTCAGCCTGAGGGCCCAGTTAATAAATTCTAGTTCCATAATTTTAATCTTCCAGGATTTTCAATTGCTGACCTAAGAGTGGCAATTCTCCTACAGAGAATCTTCAAAGGGAGATTACAATGAGAGATTGCTGAGCAAGAATTCATTAACAACCTCAGGAAAATGAATCCCCACCCTGGGCAGAATAAGGAATAGAATTTTTGTTACATAGGCTTCACATGGAGGCAGAGAAAGGGGCAAACAAGCCCCCCCCCCCACCATGTGTAAGGTTGCCAGGTCCTTCTTCACCACCAGCGGGAGGTTTTTGCAGTGGAGCCTGAGGAGGGCGACGTTTGGGAAGGGGAGGGACTTCAATGTAGGGTTGCAAAGTTCCAGGTACTAGCTGGAGATCTCCTGCTATTACAACTGAGCTCCAGCTGGTAGAGATCAGTTCACCTGGAGAAAATGACCGCCTTGGCAATTGGACTCTATGGCACTGAAGTCTCTCTCCTCCCCAAACCCCACTCTCATCAGGCTCCCCCCAAAAACCTCCCACCAGTGGCAAAGAGAGACCTGGCAACCCTACTTCAATGCCATAGAGTCCATTGCCAAAGCGACCATTTTCTCCAGGTGAACTGACCTCTATCGGCTGGAGATCAGTGTAATAGCAGGAGCTCTCTAGCTAGTACCTGGCAGTTAGCAACCTAGTTCAACTCTATGTTACTGCACAATTCAGGGGTGTCCATGCCCCTACTGTTGGAAACTGCCTTATCAGTGATGCCCCTTTCTGCCCTATCTGCAGTTTGCAGAGCTGGAGGGGGGTTGCAGCATCTGGTTCCTCTTCCCTTCCACTGGGTCTTTCATACACAGTCTAGAGAGAGAGAGGCCAACCTCTTCCTCACTGGCCTGCTTCTAAGCCCTTTATGAGGCCAATGCAGCAGGGCACAATTGTCCAGTCAGCTCCCTTAAGACTCACAAGAGCTAGGAAGGTTTTGCTTAGAATCCTAAACTGCACATTCAGCCCTTTCCCCCTTCCCATTGCTTTGGCCAGGCTAAACCACTGATCGCCACTGGCAGCAATGCATGAGGATCTTAATGGGCCCAAATGGCATTGTTGCTGCTGTCATGGTGGGCTTCTCTGTTGCCCTGTGACTTCCAGGTAAGTCTAGGGGTGGCTCTGGCAATGGGGGAGCCTCTGGTGATGGACAAGGTGGGTCCTCTCCTGGACAGTTGTATGCCATTTAGGGGGGAAATTGAAATGTTCTCTATAGCAAGAGTAGTTTTAAAAAGCAATGATTTTTAAATCAGATATACTTGATCATTTGATTTCTGCAAACAAATATAAAACAATAGCAAAGGCTTATAAATAAATTATAGCCCCTTATGCATGAAAATACATTAGCTACATTGTGATGCTCAATTAGGTGCCTAATTATGTTGAATGTATACCTTCCTTGCATGCTTAAGTTGGTGACAGTGCCCTTTAGACCTTACACTTACTGTTTTATGTTCTCATTTGTTGTACAAGCTCACAAAGTAATAGGCTTTTGTACGCCAAAGCTTTCCTTTTATTTCCACTCTTGCCTTCATGCTGACTTGGAATTGGTCCTAAGCTACCAATGCCATTTTCTAAGAATGAAATCATCTCTCCCACCCAGCACTCATACATAGAACCATGTACAAAGCTGCCATTGGAGCTCTACTTCCATACAACATATCGGTGATAGAGATACTTGACATGGGCCATGTCCGCACTGGGCGTTTGCGGCGCCGACTTCTGCGGGCTTTCCTTGCAGGTTTCCACTTACTCTCAACTGAAGGATTTCCGAAGCATCATCAGAGCACAATTTCTCCGCAGCCATTCACCTCTTAAAGGGGGTGAAACAAGGTTGCCTTTTGGCCCCCATGCTGTTTAATTTTTATTTTAATGATGTGATTCCGTTTATTCAAAACACAGCTTATCATGCACCAATATTAGCTGGTCATGAGGTTCCCATTTTGCTTTATGCGGATGATACAGTCCTTTTGTCTAGATCTGAGGTGGGCCTTCGTAAGACTATTAATAGGTTTATTGATTATTGTAACCAGGAGGGTCTATCAGTTAACTATAGTAAATCAAAAGTAATGGTTTTCTCAAAGAAGATCAAAGTAAAACGAAATCCATGGAAAGTTGAGGGGGGTGAATTAGAGATGGTGTCCCAATTTAAATATTTGGGAGTTACTTTTAGTCAAAATTTGTCTTGGAGACCTCAACTTAGCTTGGCAAATAAAACTGCCAAAGTTAATTCGAATGCTTTGTTAAGATTCTTTTATTCCAGGGGAGGCCAATATGTTCCTATGGCTATTACAGCTTTCAATGCCAAAATAATCCCTCAGTTTCTATTTGGAGCTCCCATTTGGATTAATGAAATCACGGAGTCTGTTGACAATATACTTATACATTTTCTGCGGCGTTTGACAGGCTCTCCAAAGTGTGTGGCGGGAACGGCACTTAGAATGGAACTTGCACAGTGTTCTTTTGAATCTAGGGCCTGGATTGCTGCCTTCAAATTAAGGCTGAAGGTTCTCTACTCAACTCCTAACATCCAAGGGGGCCTGTTACATAGATTAAAGGAAGATAACTACAGAGGGACGTGGGGAAGACATATAGATAGTAAACTGGTACTGCTTGACCTTCCACCATTAGTTCTTAACAACTTAAACTTTTCTGAAGCATTTAAATTAGTAAGGTCAAGGGTGAGAAATCTTGAGTGTGTTGGCACTACATTCCGCGCTAGGCGCGTATGTTCTACCCTTGCACTGGGGATTCCCCCTCCTGAGTTCGTGCCCTCTTATGTGAGCTTGCTGACAATCCCAAGCCATAGACGTGCCTTTATGCTTGCCAGATTAAATGCTTACCCAACTGCAGAGATGTCAGGTCGTTTTGCGAAAACTCCATACTCAGATCGAGTTTGTGAATGTAAATCTGGAGATATTGGGACTTTACACCATCTCTTATTGTTTTGTCAGCACTGGTCAGCTCCTCGGTTGCGTTGGATCACCCCAATATTGTCTAAATACAAACTTCCCTTGGAGTCCTGGGTGATATCCCACATAATGGGAGATATTCATCCTGATATCACTAGTTCTGTTGCAAGGTTTTTGGCGGAGGTGATGTCGCTCAAACGTCAAAACAAAACAAGCACGTAAACTGCGAGTTGAATGTTGAAACAGATTTTGTGATTTCAATGAGACTGGTTCAGGGGGAATATATTATTATGGTATTAGTGATGCTATGTTTAGTAATTGTTTTCTACTGTGTTTTAACCTTAAGTATACGTTGGGTGTTGTAAATTGATTATGTGTTGTTGTATTATGTATTATTGTTATGGTTAAGCTCAAGACCTTTGGTCAAAGGAGCTAGTAAATAAATGGAAATGGAATTTCTCCGCAGTAAGAGGATCCGCTTATACGGCGAAGTAAAAAAATGAAGCGTCTTTCTCATCCGGAGCCTTAAAGTGGGAACATGCAATCAGTGTTGAATCCACTTCCTGTTGCCAGCCCACTTCCTGCTGCCAGCCAACCCCCCCACTCCTCCCGCCTCCCTAATGGACTCTGGACCAATCTCCGTCCTCTTGCTTCGGGTGCCGACTGGGCATGCATGGGAGCCCGTTGATCCCGGCTTATCACATGCAGCGGATAAAAGCGGTGCGCTGGGAACAGGAATTTAAACTCGCCTTGGATGCTTTCATACTGGACGCGTGGAAATAGCGAGGTAAGTTGCTGGTGTGTTCACGGGCATGGATAGCCCAGGCTAGCCTTATCTCGTCAGATTCTGGAAACTAAGCAGGGTCATCTTTAGTCAGAATTTAGACTGGTGAACACCAAGGAATATCAGGATCACAATGCCGAGGCAGGCAATGGCAAACCACCTCTGAATATGTCTTGTCTTGAAAACTCTATGAGGGGTTGCCATAAGTCATCTGTGACTCGATGTTAAAAAAAAATTCTAACGCTAGGTCCTGTGCATGTTTCCTCAGAAGCAAGATCAACTGTGTCCTTAATATACCACTTGTGTACAGCCTCGACATCCAGTACTGTGGTTGAATTGAACTTTTTTGTGTGTGTTATCAGTTATAATATTTTGTCAAATATGTCAACTCAACAAGCAAATGGATTAGAAACAAGCAGTCTCCAACCTCCAGCTGTTTCTTGCCTAAATGAAAAGAAACACTAGAAGCAAATCGCTACCTGTGGTGTGCCTTCTCAGATACATGCCAAGTAGTTACTATGATATATGAATCTCTGTATGTAATTGTTCCACTTGCAGAAGCTCACCCTTTAAATTTTTGACTATGTTTACCATACAATTCCCAACTCATTTGCTAGTTACTAAAACAAATGTGAAGAATCAAAGACGCAGCAGGTGAATAGCAATCCACATGCATATGGAGCTTAATTGGGGGTTCAAAGGGGATCACTTTGGTCTTGAGAAGATAACAGATATTCTTCCAGTGGCACATACTGCATTAGATGCAATTCAGTCTCTTTTAAATCAGTAATGTTGTCACTGGCTTCAAAGAGAGGTGGTCGTCCCTTTAAGGAAATTTCGTATGCATTCTTATTTGCTGTTTGCAATAGCTTGTCTGCCTACTGGGTACATCTCTGAACAGTCCCTGTGCTCCCTGCTTAAAATTCACTCCCACAAGTTAAGCCCAACCATTTCATTTGTCTGTTTATTTTTTAAAAAGCAACAGGCATGATAATGCCAACTGATGTCTCATGAAAAAGATGAGAAGTCCCCATAATGTGCTGTAGGGTAAGACTGAGAGGTTTTTCTCTCTCCTCACACACACTTGTACCTTCTGATGTCTGCCTGCCAACAAAAATGAAGTGGGTAACAAAATACCACTAGAAGGAGGAACATTGCAAAACTGTAAAAATAAAAAGGTATGTGTGTGACTGCGCTTCTAATTCCATATTCCCATGAGTTGGAAAACAGTATGCATAGGAATAGTTTTAATCATGAACAACAGGAGCTTTGCACTATCAGTTTAACAGAACACAATACAAATCACAAGCAACACCACACACACTATAATCTTTTTTTTTCTTTTTTCTTTTTGCTTGTGCTCTGAGTAGGGCTATCTCCTTCCAGAAGGCAGGTCAGGCAGGGATTGATGAACTTTCCACCTCAAACTGGAAAGCAAGGGACCTCTGTTACAGCAGTACTTCTGGCTCTATGCTCATTTTCACATCCTGCATTCAAACCTTTCCCTGGCATCTCCAGTTAAAGGGACCAGGCAAGTCGGTGATGTGAAAGACCTCTACCTGAGACCCTGGAGAGCCGCTGCCAGTCTGAGTAGACAATACTGACTTTGATGGACCTTGATGGCCTGATTCAGTATAAGGCAGCTTCATGTGTTTATGTGAGTTCTTTGCAGTAAAATCACAAGTGTCACATCCAAACACAGGCCACTTCCACATGAGTGTTCTGCCCTGGGTTCAATGCTGTTGGGAAGTGGGTTTCCCGCTTCCGCCCTCCTCCACTTCTCACAGCGTTGTGATGCTTCTGTTCACCATCCAGGTCTCCCTTGACTTTTCTGGGATCTTTCTGCAAACCCACTTTGCTGCTGTAATGATTTGCGGAAGATCCGAGGAAAGCTGGGCTGGCTGCTTTATGGGTGAGAAAATTTGGTTTTCCCCAGTCCTACCCGCACAGTAGACGTTTCCCCTTCTCCAGTCCCTGTGACAGCCATTCCTTCCTCATCATATGTGCATGCCACCAGGGGGCTTTTTTAATTTAGTTTTTTAAAAAAATAGGCAATAGGCATATTGATATAACGGTATTGTGGTATGTCCGTTACTGATTTAAAAAGCTTGGAAGAAGACCTCCCATAGTGCGTGGGGGCGTGTCAGGATCCTGACTGTCTCTTCAGGGTCCTGACTGTTCTGTGCCTGGTTCTGTCACGTACCAGGTCATGTGGGTTCGATTCTCTGACAGGGGGAATGTCATCATGAGGACTGGGGCAGTGCAAATGCAGGGAAAGCTGCCGCCTGAACGCCTCTATGCAGCAGCAGCAGCAGCTGTAGCAGCACTGGGGCTTCCATAGGAAAGCAAATCCATGTGGAAAAGGCCACAGTCAGAAAGTCAGAGAAGTAGCTAAAATAATTATACTTCCTATTATGCACAACCTATTTGGGTGTAGATCTGCTCAATACTAAGAGCCTTTTTTTCATGTTGCATCTTTGGCAATGTGGTTCTGTTGCTTGTAAAGCTGCTCTCACACAAGCATAGATACTATGAGGCATCCTGTTTCGCTTGGTTAAAGACCTGGATTTTATTAGAGAATACTAAAATATTAGAATTAGAAGGTTTTAACCTATGTTTTGGATGGCATGCTTATTTATGGTATGAGAAAGAGAAGGTAAATAAGGATTTTAATATTCACATTATTAGATTTGGACTATTTCAAATTTGGAAAAAATATAAAAGGATTTTGGAAAACAAGACCCCGGGATGGATTAACCCAATAGAAGCATATATGAGAAGAGGGATACTTCTAAATTTAGAAATGGATGTATATAGGGAAATTATTGAATATAAGGAGGGTGAATGGGTTTTAAGAAGTAGAGAAGAATTTAATATTAAGGACTGGTTTATGTATTATAAATTAAAAGATATATTTAATAAAGATAACCAGGTGGGATTTAATAAAACTAAATCTGAATTGGAGAATATATTAATAAAGGGAAATAAAGGATTGATAGGAAAAATATATAAATTATTAACTAAAATTAATTTAGAACAAGAAAGAATTAAACCAGTAATGATAAAATGGATGAAGGAGTTAGGATTTAATGTTGATTTGGAAATATGGGAAAACTTATGGAAGAGAGAATTTAAATTTACAATAACTAATGAAATTAGAGAAAATTTATACAAAATGTTTTATAGGTGGCATATAACGCCTGTGATGATATCTAAAATGAAAAAAGAAGAGGGGGATTTATGTTAGAAATGTGGAAAGGAAAGAGGCACTTTTATGCATGTATGGTGGATATGTAAAAAAATTAAAAGCTTTTGGAAAAAAGTTATTAGGGAAACTAATAATTTGATTAATGTGAGAGTAAAAAGAGAACCCTCATTTTGTTTATTAGGAATTCCACAAAACAACATAGGTAAATGTGACAGGGTTATTTGTCAATACAGTTTTGCCGCTGCAAGAATAGTAATAGCTAGAGTATGGAAGCAAGTGAATAAACCTTCAATTCGGGACTGGAGAGAGAAATTATGGACTTATATGAGCTTGGCCAAACTAACGGAATTCCTACATGGAAAGGATTTGGAAGAATTTAAAAACACTTGGGGTAAGGCCACCACATATTGGAATAAACTGGCAAAAATGGATTTTACTATTTTACTTAGAGAGTTATAGAAACTAAATTTAATAATTTTATATTTTATAGTTAATAATATCTTTAAAACTGTTAAGACAATTCTACGGAAGTCGGGTGATGGGCCACTTTTTTAAGGTGGGTGGAGGGTCAAAGGGGTATCTTAGTTTTTCCAATTTTATATACTCTATAATCGTAAATGTATTGATAAGTTAATATAGATACTTTTTTGTATTTTCTTTTTTTAATGCTTTGTATTATTATTATTGTGTTTGTTTGTTTTTATTTTATGCTATAAAAATAAAAAATTATATATATATATATATATATATATATATATATATATATATATATATATGATGCATATGGAGATTTCCATGGGGTTCATTGTTCCATTTCCACCCCTGTAAATTCTGTGCATGGAAGTGTGACTTCCCTGCCTCCTCTTTCATACTTGCAGCCTGAAATGTCCCCTGAAAGGCTACTCCTGGGTGGTGGAGGACTCTAAGGAGCAGCATGAAAGGACCTGGAGGGCTTCCACAAAGGGAGTGGGGGGAATCAGGCAAAAATTACATCTCACCTTGCACATGCAGATCTTTTCCATGGGATCTTACCCTATATATTTACATACCTCCGTTAGGGCCAGGCATCTATAATATGATGTGTAGGCGTGGTATTAGAAAAAGCTACCAGTGGGTATTTTTATACTTATCCGGACTGGAAAGGGAGTAACCTCCAAGGGAATGGGGCTCTCCTCACTAAAAGTATATGAACACAGATTCTTAGGGTTGCCAACCTCCAGGTAGTAGTTGGAGATCCGCTATTACAACTAATCTCCAGCCGACAGAAATCAGTTCACCTGGAGAAAATGGCTGCTTTGGCAATTGGACTCTATCACATTGAAGTCCCTCCCCAAACCCCGCCCTCCTCAAGCTCCACCCTGAAAACCTCCCACCGGTGGCAAAGAGGGACCTGGCAACCCTACAGATTCTCCATGGGTCTTATCTACTAAGTGTCCTCCTCATCATATGAAAAGTAGGTAGAATCAACAGTCTATGTTGGATCAAGAATAAGGCAAAGTTTGTGCACTGGTTTATGTGGTGGGCTTATACAGAACAAGACATATAGAAAAGCTTATCGGGTAGCAACTCTTACGTCTGCTTTTTGTACTTCTTGGTACTACTCACATTTCACCATGAAGGACAAACTGTATTCTTCTTCTTAGTGACACATCCCCATTTCTCTGCTTCTCCTGGCACCTTACCCTACCCCCAAGGAGTCATCTGTATGGGTTCAACTATTATATCTATTCAAATAACTGATTTATGTCATTGCTTATTAACATATGTTAACCTATTCAAAGGTAGGCTGGCTAGTGGTTTCCTTTTATGGGAAGGTCTATCCTGGCTCTGAATATGGCCAGCACTCCTGCCAGCCGTTTTTATCTTCTTCTGCACTTGCGCTATGTGCTGAGAGGTGCCAAGCCTCATTCCCACCCCCCAATGTGCCATAAGGCCCCTACGGAGTTTGGAATGATGCTGCTCAGCACCAAGGGCATGCCTTACCAGTCCACCCCATCACAAGGCATGTGATAGCCTTTTCCAGACACACCCTCCATCCTTAGGATTTTTGTTGATTTTGAGCAACCCACCCTCTTCCTGGCAACAGTTGTGGCCTTAGGGTTGCCAACCTCTAGGTAGTGGTAGCACGAGGGCTCAAGAGTATAACACCACACTGGGTAAAAAATGCAAAATAATGATGCAAACAATGAACATGCAAACTATACAAAAAATCATATAAGCACTTCTGAATGTGTAGACAATATTTATAGGCATAAAGTCAACAAGCATAATGATAAATGAAATGAAATGAAAAGCATTACATCATGCAGTAGAGCAAGCAAATCTGTGGCACAAATTAGTGCTCTAGACTAAATACAATCCACAACGAGTACAGGAATATCCAGTCCAAAACATAAGGTCAAACATCAATAGTCCAGAAGTAAGAGATAAGAAAATCCAAGAAGTGCAGCCAAGGAACCAAGATAAAAGGAGAACGCGTGGCTAGTCGTAAATCACGTTTCAAGGCTTTCTTCAGCTCCAACGTTGTTAGCATTAATCAGCCCGTAGGCTAAAAGGAGGGTTCAAATGACCGTCAGCTAGGGAATGCGTCTATGTGGAATTCAAAAGCGCATGTATCCTCATGTGAGACAAAAAAGGCCTTCCCCTATGGCAATGCAGTAAAAGGCTCACTTTCAGACTTCTGCATTTGTAAATTAAGTATATTTTACAAAGACCTTTGTCTCTTGTGCTGTCATCCAAAGGCAACTAAACCCTGTAGCACTGGCCCAAGTACTATCCCACTTGAAAAAGTGGAAAGTATATAACAAATGATGTTTATATTAACTTACAGCTACTACTTGCTGGTGCAGGGCTATCTGGGAGGGTCGGCTAATGATAATTAAAACCATAAGTAGAAGTCAAAGAAAACGCTACAACTTATTCAGAAGAAGAAGAATTGTGGAGGTAATCAGCCACAACTTACTTATCTTAACTCTATAAACAGCTGTAAAGATTGGTGCAACATCTGGGTCAGGATCCCGAACTTCTGCCAACCCTAGTGTGGACTGTTGTTGTTCCTACTCCAGTGGTCCCGCTGGAATAGCTGGGGAGGGCAGTAACAGGACATACCTGGGCGTGAGCCACTCGGTTAAATCCCTCCGCCACCTAGGGAGAGACCACTCTGGCCGCCCCAGAACTGGCTTGCCTTACCACCGTGTCTCTCCCAAAAATCCCTTATTGGGATTCCCCATAGCAGAGGAAAGGGGGCTCGCAGACCGCTTTCCTCCTAAAACAGATCCTGGCCGATGCTCATCTTGCATAAGTTGTGACAATAAACCAGTACGTAACATATATAAATTAATTAACATCAAATCCAAACTAAGGGAGGGAGGGAGGGCCGAAAGCCGGCAATGGACTGCAGCCTCCCTGGCCAGCTCTTCTTTAAATGCTAGTTAGATGGACCCGAGTGAAAACTACCTCCAGTCCGTTTTCTCAGGTCCCTACCTGTCCCAACAACCAGCAGCTCTCATAGGCCCCCTTTACAACTCGGGGTGAGAGCTGATTGGCTGCCGGGCATCAGCCCTCCGAGCCACCCACCCGGCTCAAGGACTGACCCAGCTGGGCGGCAGCAAACCCCGCAACCGCCCTGCCACAATCTCCACACCCTCCAAGCCTCCCTCCCTCCCGGCTCCACTGGATTAATTTTAATCAAAATCAATTAATTAGCATTTAACTGAAATATTGGCTAATGTTAATGCAGCTGCAATACCGCAAACATAATACATTAGACTGGTTACATTACACCCAAATTATTTCTGGTGCCTTGAAATAAATTTGCATCTGCAATGAAAAGATATACAGCATCTCTAGAGACAACATGCAAATGATTTATACCATTGAGCAAAATGTTTATCCTTCTCATCTCTCTCTCTCTCTCTCTCTCTCTTTGGTGATACCCTGCCTATTAATAAGTTTGCTTCACAGTCTCTTGTTTCTGTGGCATTTTATAAAGTTTATTGCTCATGATAAAGTACAGCTGGATTCTGAGCACATATCTATCATCTGAAAATAGATTACATGTCTGTACCTGAAAGTCATGAAAACATCTCTGATGGTCTTCGATTTTGTTCCAAAAGTTTGTTTTTCACCTAAACTTTTCCAGCCATTCAACTTTTAAATTATGAAAATGATCCAGAGAAATGTTTCCAAACTTGGTTACTGGGCAAGAGCAATAAGATCCCCATTCATAGGATCAAAGTAAACTACATCAGGAAAAATAATCCTGACTCAAACTGATTTTTGAATTGATGTCATATCAACCCTGGTATACCTGGAAAATTAACTTAAAACATGATAATTTTTGTTGTTGGAGGAGGAGGGGTTTAAGAAAGAGAAGGGAGAGTGATTGTCTCCATCAGAGGAACAGGGAGATTGTGCTATGACTGCTACCATTTACCAGGATCGTTGGCTGACTCTTTTTGCCTATACAAAACAAGAATTTAATTTTATTTTGCTCTTATTGTGCCTGTGAGGATAACTTTAATCATACTGACAGTAAAAGATGTCCATCTTTCCTTGAATTCTATTAGAGAGGTTTACTCAGTAGGAGGTCTTCCAAAATTGTTCACTTGCTTTCTGGTCCATTGAGCTCAGACATATTTATAGGAGGTTGGAGGCCACCTCACCTCTCCCGGCTACATATTCTTTATGGAAGCACATTAAAAAAAACTATACAGATCAAGAATGTATAAAATGTACACCGGGATGCCGTCTTTTTATTGCCTACAAACCACTAGACATGAAAATATTTACTACTGAAGATAAATTTCCTAATTGGTCACATTGATTAAACATCTACAGAAGGCATTGCCTTGCACTTTCAAAAACCACGCCCAAGCAAACACCATCTTCCCAGGAGGCTCAGCCCAATTACTATTCCACTTGCTGATAGAGCACTAGAAAAGAATTTGAAATGGTTGTTCATAAGGTAATAATATTTAAGAACAACAGTGTTCTCATGCAATCTGATATTATCTTTCCGACTATTTCAATTCCACGTCACAAACAGCCTGCCATCAACCGACTACTAGTTGCTGTTTGTGGAATTGTGTGCCTCCCCCCTTCTGTTTTTATTCATGTGCACTAAGCCCTTCTCAGGGATGTTTCCACGGTTTGCACAACATCTCAGAACTTAGTTGATAAATGATTTTCAAGCATAAGACCTACTGGGAATGGCAATGGGGTAAGGACATTCTTTGACATATCTGCATTGCTGAGCTTTATCTGATTTGCAAGATTAGAAGAGAGTTGAAGGAAGCATTGAGCTGCAACTTAACGGAACAATAGCCTCGCATGGATGATTCGAATGACTGAATGCCAGCTGCTACAAAGTGATTATAAAATCAACATGTAGGGTATAATCGTCTACATATAAAGTTTGCCGTGTTGCTTTTTTATTAGCATTATTATTTTGCCTTGGTTTTCATTGCAACTTGAACTTAATACAAAAGGATTACTTCTCTTCACTTTTCATGTTTCGTCTAATCAGAACATGACCAGGAGAGATCCAAGAGCAGCTTTGGACATAACCTTACCATGTCAAAAACTGAATCAGTGGTCATTTATGCATGGGAGCTTTTACCTGAGGTTTGTTGCTGGCTAAACCCACACTTTCCAGTTGGGAATCTCTGCACCAAGCTCTCTCCAAGCTCAAATCAAGACCCACCCCTTTGAATGCTGCTTTGTAATTGGCTTACTTCGCAGTGCTCACTGTGAGAGAAGATTTCCCACCCCAAAACCCAATTGTTGCATAAAAAAGCATTTTAAGACAACAACAAAAAAACAAAA
Source organism: Euleptes europaea (assembly GCF_029931775.1). Classification (NCBI taxonomy): domain Eukaryota; kingdom Metazoa; phylum Chordata; class Lepidosauria; order Squamata; family Sphaerodactylidae; genus Euleptes; species Euleptes europaea. Next base: position 62,229,507 of record NC_079321.1, read on the forward strand.
AATGGAGCAATCTGAAAGAGGGGGGAGGGAAGAAATCCAACCCTGGGTTTTAAAATGTCTTTCTTTTGCTCAGAAAGAGGCCTGAGGAAGCAGGAAGCGTTTGAATCCCTGCCTCTTTACATGCTGCTTTGTGATTGGCTGTGAGAAGTGCCAATCTTCCTGTGGCCCCAGCTTTGCCTTCTGCAGGGAGTTTTGAGCTGGGCTGAGCTCAGGGGAGAGGAAAGAGTTGGGTTAACAGATGAATGGGAAGACCCAGACATTGTGAGGGCTGGCAGCAAGGTCATTTATAATGGACAGAAAACACGCGGAGAACTCCAAGGAACAACCGAGTCAGAATTGGGGTGAACATGGGTTCAAGTACCCATTCATAAATTACCAGTAAGATCTAGTGTGACTTGGAGGAATCATATCTTGCCTGGTTTTAAAAGGTCTAACCGGCTGCCAATTAACTTCCTGGCATAATTCAAAGACCTGGTAATTAAATTCTCCAGGACCAAGTTAATTTGATGGCTCGCCTTCAGTCATGCAGAGCTGCCCAAGAAAGGAACTTCAGAGGTTCTCCTCCACCAGTTTTTATTCACAAAACCCCTGAGATTGCTACACACAGCAGTATTAGAATGCCCTCCCACACACATATCCACTATATTATACTGTGCACTAAATTTGAGAATTAAGATATTGGGCTGGACTAGCCAGTGATCTACCTGACTAAGGCCATTGATATATCCTTCTGCTATCATGAAAATTATCTGGCCAGTATAGATTTTTTTTTTAAAGACAAAACACCTTTAATGGGAAAAATGAAGCCAGCAGGGCAGCTGTGCACCAGAAGCTCATGCTTTAATGGCATATTTCCGAGGGGGGTTCAGGTGCTCTTTCCGGTGTTGTTTTTTGGTCTTCTGATCCTCTTTATGATTGTTCACCCTGCACCGCATTGCACATGTCTTCTTGGGCTGCAGGTCTAGAGGCTTGTATTTCTTTCCTTCAGATAACTCCCTGAGGTTTTCCTTCTGGGTCTGGTTAATGACTGTCAGCACTCTGGCAATGGATTTGCACACAACTCAGATCTTGGAGAGATTAGAGACTGCTCCTCCAGTCACCTTGGTGACACATAGCTGGGACAGTTCTACTTTGAGATCGTGCAACTGCTTCAACAGCTCTTCCTACTTCTTCCCTTGTAAATCACGAGCCTTGATTTTTGCCATATCAGCGGCAAAGAGTTGGTGCCACAGAGCAAAAGGAAAGCTGGTCAGTATAGATTTCTAATTGTATTCCACACATTTTAGTAGCCTTTATGATATTTTCCAAAATGCTTCTGTATGAGGGTTGCAGTAGACCTAGTCTTGATGTTCACTTCTAAAATAACAAATTTATAGTACATTCATATGCATAGTTACTTCCTTCTAACTCCATTGAAGGAATTCATGTTAGAACAGTATAACTCTACTTTAAAAGGTAAAGGTAGTTCCTTGTGCAAGCACCGGGTCATTACTGACCCATGGGGTGATGTCACATCACGATGTTTACTAGGCAGACTATGTTTACAGGGTGGTTTGCCATTGCCTTCCCCAGTCATCTACACTTTACCCCCAGCAAGCTGGATACTCATTTTACTGACCTCAGAAGGATGGAAGGCTGAGTCAACCTTGAGCAAGCTACCTGAAACTGACTTCTATTGGGATCAAACTCAGATCGTGAGCAGAGCTTGGGCTGCAGTACTGCAGTTTACCACTCTGCCCCACGGGGCTCCTCCTATTAACTCTGCTTAGGAGTGCACTATTAATGAACACATTGTCAAAATATACTCACATTGCCAAATACTCCCAATGTTTCAGTACAGATTTGAAGATCCTAACTGGTTGCTTATGTTATTTTGTTGTGACCTTCATCTACTTTGGCTCCTTTTTCTGCCTTTTGTGACCATTAACTTGAATTACTTTTAAGTTACTCCACCAAAGAATGCATAATCATGTAAATCACTACCTAAGTACAGAAAATCCCTTGTACACTTACTCTTTTTGACTTACAATAGTCTTGCCACATTCATCTAAAGATTCATCATCATAATGTAATTCAAAAAGCCTGTGGGGGTGGGGAGCAAAAATCCTAACTATAAACAGAGAGGATTCAACAACAGTACCAAATCCTTTCTGTACATAGGGTTTATTAGTATTTTGATGCAAACCACATACATTTCTCTTCCTCAGGCAGGTTATTAAACAAGTGCTAAAGCGTTTAATAAATTAACTTATGATAATAAATTGAACAGCTTATCCTAGATCAGAATGGTTTTGACCATGCAATTATCTTCTGCTCCCTGAAGGCGAAAAAGTACCACAACCATTATACTTAGTAAAGTAGGAAATACTTAAAGGATTTTATTCTTTTAATTACACTTGTAATGTTGCCTGTGAAAACAGCTTTGAAGAACACAGGGCAAGGTTATGGGTTTCATAAACAATATCCCATAAACAGTATGTTACTGTTTACTCAGTAATAATTTTGTTATATATTTACACTAATTATGTTTGCCTCTGAAGAAATGGGCTCTGGTTCACAAACGCTTATGCCACAATGAATAAATTAGTCTTTAAGATACAATATTTTGTCATTTTGGCTACGGTAGACTAACATGGGTACCCTTGGGATTATAATTACCAAAACTATCATAAATATTTTCCCAAACGTTTCTTTGGAGTTTTCATCCCACTTTCCCCACTATATCAGCTCTCCAGAAACTACAGGATAGGGAGAGAAAATCTAGGAAAAGATACATCTTCTACCAGAGTAAAGAACTGCTTGGAAAACAATAAGCTATGACTTGGTGACTTGCTATTTACCCAAAGGACACCCATGGAGATACTAAGTAGATTTCATTAACAAGCTAGCCTGGTCCCTAAGGAAGGTCAGAGCACCCGATGAACCTCATATCTGCAGTCAGTCAGAACCAAAATAAATAGATTATGTTGTTTATTTCCTAGTCACTTAACCAACATCTTCAAAAATACATCTAGATGTTTATGAGCTTTTTGAATTCCACTCAGACTGTTCACTTTGCAGAACTGAGTTTGTCTTTATTTGATGATCTATTTCAAGATATGAATGGTCAGCTTTGTAAGGTACCAGACAATTAAACTGCTGGATATTTAATGATGTTGGTATACCTGTTGGGATCTGGTATACAGAACCACTCTTGAGAAGTTCTGCTAATTCTTGGCAGGGAAAGCATATTATTATTCATCGTCTCAGTGTTAATAGATGGGCTGTTCTAAAGCTTTTGACAACTAAAAGTCAAGTTTGAAAAGAATTTTCTTCAAGGGCAAATTGGATAGCAGACATGAGGCTTGGAATTCAGTTTGCAATAATTCATTAAAGAGTGGGGATATGTGGTCATAAATTTACTAATCAAGATTTTACCTAAACAATGGCCATGCATAAATATCAGAAGTGCTTCAAATAAAGTTACTTCTATCATTCAAGAACAGAAATCAGATCTTCTGATTTTACAGTTATTCAGAGGAGAAGGGCTGCCTTTGTGTCCACTTTCAAATTTCCAGGCAACAAAAGGCAGGAATGACAGGAGCAGCGAAGCAACTCAAGATATGTGCATGACATATGTGCATATGTGCACCAAGAAAAAGCACAATTTCAGTTGTCATTGTGCTCAGAATTTTCATTTTCCAACAATAATTGTACCATGTTAGTGACTCTGGAAGAGCTTTCTGATATTACATGGACAAGGGGCCTGTTAAGAACATAAGAAAAGCCCTGCTGGATCAGACCAAGGCCCATCAAGTCCAGCAGTTTGTTCACACAGTAGCCAACCAGGTGCTTCTAGGAAGCCCCCAAACAAGACAACTGCAGCAGCACCATCCTGCCTGTATCTGGGACTATGTGGGTGCTAGGCAAGCAAGAAAAAGGCTTTGTTTCTATTTGTTGGAGCAAGACACAAAAGGGGTCTGTGAGAAGTGGCTTCCCCCATAATAAATAACTGGCCAGTTATGCAGCTTGAGAAGATGGGATCAGAAGTTACTGCCCCCTTCCCCTCCTCATGAGAGGGAAACAGCACCAGCCAACTTGCAGATTATGCAGGGACAGAGGCAAACACTTTGCTTGTACTAGCTGGCAGGCAGGATTGTAGAGACTGGTGGGAAGGGGGGAGATGCCCATACTTTGCCCTACTTTGTTAGGCAGGTGATAGACAGACAGGAGGAAAACGTAGATGGAGGCTTCAAAGAAGACTTCATGACAAAGAGTAACACACACATACACAAAACCAGTCAAGATGCAGGAGACCATTTCTGATCAGATCACCGTTCTATCTGAAAAGGGCCACTCTTCATATCTGATAATACAACTGTCATTTTTCCCTAGATACAAATCCCAACAACACACAGGTGCTATTATGCCCAGTTGAGTAAATGACTTCCAAGCCATTCACATACAAAGAAAATGGACTGGATGTCTATTTTTAAACTAAACAAATGTACAAACTTTGACCCTACTACATCCTACATCTTTGTGCTGAAACAGATGAGATTTATGTAATCTCATGCACACTGGAAAAAGGCAGCATCAGTTTTCTTCAGAGCCATGTGAGTAAAAAAGAGGAGGTCTAGCCCTTCAACCTGCACTCTAACAGCTGGCTAACAGAAACCAGCTCCCCAACACAGCCATCAGTATTTTAAGGGGGGAAGTGTCCTTTAAAAACATATTTTCCCTTTAAAACAACCCAAGAATCATGCTTTCAATAAATACAACTTGCTAGAGATTGAAGGGTTAAGCCCTTTCTCCCTTTCCTGAACAATCCTAAGACAAACTGTGGTTGCAGAAGCATGCAAGATGGGCGGACAGAGATATATGATCTTTGTCTTGTCTGCTTTCATCCTTACTCTGGTGCTTTTAGAACTTTTTTCTCATTCTTGCTGACCCAGTATTGGAGTTGGAAATGGAATAGGGAAAAAATGTTGAAGGCTCTGGAGCAACAGTAAGGTAAGGTGGTCTGTGTGGGAGAGGGGAGAATGTCGATAGCCCCACCTGTACATCCATTTGTGTAGCCTGCTCTAGGAAAAGCATCCTGAGAAAGGAGTGAAGAGATGTCAATTCATATTTCTCTGAGACGGGGGAAATTTTATTTGGTTATAGGACAGAGATACTTTCTCCCATCTGTCTGAAAACAAGTGATAGGCTGCTCCGGGGCTTGTTGTCAAGTGACAGTGGGAAGAGCTGTAACAGATTCACAGCCAGCATAACTTAACATGTATCTCTGTTTTCCTCCCTAAAATATATGAATAAATTTGGGTGGTGGCAGCTTGAAAGTCTTTTAATGTGGGTTAAGGGCATCTGTAGTGGGGAAGGAGAATAGCGCCCCAACCCCCTCACTAGAGACAACATGCAGAAACAGCGAATAGTGAGCCCCTCCTCAGATCCTGATGATCCAACTCCCCCACTGTCCATACCTGAGCTTTTGCAATGGCACATTCATATTACACACTATTGTCCTTTGGTTATTTGTCCTTTTCAGCAGGTATCTAAATGCCAGAAGTGGTGTCAGGTATCAGATTATTTGGGCTTTCCCTGGGAATGGACAGATGGAATTTGCCTAGCTGTATGGCTGTTATTAGTATTTTTGATTATTATTATCAGAAGACTAAACTGAGGCTGTCGTATTTTGGTCACGTCATGAGACGACAAGAGTCACTGGAAAAGACCGTCATGATAAGAAAAGTTGAGGGCAGCAGGAAAAGAGGAAGACCCAACAAGAGATGGATTGACTCAATAAAGGAAGCCACAGCCTTCAATTTGCAAGATCTGAGTAAGGCTGTCAAAGATAGGACATTTTGGAGGACTTTCATTCATAGGGTCGCCATGAGTCGGAAGCGACTTGACGGCACTTAACACACACACACACACACACACACACACATTATCAGAAGAAAGATGGGAATCCTGCAATGCTGTCCATTTTTTTAAAGGCAGTTTTAAGTAAAACTATTTCTGTAATTTCCCATATTTGTACAAAAACTAGGGGGGAGGCAGGAGCTTGGTAGAAAGTAAGATTTTTCTTTGCCCACTAGTATCTGCCAAAGTTTGCACTTGTTTATGAGCAATTGCTTGTGCATAACATGTGTTTGTGTTTTTGTGAAGTGTTCTCTGCATGTGTGTCAGAGATCATTGTTTGCCATCAAGTAAGTTGGCAAAGGCCTTTGGCCTCTTTAAAACACTGCGTTAAATGCTGGGTTTGGGCAGGGGGGTCCCAGAAGAAGATCCTGGAAACAGACTTTCTTTCAGTGTTTCATGGGTGACAGCTCATTCCTGAGCTTGCTGCGGCTGGGGACAGCATGGCTGAGGCACCGCCACGGCACAGCCAAAGAGGTTTCCCAGCCACTGCAAGGCTAAAAAAAAACAACCCTTTTTAAAAGGAAAAAGCAAAAATGGGGAAAATATCCCTATTGAAAACAGCGATGGTGTGCCAAGAAAAACCTAGCGCAGCAACACTGTTGCTGGAGGGGGCATTCCCAGGCTGGAGGGGCTTAGGTAGCTGACTACAGTCAGTTCCACCCCTGGGAACGCACCCCTCCCTACACCGGCGGCGCATTTTTCTTCTGGGATTTAGGGCCCAGAGAAGCTGCGGCATCAGAAGAGCACTGTGCAGCTCTGAGGCACCTAGACACTGATGGAACTGCCCCCCCACCAGTGTAAGTGCCTCTTATTCCGTGATAAGAGGGCACTTGCGCTGGCGACGGGGTCACGCTGCCTCCACTTCACTTTCAGCCCAATCCTCAGGAATGGGCTGTGAGACAAGTAACCTAATAATCTTCAGCGACAACCTTTGGCTTAGTGGGACAACTGCTAAACTGTTACTTAGTCTTCGGGGTTTATATTGGTGTCAGTCTCACAGTTAGGGTTGGTTGCCAACTCTGAGTTGGGAAATTCCTGGAAATTTCAGAGACAACCTTGGGGAAGGCAGGATCTGGGGAGAGGAGAAACTTCAGCAGGATATAATGCCAAAGAGTGTATCCTCCAAAGCAGCCATTTTCCCCAGGGGAATCTGCAATCTGGAGATCAGTTGTAATTGAGGTTGGCTACCCTACTCATAATGTTAGCTGCTACAACTGGGCCATTTTTACATCTATATATTATAAGCTATAATATTTGTTTAAAGAAATGCTTACATGTATGTTTGACCTTCCAGTTGTGAAGGAGTCCCGTCCCACGTGAATCATTCACCCACTGTAAGATAGCACTGAAATGAAACATAGTTCAGGTACTTAAGACCTTTTTGAAAAAAGTTCTAAATGCCAGCAGACACTTGAAAAATATTAAATCGAGCTTACCCACTTGACACTGTGATTTATAAATTTAGAGGCTAAGGGAAAAGAGTTCTGGAAAACAATATAATTTTTTTCCATTGGGTACACAGTTCAAGTTATGCCTGTGCATAACGTATAGAGCTACTCCCAGAGTACATATTAAAGAAAAAGAATCACCCTGAGGAATAGCTTTTGCCATGCTAATTTTTCCTAGTTAAAAAGGGGAAATCATTTCCATAATTTAAAGAACCAATTTTCCCTCATTTGTTTTAATTGTGTCTGTTTTGTTTACTTGCTTTGAAAGAGAACCTATAATGTCCTTGATTTTCTTAAGGATCTGCCAGTGGGTCAGGAAGAAAGGTCTTCTATGCGTGAGAATTTTACCTTGGGTTCGACAAGCTCTTGACCCACATTTTTCTGATCCAAATTCTTAAAAGCCTATGCATGGTAGTTGTTTGCCCTGAAGAAAGTCCTGGAGAAATTTTTGTACTGCAGAATCACCAGCAAAAATCTGGAGCATCTGAGACCCTGCCCCTTGAAAATGCTGCTTTGTAACTAGCTGTGGTGTTTATTGTTGGAAAAAGTCACCCCCAAGCTCCCAGAGAGTGGTGCTTCTTATGCGCGTGATAGACAACCGCGTTCGATTCCCACCCGGCCCAGTGTTGCACACATGTGTGTGCATTCTGGTGCACTCACCCCCTCTTCCCCAGCCTTAAATAGGCAATGGCTGTGGAAGGGGAGAAAGAGAAGGAAGGCGAGGCAGCACTGCCACCATTGCCTCATGAGCATGCTTCTTCTCACGTGGTGTTTGCTCCCTTCATCCATTGTGGGTGTGCTCTAGATGGCCTTTCCTGCCTTCCTCCTCCCTCTTTAAATGAGCAATAGCTACATAGGGAGGGAGCGCGTGCAGGAACGTGTGTCTATGGCCTCCCCCCCTCTATACATCTCGTGTTCGCACCAAAAAGCTTCTCTTCCTCTCCATACAAAGTTATGCCCTTTTAAATGCCTCCACAAAGAAGGTAAAGGTAAAGGTCCCCTGTGCAAACACCAGGTCATTCCTGACCCATGGGGTGATGTCACATCCCGGCATTTACTAGGCAGACTATGTTTATGGGCTGGTTTGCCAGTGCCTTCCCCAGTCATCTTCCCTTTACCCCCAGCAAGCTGGGAACTCATTTTACTGACCTCGGAAGGGTGGAAGGCTGAGTCAACCTTGAGCCAGCTACCTGAAACCGACTTCCGTTGGGGTCGAACTCAGGTCATGAGCAGAGCTTGGACTGCAGTACTACAGCCATCCCCTACAATTTCCTGGGAGCAAGCCTCATTACTAACAAGTAGACCAAGATGCTATTACGGAGGCAGGGGAATCAGGTAGCTACATTGGTTTCTGAATATGCAAACACTCCCTTTCCTTCCTGCCCCTTTCCTCTTGGCCCCGCAGCTCCTGCTGACTGGAGGAGGAGCAAAAAAACCCAGAATGCTTTATGTACACAAATGGCTACAATTTGAGCCGAGTTGATCTCAGAGCAGATTTTAAATTAGTGGCAAAACAGCATTGGGAAAATCTGAGAAAAGCATGAGGTGAGAGCTCTGAGGATGAAAAATCATGCATAACTACAAGGAAGAACTGAGTCAGTCCGGGGGTGAATATGAGTCAAAGTATGCATTCATAAATGACCTATGTCTACAACCCACTAAAACTTTAATGATACACCATTTGAAATCATGGGTTACCAATCCATGAAGTCAGTGTTTCCTGAGATTATCTCACAAATGCATGTTCACCATTTGATAGAGGTTGCAAGTAGCTATACTGGTCCAAAGCAAAATCCAAAAATAGAGAATATCCAATTTGACAGGTACACATCAAATGATGACATGAACGTATAAAAGCCTCATCACAAATATGACAGAAGAGCAAGGACTTCCATGTAATCTCACATCACTTCAAACCTTCTATGCCCTTCATTCACATATTCAGAAGCCAAGTTCCTGTACAGGTGAAGGATCAAGCCTAAAACACAATGCTCTGATGCTGGAGATCCTAGCATTAGATGGACAGCCCATTCCTGAATGGGGAGGGTGGATCTGCAGCAACCAGGAGCGGCAAAGCCGCACTGCCTCCTCTGAGGTTTCCCAGCTGCTGCAGAGGCAACCCCCCCCCTATTTTGAACATTTAAAATTTAAAGTAGGGGAAAATGCCCCATAGCAAGCAGCAAGGCTGCGCCACCAAAAAAGGTGGCGCAGTGCTGGCGCTGCTCAAGAAGGCGTTCTTGGGGTGAAAGGCAGCTCCACCCCCGGGAATGCTGCTGATGACTCTCCTTACAAGAACCCTCAAGTTTGCTAAAGATTGGATCAGGAGTCCAATTTTATTGGGCCCCGTCCATTCTCCATTGTTTCCAATGGAGGAAAAACATATTTTTTTCCTCCAGAGGAAAAGCAAAGAGGCATGTCTGTCAGCAACCACAAGTTGATGTGTTCCACCCCAAGAACCAACACACATCCAACAAAACAAAACCGGAACCTAGGAATCTGGAAGAACCACAAGGCAATGTGGCAAAGCCTATCAGAACCAATGCCCAACCAGAAAATCAAGAAGGAGGGGCAAAGAGGCATGTCTGTCAGCAACCACAAGTTGATGTGTTCCACCCTAAGAACCAACACAAGTCCAACAGAACAAAACCGGAACCTAGGAATCTGGAAGAACCACAAGGCAATGTGGCAAAGCCTATCAGAACCAATGGCCAACCAGAAAATCAAGAATGGGGGAGGGCACTTTTGCTAGCCCAGATGAACACCAAATGCAACATGCAGGTGCTCAGCAGAACACAGGCACAAGCCCAACAGAACCATTGTCAAAACACAGAATGCCAGCATTTGTAAATGTTTTTGTTCTCTTTCTCCCCCCCCCCCACTTTTTCACATCCAAAGGCAAGTACGCAGGGGGCCACTTTTGCTAGCTCAGCAGAACCAACCCAGAAGCCCATCAGATCCCAATCCTACTCAGGCAGTGCAAGACCATTTTTATGGTTTTATGCTTATCAATTATATGTTTTAATGTTATATTGTATATTTATTGTTGTTGGAAGTTGCCTTGAGCCCGGCCTTGCCAGGAAAGTGTGGGGTACAAGTCAAATCATTTTTTTAAAGGAACCTGTGTCAAACCAGAGAATCTCTGGAATGGGAACTGAAGGGGGGGGTGTTTGCAAGCCCGGAGGAAGGAATGGCCAGCAGAACCCAGGGCCAGTCTGCCAGTGCAAGCTAAACAGGACTAATGTGCATCCAGAGAATCACACCAACATTCCACAACCAAGTTGGGGGGGAGGGGGTGTCTTGCAAGCCCAACAGAACCAATTTCATTCTACAGAATGCCCAGGACAACCCAGTGCCAGTCTGCCAGTGCAAGCTCAACAGGAGGAATAAAGTGCATCCAGATTGAGCAAAAAGAAATTAAATCACTCAGTGAGCATTGGAACAGTGTAACAGCAAAATGAACACAAAGCATTGTAAAACTTGCCAAAAAAAACAACAACAACAACAACCCACACTTCCTGAAACTGACTGAAGCAGCCCTTTAAACTCCTGGGAGGTAGAAGAACAAAGGCAACTTGCAACTTCAAGTCAAGGAGGGGGGGAAGGTAGGGAAACAGTCCCCAGGAGCCTGCAAACACTGGCTATTGATCTTCCTGAAAGTGCCAAATATTTTCAGGATTTTTCAGAACCATTTTTGGGAAAGGGGTTCTGAAAAATCCAAGAAATATGTGAGAGAGCCAAAAAAAAAAAAAATACCTGGAAAATACTGATAAGTATATTTTCAGCTTGGTTTCAGCCAGATGCACACCCCTAATCTTAATGTCTGTACAACCAAAGTTACCTTTAGCTGAGGATATAGTCAGCTGAAGCAGAAGCTGGGGCTGTGAAGAAATTTTGAAATGCTTTCATTGAGGCATGCACTCATCAAAAGTATGTTTGTAGGAAAACAACATGAAATTTTGGTATTGTTAAAATTGCTGTCATCCACTTAAAGAACTGAAGAACTGAAGGGCAACCTTCAGTTTGAGAGTAAGTTTTTTTTTGGGGGGGGGGGGCTTATATCGGAGCCAGCCAAAGTCATGACCAAGGCAGCTCTTGTGAAGGAGATTGCTCATTTAGGCAGGTGAGGAATCTTCTTCAGAACGAAGCCTGTTCAGCAGCTGTTGAAGCTGGTGCTTTTTAATTGGAGGGTATATCCCTCCGGATGGGACTGGGTGAGCCCCGTCTTTTAAACGACCCTTCTGCCTCCAGACTATCCTCATCCAGATCACTCCACTGAATGGTGATGGATAGTTTGGTCAGACCAAGTTGGCTCTGATTACACAACCCCTACCTCAAAAGGGCCTCAACTATGGGGCCCTAACAAAACCAGTCAAAGATAGAAGAATGGGAGGAAGCACAGAGCTGTGCATTTGAGCAAAGGCAAATAACCAAAACCCGAAAACGCTGAATATCTGTTTGGCTTTTTTGGGAATCACCTATTTGGGTTTGGGAAGATTCCCAGGTTTTGGTACTTGGTCTACCCAAAACCCAAATATTGCCAAAATAGCTAATTTTGGGGTTATTTTTTGTTTGGGTATATCGATATGCACAACCCTAGTCAGGCATCAACCAGGGCCTGGGATTTTTCCATTGTGTCTCCAGCTCTGTGAACTGGACTCTCTTTGAGATCTTCAGGAGGCACTGCAAAGCCTGACTGTTTGCCAGGGCTTTTAGGAGGATTTGAATGGGGGGGGGAGATGGGAGGCATTTGGGGCTTGTTAATTTAGCTTCGGTTTTTAGCGGGGTGATGTTTTAGCTACTATTGTAAGCTGAACTAAGAGGAAAGGTGGAATATAAATGTTTTCATGAACAATAATAAATATTAAGTAATTTGGCTTACACCCAAAAAGAACTGCATAGGACTCGCAATTTAATTGCTGGACCATAACCACAGGGTGGGTTAGAGGGCTTTGCCATCTCAGGAAGAGTTTGGGACCTTCCTTAATTGTTTAGGTGTAAATATCAGAATGTTTCTAACCCTTCAATTTGTAGAGGCAAAGTGTGCAGAGGGTATTCTACCCAATTATTCACTAAGATGTTGATCCTTTTGTGGTTCTGGCCAATAAGAGCAAAAACACTGTGATAACTGACAAGCACTAATACAAAATCTGTGTTAATACATGATACAATTGAATAACATCTAACTTATCAGGCTCCCTACATTTACCCATATCCCAAAACTCAGCACAACATTTATGGCTACAGGCTAGCTGAGCTGGTTTCCAGACTCTGCCTTCTTCCAAGAGCCATAGCATTATGATAGGTGACCAGCACAATAATGCAGAACTGTAGTATCTTTCTACATTCAAGTGTATGTGAAGGGAATGGGAGATTTACAATGCGATCCAATGCACGTGTCTAAATCCATCAGTTCAGATGGGTATAATTCCATTTAGGATTGCACTGCCAAATTCTGATCGCTGCTACTCTCCAAACTGCCAAGACTGAAAAAAGAATGCCTGACAGAGGCTAATGCTTAAACAACAGCGGTAGCCCCAGACTTTGGAAGTGGCCTACCTACGCTTTAGGGACTGTTTTGCTACTATCACACTTGTCAGTAAAATCAGGATGTTCCTAATGCCAAATTTGTTAAACCACAGTACAATTTGTTTGTCTAGTGGATAATAAAAACCCAGAATGAGATAATATTCAAGATGCTTATGGTTTATTCTCAAAAACAGCATATCTATTTTACTGATTCATCTATAAGGTTAATTAAGAAGAAGAAGAGTTGGTTTTTATATGTCGACTTTCTCTGCCACTTAAGGGAGAATCAAACCGGCTTATAATCACCTTCCCTTCCCATCCCCACAACAGACACCCAGTGAGGTAGGTGAGGCTGAGAGAGAATGACTTGCCCAAGGTCTCCCAGCTGGCTTCATGTGGAGGAGTGGGGAAACAAATCCAGTTCCCCAGACTAGCCTCTGCCACTCAGGTGTAGGAGTGGGGAAACAAATCCAGTTCCCCAGATTAGCCTTCGCAGCTCATGTGAAGGAGCAGGGGATCAAACCCAGTTCTCCAGCTCAGACTCCACCGCTCCAAACCACTGTTCTTAACCACTACACCACTAATTAAGGGGATGAATGTATTTTATTTTCAAACCGTACAAATAAATGTCTACATGTCATCATTTTATATGTTAAATACTTCAGCCTGGTAATATTTCAAATAGGATAGCTGAATAATTCCTTTCTATTTCAAACATGCTGCTTCTGATACGCGCACCTCTCATGTTTTTCAAGGCATTACAGAAGTAGTTTCAGCCGCTCAAGTTCAGTTAACATCAATGGGAATTGTGCAGCTCAGTCCTTACTTGTACTGCCTTGAAGATGTAGGAGCAAACTTGTTTAACATACATAACGGAGTCACAACAAGTGTATGAAGAGCATTAAAGGCTATGTGGCTGCAGATTAATTTACTAAAATAATTGTATGAATACATAAGCACCTTGGTCTCTATACACTTGCGATGTTCTTAACCACTGCGGTTAATAAGCTAGACTGCAGCATGAGGGCGACACCCCAAATTCTCCATTTATATTGAAATAGAGAAGCTTACAGGAAATTGAAATGAAAGCCCCCAGCTCATCGTCTTTGCTTCTAGACATTTTAGGCAGCTTCTCTATCACTCAAAATCCAAGCTGTATAGTTCAGTGTGTTTTTTTCTTTCAGATGGCAGTGTAGATTTATGATGATGGCCATCAGCTTGTCTCTAAGCCAACAGAAATGAATGCAAATTTTTATGCTGTCATGTTAAAATACCATCCTTTTGGTGCTGTCATCATTGGACAGGATTTCCTTTTAGCACTACAAGTTATAATACACATTGCCTGCCTTTTTACTCACCGGTTGTGAAAAATCACAATATGCTCCAGAATGCAGCAAAAACAAAACAATATGTCATAAGAGTAGCAATATATCACAAAGGCAGCATTTTGAAAGGGAGAAGGGGAGGTGGCTGGGTTGGTTGGGGGGCCTGGGTGTTGTGTTTACAGGGACACAAGATATTCTATAGGAGATGCATTATGGGGCAAAATATGCATTGTGATCACTTTTCAGACTTTTGCAGCATGATACTAAGCATTCTAGAAGTGAAGCCCTACTGATTTCCATTGGTGATGGTAATTCATATTGTATGGTCAAACAAGGAGACCATTTCTACCTCATACTTCAAGATTCTAATCTGCATTTGCCTTTAGAAATGTACTGTAAAGTTTCTTAGGTGGGGGACTGGGTTAACATGGCAGTTTTATGGCCATGTCGCAATAAATGGCTTCCTCATTCTCAGATCAATTCCTCCATTACTCCTTAATACCTATATCATATTATAATGCTCCAAATAACACACACACACACACACACACACACACACACACACACACACACACACACACACACAAGTACTCTGATTCCCCCCCCCCCAGTTCTTATAGATGCCACAATGAACCCTGTTTGTTGTCTGAACAGGGCTACAGATTGAGTGATTTTTCCCATGTCATCTTCAATTAGGCTTGCCAACTCTGGTTTGGGAAATTCCTGGAGATTTGGGGGCAGCGCCTGAGGAAGGACTTAAATATCTCCACCCTCTGAAGGTGCTATTTTCTCCAGGGGAACAGATCTCTGTAATCTGGAGATCAGTTGTAATTCTAGGAGAACTCCAGGTGCCACCTGGAGGTTGGCAACCTTAGTTCCAAAACCTGGCCACTGTTAGCTATTTGTTTTGCAATTATAACATGTATAATAATCTCATTACTGAAATTAGGATTCTACTAGATGTTTACATGCAAACTTTTTTGGTGTGAAAATAGGGGCCAGAAACATCCTCAGTTATGAAGCCAATTCAGAGTGAAGGTAGTAATGCTTCTTGTTATTGTTCTGAATGGATGCCCATTTTCACTTCCCCTACCCTTTAATTTTTTTCCAAAAACCGAGCTTTTCATAGCTGATGAAAACTATGGAAAGAAGTATTCTTCTTTGTCTCAGTCATAGTTTAAATAGATATTTTCCAATGAGAATACTGAAGAACATAAGAAAGAGGCCCCAGAGGGAAAACAGGATATATGTAAAGATGGTCCAATAACCTTCTTTTAATTGAAAAGTTGCTTCAGATGAGCATGATTTTAAGCAGGGAAATAGTACGTGTTCTCCCACTTGTGGCTTTAGGTGAAAAGTTCTTATGATGAGGGGAATGTGAGTATCTCTCTTTAGTGGAAAAGCAGAAAGTGCCCTAAGTATAGTCTATTGCAGGGGTGCCAAATATAAGGCCAGAGGGCTGGATCCTTGAGAGCTCTTATCTGGCCTACAAGACAGCCAAGGCAGCAATCACCCCTGTCTCAATCTGGGCTGGCGAGGCATGGCCCAGTCAGACCAAGTGAAATTTATGTCATATCCGGCCCTGAAAACAATTAAGTTCAACCCCCCATGTCTATTGTCTTCTACTCCCTCTCAGTCTTCCAGTGCATCTCTCCAGCCCACACCAGCAATGTCTCAGGGGAAGCAGAAAGACTGACTCATAGAGGTAAGGATCATTGTCACAGAAGATCACTCTGTTGGCAATTTTATTCCATTTTCATTATGATTTTTTAAGAATATTGTGTTTTAAGAATATTGCCCCCTCAAATAAATAATTATGTTCTTTAGATAAAGATTTTAAAGCTGCAATAAGAAAGTCAAAACTGTATTCGCCCTCGCAGCCGCGGAGGAGACTTGGAAATGAACCAAGAGAAAGATTCTGACTCCCATTTAAAACGACAGCAGAAAAGCCATAGCAAGTCAATGCTGCAACGGCTTTGTGTCTTTGGAAATGCGTCATTAGGGCAGGTTTAGTTGCCAAAAAACTACCTCTTGTCTACTCTGGTTCAATCACTGCCATGGACCTTGGTAACAATGTTTCCTTTGCCACTGCTGATAACTCTAACCCGACGTGCGTTTTCACCCACCACCGTTTGTTTTAGCTGTCATTTTTTTTAAAGCCTTTCAACTCATTCAACCATTGGCAGCTGCCTTGTGCTCCCTGGAGGCGTGTTGTAGCAACAGCTCAGTAATCCTGTCAAATGTTTTACTATTATTCGCAAAGGGGAGGGGGACCAGTGCCAACCACCAAGTATTTAATACATTTCTTCAGTAATAAAAACAAGAATACTTGGAGGTTAGACATGGTTCAAGACAGAAACAGCTATAGTGAGTGATTCTGGTTCCTGTTCAGTGCCTCTCATCAGTTAGTTGCAAGCGGCTTTTATTTGTGTTTCACGATGTGTGGATAAGCGTAACTGCTGGCACCTTCACATTTCATCTTACGTGGATTTGTGTTCACTCTCGGTGCAGTATGCCTGTGCAGCCCTCATTACAGCTGTGGATGAAACATAATGCTAAGTTAACTACAGAGATGAGCTTCATCCAAGTCATACAATGGCACAACATCAGTGCAGCCTAGAGGCGCAGTGGTGAGCCAAGAAGTCCCTGGCTTGCTTCTGCCAAGTACCCATTAGATGGTCTTTGGCAAACTATCAGCTCCTCTAACTACATGACAGAGCTAATAATAGACTTCTGTCTTACAGGTTGCCCTGACCTGAGTGTCTCAGACTAGCCCTGTTTCATCAGATCTCTGAAGCTAAGCAGGGTCAGCCCTGATTAATCAGTATTTGGATGAGAGACCATGAAGTAACACTAGGGCTGCTACGCAGAGGTATGCAATGGCAAACCACCTCTGTTTGTCTCTTGCCTTGAAAACCCCATGGGGCCCCTTGATGTCACTTTCCACCACCAATTTTCAGGTTACACACACATGATTTCTGAGTGCCATAAATAAACTGAGAGTGCTAGCTAGAAATACATTAAATAAATAAATAATATATACACAATACTATGTATGTAGAATATGGCTTTTCCAACATGTCTGCTAAGCATAATTGTTACTAGTTCTTGTTTCCTGCCTTTTGCATATTGATGGACTGGAACCCACCCAGACTCCCTGGTGCTTCAAACTACTCGGTGAAGGAACTGCTACCACATCACAATCACTTGCCCACGTTTTCAAGAAATTTTGGGACAGTGACAATGGTTGCTTCATGACGTAATAGCTCTTCTTTAAGGGCTTTTCAAAAAACAATTAACAGAAACTAGGGGACTTGAGGCAGAATGTTATTAGAATTGCCTCTGAGAGAAGTTTGATCCATGGTTATAACTTCTTTCATAGCAGTCATAATTAATGTTGGGGCCAAGAAGGCATTTTCTCCTCAATTCCATGGCTAGGGTTGTATTCAGATGTCATAAAGAGATCATAGTTCGTTCGTGACACGAATTAGCTTTAGATCCTCAAGCTCACATGCTCTCTCCTTTCCTCATATCCAGAACTGCAATTGAAAACATCCTGGTTTGGGGGGTCTTTGAACTTATAACTTAGAACCAACATGATTGTCTTTTTTTAAATAGCCACCATACACTACAAAGAAATCCTAAGCACATCTACTCAGAATCCTAATTACTCAGGCTTACTCCCAGGAAAGTGTTCACAGGATTGCAGCCTTAGTGGATGTTTGAAATTACTCGAAGTGAGCTTCTAAGAAGATCTGCATGGTTCATATGGTAGACAAAATAGATACAATATTATTTCCCACACCAGACATGTAAACTATGAATGGCATACCAATGTTTTCAAGCACCTGTGGACATGACTTGGGAGGTCATATTCTAATACTGGTTCTAAGCAGCACACTTACAGGTATTTAAAAATTCCACAGTAGGGTTGGTCCCACGATAGAGTGAGAAGGCATGTAATACACCAATAGTGCAGGTTCTAGGTAGTTCCTGGGTGGGAGACCTTCTCCAAACCTGAATTGTATCACCTTGAGTTCAATGATGGACTAGAAATGTAAAGGAAAAAAGATGTTGACAACTTATACGCTCGAAACCCTGTGGTATAATTGTGTATGCTACATAAAGTGTAGAGGAGCCTTAAGAGTGAACACAATTTCCATTGAAATATGTTTCCCTGCTGATAAAAATACTATTAGCTCTATTCAGTCTAAAAAGGAATATTTGGAGGGCTGATTCCAAGTCATCTGCACTCAGTTTCACCTAACGTTTGCCAAATGTTTTACCTAACGTTTGCCAAATGGCAGCTGAAACACATGCTCTGAAATGGATGGACGCCTCAGGTTCCACTTTGAGCTCAATGAACAAAGTATGCAACTGATCCTCTTGGAAAAAAGATTTGCTATACACATTTGACCAGGGAATATAATACAGTAAACCAGCCATTTCTATTTCCCTTGTTCTGGTAGGGAAGAAAGGAGGGGGGAAAACCCAGACTGCACAGCGATTTACTTGCAAAACACACGAGGTAGAGAACAAATTCAATGTCAGTTTCAATAGTTGTTCCTAGTGGTCAGAGGGCTGAAATGATAAATCATCAAAGAACAATGCTCTGCCTCCTCCATTTGTTCAGGGATTAGATGACACACTTGTGTATAGCTTTCATTTTCCTTCTGTTGTAAAGTGGGAGAGCTACTTAAATAAACCAGGAGTGTGGAGCTATTTTAGACAGTCCATTAGTAGGGGGATAAATAAATGAAGAATCCCAAATATCAGCACGAATATTCACAAATTCATATTTATTTTATCCACCAGCTCTGCCTCTAATGCTCTAATAAATTAAATTCTATTAGAAATGCTGTTCTGCTTTCATTCCTCTCAGGAGTGCCTGTAATCCAATTTGTGTGGTTTGGGCATTTGCATAATATTTGCACTGCAATACATTTTTTCCTTTCTTGAAAATATAAATTATATTGGTTTTAGATCAGATAGAAGAGAATGGTTTTTTTGTTTGTTTGTTTCAGAAGTTCCCTGTGTAACAAAATGCAATCATCGTCATTGTTACTAACAACAACCAATGTATAATCTAATGTTTTAGGATTAAGCTACAGAACTCATAACAAGATGTTCTTCAATTCAAAAAAATTAACAATTACCTTTCTACAAAAAGAAACATGGTACTCTTTGTTGGCTCAGTTCAGACGTCACAGTTAGTGTGTCTGAATGCATGCCACTCTGCTTATTACAGTCAGAGGCGGATCTACTGTGAAACTAATGAAGTTTAAGCTTCAGGGTCCCCAATCCTGGAGGGACCCCCGAAGCAACTTTTTTTTAATGAGTGAATTTCTCTACAAAATTGATGGGAGTTTTTTAGTGATAGAATCATAAGCCAATGGGTTGAACTACTTAATACTGACTTTAGAACATGCTCTAATACTAATACCCATTTCACATGGTCTCAAAATGTCCCTGTAATTGGTCAAATTTCAAAATTTTCTTGGGGGCTTGCAGTGCTCGAACCCCCAGCTGTAAGGGCTCAATTTGCTCACCAGAATCTATTCATAGCCTACATTTTGGCAGCTGGATCCTCAAATCCTTTGTTGGTGCACGGCTTAATAATTCTATAGTTCAGCCCTTAAGCTAGAGCCAATCAGAACCATAAAAAGACATCTGAATTCTCAATTCAGGCTGCATTCGTCTCGCTTGTGCATTTTAACACCAAAAGATCAGATTTTCACCTCTTTATCCCTCTGATGACCCCCTCCCTATTATTATTATTTATTAGTTACATTTGCCGCCCACCCTCATTCCCGGTCAAAGCCGGGCTCAGGGTGGGTGTCATGATCCTAGGCCTCAAGTGCATCACCCAGAAGTGATGTTACATTCATTGACACTCCACCAGGATGTCACATCCTAGAGTGGCATGGAGGATGTCACAGCAGCATACATGAACAGCAGTAGCTGGAACATCATGTCTTTTTCAGCAATTTGGCAACTGCACCAATCAGCAGTTTAGTAGGGAAGGCAGCTACAACTGGGTTCCCTCCCAAACAGTTTATTGTCACGACTGCTAATTTTCTGGTGAGTTATTCATGTGCAGCTTCTACAGCTTGATCAAACAAGGAACCACAAATAAATCACTCAGCTGTGGGGAGGCATTCATCTGGCAAGTGAGCAAGTGAAATATTTATAGAACCCTGCTTTCATGAACGGGTTCCTCTTAATTTATACATGTTTTTTTGCTATTCTCTGTTTCAATGCATTGATTCTGAATTCTGTTTTCTTTTACACAACCCCTTCTTTAATGCTCATTTTCTTTGTCACTGAATGCATGCACAATGCCTGTGAAATCAGGCCATCTCTTAGGGTTCATGGGAGAGATTTTCCCATCTATCCTACCTCTTGTAGTAGATCCCAACTCTTCCGCTGCCATTAGAGCCAGAGTGCTGAAATCTAGTCAAGCTGATTTATACTCATTTTCGGTGCAGATCTGCAATAGCATTTGGGACGGAGGCATTTGAAATGGCCATGCACTTAAGCACCAGTTCTTGGCCTTAACTACATTGCACAATTGTGCTTTCTTATAACACTTAAACTGTAATGGATTTCCACAGAGAATTCTGGGAACTGCAGGTCTGTGTATGCGTGGAGAGCTTCCTAGCACTTTTTAAGGAATTAGAGTTTCCAGAATATTGTTGAAGGCTTTCACGGTCTGAGTTTATTGGTTCTTGAGGCTTATCCGGACTGTGTGACTGTGGTCTTGGTATTTTCTTTCCTGACGTTTCGCCAGCAGCTGTGGCAGGCATCTTTAGAGGAGTAACACTGAAGGACAGTGTCTCTCTAATAAATTAAGGAATTAGAGTTTCCAGGTTTCCCTGGATATTGAAAATCCAGTCTGAGTCCATAAGACATCTATGTCCATAGAGTTAACAGCTATATGCAAGATTTGTGCAATTTCTCATATACCTTGATAACTCAAAAGTTTATGTAATTCATAAATAAGCAAGAGAATAAGTGGAACTGGGGAAAAGAAGGTGCCATGGCTGGCCAAATCTTCCTGACAGTAGGTTTAAAAAATGCAGTTTTAACATCAATAGGGGCAAATACAAGGGGAAAGACTGATCAATACCCACCTGAAAACAAAGATTAGTGTCGTATTAGCCATCCAGGTCTTTTTCAATTGTGCTCAAAAGTACTGAAAAAAACATAGGAGGTTGGAGACCACTAGTACATAAACAGCAATTATGGAACAATTCAATCAAGAGAACAGAAATCAGACTATGGACATGAGAGAATCAAAACTACAAGACAAGTTTCTGTCACTGATCAAGGAAAACAAAGCCTGCAGCTGAAGTTTAATCAAAGCAATTTAGTGGGACAAAAGCCACTGAAAATTGTTGAAAGCAGGAACAAGTTGAAAGCAAACTTAGTTCTTTAAAACAGGGTTATCTAACCTTGGTTCATTTCAGTATATTTAAAAGCTTTGCAGAGCCAGAGGGCTGCTGTACCAAATTTGAATGTACAAAAGGGATTGCAAGAGTATACCTTATTACTCCTGCCACCTTATAAAGACTCTATTAATTTATGACCAGTGCTGTGTTACACTGCAGAACAATATCCACATAAAAACAGCTCTATAAAAGAGGTATGATATTCTTTAGCAGAAGGACCTCCCCTCCAAAGAGAATATGAGTCCCTTAAGTGCTTGAAGGCACACATTTATTAAATGATCTCCAGTAAGTCATAGAGTTGTTCAAAAAAAAGCTGGTAAATTTCAGGTTCAGGTTTATTGGGCCCGATTTTTTTTCAGCAAACCCAAAATAAGCCCATACCGATAAATATGGGTATTCAGCTTATTTCCAGGTTTACCGGAAAAATTTGAGCCCATTTAAGGGGATTTTGGGGGAGCTCCTGGAGGGTCATTTTTTAAGGTAGAGACCCAACATTCACAGCATAGCTTGAAGGGACTCTCCTTGCACAACCCCTGAAGCTTGGTAAAGATTGGATAAGGGGGTCCAATTTTATGGGGTCCGAAAGGGGTCACCCCCCACACCATAGAGAAGAATTGTCTTCTCTTTGGTGGGGGGGCAACTCCTTCCAGATGCCATAAAATCGGACCCCCTTACCCAATTTTCATCAAACTGTGGGAATCGTGCAAGGAGAATCCCTTCAAGCTATGCTGAGAATATGGGGGTTCTACCTGCAAAAATGCCCCCCTCAGTCAAACCAGAAAAGTCGAATTATTATTCAGGTTATCCGGGAATCGCCTATTTGGCTCAGCTGATTCCCATGTTTTTTCCTCTGGTAAACCCAAGCCAAAAATAAACTGAAATGGCAGTTTTCAGCTTTATTTTCGGCTCGGGTTTATCAATATACACAAGCCAAATAAGTAATTGGAAGCAGGATCGAGAAGAGTGGGAACAGTTTCCACAGAACTGGTAACAAACAAACATCTAATAAAATCAGAAGAAAAAATAAATACACGAACTTTACAAGTCAACCAGATCATGCTACAAGTCTCCCATATATGGATAAATCAAGGGAAATGGAAGTCTCAAAAAGCTACTTTCTTGAGTAAATTACTGTGCATTCATCCCCATTCTATCGACTTATCTAATGTTGACTGGTTCCTAAGCCTTTAAGAGAGTGTTGTTGACATTTAAAGTGATACAATTCCAGCCATGCTGTTCAAAATGAAATCTTTTATCTCCATTTACCAAATTTCACCTGTAAGGGTTTTAGAGATTCAGCTGCCCAACCTTTAATTCCAATTACTATATTATCTACCTAGAGAAGTCCTCAGTTAAGGGTTCCTGCCAAAAGATATTTTGCCATTTATGAACATACAGTACCACCTGTTCAAATGACAGATACATTGGTTACAACTCTCTCCTTTATGGTCAAAATTCCGGTTGGGCAACAACCTTTGAGTTGTTGAAGGAGATCCTTGTATGGTGCAGCAGAATGTCAACTGGATGATCTTTCCTGGATAAAAATTGTGACCTGTCATTGCCCAACGAGGATCACCAGACTGAGCCAGATTATGATGACTGTTTCCCTGGAATTTCCAAGGGACATTTTACATTGTACATCTCATGGAAATGCAGGAATTAGCATTCCATTTTCTGAAATCCAAGAATTCAAAGAGTGTGAACGCAAGTCTCAAGCTAACCAAACACACCCTAATAAACAGCTTGAGATGTCACATGAGTTGAATAATAAGGAAGAGACAGATGACAAGGAATGTCAGAGCAGAAGAAAGAAGATATATGCTCTGTTAACATAAAAGATCACGAAGGAGTGCAGGAACTGTCAAACATTATCTCCAATAGTTTTCAATACAGTTAATCCTGAACTTTTGTTGTTAGAGTATCCCAGCAGCTATAGTATGGGCTGAACTTGGATTACCCTCAATTAGAGCCCACACGCACATCACCTTATTCAGATTCTGGAGAAAGTACAGGAATCTTTCTATCAGTCTGCTTTTAAGGCAAAGCATTGTGCTACTTCACTCAGATGCTGCTTGTGTAGCTGGCTTCAACAATATTTCTTGCTGGTATTCCCTAGTGGAGGACTTTCTGGGTGTTCCCCTGCCTGGTTTCAATAAACGAGATTTGATCTTTAAGATTAATGTTATGCTGAACAAAAATACAGTCTCTCACTCTAGAGTCTCTCCTTGGTTCAAATTATTTTAAAGGGCCATGGCAGAGCTTCCTATCTGTTCATTATTATTTTCCCCAATCTTAGCGAGGCTTTAATATCTGTGTGATGTCAAACTCTGCCTTCTGCCATTTAAGCAGGTTGTTATACAAAAACCTTGACCATAGCTCATCTGTGTACTTGTGGAGCCTTGGTCCCAGAAGATTCTCCACATTATATTTTGTTTTGCCCTTGGATACAGAGCCCAGAAATACATTTCCTGCTGATATTCTAAAGGGTATAAACTCTTCTCCTGTGGAGGAGAAACTAATTTTCCTTCTTTCTGATTTGGATCAGTATGCTGCTACTAGAGGGGTACAATTCGCCTTGGCAGTCTAAAGGCTGAACTATTTTAAATGTAGTATTGTAAAAGTGTTTACAGTATTACTAAAAAAGTGTTTTTAATTGTGTTTTAATAGCCTTTAACATTATTGTGTTTTTGCTTTTGCTATCATTACGTGTGTCCCTCTGTGTGTCTAAAATTGTTATATCCTTTGGCCTTGTAAAATAAATAAATACATTTAAAAAGTTTTTTAAAACCCCAAAATGATAAACGGAGTGCCTGTAGCTTTAAATAATGGATTCCCTAGTAGCTACTGCTAGGAAACCATAGTATTCCAAGGTTGGTTCTGTCAGTAACAGGCAGGGGAAAGGGGCACAGCCCTTTCCAAGCCTATTTTGGTTTCCCCCTACAAACCTTGCCCTTCCATGGTTCCACCCCTGCATCTCCAGGAATCTCCCCACCTGAAGGTTGGCAAGCCTAGAACGAGAGAAGAATACAGGAAAAGGAGAGATGCTATTGGGGCTTTCAAGAAAGGGGAAATAGTGGGGGAATGCCTCCCACAAGTCCTTGTGGGTTCTCACTTGTGTTGTCTGTTCCAGAGAAGATGATAGGTAAGCAGTTCAATGCAATACAATCTTCAAGTGAGAAGACCTCAATGGATTAAGAAGGGTGTAACGCTACTCAGGGTGGCACTGCCAGTCTTCAGAGGTGCAATCATGCTTTAGGTCTTTATAATAACCGAACTGATGCATCTGAACTCAGAATAGGTTCCCTGAGCAAATGTATATTCTATGCAGAAGACACCTGGGCTGTATGTTAAATGTTTTGAATTATTTTCCTGGATAAGCTTAGTTTAGGTGCATACCACCAATTATGCCACTGGTTGCTATTGTCACCAGTTACTTATATTATGCATGCTTGCTCAAGAAATATATGAATTACAAAGTTGGAAGTTTGATTTAAATCAATTATTTTATTTATTTATTTACTATATTTATAGTCTGCCTTTCTTACAGAGACTTCAAGTGGATTACACCATGTAAAATGATATGATCAATATGAAGAGATATCTAATAAGGGGAAGGGCCATGGCTCAATGGTAGAGCATCTGCTTGGCATGCAGAAAGTCTACTCTGACAGGCAGCGGCTCTCCAGGGTCTCAGGCAGAGGTCTTTCCCATCACCTACTTGCCTGCTCCCTTTAACTGGAGATGCCGGGGATTGAACCTGGGACCTTCTGCATACCAAGCAGAGGCTCTATAAACTGAGCCACTGAGCCACAATCTAGCTGCTTTTAAACTTCATGGAGGTCAGTGTTTATTTCAAGGACAGCATATGACTGGTGTCAAGAGTACTGGCTGTCATAGTTTGTCTCAAGTTCATTCATGTTCTGTATCCTGGAGAACCTGACAGCTAACCAGCTCACAACACAATACAATCTTCAAATAGGATTTGAGTCACAGCTGTTGATAAATGTTCATAATTTAACATTAATTTAATGTCTTCTTAAATATTTACCATGATTCAAGCATACCTAAGCAATTAAAACTTTTGCCATCTTTAAGTTCAGTCAAGAAACATAGAAACTATTGCATCTAATGCCAGTTGTACTGTAAGCTTGGCAATTCATTTTATCTAGTAGGAAATGGGAAATGATAAATCCCAGCAAAGGAAATACATTCCAGTGACCTTCGTCTGAAACACTTGCTGTTCTTTTACTCTGACTAAACTATGATTATTCTACCTGCTTCAGATTTGCAAAATTCCATGTAAGAGATGAAATAAGAAGACGCAGAAAGACCTTGAAAGTAATTAGAAAATAGGAAGACAAAATGTGAACTAAAAAGGAGTATAGTGGAAACAGAATTTCATGGACAGAGGTTACCTTGCCCAGTTCCTTCAACTGAAACAAAATACTTCATAAATGAACCAGAAGATTATTGAATAAAGCTCCCAGGCAAAATATATATATAGATCATATACAAACACACAAATCCCCACAAACACAGAAGCATTTTTAAAAAAAATCCATGCCAGATAACAGAGAAGTAGAAAGGGCAGAGGATCTCGTATTCATTATTTTACCTTTGTGGATTTTTCTATGCATATTGTATGTGCCATTCACGTAGTAGAGATGGGTGACTGCATGGCCTGGAGCCCTTTTGTGAGATACTATTATTTTGTCATACAGAAATTTGCACTGTTAGTAGTTTTTATACCACTGTACTAAAGGTAAACATTTGAATATATGATACACCCTCCTTTCATTATGATTATGAATTATTACCTAATTTATATTCAAATTATAAAAAAACAAATAACATTTGCAAAAAAAGTCCATATATATTTTTGTTCAAAGACAGACAGAAGATAGATAGATAGATAGATAGATAGATAGATAGATAGATAGATAGATAGATAGATAGATAGATAGATAGATAGATAGATAGATAGATAGATAGATAGAGAGCCAGCGTGGTGTCGTGGTTAAGAGGGGTGGTTTGGAGCAGTGGACTCTGATCTGGAGAACTGGGTTTGATTCCCCACTCCTCCACATGAACGGCAGGGGCTAATCTGGTGAACTGGATTTGTTTCTCTGCTCCTTTACACAAAGCCAGCTGGGTGACCTTGGGCTAGTCACACTCTTTCAGCCCCACCTACCTCACAGGGTGTCTGTTGTGGGGGTGGGGAGGGAAGGTGATTGTAAGCCCGTTTGATTTTCCCTTAAGTGATAGAGAAAGTCGGCATATAAAAACCCACTCTTCTTCTTTTTCTTTAGACCAAGAGATGCTCTTTGAACAAAAATTGCTCACCTGAGAGCCTGCACTTAGATCTCTACATATCAGTTGCTTATGTTTTGCTCATCTTGTTTCCAGATCAGTAAATAGCTGCAATGATATAGTCTGGGGTTGGTGCTATTGTCAATTTTTTTCACACCAAAGGTGGCAAATATATTCCAGGGGCTATTCAGGTTTTTAACCTGAAAATTACCCCAATTATCCCCTTTGGTGTTGCCATCTGGATAACAGTCATCAATGAATCTATAGATCGTCCACTGCTTCAGTTCTTACGAAAACTCCTAAATGCCCCTCGATGTGTTGCTGGCGTTACTCTTCGTTCCGAGTTTGGCCAAATGTCACTTGAAGCTAGGGCGTGATTGGCCGCCTTTAAACTACACCTTAAACTGTGCTTTAGCACTGAGGGGTCCCTTGCTTATCTGAAGCATGACCCTTTTAAATCCTCATGGCAAAAAATCTTAGATGAGAAACTGTCGTTGTTGGGCTTCTCGTGGGATATGTTATTAGATCTTGGGAAAACTGAAAGCTTTTACCAAAATTAAAAAGCGCATTAAAGAGCTCGATTATAACAGCACTACTTTTCATGCTCGTCGCGTCTGTTCATCCCAGTTCTTCGGAATACCCCCTCCACGTGGTCTGCCTGCCTATACATATTACCTGACAACTCCTCGTCTCTGTAGAGCTTTTTGCTTGGCTGGATCGAATGCGAACCCTTCTATGGCAATGCAGGGCAGAATTCTGAATATACCCTACTCTGACAGGATCTGCCCTTGCTCTTCTGGCTCTATTGACTCATTAGCCCATGCCCTTTTGGAATGCCGCTTTTACGAGGAACTTCGATCGCACTATATTTCCCACCTTTTAATATACAAATCCAATGCCTCTGTGACTGACATAATGCCTTTTTTACTAAGCGATAGGGACCCCAAGGCTACATTGTCAGTGGCAAGATTTGTTTCAGTCGTTATATCCCTCCAACACTAGATATATGCTGCTCAAGATCAATTGATCAAGGAGCTTCTAAGGGATAAAAGGTAAAAGGCAATGATATAGTATTTGAAAGCAAAATCCCATTGGACATTGCTCGTATATAAGCTCTTGAAAGCAGCACCTTAAGTACATACAGTTGCAGCTGTACAGAGTTAAGTTATGAAAAGCCACCAGTTCAAGCTCTTCTTGCTATAAATATAGACTGATTGCTGCCTGGAAGGGAGACACTGATCAATCACCCCCCAGTTTTAAAAATAAAGACACAATTGTTTGGTGAGGTGATCAGGCAGTTTAATTGCCTGGCCAATCACTGGGCATATTTGCAGGGTATGTGAGCCCTCTGAGCCAGCCATCCTGGCAGAATATCTGGCTGTTTCAGGTAGGGTTGCCAACCCCCAGGTGTTGGCTGGAGATCTCCCTCTATTACTACTGATCTCCAGGTGGCAGATATCAGTTCACCTGGAGAAAATGGTCACTTTGGAAGGTGGATTCTATGGCATTGAAGTCCCTCCCCTCCCCAAACACTGCCTCCTCAGGCTGTATCTCCCAGATGTCTAGGTATTCCCAAATCTGGAGCTGGCAACCCTAGCTTCAGGGCTGAGCAGGAATTTGGAGGGCTTTCTCTAATTGACTTAAAGAATGTCCCTTTTTACTTGATCCACTTTGTGATAGGGAGTGGAAGACTAAGAATAAATAGCCCTGGTCAAAGTAGACTGGTAAGGCTCTAACTAAGGTGAAAGGTTTAGGGTGGGCTGCTTGGTAAATTAGTAACTCACAAGCCCCCTGAGAGATTTCAAAATTGGGAGAAATAACCCAAGCAGGAACTTTGGGGGGTCTGATCCATGTGCTTGGGGAGGGAACCATTTTGGCACTGGTTATGGTTTTCAGGCCTGTGCCTGACAATCCCAGGAGCACTTGGGAGCAAGACATGGAGAAGGGGAGCATCATATTGTGCTTTAGGAATTCCTCCAATCTTTATGGAAAAGACGATAGAGATTATGGAAATTTCTAGACAGTTGCAGATGTGGTGACTGGAAATGACACTGCCAAATCTATTATGTCACTTCCCCCCAACCTTCTCTCTTGTTACAAAACTAGGCAGAGTGGGGGAGGGCCAGTGGGAGAGGGAGGTTGCCCACTGAGGCAGGCAACTTGGGCAAGCCAAAGTTAATGTTCATACTCTCTGGTGTAGGGGGAATGTCCTTGATGGGTCACATCTCTTAGCACTCGGGTTGTGCATATTGATATACCCAAACTGGAAAAAAAAAAATAGCCATTTTGGTAATATTCAGGTTTTAGTTTTACCAAATAACAAAACCTGGGGATCTTCCCGGAGCCCAATAGGTTCAGCTATTCACCTCTGCTCAGATGCATGGCTCTGCTTTCTCCCATCTTTCTATCTTTTTTTGGGGGGGGGGGGACAGTTTTTTTTTGTTAGGGCCCCATAGTTGGAAATTCACACTTTGCTTCTAACTGTGCTGGAAGTGTAAGTCACAGGACCCTGAAGGACCAAGAGCCAAGTGCCTGGAGGGTCTGTAATAAATCCAGTGTAAAGATACAGCCTTATTGCATTTCATCTTTTAGATTATGGAAGTTAAGGAATCCACTTCCACAGTAAGTGTCTCAGTTCAGTTGGACATAAATTTCTAGCAACAGAGCACCAGAATGTTTTATTAATTTATTAACAAGAAAGCAATTTTCTTGAGATATAAATGATCAGAACATACCATTATCACTTCACTCAAGATAGTAACCCAGAGGGTCTCTCCAACCTAACCCTCTGTATTTTAATATTGCTCTCCTGTGTATCGTTTTCTCAAGGAAACAAATATTGGTAGTAGAGATCACCATTAAAATATGTTTTATAATATTTTAAGTTACATCATAAAAATATGGATTGCTTGAAGTGCTGGCCTTCAAGGAAAGTGCTTGATTTATTTTTGGATTAATGGAGCCTTTGAGGTCCTTTTTTCTCTTTTTGCAGAAGCCAGAAATACGTCTAAATACACTGTGCTCCATTTTTTTTCAATAGTGAAAAAACATAATGGATGAATCTCAAGTATTTAGGGTTGCCAATGTCAAAGAGAAGCCTGGAGCTCTCCCAGAATTACAACTAATCTCCAGAGAACAGTTGCCCTGGAGGAAATGGCAGCTTCAGAGGGTGGATTCTATATCCCCATGGAGCTCCCTCAGTTCTGCCCTCTCCAGGCACTGCCCCCAAATTGCCGGGAATTTCCCAAGCTCAAGTTGGCAATCCTACAAGCATTGCAGACAACTAGCTATAAGAAAGCAAAAATAAGAATCTTCTCAAAGTTACCCACAGCTGGTGATGTTCAGGTTGGACTATTGCAATTTATTCTGCTTTTGAAGAGTGTTCCAAAAAAGGTGGCCCAAAATATGACTGCAAGATTACTACCAAAGCTAGCCACCAAGAGTATATTATTTCAGTCTTCAAACATCTACCCTGACTCCAGACTGGCTTTTGCACCCAATTCTAGGAGCTAGTTTTGACCTTGAAATCCCTTGAAACTCAGATCTGGCAACCGTATGAATCAGGCTTATACCTGGGGCCAAACTATACTGAGGATCCCCTCAGATATTATTTAGCCACAAAAAGTATACAAGGGTTAGGGTCCTATATGGTTCTTCCCCCTGCACACTTTCCTGGCTCAAAAACACGACTTGAAGCTATTTGTTGTCCTGACAAGGAAAAAGACAGGCATCATAACTTTTTTCTCCACCAAGGTTAAAGCAGTCTGAGGAGTCCATTTTAAATCAAGTAAATGCAAAGAGGGAATGAGTTAAGGCAGTGATGGAGAACCTTTTAGAGACTGAGTGCCTAAACTGCAACCCAAAACCCACTTATTTATCGCAAAGTGACAACATGCCCAGCTGGGCAGTGGGCAGTCCAGGGAAGGGGGGCTTTGAACTGGGCCATGGGCAGTCCAGGGAAGGGGGGGCAGTCCAGGGGGGCAGTCCAGGGGGGCAGTCCAGCTGGGCGGCAGGCAGTCCAGGGAAGGGGGGGCTTTGAGCTGGGTGGCAGGCAGTCCAGGGAAGGGGGGGCTTTGAACTGGGCCACGGGCAGTCCAGGGAAGGGGGGCAGTCCAGGGGGGCAGGGTGGGCAGTCCAGCTGGGCGGCGGGCAGTCCAGGGAAGGGGGGAGGCTTTGAGCTGGGCGGCAGCAAGTCCAGGGAAGGGGGGCTTTGAACGGCACCACACTGCCTGGCAGTGCGGCGCGTTTCAAAGCCCCCCCTTCCCTGGACAGCTCACCGCCCAGCTGGACTGCCCGCCCTGCTGTCAAGTCACAGCTGACATGACAACCCAGCAGGGATTTCAAGGCAGGAGTCGGTGGTTTTTCCCTTCCTCTGCATAGCGATCCTACTCTCCTTCCCCTGGCAGTGTCCTCCACGCGCATACGCAGAGAGCCGGGCGGGATGGAGGGAGAAGCCGCCGCCTCCCGCGCTCCACCCACACGTTCTGGGGCAGCTCTTTCTGCAGCCGCAGCTGGGCCAAGTTGGGTCCACCCCTGGCTCTGGGTCAGCTGAGCGCTCGAGTGTGAGAGCCCGGCAAGGCCAGGAACGGCGAGCGCACGGGGGGTGAGAAGTTGCGCGGAAGAGAGAGAGAGGGGGCGGCCGGGCCGATCCTTCTCCTCCCGGTTTGCTGGCCGGGCTCCGGCAGCCGCCCCCGCCCCCCCGGCACACAGCTGCTGCTGCTGCGGCCCCGCGGAAGGGCCATCTGGCCGGGGGGGTGTGTGGGGGCAGGTGCCATCCCGCCCAGCTCAGGCTGGGGAGTGGTGGGCAGCGGCAGCGGTGGCTTGGGATCCCCCCCCCGACGGCCAGACAGCCGCTCTGGCTTTGCGGACGGCGGTCCCACTTTCCCCAGAGGGGCAGAGGGGTGCGAGCGCTGGGCACCTGGCGCCGATGATGGAGCACAAATGCAGGACGGGCTCCCCCATCCCCCCGGGTGCCTGGCCCTGCTGCCCCCCAACCTCCCCCAACCTTCCCCCCGGTTAGAAAGCCTCCACCGCCCAGCTGGGCGGCGGGCAGTCCAGGGAAGGGGCTGGCTTTGAACCGTGCCGCACTGCCTGCAGGTTACATGGCCCATGGGCACTGGTCCTTTTGACTTTGTTTGGGATGATCTCAGAAGAAAAAGTATTCTGGATTCACAACTCCTTTTCCCATGTATGGAGCTAGTTCTGGGCTTCTTTGGTCCCATTAAAGTTTAAATTGAAGGCTTTCTCAGCTGCCCAAAATGGAGTCTGGGGTGTTATTTCACTTGTGACTTCTTGGACACAAAAGTGCTTTCCAGGGGAAAAATGCCTATATATGAAGGAAAGATTCATAACTTCTCCATAGATATCTGTTAGAACTTGGAAATATCACTATTTTCTATGTCTATAAAATGTCAACACACACAATAAAGTTCATTTCAATGGGAGGTCAATATTAATATTTAAACTTACTGTGGCAAGGTATTTTCATC
The DNA here is from genome assembly GCF_029931775.1 of Euleptes europaea. Lineage (NCBI taxonomy): Eukaryota > Metazoa > Chordata > Lepidosauria > Squamata > Sphaerodactylidae > Euleptes > Euleptes europaea. Next base: position 62,261,957 of record NC_079321.1, read on the forward strand.
TATATTTCATTTCATATTTTAGCACTGACTTTCCAGCTTAACTTGGTATACTTCTCTGTCCTTGAAATACCTCCAGTGGGTACAATATTGCTCTTTGCTTTTGAACTATAAACTTCTCAGATGCCACCAAGAAAAGTGCAGCATATTTAACAGCAATTTATTGTTTCAGCTTGCTTTGTATTGAGGACAATAGAGATGACAAATAAATACGCCTGTTGTGCTAGGGTTACCAGACCTGCAAATGTGAATCCTGGGAGCTGGGGGGACAGAGCCTTGGAGAGGGAAGGGTCATACACTAAGGTAAAGACCCTAGAGATTGGGGGATTTCATGGAGTATTGCTGTAATGCCATCCCCCCACAATTTTTCTCCCATTGCTCACTTAATCAAGCCAAGGCAGTTGAAGGTGGGGAAAAGTGATTGCCTGCTGTGTGTGGACACCTGGAAATCCTATGATCCTCTGTTCTGTTGTTTGTTGTCTGTTGTGTATCCACCACAAGCCTATTGTTAAGCAGTTTAAATTCATGAATGTTACCATAATCACGTCTGATGACAATGGTTTCTGGAAATATCTAATCAGGAAATGTTCATTTCCTCTGCCCCATTTTGAAATCTGGGAAAAGCAATAAAGACCCAAAAGGCCTCTAGGCCCTCTATATGCTGTGCATCTGATAAGTAGGATTGCCAACCTCCAGGTGGGACCTGGACATCTCCCGGAATTAGAACTGATCTGATCTTCAGGTGACACAGATCAAATTCCCAGGAGTAAATGGATGCTTTGGAGGATGGATTGTATGGAATTATATACTGCTGTAACCCCTCCCTCCCCCAAACCCTGCCCTTCCCAGGCTCCACCCTCAAATCTCCAGGTATTTCTCAACACAGAGTTGTCAACCCAACTCTGAGCCAGTGTAGGGTAGTCTGAATCTCCACTCTGCCATGGAAATTTGCTAGGTTATCTTGGGCCCATCACACACTATTAGCCTAACTTACCTCACAGGGTTGTTGTGAGGATAAAATGGAGGAGGGGAGGATGATGTAAACCTTTTTGGGTATCCAGTGGGGAGAAACGTGGTATAGAGAAACAAATAAACCTATTGAAGTCAGGATAGGTTCTAGAATCCTTGAAATCTGTGGCCCCACTCTTCACATTTATTAAGCCCTTCTAACTTGGATGATGCCAGTTCTGATTCGACCAACTGATAAAATTGATTAATTTCCAGGGATCTGATCTCTTCTAAATTAATCAATTTTAACTGATTTCTTCTGAACTGGGTGCAGCAGAACCTGATAGGAATGTCTGGAAATAGCCTCTGACACCACCTCAGTCTCCCTACACTTGAGAAAGCTTCCATTATGTACAATATGAAACAATATTATGGTGTTACAAGGACGAGCTTATCCCTTATCAAGTAGTCTTATACCGTTGTTTTGTGGCAAGTCACCTATAGGTCATTCATTTCACAGCAAACATAGAAACATCATGTCAGCTGCCCCTAAAATACCCAATGTCATATTTCACATAATATTTAAAGCAATGTTAGCCAAATTGCTCAGTTATGAATATTTATATGGGGATTAGCAAATCAGTAACTGGCAAATGACGTAACTAAGCAGGACATAACCTATGTATACCAGAGTCCATACCGCGACCCTCAAAATAAGGCGGAGGCAGTGGATTTAGTTAAAAGGTTTTTACTTAATTAATATGTACTCACACAGAACATAACAACACTTTCATAACATGCATACAGAGCCTAAGAATTCAAGGTAGGAGGGATAGAACATTCACCAATGTGGCAGGGTCCCTTTGAAGAAGGGCTATATTCACCTGATCCTGAAGACAGTGTCCTGGGCTCCATGTGGGAAACAAGAGAAAAAAAGGGGGCAGGGCGTTCCCGAGACTTGGCCGGCAAGGGGTATGTAGTCAGGCAGAGCTTACCCAAACCGGCAGAATTACAGCAAGTGTGGGAGGGAGAAAGATAGCTCTCTAGTGTATCCTGGTGTTCCCAGATATACCCTTCTGGGGTGGGGGTTAATTGGATTACCCCCTCGTGGTTCCCGGAGTGGACAAAGACCTTGATGGTTGGCTGTGAGGGTGGGGCAGGGGGGCAATTTGGACAGGCTAACCTAAACCATTGACCGTGCACATTCCGGGAGGGTCGGGAGTCGTTGGAGACAAAAGCTTGTGCAACTGCGCCCAGGTGCGACGCCGGAGGTGCGATCTCGTACTGCTGTTATCTTCGGGATTTTTTTTTTTTTTTTTTTTTTTTGTAAATTTTATTTGTATTAATGAAGGGGTACAGGAAAAAAAAGGGAAGGGATAAGGCATCATAGTATAAAAACAATACACTGTTTGAAAAAAAAAATGAGTTCAGATACATGTTGTGAGACTTTCTCTATGTTAATAAAAAAAAAAGATGTTGCAAAACCTCATTATATTATTCTACTTATACTAATATTCTGTTATATAAGAATCTAATGTTACTCACAATCCTTTATAACAAATTAAATGTATTTAAACATCACATTTCTTTCAATTAGCTAGAATTCATGTAATTGTAGAATGTCACCCACTTTTCTTCAAATTGCTCTGTGGATTCATTAGATTTTTGGTTTGTCTCGAAAGTCATCTTGGCCATACAGGCATATTCCAATAGTTTTTCTTTCCAGTCTTCTATATCAGGTATTATAGTTTGTTTCCAAGTTCTTGCAAGAACCGTTCTAGCTGCTGTCGTAGCATATTTAAAGACGTCATGAAATTCCAACGGTAGGTTAGGGGGCACTATACTGAGAAGATAGGATTTTGGATCAATTGTTAACTTAATATTGAACATTGTCTGTAGTTCTTGATGAATTCTTTTCCAATATGTTTGTAACTTTGGGCATGTCCACCAGACATGAAAGTATGAACCATCAGTATCTTGGCATTTCCAACAGGCACCTCTTTTTCCAGGAGTAGTCATCTGAGAAAGCATGTTGGGAGTCAGGTACCATCTATAGAATGTTTTATACCAATTTTCTTTCACTTCTTGGGAGACGGTATATTTCATTTCAGAAGTGCAAAGTTTTTCCCATAAGTTCATATTAATCATTTCTCCAAAGTTTTGCATCCATTTTATCATGTTGATTTTCACTTGTTCTTCTTCTGTTTCGTATTTCAGTAGAAGCTTATAAATTTTTCCTAGTAGGTGTAAATCGTTTTTAGAGATTATCTGCTCAAATTCTGTTAATTCACGAAATGGTTGAGGATGAAGACAGTCTTTTTGTATATTAGATCTCAGTTGTAAATAAGTTAACCAATTCAGTTTTTGGAAGTTTTCTTGAAGATTGGTCAAAGTCTTGATTTCTCCTGTAGACTCGATCATTTGATTATAAGTAAAATGAACACCCGGTTTTAGTTTAACATTGTCATGATAAGCTTCAACTGGTGACATTATAGATGGTGGAGAAGGACTTATTCTCTTTTTATATTTTTTCCATACTTTCAATAACACCATTTTAACATCAGAATCTTCTGGTACTTTATCTTTTTGAATTCTTGTCGATGTATCCCACAAAACTTTATGAAAACCTTGTCCAAGGTCCGCTCGTTCCAAAATGAGATGTCTGGATATTGGGTATTTTATCCATTCTGCAGTCCAAGTCAGGCAAGCGGCATGATAATATAATTTAAGGTTGGGTAATGCTAATCCTCCTCTTTTCTTTTCATCTTGTAACACTTTGAATCTTATTCTCGGTTTTTTTCCATTCCAGACAAATCGGTTAATTTGTTTTTGCCAACTTTCTATTGTTCTATCTGGAATATCAATCGGCAAAAATTGAAACAAAAAGTTCAGTCTTGGAAGTACATTCATCTTTATCACCGATATCCTACCCAACCATGAAATGTTCATATTTGACCATAAACTCAAGTCCTTTTCTATTTTTCCCCAGGTTTTCAAATAATTTGACCTTAAAAGTGTCTTGTTTTGTGAGGATATGTTGACACCCAGATATTTAACCGGTTCCTTGGCAATGTGACAGCCAGAAACTTCTGTAATGTATTTATCTTCATCTGTTGTAGTATTAAAGGTCATAATTTTCGTCTTTGTTTTGTTCAATTTGTAACCAGAATGCTTTGCATATTCCATAATGTGATTATAAACTTGTGGAAGTGTTTGTCCAGGGTTCTGACAGATTAAGACAACATCATCTGCATAGCTTTTGATTTTATGTTCTTCGTTTCCTACTGTGAGACCTTTAATCTTTGAATCGTTTCTGATATAATTCGAAAGGATTTCCATTGATAAATCAAATAAAAGTGGAGAAAGTGGACAACCTTGTCTTGTGCCTTTTGTAATAGCAAATTCTGTTGACAATGAACCATTGATCAAGAGACGTGCTTTCTGAACAGAGTATATTGCGTTGAAAATCGTTAAAAGAGTGTCTCCACAGTCCATTTGTTGTAAAATCTTGGAAATAAAATGCCAGGAGACATTATCAAAAGCTTTCTCTGCATCTAGAAAGATCATTGCAGCTTTTAATGATTTAGACTTTATGTATTTGATTGCACTAAGAATCAAACGTACGTTATCTCTCATAAGTCTCTTTGGAATAAATCCGGTTTGGTCTGGATGTACCAATTTGCCAACAAATTTTTGAAATCTTTTGGTAATTATAGAGACAAAAATTTTGTAATCAATGTTCAACAATGAAATTGGTCTATAGGCTTGAGGAAGAAATTGATCTGTGCCTTCTTTTGGAATCAGAGAGATGTGTGCTTCCTGCCAGGACGAAGGGATCTTACCTTCTTCAATTACTTCATTGTAAAGAGAAAGTAAAACCGGAGTCAGTTGTTGTTCAAACAACTTGTAAAATTGTGGGGTAATACCGTCCGGACCTGGTGCTTTATCTGGTTTCAGATTATTTATAGCGTCTACAATTTCTTGAGTCGATATCTTCTGGTTAAGACTCTCTTGATCTTCTTTTGGTAACTTAAATAGTTGTGCATCTGATAAGTAAGTTGTTAGTCCGTCTTCTTGCAAATCGTCCTTCGCATATAGTTGCTTGTAGTAGTCAACAAATATTTTTTCAATTTCTTCTTGTTTATTATGAATTATTCCATTTGCCTTAGCCCCAGTAATCTTCCTTATTTTCTCTTGTTGTCGAAGTTGATTTGCTAAAAAACGACCAGGTTTGTTTGCTCTTTCAAAAAGTCTTTGCTTGGCATATTTAACTTTCATTTGGATTTCTTCGGTTTCTATTAGCTCAATTTGATGTTTGGTCATCTTGATACTTCGTAAAGTACTTTTATCTGATCTTGTTTGAACTTTTTTTCCCAATGTTCTTAATTGGTCTTGGGGATCTTTAAGTTTCTTCTGTTTATCTTTCTTGATTTTGGTATTCAGAGCAATCATTCTCCCTCTGATAAAGGCTTTACTTGCATCCCAAATTACAAAATCAGACATGCCTGGAGTTTTATTTAATGTGAAAAACTCCTTCACTTCACGTTTACATTGTTCAAGTATTTGTTTCCTCCGCAGTATTTGATCATTCAAACGCCATCTTCTAATGCCTATTCTACCTTTTAACAGAGTCAATTCGATTGGGTTATGATCTGACAGTATTCTGGGTGCAATCTGTATTCTTTCCACAGTTGTTATCATTGAACTGGAGATCCAACACATGTCAATTCTAGAGTGAGATCCATGACGATTTGAGTAAAATGTAAAGTCTTTTGTTCTGGGATTCTTCATTCTCCATATGTCAATTAAGTTGAATTCTTTCATTTGTTTGAGAACATTCTTCGGCAGTTTTCCAGATATACTGTTGTGAGTCTTATCTATTGTAGGGTTCACAACCGCATTGAAGTCTCCTAAGATTATAATTTCTCCTTGGTAATATTCTGCAAGATTCTTAAAAAGTGTTTCATAGAAGACTTCCTTAGCAGCATTTGGAGCGTAAATATGTGCTACTGTGAAGCAAATTCCGTCTGGCCCATGTAGAATCAAAATTTGGTAACGTCCATCTGGGTCTGCTATATGGGTCTTAACAGTTAAGATCTTCTCGTTAACATAGATAGCTAGGCCCCTCTTCTTCTCTTGGGCTGAAGCGAGATAGGGAGTTCCAAGCTGATTTGTCTGTAAAAGTTTTTCATGTTCTTTTTTAATGTGAGTTTCTTGAAGACAAATGATATCTTTCTTCTGTTTTTTTAAGTTATGAAAAACTCTTTTTCTTTTATTAGGGGAGTTTAGGCCGTTGATATTCAATGATACAATCTGTAGATAATTCATAGTGAAATTAAGGTTAGAATCTACAATGCTGCTGCTTGGTCTAATTTGTCAACTTCAGTAGTCTTCTTGTTTTTTCTAAGTTCTCGTTTTTCAAGTGGTTGTTTTTTGTCTTTCTGAGTCTGTTGTGACGTACTTGGACCATCTGCCGGAGTGTCTTCGGAGTCTTTTGGAGGGGAGTCTTCTAGGGTTTTTAATTCTTCAAGTAAGTCTTTTGCTTGGAGTTGATTGTGAATTATTCTCTTCCCTTGTGGCAATGAGATCTCTAGGGAATATGGAATGAGCCAACGAAACCTGATCTGATGCTTGGCCAATTCTAGCTTCAGTTCGTTGTACTCTTTCCTTTTGGATAAGACGTTTCGCGGGAGATCAGATAAAATCTGTATTGTACTTCCTTCCCAAATCAGTGGGTCGTCCCTTTGTGTCTTCAGCAACAGATCTCTAGTTCTTTTATGAACAAATCTCACCAATATATCTCTTGGTTTTTTAAATTTAGTGGCAAAAGATGAGTTTATTCTATAGCAAAATTCCAAAAGGGTATCATCTTCTTCAAAATCATAATTGTCATGAAGTAATGTCCTGAGATCTGCCTCCAGGCTATCTTTTCCGAAATGTTCAGGAATCCCACGGAATTTAATATTCTTATCTCTAAGCTTCACTTCATGTGCATCAGCTCTGGTTGAAAGGTCTTGAATTATTTTTGATTGTTCTAAGAGCTCTGTGGTGTGTTGTGTTACTGAAGTCTCTATATCTTCTTGTTTCTGTTTGATTTTAATGATTTCTTGAGAATTGGATTCAAGCTTTTCCTCAACTTTTGCAATACTTTGAAGCACCTTCTGTTCAGAGTCTTGAATTGACTTCTGTAGAGAGGTTTTCATGTCCAATATCATTTCTTGAGTGCGCAAGAAAAGGTCCTGACTTCCTTTATCCATTACCGAGCTTTTCGCCTGAGGTTTATCTGCTGTAGATTTAAACTTTGCCACATCAACGTCTTGGCCTTCTTCTTCTGACTCCTCAAATTCTTCCAAAATTTTTTGTTGTTGTTTGCCTTTCAGTTTTTGAGATTGTCGATGCGCAAAGCTGGTAAATCTTTTCCTCATAATATTTAAGGACCTAGAAATCTAAAAGCATATCAACTTCAATTTTGCACATATAAAGTTTTTATCATCTTCCTTTTCCCAGCTTCACAATATTAGGAAATAATTATTTAATCTAAGTATAACAGAATCAACTCATTTACTGATAGAAATCTTCAAATTCATTAAATTCATATAAATTGATCAATCACACAATTTATGGTAATTCTTCAAAAAATAGGTCACCTAAGGTAGGACAGTTATCAGTAGTCAATAATTATAAAAAGCCAAGAACCCCCCCAAAAAATATAATTAACTCCTTTGATGATTTTTCCAAGGTTCAATAAGTGCGAAAATTAAAAGTTGTAATCCAGGAGAGAGGAAGGAAAAACAAAAACAAAGTTGATAGGTCTTCAATTGATGTCTCTGTCCTTTTACACACAAAATTACCAGGTTGGAATCAGTAGGAAGGGAAATTTAACTGCAACTCGTCCAAAAACCACTGGAGGGCAGCAGAGCGTCTGTATGAGATTTTCAATGTTGGGGAACGAAAGTAACTCTCTGAAGCACCGACTCCATTTTGTTCCGTTTGAAGTTATAAAATTTGTTTAACAAAAGCAAAAAGAAAAGATCCCATTAGGGGCGCGGAGCTAATCCAATACGGGGCAGGGGGGGAGGTTGTAAAAAAAAGGAAAGCAAAAAGCCGGGAACACTACTGGCAACCGTCAGAGTCTGCCTCCGCCGAATCGCCACCACCGCCACCGCAGCTACCGGTATCCTGGCTCCTACAGCCCGCTCCGAGTCTGTCGGACCCCCCGCTCCCGGGAGAGCCGGCAGCCCAGGGCAGCCGCACAGAGACCGCCTCACAACGCCGCTCAGATGGTCCGTCGGCTCTTTTCTTTTCTGTGACACCCGGCTCCAGGCTCCTGAGCTCAGCCCCGGTAAGGTAGATTCCCCCCCTTTCTTTCCACTCGAGTCTGACAGTCGTCTTCGCTCTTACGCAGCCCCTTTCGTTATTTATAAAGTGGGATATTAAATTCTAAGCTTGTAGTGTCTTTCAGTTTGTTTTTAGATGAAATATTAAAAGTTTTTCAAAAAACGGAAGTGGGGGGGAGGAAAAAAAAGAACGGAGGGCCGCCATGGTCTCGGTGAACTCACCCCCAGTTGCTTCCTTCGTCACCAGACGCTGAGACAGCGTTTTGCTGGCTGTTGGACCCCCGTGATTGGGACGGGGGGGCTTTGTGGAGAGGATCTCCTATTTGCCCACTCCCCCCAGGCCTGGGGGGGGTCTCCACGGAGGCAATTGGGAACCCGCGAAAAAGATCGCGTCTGGCTGGCTTGGTCTCCGCCCGGAAGTTCATCTTCGGGATTTCTGATGAGCCATTAAGTATGCAGATGGAGGGGGGAAGCTGCGGACATGTCTCTTGTGAAATTGTAGCTGTTTCCTCTGGAAATCCATTTTGGCTGGGTAGTACGGGGCTTCTGTCCATGACATCTGGGCTTGACTCCCGTCTAGAATTACGGTGACACATGTCTCTGTGGTTTACCAGGTAATACAGTCCTGGAGATGGCAACCGCAGGCTTACAGTAATGATGGTTTCAGAAGTGCTATGAGCTTCATGGCAAACACATTCGGCAGGTGAACATGCAATCACTTTTCAGCTGAGCTCTGGATCTCCCTACCCCTTCACTGTCCAATGCAAGCATCTCTCGAATAGAGAGAACCTGGGGCAGTGGAGTTTTGGTCCTTCTGCCTTGTAGCTGTTTGTGTAGTAGGTGAAATCAACTCAGCAAAATCTGTTAGTCAAATGATGTAAGGGGGGATACAACCCCCCAATAGAAAATTCACAAGTGAAAAATAACATCAGTAACAGACAAGCAGCCTATTCCTGGGGGGGGGGGTTGTGTGGCAGCCGGGAATGGTGCAGCCATGCCACCACCAAAGAGGCTTCCCAGCTGCCACGGGGGGGGGGGGCTTTTTAAAAAAAAATATAAAATCAAAAAAGAGCAAAACAAAAAACCCGCTGACTTTAGCAGGGCTATGCTACCAAAAAGGGGCATTCCCAGGTGGAAAGGGGTTAGAAAGCTGCCTAAAGGCAGCTGCGCCCCGGGAACGCTCTGGGACCCCCACCCCCACACCGGTGTAGGCTATCTCTTCCAGGATTTAGTTCCTGGAGTGGCAACACTGGCAGGAGAGGCCAGCGCAGCTTCACACTGCCCAGGCACTGGCATAAATGCCCTCCGTGCTGGCATAAGTGCCCCTTATCGCCGGAGCTTCGGGGGGGGGGGCTCAGGAAAGCACCCTTAGACACACAGTGGTAAAAGTTTTAAACCAATTTATGAAAAGCTATTACAACTGATCTTCAGTTCCCCTGGAGAAAATGGCCACTTTGGCAATTGGACTCTATAGCATTGAAGTCCCTCCCCTCCCCAAGCCCTGCCCTCTTCAGGCTCCACCCCAAAAACCTCACACCAGTGGCAAAGAGGGACCTGGCAACCCTAGCTGTCATTGTATGAAATATATTACATTGTTGTTGTTTTTAAGTTGAATTTTTACCTGCACCTGTTTGAAAAGGTTTCCAGAAAGCTGCAGAACAGGTGTAGGGGTGAAACTCAGGTTCATTCTTGAAACACAGGGTGAAAATGCATGGTCGCTTTACCCTCCTCTATTCCCTGTTTCAGCCAGGATCAAACGCACATTCGGCAAAACTCCTACTTTCAATCCTGGCTGAATCCTGGCTGAAACAGGGAATAAAGGAGGCTAAAGCAATTTTGCCCACAGACACACAGAATGTTTTGCTGGGTTGGATCCAACCAGTTTTTTTCTGTTGGTAAAAAAGAAAAGTGGGGTTCCCTGTGACTATCCAAAAAGCTATGCTAGGAGTAATGAGAACTGAATGGACAAAAACCATATGGGTTGGGGACTGTGGTGGTGGTGGTGGGATTGGGGGAGTAAAAAAAACTGATTAAATCCATTCCCTTGAGTGTACTTGCCAATTTTCAGTCCAAGTCTCAATCTTTGAGGGAAATACTGTTTTACATTTTTTCCCTGTTACACTTTCCCATCCCTCTTTAAAATGGATGTGGTAATTGATCTCAGGTGCCTATTTGAAATGCAGAATGTTGTCCTAAGCACACACATACACCAATTTTTATTCTAATATATCTGTGTTCAAGGCAGATCACATTATGCTGCATTTGCTTTTTCTCCCCCCCCCCAGCAGATGTGTAGGTCAAGCAGGTATTCAACCTTGAAACACACAATTACAGCACTATCATGAACATGTTTGCAAATTGCATTGCAGTATCTCCATGTTTAGCAGAGTTATCATATTACCCAAAAAAAAAGAAACTTACAAAAAATGGGATGCTGACTATGCCAGTGGAGGACTCACTTTGCTTAGGCAATAAATCATTAAAGTGGGCCCACTAGACAGGAGGGAGACAGTGTTTAATTTCATTTAGAACACCATCACAAACAGTCATTGACAGCCACTGCTATGCTATATTTTACTAATGTGGTTTTCATGATTTAAAATGCTATTGGCTGACTGAAACAGTGGTCCGGGTCAATTAATTCATCTGGAAATTACATGGCAGAAATAAATCAGATCTAACTGCTTGATTGGTTTGACAGATCATTCTTCTTGGAGAAAGAAGACGAGCGCCCTATCTTGTCAGCCCTGCATTCATGGGCCATCTTGAAGCCTTCAAAATCCAGCATTTCCTGCAAAACATAGCTGTTACCTGTATTTAAAGGTTATGTCTCAGGGAAGTAGGATAGATTATCTCTGCATTATTTCCAGAGAATGACAGGCAATGGAAAAGAAAACAAAGAAAACGGGATTAAAATAAGAAAAACTGATTAAAAAAACACTTTAAATCATATTAATTTTGGAGATAGATAATACAAACCCCACTTACCATAGGTGTGATGCAACTCCAACACCTTTCTGAAGGAGCAAAGCAGTGCTCAGGGAGCTGAGAGGTAGCAGGCAGAAGAGGCCTGCTTATTGTTTCTGTATGAGCCAAATGTCTCTCAAGTATAGGGTTGCCTTCATCTGGCAGGGGAAAAAACCAAGTATTGCTTACAAATACCTTGTGGACAGAGGAGGCTTTGCACTACCCAATTTTCAATTATATGCTGAAGTTGCAGCTTTAGTATGGCTTAAAGACTGGATTTAACTTTCTAACACACGACTACTTGACTTAGAGGGTTTTGATAATAGAAGTGGTTGGCATGGTTATTTATGGTACGACAAAATCAAAATGCATACATCATAGAGTTAAATCCTCTTTATTCAGAACATGGAAGAAATACAAACACTTACTCGAACTCAGGACACCAATGCGGATATCATCACAAGAAATGTTGACTCTACGCCCACTTAGGCCTGCACAGTTTGTTACGTATCAGGAACTTTTGAAATGGGAGGGTAATAAATGTTTATTGAAAGATTATGAGGAAGTAAAAGACTTATTGACCTGGTTTCAATTTCACCAGATTAATTCTGTTTATTTACAAGATTTGAAAACAGGGTTTTCTAAAAATAAATCACCCTTTCACAAAGCATTATTGGATACAAACGATCACCTAATCTCCAAAATGTATAAATTATTATTAGAAATTCATTGTGAACAAGACCGGATCAAACCCTCCATGATTACCTGGGCACAAACTTTGGGCCATGATATATTACTGGACAAATGGGAAAGACTTTGGTCTCGAGATATGAAAATGATGCTTGCGCAATCTTTATGAGAAAACATTTATAAAATGATTTATAGATGGTATTTAACACCCAAAAAGATGGCAACAATTTACAATACAATGTCTCCAAAATGTTGGAAGTGTAACATAGAAACAGGTTCATTTCACCATATGTGGTGGACCTGCGACAAAGCAAAAAAAAATTGGGACATGATCTACAATGAAATAAGACTGATAATACAGAACAATATACCTAAAAGACCAGAGATGATGTTGCTTAGTATGATACCGAACTCTATTTTGACTCAAAGAACATTTTTAATGTATGCCACCACGGCTGCAAGACTGGTTTATGCAGCTAAATGGAAATCATCGGATATTCCAGACAAAACAGATTGGATACAAAAAATGTTAGAATTGGTGGAAATGGCTAAACTTACAGCACTGGTTAATCAAAAAGACAATATACAATTTATGGGAGAGCGGGAGGCTTGGAGAATGTATTGTGAAAATGAATTGCAAATGGGGAAATTTGAGGGTTATTCTCTGATCTAATTCATTCTGTACTATTTTTAAGGATGTTTCTATAATTGAATATATATTCACTGGAATAATGGATTATATGATAGGTTATAGATGCTTATGAATTATATATTTTTATGAAATTTCTATGATTGCTTTAAATATAATTACATATTCATAGTTATTTAGTAATATAAGGATTAGAACTGTTGTCAAAAGAGTACACAAATTTATAAAGAGATAGACGGAGATGAAGGGGAAGTCATATTTTTTTATCTAATATATTTGTAATTTCAACAATCATTAATTATTTTTTCCTTTTTACTTTTTAACTTGATGACTTTTATTATTGTTGATATGTGTTTATATGTTTTGGAAAATAAAAAAAAATATAAAAAAGTATAGAGTTGCCAACCTCCAGGTGGTAGATGGAGATCTCCTGCTATTACAACCGATCTCCACCCAATAGAGATCAGTTCCCCTGGAGAAAATGGATGCTTTGGCAATAGTACTCTATGGCATTGAAGTCCCTCCCCTCCCCAAACCCCGCCCTCTTCAGGCTCCTCCCTAAAAACCTCCCGCTGGTGGTGACCTGGCAACCCTACTCAAGCAGCATTCTCCCACAGAGTCAACACATAAATTTCTTCTGATTTTATGTATCTTAGGAAGGGCCTAGGATGAATTATTCATTCCTAGGTTATTTATTTATTCGTTACATTTTTATCTTGCAAACTGCTAGGCTTTTGGCTTCTGATGCAGTTTACAATAAAATTAATCCAAACTGAGACGAAATCTGCAAGCAACACAACACCCACAATAGATTGTAGAAGAATGCATTTATAGAGAGCCAGTATAAAAACCAGGACAAAGGCAAACAAAACTTACCCAGGCTACTCACCAGGTGACATGTTGTTCCACAGTAGAGGTGCTTCCAAGGCCAAGGTCCCTAGTGAGCACCTCTCACTTCTGAAAGTGGAGGCATGCATAGCGGAGTCTCCAACCAAGATCTTAAGTGATGAGCAACTTCACCTGGGACAAGCTCTCCCTTCCTTATCTATCACTTCTCTACTTAAGTGTTCACCCACTCAAAAAAAAACCCTGTTTTTCTTTCTAGAACAGTGGCACTGGGGCACTGTTACATTCATTTGTAAGTAATATGTACTTAGAAGAGGAGGAGGAGAAGAAGAAGAAGAAGAGTTGGTTTTTATATGCCGACTTTCTCTACCACTTAAAAAAGAATCACCTTCCCTTCCCTTCCCCACAACGGGTGGGGCTGAGAGAGTGGGACTAACCCAAGGTCACCCAGCTGGTTTCATGTGTAGGAGTGGGGAAACAAACCCAGTTCACCAGATTAGCCTCTGCCACTCATGTGGAGGAGTGGGGAATCAAACCTGGCTCTCCAGATCAGAGTCCACAGTTCCAAACCACCGCTTTTAACCGCTACACCACTTACAACTCATTCCTGAAACAACGGCTTGCGGAGTCGGCAGGGAAGAGGCGCAGCAGCGCCTCTTCCTAAGCCGATTCGTGCACACCGGGGGAACAAAAAAAGCCGTTCCCGAAAAAAGCTAAAAGCCCCATTGAAAACAACAAGGCTGCGCCTGCTAAAAAGCAGGCGCAGCACCACCGTTCGCAGCGCCAGCATACAACGGCAAACAGGGATAGGAAGCTGCCTAACCAGCAGCTCCTCCCCCCCCCGGCCCACCCCCAGAATGCCCCCTGTGCTGGTTCAGCCTCTCTACGCAGTGGCCTGTGCCACGGAGAGGCCGCACTGGTATAGGGGTGAGGTGTGGTCCTGCGGCGCTCGGCCGCCGGTGGGACTGACCTTGCCGCCAGCATAAGTGCGTGTAATCCACGCATCCATTCGCATGATTCCACGCACTTGCACCGGCGGCGAGGTCATGCCACCTCCAAAGAACTTTTGTCCCAATTCTCAGGAATGGGCTGTTAGCCCCCTTAGGCATGACCCCCATGAAATGAATATTTGCAGATCTAAAAGGGTCTCGGTCTTGATCACCCTACTGTGTTAAGGTAGAAAATCTTCTTGGTTATGTGTTTGCCCTTTTGATGTGCTGATGCTTGTACTAAAAACTATCATTCCCATCATATTCTATATTCAGCCAACCCTAATTTCACCTTATGTTGTCTCTCATTGGGGCATTTTTCATGGTAGATTTTGCTTCTGTTTTTCCACCGACTAAAAAAACACACGATTTAAATGTTTTTTTCATGGCCGCGATTTATCCCTGTCAATCTCGATGTAGTTTTGGTTTTTCATGGGAACAAAGTACGCTGTATTTGACAACGGTTTGGTCTGTCCCTTTTGCAGGAGGCCTCCCCTTCCAACATGCTCATTGTTTATGCCTGCCCCCAGCTCTGCCCCAACTCCGCCCAGCAGACTACCTTGTGCGGTTCACCAGCCCCAGCGCAAAAAACAAGCACCAGTCCCTCTGGCCTCCTCTGTTTTTCTTCCACCCCCGCTCTGTTCTGCTTTTGGAACAGTCAGATTCCAAATTGGGGGGGGGGGGGGCAAGGCAGCGCTTTCCTCAAAGCTTCCCTCTATTTTCTATAGGTGTGGAACCCATTGCCCTTTAATGAGACAGGATTGGGGGGGCAGGAATTGCATCCATGTGCCCAGAGAAGTGTTTAGCTGAAAGTGGGAATGGCAGGGGGGGGGGGAGAGGAAAGAAGGCCCCTGGCTTGCGTGCCAGCCATGATCCGGCCACAGTGCATCGAGAGAGAGGAGGGAGATAAGAGCAGGCTTGCCGCCCCTCTTAAGAAGAGTGATGGGAGGGAGTTTTGCCTTGGGTTTTCCGCTCTCAGGATGCACATTTTTCCCATCCGAATTCTCAAAAATCCCCCCTCCCCGCTGGGGTAGAGGGGCATGGCGGGGGGGAGAGGAAAGAAGGCCCCTGGCTTGCTCGCCGGCCATGATCCGGCCACAGTGCATCGAGAGAGGGGACGGAGACCCAGAGCAGGCTGGCCACCCCTCTTCAGAAGAGTGATAGGAGGGAGTTTTGCCTTGGGTTTTCCACTCTCAGGATGCACATTTTTTCCATCCGAATTCTCAAAAATCCCCCCTCCCCGCTGGGGTAGAGGGACCAACAGCCCCTTCCCTTGAACATCCCCCCCACGGGTCCAGCTGCCCTAGACCGAGCTGCCACCACCACCACCCTCAGCGCGCGAGGAGCACATGGTGTGGCCCTGCCGGTCTCCCCCTGGAGCCGTCCGTCCGACGTCCCCCTGGGCTTGGAGGTGTGGGCCCAGCTCCAAGGCCCATTCCGGGCGAGGGGCAGGGAAGGCGTGCCGCCTGCCCACCCGCCAGCCTCCGGGACGGAGGGAGAGAAGTGCCAGGACTCTAGGCAGGCAGGCAGGCAGCAAAAGGGGCGGTATTCTTGTCCGAGCGCGAAACTCCCCCAGCCAATCACTGTTCTTGGGGGAGGAGAAAGGAGACATCACAGGGAGGGACAGCGGAACCGAAGCAAACATTTTTTCATGGGCATCCGAGCAACAAAACGCGCTTCTACTAGAAAGTACGGCTCAGAAGTGGTTTGGTTTGCCGCTGACATAACGCGGCTTTTATACCTCTATCAGGGAAAAGCCAGATCTGCAGTGAATAACCAAAATTTGAGTCCGACGCAAATCAGCGTCGAAACAGCAGCAAATCTCTGTGAAAAATTCCCCTTAAGTATTGATTTAAGCATAGCCTTGCCACTGGCACATCTTGTAGTGCTAACACTCTTGGCTTTTCAAGAGCCGAGGCTGCTATAGATGAAATTACTCTTATTTATATACCCCCTGCAGGGGTATATACCCCTATATACCATATTTACTCGAAGATGATCCTGAATGTAAGACAACCTCCTTAAAGACGTTATACACAAACTTATTGTTGGGCATAACTGTACCTGGTGTGCAAATGTAAGATGTGCTCCCCTTTTTTGATGGCATACCTTTGAAAAAACCTAGTCTTGCATTTGAGTAAACACTGTAAGACAATCATATGCAGTGCCTATTGTGTGGTGTCCAGATGTCACAACCAATGATACATAATGACTGTTCATTGGCATTACTGAGTAATGGTAGCATGGTAAATATCTTGAAAATCCCCAAATCCCCAGAAACATGTCAGCATAGTATCATTTATTCAGTCTTATTTGCATTTTTTTTTAATGGTGGGTCAAACTTGATGAGAGGGATATCACAGATCTCCTGTATTTTAAAGGGCAATTTTAGCTGCGCTGGGCATTGATTCAGGCCAGAGCTATGCAGGTAGGGTAGAGGATATTTAATCCTTCCTCTCCTACACAGTTTTACTAAAGAAAACCTTCTTCCCCCACCCTCCCCACAACATACTTTTATGAAAAGAAAGAAAGATGGAAGTGGATTGTATTTTGCCTGTGTGTGGCAGGGGGGTTGCTTTAAAGAAGTAATAACAAGACGAGAGTTTTTGATTAGTTAATCATGCAGAGGTTTAAAAGGATTAAAACCTCTCTACCCTCCCTGTATGGCCCAGCTTGAATAGATGCCCCAGACAACTGACATTGTCCTTTAAATATTGCTAAGAAGATCCAATTAGACCCTTGTAGTACAGATATACCTTGTTTTTATTGTGCTTTGCTTTATTATGCTTCGCAGATATTGTGTTTTCGAGCAAGTCTATTGGTGCCATTTTTCCAACAACACGTGCTCACTTCGTGTCTCTGTGTCACATTTTGGTAATTCTCACAATATTTCAAACATTTCCATTATTATTACAGCATATTGTTTTTTAATGCTATTGCACACTTAACAGACTACGGTAAAGGGTAAACATAACTTATATATGGAAAGTTCATGTGTCTCGCTTTATTGCGGTGGTCTGGAACCGAACCCACAATATATCCGACAGATGCTTGAATCTCATCTGTTTTGAACCTCAGATGTGTTATTTCTGTATAAAGAGAACTGTGTGTGTTAAGTGTCATCATGTCGCTTCTGACTCATGGCGACCTTATGAATCAAAGTCCTCCAAAATGTCCTATTCTTTGACAGCCTTGCTCAGCTCTTGCAAAATGAGGGCTGTGGCTTCCTTTATTAAGACAATCCATCTCTTGTTGGGTCTTCCTCTTTTCCTGCTGCCCAGAACTTTGCCTAGCATGACTGTCTTTTCCAGTGACTCTTGTCTTTTCATATTGTGACTAAAATACGATAGCCTCAGTAAGTTTAATCATTTTAGCTTCTAGGGTCAGTTCAGGCTTGATTTGATCTATAACCCACTGATTTTTTTTTTTTTTTTTTTTGGCCATCCACGGTATCCGTAACACTCTCCTCCAACACCACATTTCAAAGGAGTCTACTTTCTTCCTATCAGCTTTCTTCAATGTCCAGCTTTCACACCCATACATAATAACAGAGAATACGATGGCATGAATTAACTTGATCTTGGTGGCCAGTGACACATCCTTACACTTCAGAATCTTTTCTAGCTCCTTCATGGCTGCCCTTCCCAGTCTCAATAAAGAGAACTACCTGCACAATAAAATGTGTTTCACACACCAGAATTAATTAAACTGCCTAGGACTGGATAAGGGACATGAGAATCTTGAACACAGGGAGAAGGTCTGACACATCTTTATTGCCATTCACCTAAAACGACACACCACAAAGAGTCATTTTCATGCATGCACCGATAAAGATAAAGGGTAGAATAAAGATGAGGGACCCAAAACAGAACTGAGCACTCAGTCCACATGCAAACTACATTTTCTTGCCATTCACAAGTGGTCCACAAAACTGCAGCTACACGTGCACCTTTTCTGTGCTTCCATCTACCTGTCCTGCCCTGCCTTTGAAATTTTTCTTCAATGTAATTCACCAATATCAGAGATTTATTTAAATGTGTGGTTAAAATTGCCATTGGTATCTCATCATATATGACACTGGGAGTTCTGTGAATAGATCAGGGGCCTCCCCTTTAAATAATAGGCACATGTGAATCCAATTTGTTTCAGGACCAAGGAACAAAAGAATGGGGCATTAAGCCTTCTCCTTGTGACCTTTTCCATACCTAAAGTACCCCTGTGGAATTGCTATTTGCTCCATTGAGGAAACAGACACAGTCGCAATCCAAATCAGTTGGGAGCTTTATTCATAGAATTATGTCACATCTACTCTGGACCTTAGCCTTTTCCTGAACCTCTATGGTATAGTGGCTAGATGGGTCAAGTAGATGTGATACTGGTGATCTATGATAAGATCTTCCTGCCATTTTAAAAGTCTAAAAGCTGTTTCACATTGTCATGAGCTAGATCAGAAGGACTACAGTTTGGGGCAAGAAGGCATCTAAACTTTCCATCCATATGATTTTCCTATTCAAAACTACCATCATTGCTACCCTCAGTACCTTGCTGATGTTAACCCTGGAGAGGAAAAAGACAGGCAGCATCTCTTTGCCCATCTCCCCCCACCTTTTACAAGTCAGTCAGTCAGTCAGTTTATTGAAACGGTCCAAGACCAGACAAAATATTCGTCACATGTACAGAAAATAGAAATATTAAGTTTAGGAGGAATATAAAGTAATCCAAAACATGTAAACACCAAGAATTAATTATAAACATTATACAGGTCTTATACATGATTAACCAATTAAAATCCATGCATAATAATTTACACTATGATAAAAAAAAAAGTCTCAATGTTTATCGGACTGCGGGGAACCTGGTTTATTTGTAAGTGCCTTACGTTTGGTAATTGCAATGAATAAAATTTTTGCTATCGAACGTGAAACCCCCATATTCTTGTCTTCCAAGAGATATCTCAGGGAAAGGCTCTCAGACTGGTGTAAGGAATTTCCAGCTAAGGTAAAATGCTGTAATAAAGGTTCGATTAACCATTTTTTCTCATCAACATATAAAGCACAGTAAAATAAAACATGAGGGACTGTCTCTACAGAATCATTCGAGCAGGGACAAAGTCTCATAGACCAGGAAGTTCGTTGGAATCTATCGTAAAGTAATGAGGAGGGAAAGGCATCAAATCTTGCCCTTGAAAAGGCCCATCTGTGGTTTGGATTGGTAATATTGTCCAGGTATGGAGCTAGAGCCAAATCCGATCTAGGTTTCAAATGTTTATAGAAAGGGGGTAAGGTGGCATGCTCTGTTTGTAACTCGATATCAGTAAGACGTTGATGGACTATACTTTTTGCTTTTTTAAATCCTTCTTCTAAAAGTTGTTCTGGATCTAACCCTATAGCTCTTGATTTGTCTGTGGCTCTCAAAACCCATTCAGAAATGGGACTGACAGTGAGCAGACTAGGAGTTAAGCCAGAGGGATGAAGGTGGATTTTCAGCCAATAGAAAAGTATATGGCACCATATTTCAGTTCTTACCATACCAAGACCCGCCTCCTGTCTCAAGACCGCATTTGGTGTACCTCTTGGGGTGTTGAATAATGATCTTAGAAATTTTGACTGCACTAATTCTAAGGGTTTAAAATTATCAGTTTGGATGGTTTGTGACCCATACCTCATGATAGCAAGCACTTTTGTTGAGTATAGTTTTAGTGCAGCAGGAACAAATCGAGCTCCCTCTCTCCTAAAGAAGTTTAGAATTGCTGTGGCACTTCTTTCTGCAGAGCAAGCCAGTGACTTAATATGGCCAGATGGATTGCCATTAAAGGAAAAAGCCCCAAATACTTAAAAATTTTAATTTGCTCAATGGTATTTCCGTTAATTTGCCAGTTCAGTTTTTAAAACCTATTGTGAAAGCGCATTATTTTAGTTTTTGTAAAATTGATGGAGAGTATTTCTTCCTGGCATTTGTTTAAGAAGAAATTGAGCGCCCTTTTTAAGCCCACTTTGGTTAGTGATAACAAGACAGCATCGTCTGCATACATAAGAATTGGCAGTTTTTTCTCTATCATAAGCTTAGGGGCATGTTATGGAGACTGGTTATTAGATCATTTACATAAAAATTGAAAAGGAAAGGGGCAAGGATACAACCTTGTCTAACCCCTTTTTGGGATTGGATTGGTTTAGAAAGTCTGCCGTCAGATGAGTATTTTATCTGTAAATAAGTGTTGTCATGTAGACTGATTATTAGATGTAAAAGTCTTTTGTCTATGGGTGTAGAACCCAATTTGGCCCACAGCCTTGTACGATCAACAGAATCAAAAGCCGCCTTCAGATCCACGAAGGCAGTATATAGAGTTCCCTTTTGTTGTTTGATGTATTTTTGAATTAAATAATCCAGCACCAAACAGTGACCAAGGGTTGAGCGACCCCTTGCAAAAAACCCTTACTCAACAGTGATAATTTTCTCTTGGTTTGACACATAAGTGCTTGGTATAAAGTTTGACACATAAGTGAGGAGTTTGACACATAAGTGCTTGATATAAAGCTTACAGATGATATTTAGGAGGCTGATTGATCTATAGTTGTTTGGGTCCGCTCTATTATGCTTCTTATATATTGGTATTATTATAGCAAGACCCCATTCCTACGGTATTGAGCCCGATTGCTCAATATACATGAAAAGATTTGCCAGAATCTGGGCCCACCATTCTACATTTGATTTCAGTACCTCTGCTGTAACATAATCGCTCCCGGGAGCTTTCCCATTTCTCAGATTTTTAATTAAATGTTCAACCTCGTCTGGTGAGACCGGGTCCCATGATGGTATATTATTTAGAGGTGGCTTGAGACCGGGTTTAGGGGGAACTCCCTTGAATAGCACAGAATAGTGATTTTCCCATGTTTTAGCAGGTATCATATTTACCCTTAACTTATTGCCCCTGGTATTGGCACTGGCAATTAATTTCTAAAATTCTCTGCTATACTTTTCCTTGGCAGCCTTTATCAAGGACTGCCACTTTGATTGAGCATTCAATAGCTTTTTGGATCTTATAAGTGCTTTATAGCCCTTTTTTTTAGCCGAAATTTCTGCTTCTAGGATCAAGTTTGGGGAGGTTTGGAAATCTTTAAAAAATTTGGTGAGCTTCTGTTTGGCCTGTATGCAATAAATTTCAAACCAACTTTTGTTGTGAGAACTTTTCAATTGGGGCTTGGTGAATTCTCTAGATAATAGAGGGGTTAAGTGTGAGATCAATTCTGTGTATGCATCCAGAGGGGATGTTCTGTCACCTAATGGATTGCATAGTTGGTTACAAACCGATCTACCCGTTTCTGAAATGATCCACTGGAGTAGTTTTTCATTTAACTCAGCATTCCATTTTAGTTTTTGTCTACCCGGTAGTTGTTCAGATAATAGCTGCATGAGGTGATGGCAGTTTTAACTGATGAAAAACTACATGACAATGAAAATGTTCGCCCCCATCCACAAACCTTTATTAGGACCAGTCATAATCCTAGCGTATCTCACAAAGTTGTTAGAAGGATAGAGGGGCATGACACATGTTTCTTGGAGAAAGAACATAACAATATAAAACACCTGGTAGCACGCACATGTTGCATGTAGAAGGTCCCAATGTCATGGGTCAGCCTGCTGAGATATCCTCATATGATGAAGAAATAGAGGCAGAAAGCAGGGTGAGAACAGAGGAGCAGCAGCAGGAAGAAAAGCAGCCACAAGCAGAAGAGACCTCACTGTGTTCGCAGCCTTCAAGCTCAGTGGATTCAGCTATGCCTGAGGCACAGGCACAGCCAGCATCACCAGAAGGGCCGCCAAATCCTCTGGGACAAAGGCCTCAAAGGCTCAGAGCGGTAATACAAGACAGAGGACAACGTTATAGATTACTTAGCAAGTGTAGATCACTAGCCATCAGCAATAATGAGGCTGATATGCTCCACCAGGCTTGGAATGCCATAATGGCTTAATAAGCAATAGCTGGTCTGCTATTAAAGAGCCTATTTAAGCAGGCAGCGAAATGGGCCCAGTGTGGGAGCAACTCATTTGCAACCACTCCTTGTACTGGCTATGTGCTTCTGTGATTTGCTGGATTTCTCTATACTTTTGTTACCCTGACTTGGGAACTGAACCTGACTTTGGATTTGGATTGCCCCTCCAGTACTGACACCTAGGAATTGGACTGGAATGACATGGTGCCTGACTTTGGAATTGTTTTTTGATTACACTATCTGCCTCTTGACCTTGTATCTGCCAGCGTTCTGGACACCCAGGTTCAATCCCTGCACCTCTGGTTAAAAGCTCACAGGTTCTGGGACAGGACTTACTTTGTCAGAACCCTAGAGAGCTCTTGACAGACTAACAATACTGAGCTCAAACAGCCCAATGGTCTAACTCACAATAACACGGTTACGTAAGTTCCTATATGATACTGTGCTCGAGAGTAGGTAACAGAACTGTCAATCAAATCCTGCACATGTCTGGCTTGATAAGGGCTGAAGATGAATATAATCCCTTTAAGATGCACCTGGTGTGATTTTTCCCAACAGGCATTGCTTGCAGCACATTTACATGGTTCCCACAACAAAACAAAATGTGCTATATTTTCAGTGGGTGGAAAGTAGGGGGCAATGAATATTCTACAGAAGATAAGAAGGTATTGGAGGGGGCAATGAATATTCTACAGAACAGGCTGACCTATTATAAACATACAAGTGGGGACTTGCAAGAAACTTGTGGGGAGGGTGTCTCCCTTCCCCTCTTGCTGCCTTCCCTCTCCCCACTTCTCTTACAGTCTTTCCCCTCTTTCTCCCCCTACCCCTTCTGTCCATCTTCCCCTTTCTCTATTTCTCCCCTTCTCTCCTCTCTATCTCTCCCCCTTTCTTCCCTCTTTCCCCCCTCCTCTGTGTACCTACCCCCCTCTTTTGCCCCCACCCCTTCTCCATCAATCTCTTCCCTTTCTTGGTCAACCTACTCCCTCTCTATTTTTCTTTCCTCTAATTCTTTGACAATCCTCCCTTTTTCTTCCCCACTCCCCTTCTTGCAAATATCCCCCCCGGTCACTCCTTCTCTTCCATCCTTGCCCTAGCTTACTGGCCATGGCAGCTGCTGTGTCTGGAAGCTGCTTCAGGCCTGGAGAGGTTGTCCTGCCACCACTGCTGGGCCCAGAGAGGCTCCCAGATGCTGCCACCTTAGCTGCCAGGCCTGGAGAGGCTCCTGGATGCCACCACCACAGTGGCCTGGCCCCCAGGTTTGCAGACAAATTTGTTTAGAGTCAGTGTGGCTCCAATCCACAAATTTAGATATCCGCAGATGGGGAGCCGCACTTGAGCAATAGATATATAGATAACATTATTCAGCTCTCTGCCATTCTGTTGCTTTGACTGTGAAGGTTTCCAATAATCAAAGTTTAAAAAAGGTCTAAAATTTCTGTCAGCATAAGAAAGAAGTATTTAAAATGGTGTGTGTGTGTGTGTGTGTGTGTGTTAGTACAGTTTACAACTAGGGTGCTGGATTTCAGAACTCTGCAAGATTAATGTAAAAAAATGAAAAAGAAGGAAGAGTTATATCATCCTGACACCATGGTATTCATGTTCAGTGTCAAAATACATTATGATACAAAAATGATTTGATTTCCTAATGAAGTTCTATTCAATCAAAGAAGTCATATCAGAACTCTTCATTGTCCCTCGATGTAGCTCATTAGTTTTTAGCAATAACATCTGAAGGATGTGAGTCAATGAATCTCTCTTCTTTCTCTTGCAGCTTTTGTCAGAGGCACATACTTTCTCTACAGAAAAGCCACTTTGGCTCTTATATACTTCTGTAAAGAAAAGTAACTCTTCAAGACATGAAAACTATTTTTGTTTCTTTTCTTCTTGAAAATTCAGAGATGTGCAGTGAACTGGATTCTTTTTTTCAAAACATTAAACCACCAGAAAGAACTTTAATGAAGAAGCTTTAAACCACCAGAAAGAAATGTCTTATGTCTAAACATATTAATTTAGTCTTTTAATATGTCTTTAAAAATAAATGTGCACAGGGTTATAAAATAATTTCACTTATGAAATAATATTGACATATGTACAATACCAATGGGTGTATGTTTCAAAAAAGACCGTTCTTTTTCATCATACAAGATATGGTAGGTATGGAAATCATCTGAAGAATATAGTTTCTTCAGGGAAGTTTTAACAGGAAAATTAAGCAACAAATGTGACAGAAACTTCAATGGCATTTGAATGCACAAGAGGGAAACTAGATGAGCTCTTTGATCTTTGGTGTTAATATTCAAGAGTATTAAACCTCAAATAGTCTGAACTTTTATAAACATTGTTTTTCAGCATTTGTTTTTTAAAAACTCAACAAACCCACAAAGGTCAAGGATTTATTAGAAAAGCATCCCCAAATAATAGTAGAACGGATATAGGAACGCACAAAGAGTTATATCTATAAGCTAACATTACATTTACTGGAGAGATTTCATGATGACATCAACATTTGGAGCTGAGAGTGTGTTTTTCCCCTTATCACAAAAGCAAATTACTTCACTCACATGCATTTGGGGGCACAGCAACAGCTCCCACATGATCTTAATACCACAGCCACATGGGTGGGGTGGGACAGGATAGATGGGTGTTTGCCAAAAAGTGAGAAATAATTGGACAATAAAGACATGGTTAGTCCTACTTTAAAAATATATTTATGTACATATTACAGTGGTGTGAGATTGTACTGATGTTCCCCATGCCAGTATAAATATATGAATGAGGCTCATATGATTTTACATTCCAAAAATGAAGGCATGTTGCAGTTAGGCATGCTGAGAACTTCACTATGAACGCACTGATCAAGCAAACATATTTGTTCACACTCCCTCAGTTATATGTGAGGTGAGCTTCTGATTGGACAGCCTCAGTATTTTCCACTTAAGCCTACCTCATACATATTGAGCCAAGCACATTCATATCTGCTTAGTAGCCACTTGTGGTACAGGACGAGGTCATGTCTTAGTAAATAAGTAACACATACATTGCAGCTTTCTGCTGTCTTTGTCCAGCTTGCAAACTAAATATGATCTCCTTTACTGCAGAAAAGACCCATCTCTTCCAGGGTCATGATTGATTGAGCCATTACATTGACCTATAGAATTATTTGCAGCTTGACCCCTCTTTGCACCTGCACAATTGGATGTTTTATTAAACTGACGAATATTGGATACACTTTTCACTAGGGCTGTTGGAAAAACAAATTCGGTAAAATTTGGATTCGGCAAAATTCGGCCCATTTTATTCGGGAAATGCCGAAGTCCGAACTCCCTCACTTCGGGTCTGTGCAATTTGGCATGAGGTCTGGAGTTCGGGGGAAAATTCGGCTGAATAAAGCCATTAAAATCACAACACCACCTTTCCACGGCTCCGGGGGGCATTTTTGGGGGTTGAGGTGCCAAACTTTCAGCGTAGCTTCAAAGGACCCTTCTTGCAATAACCCCCAAGTTTTGTAAAGATTGGCTCAGCGGGGGCTGAGATATGGGCCCCGAAAGGGGTCCCCCTTCTTAATGTGCATTTGCAATTAGCAGAGCTTGCTGCCCAATCGAAGCTCCCAGCCCTGACAAACAGCTGAGCTGCAGGGAGCAAGGGCGGGGCAGGTGCAAAGAAGTTTGCAAACCATGCAAAGCAACACAACCATGCAAACCATCACGTTTGCAACCATGCAAAGCAACACCTGACGCCTGGGAGTTTGCAAACCATGGAAAGGGACAGAAGAAGTTTGCAAACCATGAAAAGCAACACAACCGTGCAAAGCAACATGTTTGCAACCATGCAAAGCAACACCTGATGCCTGGGAGTTTGCAAACCATGGAAAGGGACAGAGGCATGCTAGCTAAGCATAAGGAGCAGGAGGGGGTGCAATTTCCCCTTTTGCATCGGACTCGGGACCAGGCGAATGCATTCTTTAAGTCACAATTTGAAAACAATTTTTGAGCAAGCATCAAAATAGACCTAACCAATCTTATGAATGAGGGAAAACCTGAGGACACACAACTGAAGCCCCCCCTCAAACCAGGGAGAGAGAGACTCGAGGGGGCACACACACCCCAGATAGAACAGGCTTCCCCCCCACCCACAGAAACTGCTCCCTCCCCACACACACACAGACTCTGCTTTCCCCACACACACACACAGGAGAAAAATTATAGATTAAAGCCCCAAAAGGGGTCTTACTGTGGATGTCTTCTGTTCCATCAGGAAGGGACTTGGAGGACTGGGTAGCCCAATACGGTTCCATTTAAGCACTGGAGGTTTTGCCTTGGATTTGCCGCTGTCGAGATGCACACAGGATCGGCTGATCCCATTCATCCCAATAGGGAAAGGGGGGACATATCTCAGCCCCCGCTGATCCAATTTTTACAAAACTTGGGGATTCTTTCAAGAAGGCTCCTCTGAAGCTACGCTGAACGTTTGGGGGCTGTACCCCCAAAATGCGCCCCCTGCAGCCACGGAAAGGAGCGAATGTGTGCTGTAAATGGAATAAAACCCCTTTCGGGGCCCATATCTCAGCCCCCGCTGATCCAATCTTTACAAAACTTGGGGAATCTTGCAAGAAGGCTCCTCTGAAGCTACGCTGAAAGTTTGGGGGCTGTACCCCCAAAAATGTGCCCCCTGCAGCCACAGAAAGAGTGAATGTGCACAAGCACCCCCCCACGGGGATTTCTCTCTCACACAAACAGATACTCTCTCTTTCTCTCCCCAGCTGGGCAGCACAGCAGCTGGGCTCATGCACTCAATCGCGACTGATTGGCCAGAAGAAGACCCAGCTTGGCCACCGATTGGCCGCGGGGGAATGCTGCTTACTAACTGACGGTTATGCTGCTGCGCCGAACCCCGAATTTGCCAAATTTATTCACCGAACACCCCGAACTCGGCTCCCCGTTTTCCTGCCTTTTTTTAGTTCGGTTCCATCTGAAGTAAAAACCGCCGAATCAGGGGAAATTCAGCTGTTTTTCGGTTCAGGATGAACCGAATCGACAGCCCTACTTTTCACTTCTGCTTAGGAAGCAGCATTCAGCCATGAAGCAATTGTGAGAACTGACTGCAAGATCAGCTCCATTCATTCATGGATAGACACTGAAGGCACTTAAATAGTAAGTCTTCATGCAAAGATGGGAGAGGGGCTGAGGCATCCACCAAAGGAGCCACCACATTCTCCTTGCCAGCACTAGCGAGTCAGCCACACCAAAACTGTGGACACTGAAATCCAAAGACTAGAGCAATGGACAGTCAAGACAGATCTTTCTACAAACCTGAAAGTCAACTAAAGTTTGCAAAAAAATCTGAAATCTAAAAAAAAAAAAACATACATTGAGGGGTGAAAAGCCCAAAGTAAAAGAAACAGTACCTGTAGCTTTAAGCAAAGATGTCCTCAGTGGCCTGGGTGGCCGTTTCTTGACACCCACACAGATTCAAGCTTTGATTTCTGACAGTACAAGGCAGTGGAAGGGGCACAACCATCTCCAGGGCTGTTTTGACCTTTGAGAGAAGACACATCAGGGCCGGGACTACCAACAACCACCTGGCAACTCGCTACCACATGGCTAGCATGATTAGGGTTGCCAACCTTCAGGTACTAGCTGGAGATCTCCTGCTATTACAACTGATCTCCAACAAATAGAGATACCCACTGTGAATTGTCTCACAGTGTTATTGTGAAGATATAATGGAGAAGAGGAGAATGATGTAAGCTGTTTTGAGTCCCCACTGTGGAGAAAGGTGGGGTATAAATGAAGTAAATAATATTACTGAAGATGGAGAGCAGATAAAAGACAGGTTGGTTGGTGGTTGGAAAAGAGAGAAGGAAGCAGGGAAATGTGAGGATATGAGAGTTACCAGGAGGAAGGAAAGAGGGAATAGTATTGGGAAGGGGATACATGGAAAATGAGGTACTCCCCACAAGTCTAGTGTGGAGTAGTGATTAAGAGCGACTGACTCTAATCTGGAGAGCTGGGTTTGATTCCCTGCTCCTCCTCCATATCTACCTTCCTTCACCACATTTGATTGCCTGGGAGCCTGTATTCACACGCAGTGCCCTTGTTGGCTCAAACCAGCACAGATAGAATCATAGAGTTGGAAGGGACCACCAGGGTCATCGAGTCCAACCCCCTGCACAATGCAGGAAATTCACAACTACCTCCCCTCCTCCCCCCCCCCATTGACCCCCTACTCCATGCCGAGAAGATGGCAAAAAAACCCTCCAGGATCCCTGGCCGATCTGGCCTGAAGTCGGGTATACGAGAATTACTTCATCACTTTACCCCATTATTTCTCACGCCTACTATTTGTACTAGATGGGTTAAAGCCACAATATATGCATATCTGTAAATTTATGATTAACAGCAGTGGCATCATCATGCAAAATCCCAGGGCATTAACATTGCATTTGACAAGGAATCTCAAAGAGGAAAGAAGAGGGAAAATTCTGAAGGAACACAATGCAAATATCTTCTTCTGGTAGTCTTTCATCTCCACTTCATTCACATATACCCTCTGAAAGTGGCATTTCATAAGATACATTTTAATGGGTCATCAAATAGGCACTATGGGAAGGAACTGCAGCCAGAACTTTGACAAAAAGAAACTTTCTGACCTTTTGGAAAGTGTCAGCCTCATTACAGACAATGTCTGTCAAATTAGAAGGCTCAAAACTAATTTGAAGTCTGGGTTGTCTCATCTCCTTTCAATCAATAACAATAGGAGAGAGCCTGAATAACTTGGGTGATAGTTGTTAATTTTCAGACCAAAACTATATCAAAACAGAGTATACAAATGTCTGTCAATGACTTATGGGAGAACATATTCTGAACTCACTTGCTCTGGTTGATACAGCGAAATGCAGGATTTCTGTTCGTCACTAAGATGAGATGAAAAAAGTGAAAAGAATGTGCATAACCCATCCAAATGAAGTATTTTAAAATCTACTTTCCATGGAATAATAAAACATATGCATAGCATAGCAAAGTGCCTAACTTGGGCTGGATTGTGGCTTATATTTTTTAGTATAAGGATGTGAATGGAGTGAGTTTTACCACCTTCTTCTTCCTTCAGCAGCCCCAGAAAAGCAACTACTGAAGGGCAGGGACCCTGTGAACAACATACTGTGAAGCACAGTTGGCCTGCGGCAACTGATCAAAACCATGCCCTGACACTTTTGCTCCTTTTATGGAGTTTTCTCTGCTCATACAATAGTAATGGAGAGTTATTGCAGCTGCTTTCTCCTTCTTCCTGCACCCCCCCTCCACACACACACATTGCATGGTGTATTTTTTTTCTGGATGATCCTTCAACCCTAAGTAGTGTCTGGGGGGCAGAGGGAGATGCTGGATATGACAGGTCTCCTTTCATTTTTATTATTTTTGTACCTCACCAACCACCACCATCGCTCCATAGACTTATGAGTTGACTCTAGGGTTGTGCATATTGGCAATATTTTGGCAATATTCAGGTTTTGGTTTTACCAGATGCCAAAACCTGGGGGTCTCCTCAAAGCAAAATAGGTAATTCCTGAAAAAGCCAAATAAATATATAGCTTTTTCAGGTTCGGCTATTTGCCTTAGCTCAGATGCATGGCTCTGTGCTTTCTCCCATTTTTCTTTCCTTTTTTTACTGGGTTTGTAAGTATGGGGCCCTTTTGAGGTTGGGGTTGTGTAATCGGAGCCACCTCGGTCTGACCAACCAGGCAGTGAGCTGATCTGCACTTAAAAGATGGGGCTCATACCCTCCAACTAAAAAAATGACCACTTCTACAGCTACTTACCAGGTTTCTGGAGAAGACTGCTAATTTACGCGGATGAGCAATCTCCTGCGCAAGAGCTGCCTTGGTCATGACTTCGGCTGGCTCCAATTTCACCCCCCCCCCAAAAAAAACCTACTGTCAAACTGAAGGTTGTCCCGAGTAGAGGCTTCCTTTCCCCGCACCGTGACCATCCCTTGAAATCAGATTTTTGATGACCACAATAAAGGTCTTGCTCACAGGATGTCATTTGCCACCAAAATAAATGTTTTCCGTGCTTCATTTCTCATTTCAGTGCCTCATTTAAGCCAGTTTCCTCAGTTTGGAAGCTAATTTGCATGGACATCATGCTATGCACCCCAGATATGAAGGGAGCCCCCAGACTTTGAGGTGCCAGCCTGCCAATCAGCTCTTTCTGCCAATCCTCAGCAATGCTGCACGTCCAGCTGCTCCCCTGCTTGATGATTCCACTCGGCGTGTGATCACTTTGTGCGACTTGACTATCGCTTGGTGACTTTGTTCAGCGTGTGATCGCTTTGTGCGACTTTATGCTATTATTTTATTTAGGGAGTCATTTGTTGTTTTTCCACCCCTTTATGAACTTCATCTCCAGGGATTATGGAGTTTGAGATTGTATATTATGCTATGTAATGGATACAATTGGCCTGATGTGAATGCCTGTTTTGAAATGTGTCTGTTTTTCTTTTGGGAATTTGTTAGTATCACTCTAGCGCTTTAGTAAAATTCTAGTTTAGAAAAAAAATTTATATGTTTAAAAATAAGTTTTGTATTTCTGTATATTTGAACAATTGATTTTTGAGCATTGGAGTCTTTGTGCTGCTTATCTAATTCAGCAGTACCTGGAGGTTGGCAACCCTAGTAGTAAGTTATCAACTATCAGTTTCAAAGGTTGCCCTCAAGTGTCACTTGTAAAATTCTCAGTTTGTTTGTTTGTTTTCTTTTTGAAGCTCCTGTCATTCAATATTCTAAGACTGGGACAACTCAGCATTATGCCGCTGTCCATCAGAGGGGGGTTGTTAGGATAAGGGCTGAGCTATAGAACTATTAAGGTGCTCACCCACAAAGGATTTGAGGATCCAGCTGCCAAAATGTAGGCTATGAATAGATTCTGGCAAGCTCAGCAAGCCCATACTGCTGGGGGTTTGGGTGCTGCAAGTCCCCGAGAAAACTTTAAAAGTTGACCAATTACAGGGACATTTTGGGGCCACATGAAATGGGTATTAGAGCATATTCTAAGGTCAATATTAAGTACTTCAAGTCTTATGATACTATCACTAAAATAGCCTTATTTTAATAAAAAACACTTAAAAAAAATTCCTTCGATTTTGTTGAAAAATTCACTTATAAAAAAAATGTTGCTTCAGGGCCCCTCCGGGATTAGGGGCCCTGAAGCTTAAACTTCATTAATTTCATAGTAGATCCACCACTGAAATAATGGTAGTAGCGCTGGATGCAGGGTAAACAATGGACTTACTGGGTTTGATTAATATACCATCAACAATCCTTGGAAGCAAAGTCTGAAGGCACTGCATGTGTTACTAGTTTTAATTTTCTTTTTCTTATGCTTCACACCCTCCAGCATTGGCCAGTGGGGAGAAAGACAGGCTTGTTTTATATCAAGTGAACAAGAGATTCAGAATCAAAGTCTGAACAGCCATATTCGATTCCGGAAGCACATTGGAGACCAACATTATTTTGAGGGTATGAGCTTTCAAGAGTCAAAGCTGCCTTCGTAAGATACCTTCGTGGTATTTGACAGAAAGAACTTTGATTCTCCAAAGCTCATACCCTGAAAATCTTTTTGGTCTCTAAGGGGCTACTGGAATCAAATCTAGCTGTTATACTGCAGACCAGCACAGCAACCCTCTGAAACTTTAACTAAAGTTTCTGTGCTTTCTAAAAAATGTGCCAAAGTGCTGTCCCCAAAGAAACTCTAATTCTATACTTGTATAATCTTAATTCTGTGTATTTGTGCAGTATTAAACTCTGCATATTCTGCATAATGGGTTGTTCTGTTTACATATTAAGAATATGTTTAGCCTGTTTGATTAAAGTCTTCAAGGCTAACACAAAGTGGTAACCAAGAACCAAAATATAAACTAAAATCACAGTAATAAAGAATAAAATAAAACAGTCAAGGCCATAATACAAAAGATTATACAGCAGTCATCCACATCAAGTGAGTCAAGTCAAACAAAGGCTCCTGGGGGAGGGGGGTCGGGGAACTGCCTTGGCTTGGCATCCAAACACCATCAGAAAAGGCAGACTTTTGGGAGTTCCACAATGATGGTACTGTGCAGAAAATCCCCCTACCCAAAGTACCCACCCACTATATTGTGAGCAGCAGGAGCATCTGATAGAGGTAGTCTGAGGAAGATATGGAACCTTCTGCTAGCCATGAGGAGGGAGCTACTTTTCATACACAATCCTGTTCAGTGCACACATGTACGCACACAGAGCACTATGATTTCACCACGCATTTGTCATACTTAAAGGCTATAACTACAATTACAGTAAAGGACAGGAAAACTGTTGGTGGGGGTGTTTTTTGGCTTTTGGTTTTGTTTTCATGGAAAGCTGAGATTCTTAGCATAGCCCTGTTCACCCTCTTATCAATGGCAAGCACTTCAGAGTCCCCCTAGAGTCTAGTGGTGTATCTGATCCAAAATATATGAGCATGCTGGCCTCACAGTTGATGTTTCTCAGTAACTCCAAAGACAAGGTTTCATAAATAGTGAGCATAAACTAGCACAAATCATCTCCTCAAATACAAAAAAGGTTCAGAATTTCCATATCCAATATATGCTCCCAAAGTTGCCATATTCATTTCCCATGTACGGCAAATACTCCTATGCCATCCAAAAAAAGTGCATGAAATGCAATATTAGTTACACACCAACAATATAGTGAGGAAACAGGTTCTTGTATTAGTACATTGGAGTGTCTGCAGATTATCGTAACAAATATTTTCCCCACCTTTAAACTCTTTACTGGCTCAGCCATAGAATCTAAAACTCTATGCATGCTCATTATATTTGTAAGCATTACCTTGCCACTCTGACTAAAAATAACCATCCACTGAATGCAAGCTATTAAGCCAGAATTTCCCCTTGAGAATCTTTAATACTGAGCCTTGGCGATAAGAGTTTTCTTTACTGCCTAAGAAAATAAAGTAGTGGTTGTTTTCCAACTAAAACTTGATGAACCAGTCAGTGGTTTTTTTGTTGTTGTTTTTTTAAAGTTTCAAGGTACTTACATTAGTGAAAATAGCAAACTTCACATGCTGCTCCCCCCCCAATTAGAAACACATTTGCAAAATCCTTGTGGGATACACTGTAGAAGACAAACAATGATTTTACTTTGGATATTCAAGCCCTGTCTCCTCAATTAATTACAGACCTCCCTAGTAACATGAGGGGTTCTCAAGCACTACAGAAGCCAGCAATGATACAGTGACTGACTAACCTGGCAGAAAAAAAGCAGCCATTTAGACAGACTAGTGTGTTCTGATGCAGGGGAGGACATAGCTTCAGTTTATCTTATACTATATAATGAGGGGAGGTGACAGGTGCAACTTGTCATGTCAGAGACAGAAAAGCTGCAGTGGCTAAAGTTCTGTCTTCTGTACAACCACTTGCATGCACAAGAGCAGGTGAGGCATTTCCAGGAGAGAAATTCCAGCCAGTTCAAATTAGATCACTCTGGACTAGGAACCTCTTAGTAGGAGTGCTCTATGTTCTAGTTCTTTCTATGGCATGATGGTTAGGACAAACAGATCCTTTGTTTAAGAGTAGTATTAGTTTTTTTAAAATTTACTTTTCTAAAACGTCACCCAACAGTATCATTACTACCTCACTAGTTTGGATCTGTCCAAATGGATACATTACAACAGGGTGGCATTATAACAACTGCATTCCAAAGATTCTATGTACTTTATTCCACTGCAACCATCTCAGAGTAACAAGAGATCAGCATATATTTCATGTATGTTCTGATTTGCATTAGGCCTTGTGGCACCAGCTATTTAAGAATCAGCTATTTAAGAATTTATTTCCATATAAGAATGTTGGGCACCTGGACTGAAATTATCTCCATTTTAGTTAATTTCTCCTTTCTTTGGTTTTCACAGCCCTAGGACAATTTGGAGGACTGATTCTTTGACTGTTTCATATGCCCATGTCACAGGACAAAGGTAAATTCAGCTTTTAAAAATCCATTTTGCTCTGCAAGCATCTCTTCTTTATTATTCCAGTTTCAGCAAAACTGTTGCATTTCCTGTAATATAGGTTTTCCACAGAAGAAAGTAAACAAAGAGTTCCTGATAAGTAATGGTGCATCAACATTTGTGATTTTATCTTAGGCTTTCTTGGAATACTAAACCAGGAGCTCAGCCAGTGGGGAAACACATTTTGCTAGTGAAAGTGCTGTTTTAATACTCGCTTAAGGCTTGAAAGGCCTATTTCTGCAAAATAGGCATCTCAAAAAGTGCAGTCAACAAAGCAGGATGGGCACTAGCAAAGAGTCATTCAAAATATAAATCATTTTGCTATCATCCAGACTTTTAATATTATCTTTCTTGAAGCCATTAAGTCAATCAGCAGTCTCTCACTTGTCTCCATCATATCTGTCAGTTACAATTTGTCTCTCTCCATTGCTGATTATCTGAGCTGAAAGAAATGGCCCAAACTTCATGTCACATTCTCAATGGGTGTTATACTACATTTGAGCAAGATTTTGCTTTCCTTTTGGCCAGGATTAGTTCTCAATCATGGTAAGAAAGCAATATTTGCATTCAGAAAAGTATAAGGGGGATGTTGCTAGGGGAAAAATATTTTTGCTTTTTGTCATTTAAATATATTTTAATGTCAATAGAAGAAGGCAAAAGCTTGGTATGCATATGAACTAGAAATAGTAGGCACTGTGGTTGCAGAATGGGCAACTGAAAGGAATGAAATAAATTGGCATTTAATGTTTTATATTTTCCTTTTAGTTTGGAATGTGTGTCTGTGTAGGTATGTTCAAGGAGGTGTAACCACACATGTTGGTTCAAAAATAAAGTCAAAACATGATGATCATGTTGAAAATCATGTATGGTTTGGAGAAAGTAAGCATTCTTTTCCTCCCTCTGCCATAACTCCTGAGCTCACCCAATGAAACTGATTAGCTGGAGCCCAAATACACAATTATAGTGGAACTTCTTGCATCAAGATGAGATGTTGGCCACTGACAAAAGACTGTAAGTG
Organism: Euleptes europaea; assembly: GCF_029931775.1. Lineage (NCBI taxonomy): Eukaryota > Metazoa > Chordata > Lepidosauria > Squamata > Sphaerodactylidae > Euleptes > Euleptes europaea. The sequence goes on from NC_079321.1 coordinate 62,297,430, forward strand.
GCATTGGTGCCCCGGTGGCTATTATCCATAGTTGCCATTACCACACTAGCTGTAGGGGACTAATAGAGGAAGAAAGCTAATGCCATCAGGTCCTCCTTGTGGGTTTCCTAGATAGGGGTACAACCTACTTTCAGTTGGCTTACACTCTCTTAACAATCAGGCATGCAACTTGGAAGTGTTCTTGGATCTGACACTGCCTGAAGTCTGACCAGGAACACTTTTTTACTGCTTATGCTAGTGCACAGCTGCAACATTTCCTAGAAAACACTGCCATATTAACAAATACATGAACTATAACATGTAATATTTGGAGACTACAACTAATTTAAAATGCAACAGACAGGTTATTGACCATAGCTCACTGATACCCCTAATTGATCAAGTACCCAATACAAAATGTTACTGTTGATCTTTAAACCTTCACACAGTTTGGGATGAAGCTGCCTTATGGATTATTTCCTTCCATAACAACTATTCTGTCTCCTCAAACAATGACAGGGACCCAGCAATTTACCATCTAAAGTTGAGGGGGTTGGATGCACAAGGCATTTGCACCAGGCACCACATCACCAGGGAAGGTCAGCCAGCAGAGTTTAATTTAACTATCACCTTAGTCTTACTGAGACCTAGTTCATCATCATCCCTTGACTACAGCATCAGTGTTGGGTATGTGAATGAACCATCACAGAGCAACACCATGCTAGAACTTTATCTGCTCAAACCTAGTGTTTTTCAACTGCATCAGTTAACACAATTAGCAGCAAGTTCCCAAATGCTGAGTAATCAAGTGATACTCAGCATCCAAGTGATACTCAAGTGATGCTCAGAAACCAACTGATGCCTATATGATCCTGCCTAGTCATGGATTGGTGTCCTGGATCTTGAGGGGAAGCGTATAATTTTGAAGGTCTGCCTTGGATTCTAGAAGTAGAAGCCAAACCCAAGTTCTTTTTGGATGAGGGCCAATAACCTATTCCAGAAAATACTGAGCTGTTGCTGATTATTGACAAGTCACTCGAGGGCTGTCAGCCTGTTCTGGCTGTAGTTCCCCTTAAGCAGTAGGGTTGTAGCTTTGGGACGCTGTTGGATCTTGGGCAATGGTTGGGGGCTCAGACCTCTATGGCACACAGCAGCTTTTATAGGCTTTGGCTGACACAGCAGCTAAGGGTTTTCCTCAAAAAGCCTGATCTGGCCTCAGTGATCCATGTCAGGCTAGATTCCTGTAAAACACTTTATGTGGGGCTGGCTTTTTAAAAGGTCTGTAAATTTTAATTGGTCCAAAATGTGGTGGCCAAGCTTTTAAAATCTGTTTTTATGGTGTGCTTCTAGCCTGAGGACTGTTTTATGACTATTCTTTTAAGGCTGTTGTTTTATGCTGTTTTATACTCTGGCTTGTTTTTAATAGCTGTTTTTATTACTTGCTTATGGCAGTTTAGTATTGATTGTATTTTCTTATTGCAATGATTATATTTTATTGTTTTACTTGGTTAGCTGCCTCAAACAGGTTTTCTGAAGAGGAAACATTTAAATGTTCTACATCAATCTATAAATCAGCACCTGTATACCCTCCTTAGGTATCAAGTGCTTGCTGCAAGCTACTTCTGCAACCTTGTCCCAACTATTCTCCCCTTCTTGGTTCTCCCATGTACACACATCAGCAACTACAGGACAGACATCCAGCCCAATTTCGGACTCTTCCTGCACTGAATATTAGGGATTATACTCAGTAGCACTTGCATTTATGTACGATTCAATGTTCTTTTTCTGTCCATCTGTTTCAATATCAGACTGTAGTGGGAGACACTCAACTGCCTTAAAGCCGGGGACACAGCATATCCAGTGCATTGTTATCACAGTAGCAGGTGTAATAGGGTTTTGAACTCTGTAGGCTGTAAGTGATATGGTTTCTGCCACAAAATTTTAGAGAACGCTAGGAGGCACATTGCAGCCCACTCACAAATTTACAGAAAGTCATTTCGTCCAGAGTCATGTTAAACCGCTGGACTCTTAGAATCTTGCAGTGAAAGTGTTCCTCTTTAAATGACTTCTCCTTAAAAAAAAAAAAAGTAATTACTTTTTCTCCGAGATAAAAAATGAGAAGGAATCTGGAATCTAGCACAATGTACAGAACTGTGAAAGACAGAGATGAATAAGGAAAGGTGATGACACCTGTCTGTTTTTATCTGAGTCCCCGGCAGACTTCCTCTTCTTGTCTTTCCAACAAGAATAATTTACTCAGATTAATATTTACATCTATTTGCAAACGGCATTGAAGGCAATACAACTCTGATGGAGGCTCCTGTGTATATAAAGCATCCAATGTGCAGGCATTTCTTGGAAAATCCAAAGATGGAGCTTCCACAAACTTCAGGTTATGTGTCCCAGACCTGCACTGCATCCATAGTTTGGGAACTGTTATCTAATAATTAACATAAATCTTACTGCTTGCATTGTATCCTATACTGATATATAGCTGGTGTGAGTCAAGTCTCCTCCCTTCTATTTGTGCAAAGCTGACAGTATAGCTCACTTTGTTTATTGTTTGTCAAGTTTAGATGCACACATTTCCCTCAGATGCTCATCACAGAGATATTTCAGGGGTACGACCGTTTCCCTACGAATCAATTCCAATATGTTCTTGAAACGCGGTGCTGAAAATTCCAACAGAGAGCCATTACAGATCAGAGTAGTGCCATTATTTCCAAGATCTTATTGCCTGATCCTAAGGGACTACTTAGCAGTATTTTTCAGCTGCAGTCGTGTCCTGTAGTAGATAGATGGGATGGATCATGCCACCCCATTAAAACAAGAAATGCTCCTTGCCTAACGCAAAGCTAAAGAACTGGGAAACTGACAAGACTGTTCTAAATGCAGCAAGTTTCCCTGGAGAGCTCCTCGCAGACTCTGAGGAATCATTCATGCAACGCTTGTAGCAGGCCTGTTAAAATCTCTGCCCTTTCACATTTCCACGCAGCAGTGAGCATAAGGTAACGCCAGTCAGTACAGTCTCTTCTGCGGATGAATGTGCTGCTTGATGAGATTATAAACAAGCGCTATGTGGCACTGTATCAGCTCAGGTGGCCTGTTCCCTGCCGTTGCCAATTTTCAGGATGTAAAAGCTAAACCTACACCTGTTTCCTGTCACAGATCACTGGCCCAACCCCTGTCGCCCGTTTGAGCTATGCAGATAAAAGGATCTACTATGTAACATTACAGTCCAGAAACTGGTTGCTAGAAATTAATCCACTTATGCAGACACAAAACCCCACTTCACCCCTGATCTTGCACTAAAAATATGAGAAACAACTATGTACAAAGTTTGACCCACTGTGTAAACATTGTTATTGGATGCTTGAGGATTTTTGAGGAACAGCTACTCTATTGTCAGTAAATATGAACCACTAAAAGTTGTAATGGTTTGCAGGGTTTTTGCCTCTTGCTTGACCTGACTGTCCCATTCATGACCTACATACACTTAACATAGCATTTACCTGGATTCCTAGGTATATATCACAGTATCACATTAGACAGTATGTCAAACTGGTGAATTAACTATGTATGCTACATCTGTGCACTGAATTCACTCAGTTCCCCATGCGTATGAATACATGAAACTGCTTCATTTATTTATTTGCAGCTTTTATATGCCCTCATTAGGGCCAACAAGGTGGCTAACAGATTAAAACATACATAATAAAATAATGTCTTAAAATCAATTAAACCCAGCAAAAAAAAAACCACTATTAAAACAATGAAAACCAACGCTAAAACACCCGTACAAAAACATAAATACAACAATTAAAACATAGAGCAGGAAGGAGGGATCATTGAGATAATGTCAAATGAAACACAAGAATCTTCACCTGTTGGCAGAAGAGAGATTAAAAACCTCCAAAACTGCAGCTTTGAAGGGAAAAAATGAGATCTTGTAATGATGTGTTAAGAGACCTCATAACCATTTTGAGGGTTGCCTAGCCCACTCCATAAACACTGTTGAAGGCAGCTGTGGCACTCCACCAGGAGAAGAGGAAGAAAACGATTGACAGCAAGGGAGGGCAAGAGGGAAGAGGTAAAACAAAGAAGGGGGCAAATTTGGAAAAGGAAGGAGGATATGGTGGTGGGTGAATAAGTAAGCAAGGGGATGAGAAGTGCATGAGAAAAAAAAGGAGACAGAGAAGAAGGTAAGAGTGGCAACAGCGGAAGGGCTGGTGATGAAGGAAGGAGAAGGAGGCAGCAGAGGGCAAGAAGGAGAAAGGCAGCAATGGGAAGCAGAAATAAGCAGAAGGAAGAAGAGGGGACCACTAAATGTGGGTGAGATTTTCCCTCTATCACAAGTTCCTCATGGGACCCTATTTCTATATTTTGTAAAAGTCAGTCCTAACTTCTAGGCACATATAAAAGCATGCTTTCTTTGAATGATAATTGGTTAAAAAAATAGTATAGGTTGGGCACCATCTAATTTCTGTGCACAGAATCACAACCTTCCTGTGTCTCCCTTCCCAATGCAGCCCCAAATGATCCCTGAAACATGGCTTCTGGAGGACAGGGGACTCCTCAGAGCAGGTTGGAGGGCTGCTGTAGGAGGGAGGAATTATCACACCTTTTGCATGTGCAGTACTATTTCATAGGATCAAAGCCAAAATGTGGATATTACTGTGACCATCTGAGAGGTATCGAGCATGGCACATATCTAGTCACACTCTGAAATCACTTAGTATGTGCTAAAACTGAGATCCTTTGAAATTTATCTTAATATAATATGTAGAGTGCTTTGAAATTTGAAATTTGCTTTGAAATTTATCTTAATATAATATGTAGAGTGCATTCCTGAGGGGGGGTGGAAGCTCCATAGGTGTGAAATAAGGTTAGTGTTCCAGACTACGACTGGGGGGTTTCTGGTCAAATCCCTACTGAGTCACGTAGCCCACTGAGTGATCTTGGGTGATCTTTCTCCGTTTCAGTTACTCCACAGGTGTGTTATGGGTAAAAAGTTGGAGAGGGGAGAACCATGTGTAACTTGGAGGAACAGTGAGATAAAAATTGACAGATAAAGAACTGATAGACAGGAATCAGCGTGTGATTTAAATCAGGGTTCAAGAGTTGTATGCAAAAGGCCTCATAGACATTTATATTATTTATTCGCACGACCATACCATGAAGTAGGGCATTATTACATTATTATGCTATTTTATTTTTATTGTTGCAAGACTGCCTTGACATTTCTGTTAGAAACAGCTCTGCCTTGATATAGCTTTTCGTGCTGTGAGATGTAAGTAGCTCTGCTCAGAGAACATCCTTATAGAAAAAGAAGATATGCTGGGATTAATCTGGCCTGAATAGGATGGTGGATAACAGTGAAAAGATCTTATGTGTTCTCTGTATTCAAGTCTGGGGATCAGGGAGGGAAAGCTGGTGCAAGCCATTAATCACATCACTAGGAAGGATAGTTTTGTTTTTGGTTTGTTATTGTTTCAGAAGGAAACATCAAACTATATAGCTGGTGAGATTGTCCCTTTCTGTCATTTACCAAATGATAAAAGCATAGCCTAAAATACTCTTACCCTAATACTATGACTTTTACACACAATACAGAATCACCGAGTCTCATCTATATTTCAGAGAAAATGATTACCAGTGAATGTTGTCCCCCTCCCCACCTTCTTTCTGAAACATATTTTCTCTTTAATACGACAGTTCTATTTGCTGCATTTTTTTTCAGAGAGTGATGTGTTTAATCATCTAGTTAAAGGCAGAACTCATTTTCATGATACCCTCCTTCAAAAATCAAGTTATTATACAAATATTCTGTGTTTTTTTTAAAAAAAATATTTTCTGTAACATTGGCTTTTTGAATCGGCAGAAATAATGAATCTTTACATCTGCAGTGATAAAGCCAGACTCCTCACTTCTCAGTATCTCCAACCTCTGTTAGATTGCTTGCAGATCTGCTGAAATTAGATGTCAGTGTAAATTATGGGGTAAGCCATGTTACTCGCCAAGGCTATGAAGGGTAGACACATAAAAACAAGGTGCTTCTGAAAGTAATTCTTTCTGATCTTAAACTTCTTAAGGGAGAAGATTGGTGCTGATGTAGCATTTGCATTTCTGACTTGTTTTTAATTGACATAGACTAAATCTAAGGATTTTCCCCTCCAGTAGTTTCTTTTATTATTGTTGTTGTTGTGCATTCCCAATTTCCCAGGAGTAGTGAAGAGCCCAAGGGCAGTGCTACAGGGTGAGAGAATGCTGAAGACTTATAGTGCTATTTTATTTACAAGTCATCAACTAAGCATAGTAGAAACAAAAGAGATGTGTATAGCAGGCAGCACAGCTGTGTCTGGCTCCCCATGTACCCCACAATTCCCCCCTCTACGCTGTTTTAATTCCAGCTAAATTCCTCTCTCTCTCTATTCCAGCTTCAAAAATGCCAGTTCCTTTGGATTTACACAAACCCGGAATCCTCCAAGGCATTGGTTTCAGACCCCACTCTGCAGGTAAATTGCCAATTCAGGTAAAAACATCTCCTATCCATTAGCTCCCATATATCCTTCCAGCATCCTTGACTATTAGCAAGCAGTACACCCAGTAGCTGTAACATTATTTCTAGCAGTTCATTTTACCAAACATAACAGACTACAAAATACCTTTAATAGTGAAGAAGGAACAGCTGTGTTTTCAGCAACAGAGCGAATCTCAATTTAGAGGTGTGTCGTTTCAGCAACTGTGGTGTAGTGGTCAAAGTGTTAAACTAGGATCTGGGAAACCCAGGTTCAAATCCCCACTCAGCTGTGGAAGCTTGCGGGGTGACCTTGGACCAGTCATACACTCTCAGCCTTGACCTTGGCTGTTCAACGGTGGAATGTGCTGCCTCAGAGGGTGGTGGAATCCCTGTCTTTGGAGGTCTTTAAGCAGAGGCTAGATGGCCATCTGTCGGGAGTGCTTTGATGGCCATCTGTCGGGAGTGCTTTGATTGTAGGATCCTGCATGGCGGAGGGAGGGTTGGGGTCACTGGGAATATGGGGGGAGGTAGTTGTTAATTTCCTGCATTGTGTAGGAGGTTGGACTAGATGATCCTGGTGGTCCCTTCCAACTCTATGATTCTAAGTATTTGGTTGGGAGACCTCCAAAGAATATCAAGGTCGTGAAGTGGATGCAGGCAATGGCAAACCACCTCTGAACATCTCTTGCCTCGAAAACTTTACAGGGTTGCCATAAGTCAGCTGTGACTTGATGCCCCCCCCCAAAAAAAATGTTTCAGCCCAAATCATCTCAAGTTTAAGCATAAATTAGCCCTGCTGTATTCAGTAGGGCTTACTCAAAAGTAAGAATGTCTTAGCTGTTCAATGTATATATACACTCATAGACAACACACACACACACACACATAAGTCTCAAAGCAGTTTGGGCAAAATATTTACAACAAAAACAACAAAAAAGATGTAAATGTTTCAAGACCTGCCTGCTTTAATGAGATGGAGGGCTGTAGTATGACCTATTGTTTTACTCAAAGGGATGGTGACTTTATAAACGTACTTGAACAAGAAGCCAGCAAAAAGGAAAATTCCACTTAGCCAATAAAATATACCAGCAATTTGCAGAAATTAATCACTCAGTGCAGGTAGCAGGGCTCTGATTCCTGGTGGAAAGCCATGTTTGTACTATAGCTTTAGGGTCATGTTTGCCAGACAAGTTCATTAATAAGAAAATGACTGAGGTTAGTCAATTTACTGGAGATATGAGCTGGTCTAAGAACAATGTGTGTGTGTTTTAATTAATCTATAGCAAATTCTAGTTGAACACTGACAAACAAGACTAGTTCATCCCAAACAGTTACATTCCCCCCCCCAAATGAGAGTGAGGTAGAGCATTTTCAAAAACTGGAATGCTGAAAGGGCTGATATAAAATTGCTTAATGATTGAAGGAAGAGCTAGAAGATTCTCAGACCCAAATCCTAAACTGGAGAGGTTAGAGTTGGGGATAAAGCTATTCTCTCCATATTTTATTTGAGATTATTCCTCAGGATAACCAATAGTTTAACTAATTGGTTCTACACAATGAGTTATTGTTATCTCAGCAGTTAAGTGGGCATAGTAGGTATGCATGTAGGGCTGCCAACCTCCAGGTACTAGCTGGAGATCTCCTGCTATTACAACTGATCTCCAGCTGATAGAGATCAGTTCACCTGGAGAAAATGGCCAATTTGGCAATTGGACACTATGGTATTGAAGTCCCTCCCCTCCCCAAGCCCCACCCTCCTTAGGCTCCATCCCAAAAACCTCCTGCTGTTGGCGAAGAGGGACCTGGCAACCCTATATGCATGCCAAAGGGACAAGTCCCCGTATAAAGTTTTTCTTAAAGGCAGCACTGCAGTACTGTCGCCTGGCTGCAGTTCAGCAGCAGCTGGCAACTATACCAGGATATCTCCAAGATATGCCTACATAACAGCTAGTCAGCTTCCTAATCACTTTTGCCCTCTTCCTTAGGATTGTGTTATAAATCTTGATTTCCAAATGCGGGCTTTAAAGCTGAAGTGTTACTTGGCTATGTAATTGCAGCTAGACTTGCTAATTCCTGCTTGGAAAACACGGGGAGATTTGGGGGTGGAGCCTGGAGTTTGGAGAGAGGAGGGACCTCAGCAGAGTATAATGCCATAGAGTCAACCCTCCAAAGCAGACATTTTCTCCAGGGAAATTGCTCTCTGTCACCTAGAGATCAGCTGGAATCCCGAGATCTCTCCAGCCCCCATCTGGAGACTGGCAACTCTAATTAGTGCATGTGGAGACCCTTCCTTAGATTTTGGCTGTTTTACTGCATTGTTTTGACGTGGAAGCAGGCGGATTAGCAGTTATCCAGGACACACCACCACAATGCCTTGCTTTATAGAAAAACTGTGTTGTTTAATTTACAGTGCACTGATACAAAAGACAAACCGTCACGTATACTTCTCTCCACCAAACTTCCCAACCCAGAGTTACAGTTACATAGGCTTATATAAACACCACCTGAAACCAATAAGGCCACCTGCAGACCTGGCCACAGTATTACATCATCCTTACTGCTTCAAACCGGTTAGTTGCAGTTCACCCTAGAACCTGCAAGGCTATTGCTGCCTCTTGCATCATCCTAGATGCCTCTGATCTGACAGCTACCTGTCAGCTGTCTCTTGTCAGATTATTATGGGCAACTTGTTATTCTGACATGTTTATACTCCTAAGAGATTTCATTATTGTTTTTAGTCTTTTATTGATAACATCATTTTTATAATCATCTGCTATACGGACCTGGAATGCAATACAAATACGTGCAGCATTAACTAATGTACCCATTTCAGACAAGGACTTTAGGCAGGTAGCATTCCTTGTGAAAGCGTAGGGTTGTCAGGTCCCTCTTCGCCACCAGTGGGAGGTTTTGGGGCGGAGCCTGAGGAGGGCGGGGTTTGGGGAGGGGAGGGACTTCAACACCACAGAGTCCAACTGCAAAAGTGGCCATTTTCTCCAGTTGAACTAATTTCTATTGGCGCGAGATGAGTTGTAATAGTGGGAGATCTCCAGCTAGTACCTGGAGGTTGGCAACCCTATGAGAGGGGGTGGTCCATGCCAGCACCATTTAGTATCAATACCCTTGCTGCCCTCCAAGTCCCTTTCCTTATATGGACATTCTGACTCATTTGATCCATTTTCACAAGCACAGGGTTTGTTGGAGATTCTTTTTTCTCAGAAGAAATGCTCCCTATGCACATTTACTTGTTCAAAAAACTTTTGGCAATAGAGAAAAATGCAGTGGAAGCGGGTCCTTTGGATTGTATAAAACCTCTGACAATAGCTCAGCAGTTGGCGCGCTGAGGCGGCAGCTTATTTACAGCAGAGATTAGTCTCACCAATACCTGGCCCTCTCTTCCTCTCCTGTGTTTGCTTGTTCTCTGCCCCCCCCCCCACATCATCTGCTAAGATTATAACTCTTTAAAGCCGAGGCAGCAATATTTATTATGTTTGCACAGGGGCCAGCTGAGGGGGACACAGATTTATGATTGAGAACACCTTGACACAAAGGAGAGATTATGGATATGCTATAGAACAGGCTTTTCCCAGGTAGAGGGATGTGGTACCTTAGAAGGGACCTGTGGATTGTGACTGGGGATCTGTAGGGTGAGTATAAAATCTTGTTATCTTGGCAGAGTAACTCTCTCCATCCAGTTGGAGTACCAAGCAGCTTGAATATCCATGTGAATTAGCAGCAGATAGCTGCAGGGCAAGGAACCTCGGCACTCAGTTCTTATTTGGTACAGGAAGTGTGCAAGAGAGTAAAGGGCAGGGTTACAACACAAAATAATAATATATTATTTAATTAATAAAATACCAGTTATGAAGGTAGAAAGCCATCAGGGGTTGGGGGGCTATCCAGTGTGCTGCATGGAGTGTCACATATATGATTATCTGCCTGCTGGACAGAAGTTGTGGGTGTGTGCTCGGTGCAAGGAGCTCCTGGCTCTCAGGAAGCGAGTTCACTTCCTCGAGGCCAAGGTAGCTCAACTGGATGAGCTGAGGCAGGCAGAGAGAGAGGTGACTAAGGACTCTGGGGATGAAATAGTCACATCCCAGTCCCAAGGTGATGGCAACCTGCCAGTTCTGGTCACTGTACCTAAAAAAGGATATTACAGAGCTTGAGAAGGTGCAGAAAAGAGCAACCAAAATGATTAAGGGACTACTAGAGCAACTGTCCTATGGGGAGCAGTTAGGATGATTAGGGCTGTTTAGCTTGGAAAGAAAGCGGCTGACGGGAGACATGATAGAGGTCTATAAAATTATGCTTGGTTTGGAGAAAGTGGACAGGGAGATGTTTTTCTCCCTCCCATAATACTAGAACGCGGGGTCATCTGCTAAAGCTGGAGGGTGAGAAATTCAAAACAGATAAAAGGAAGTATTTCTTTTCACACAACGCATAGTTAAATTGTGGAACTCCCTGCCCCAGGATGTGGTGATGGCTGCCAGCTTGGAGGGCTTTAAGAGGGGAATGGACATATTCATGGAGGAGAGGAGTATTCATGGCTGTTAGTTAGAATGGATACTAGTCATGCTGCATACCTATTCTCTCTAGTATCAGAGAAGCATGCCTATTATTTTGGGTGCGGTGGAACACAGGCAGGATGGTGCTGCTGCACTCGTCTTGTTTGTGGCTTCCTAGAGGCACCTGGTTGGCCACTGTATGACCAGACTGCTGGATTTGATGGGCCTTGGTCTGATCCAGCAGGGCCTTTCTTCTGTTCAGCATACCTCATTTGATCATTCCTTTTAGAACATGAGATATGAAAATTAAGCTATAAACTATTAATCTCTGGCATATGGAAAAAACAATATCCATATTGTTAGCACAGTACGGGCAACTCACAATAAACTAAGATAAACTAAGCTGACGTATATTCTGGAGCTCTTTTTCATTCCTTATATTAAAAAAAAAATCTTTTAATTCATCCCATTGTTGCCGCCAAATGACAAAGCAGAGAACGCACGCTCTCTGTGCATGGTCTTCTTTCCCATTTTGTATTCAAATAATGGGTTTCATTTAAGCCACCCGAGCCATAATAGAATACATCCCGATAACACTATTAGGAGATGCACATAACAGCGCTGCAAAGTAACCTTCAAAAGCCACCATAGAAATCACAACAGAGGAATTAGAATTTTAAACATCAAAGCAGGGGAAGTACTTTAATGACAGCAGCCAAGAGAGTCACTTGCGGGGGGTGGGGGGAGAGATTGCATTTTCTATATTATTATTTTTATTTTGCAATTTAGAAATCCTTGCACTTCAACATCTACCTAAGCAAGAAATGTAAGGGCATTTCAGAAAGCCTTAAACAAACGTTAATAGGATGTGTCGTTTTTATTTTATTCTGTTAGCGGTTTCCCCTTTTACGTGCCATTTGATGCAGACCGAAAGCCATGAGAGGGTTGTGAGTGCAGCAGTCTTTTTCTTTCCTCCCAGCTGCTTCAGTTTGCCTCTTTTTTCCTTACTTAACATAAAGCATTCAATTTTCTTTGGAAAGTAGCCGGAGTATGGAGGGAAATTCAGTGACCTTCGCTCCCAAGCCCTTTGCTCCGATGCATAATGCAGTTCCTTCCAACTGATAATTGTCATGAGAAGGCATTCGTATTAAAACCTTAATCTTGCTCAGAAAAATCTCCACGGATAAAAGCATATAATTTGTACATTCCAGTGTATCGAGCTGTCAGGCATGGATTTATTAGCTTTACCTGCCTGTGACACACAGAGGACCACTTTTCTGTTCTGCTGTTTTGGCATCTCGCTTTAATGATTAGAACCCTTTCCATCATCAGATACCCCCTTTTGCCGCCTTGAGAATCCTGTCAGTCGTGTTTATCTAAATGCAGAGTTTTAGCAAGAAAATACAGCTTGAGTACAGCTTTCCTTTGGGAAACTCAGCCCCTGAAATATGATTTTTCTTAATCCCCTCCCCCTGCACTGGCTTCTTCCTCTGCATTTTAGTTTCAGTACAATTCCCAGCAGAACTTTGTAATCACTCTTAAGGTATCTTCTTGATGCCATCGAATAGGTACACATATATACAATGCACCAGCTTCCAGGAGCTGTGAACAACAGATGCATTTTAAAACAATACTGGAGCATAAGGACAAATACAGCTTGCCTGCATTCTCCATGTTTGTCTAAAATAGACATTGTCCTTTCTTCCATTTAAGGGCCCTGGGAAACTCACATACAAACGTTTTCACACTTCTGTATTTTTACTCTACGAGTGAGAATATTAATGGCATATTAACTGGACCACTGTCCATTTTGCTTGAAATTTTACAGTGACGATCATTTTAAAGGATATACATTCTCAGTCCCTGAGAATTTTATCCCAGTTGACTAGTAGAAAGCTAGAGCTGGAAATGTGTATCACATTCAAACCAATGGCAATGAAAAACGGAATATACTTAGGAATCTAAATAAATACAATAATAATAAAACACAGATTTAAAAAAATAAAAACTGAAAATTATTCAATTACAATTTCTGAATATATTCCTAGTCTATAAAGGCATCAAGGGAACGAAGGGAGATTGGTATAGTCCAATCTCATCTCAGAAACTAAACAGAGTAGGTACTTGGATGGGAGACCACCAAGGAAGACTGGGCACAGGAAAGCAATAGCAAACCGCCTTCACTTCTCACTTGAAAACCCCTTGCTGGGGTCGCCAAAAGTCAATCTTGACTTGATAGCACTTACCACACACATGACTTTTTACCTAGAATATTTAAGAACATAAGAAAGGCCCTGCTGGATCAGACCAAGGCCCATCAAGTCCATCCATTTGCTGTTGATCTACCAAAGTTTCCTACCATTGGTATGCATCTTACTTTTTATTTCATTTAAATGGTTTTTGTCCATTGTGTTGCAAAAAATAATAATAATCTATGTTTAGGTATAACTTTCTCATGAATGAAGAACAAACAAGTAAATGCCACTATTTGGTTTTCAGTTAGTGCTACCAGCTCCAGTTTGGGAAATTCCTGGAGATTTGAGGATGGACCCTGAGGAGAGGGTTTGGCGAGGGGAAGGACCTCAGAGGGGTAAAATGCCTCCAAAGCAGCCACTTTTCCCAGGGGAACTGATCTCTATAGTCTGGAGATCAGTTGTAATCCTTGAAGATCTCCAGTCCCCCCCCCCCACGAGGTTGGCAATCCCGCTTTCAGTCCTAGAAACTGTTTTAAAGTTCTAGGAAATCAGGGTGAATCAGGGAAAGCAGGAATGCATGTAGATGGGGAAATGAAATCATTAATCTTCTTTCCTTTTTTTCTGTTCTTACCTGAACATCTCCATTTCAGTCTCTCATGACTGAATATTGTACAGTATCTTTTGAAGGAAGTGTCATCTCAAAGCTAAGGGTGTCACAGCTCAACATCCCTTCTTTACAAGGATAACAATCATAAATGGTCTGAAGTATACAGTGGAAAAAATTTACTCATAAAATGCATTTTAAACTCTGAGCCTTTGGGTAGCATTTAAAATTTAAACAAATTTTTTACTATGATGGACGAACATAACAAGCCATGATCTGAGACTACATGAATGAGCCAGGGGGATTGTCAGCCTTCAGGCTGAATGGAGGATCCTCTGGATATGAGATGGGATCCACAAGACCTTGTTAAGTCACTGCATTCAGAGCCTCCTGTGGTGGAATTTGTCAGCCTTTCAAAAATACTACAAATCAACAGAGCCCTTTTGATTTGCTCTTAGAGGCAGTGATGCTCCTTAAGGGCCAATATTGTCATCATTGACACCCGTGGCCTCAGACCAGGGGCCGTTCCCTCAAACTGCAACCAGGCTTCCTCCCAGGTTTCTCCTCAGCCTTTGTGCCCATCACCTGCTTGTTTGTAGTTCTTCCCCTTGTGCTCCCTCACACCATCCTCTGTGCCCCAGTTGTCCTGTTGCTGGAGGGCCACCAAGGGTCTCCAGTTGCTATTGCTTCTCTCAGCTTGCTCCTGTGTCTAAATGCTTGGAAGATTATCTTGACCTGCAGCTGAACTTACTCCCCCATCTGTTCCTGAGCCACCTCCCAGCTACCTTCTAAAGCTTCTGCCTCATGTTTTCCAGCTGCCCCATTTCCTAGCGCATGCCACATCTGCTCAGGAGGAGATAGGTGTGCGACCTCATCTATGATTGCCACACTCTTACCTGTGTCAGAGTCACTTCCACACAGCCTGTGCCACCCCTCTGTTGTCTCCATAGAGTTCCTCCCCCTCCTAGTTCGTGACCATCCTTTAACGGTGCAGGCAGCCAGAGGAACCCTGCCCTTCCAGCTGTGTCTCGGTGCTTCTCTCAGCCTATAGGGCTGTCAATTCGGTTCGGCCCGAACTGAAAATCAACCGAATTTCCCCGGATCCGGTGCTTTTCTGTTCGGACTGATCCGAACTCAAAACTGGCGGGCAACCGGGGGGGGGGGGCGAATTCAGTGAGTTCGGGAGTTCGCGAATAAATTCGGCAAATTCGGCCATCAGTAAGCAGCATAACCGTCAGTAAGCAGCATTCTCCTCCCCCGGCCAATCGGTGGGCAAGCTAGGTCTTCTTCTGGCCAATCAGTCAGGATTGAGTACTGGAGGAATCAGCTGATGTGCGGCCCAGCCAGGGAGAGAGAGAGAGAGAGCGAAATCCTCGTGTGTGTGGGGGGGGGGTGCTTGTGCACATTCGCTCTTTTCTGTGGCTGCAGGGGGTGCATTTTTTGGGGTACAGACACAAAACTTTCACTGGAACTTCAGATGAAGCTTCTTAAGGTACCCCCCAAGTTTTGTAAACATTAGATAAGGGGGTCCTGAGATATGGGCTCCCCCCCTTTTTCTTTCCATGGCTGCAGGGGGCGCATTTTTGGGGGTACAGATCCCAAACTTTGAGCAGAGTTTCAGACCAGTGTTCTTAAGATACCCCCCAAGTTTTGTAAACATTGGGTCAGGGGGTCTCGAGATATGGGCTCTCCCCCTTTTCCCTCCCCCCTTTTTCCATTTATGTGGCTGCAGGGGGCGCTTTTTTGGGGATATAGCCCCCAAACTTTTAGCATAGCTTCAGTGAATTATTCTTAAGATACTACCCAAGTTTTGTAAAGATGGGGTTCAGTGGGGGCAGAAATATCGCCTCCCCCCTTTTCTCTTTCCATGGCTGCAGGGGGCGCATTTTTGGGGGTGCAGATCCCAAACTTTGAGCGGAGTTTCAGACCAGTGTTCTTAAGATACCCCCCAAGTTTTGTGAACATTGGGTCAGGGGGTCCCGAGATATGGGCTTTCCCCTTTCCCCTTTTCCCTATTGGGATGAATGGATCCGATCCTGTGCATCTTCTCCAGAGCAAAACGTTCCGTGCCTAATTGGAATCATCTTGGATTATTTACAAGTCCTCTCTTCAGCCCCTCTTGATGGAACAGAAGACAGCCACAGTAAGACCCCTTTGGGGGCTTTAATCTATAATTTTTCTCCTGTGTATGTGTGTGTGTGGGGGGGGGAAAGCAGAGTCTGTGTGTGTGTGGGGAGGGAGCAGTTTCTGTGGGTGGGGGGGAAGCCAAAGGGGGCTTTCGTCGGTTCTGCCTGGGGTGTGTGTTCCCCCTCGAGTCTCTCGCTCCCTGGTTTGAGGGGGGAGGTTTCAGTTGTGTGTTGCAAAGGTGTTGTTTAACAAGGTTGTGTTTGCAGTTGTTTTGCTAATTTCTCCGCTGTTGTCGGGGCTGGGAGCTTTGTGCGTGGGCGGCAAGCTCTGCTGAGAGATGCACATTAAGGGTGGGGGGGACCCCTTTCAGGGCCCATATCTCAGCCCCCCCTGACCCAATCTTTACAAAACTTGGGGAGTCTTTCAATAAACGTCCTTTGAAGCTCTGCCAAAAGTTTGGGACCTCTAAGTCCAAAAATGCCCCCCCAGAGCCGTGGAAAGGCGCGGTTGTGTTTTTAATGGCTTTATTCGGCCGAATTTGTTTCCGAACTTTGAATTCCCGCCGAATTGAACGGATCCGAAGTGGGGGAGTTCGGACTTCGGCACGTACCGAACCCACAAGGGCCAAATTCGGCCGAATCCGAACTGTACCGAATTTTTTTTTTTGACAGCCCTATCAGCCTAGGCATATTTACTTCCAGCCAAGCCTGCTGGTTTGCCCCAGTGCCCTTGTACACTGTCGGGTCATTCAGGTGACCACAACTGCATCTAGGTATGCAGGATAGGTAAGGCACATAAACTGAAGAGAAAATTGCTTATCTGCTGTCTTTAAAGACATCTCACACCTGAGGCCTGCCACCACACGTAGACTCAACAGAAAGCCAGGCTCAATGCCCTATTGAGTCTACGGTATACCTTATATGTGCTCATTTGCACATCACAATTCCATGTGTACACTTAAAGCCATGAGTCCAGAGAAAGAGTTGAACTCCTCTCCTCTTTAAATTCATGGGACACAACTAACTTGTTCTATTGATTTAAACTAACTTGGATCAAGGAAAAATGTCTCCAACATATACCTTGAAAACTAATGTGTGAAGTGACTCTAAACACATTTTGCTGGGGTCAGACTGACAGCAAATACAGCATGTTTTGGAGTGGAACATCAGGCACTGAAAATTCCTTTAAACAAACAATATTATTAAGCTAATAAGAACTTTAAATAAATTGACTAATCACTGCTTTTACTCCCAAAGTTGCTTATAAAAGGATGGAGGTCAAGATAATGCAGCTGAAAAGTCATAGCCCAGCAAAACCAGGGATGGAGTTAAGGGAATGGCCAGAATTTCCTTTTCCAAGTTCCATTTAAAATTTCAGAAAAAAGCACATCAACATGTCCAAGGCACATCGCTTGCCCAGAGAAGGTTGCATTTTCTGATCTTTTAGGCATGATGCCCTTCACACATTCATCCAAGTGCATGGATGCACGTGTTGTTATCTTTTGAAACTAATAAAAATCAGCCACTAAGGAAATGTTGTGACATCAATCAAAAGGTACAGATGCTCAAAACCTGTGAAGCTCACCATGAGCTATAGCATGTATAAAGAAAATCTCACTAGGCGGAACTCATGAACCATGTAATCCTCCACACAAAATCTGAAAAGACCAATTTCTGAATAAAGTAACATTTCACAGGACATTTTTAAAGCAAATGAACAATATGACATTGAAAAGGGCATGAAGGTATAATAGGATGATGTGAGGCACAGTGGGCAAAAATCAGCCAACGTTTCATGCTTCCCAAAGTCCAATTGGTTGCAATGTGTGCACTTAAGTATATTGGTACAGAAAAGTTAAAAGAGTGTCACTTTGTCTAATATGTCTTCTGCTTGCTCCTCTCAACATCATTAAAGCTGACTAGGGAGTGTAAGGGTTTAAGTGCATTAATTCAAGCACCTTGATCTCTATGGACAACACATGGGGGTACAGTGAGTGAAACACATGAGTGTCATGTGAACATAAATCACATGTACGCATGTATAAGATTGTGAAACTGTGGGATATTTCATCATGTGTTTTGACATTGGCGTTTGGTGTCACAATCCTGGTCCTGTTTGTTATGTGTTTTGGGGGAAAGCGGTTACCAAAAGTAAGAGAAACTGCACCCTAGTTCTTATGTAGATTAAATTCTTTACATGTGGTGGGCATCCACTAGCATCACCACTGTGTACACCACGATGTTTGTACCTCCACTAGTACTAGAGAGCCAGTGTGATGTAGTGGTTAAGGTGTTGGACTAGGACCTAGGAAACCAAGGTTCAAATCCTCACTCGCACTATGGACGCTTGCTAGGTGACCTTGGGCCAGTCACACACTCTCAGCCCTGACCCTGGCTAGTATTTGGATGGGAGACCTCCAAGAAATACCAGGGCCATGATGCGGAGGCAGGCAAACCACCTCTGAGCATCTCTTGCCTTGAAAACACTACATGGTCACCAGAAGTCAGCAGTTACTTGAGGGCAAAGAAAAGTACAATAGCCCTCATTTTCCAGACCCTTCCGTCTAAAAAAAGGTGGATTTCACATCCTGATTCACATATCACTTCTGACACATAGTAATGGGTGTGGCCCAAGCACACAGTTAAAAAGCCACTATGGACAGGACTCCTTCTGACAGCAGACACGAGCAGTAGTGACTTATGATAGGTGCCAATTATGAAGTCTACAGTTCTAAGAGACTATGATTTGTGAGATTAATAGGAAGTCTGGAGACATCACTTTAGTATAGGAAGATGAATTTTCAGAAAGTAACCCCAATGGTAAATAGCCACGTTTTACAGTTATTCAGTTTCTACTGATAAGAATAACATTCCACCTTAATAGCATATTTCCAAAGCTTTTAGCCTAAATATATTCCTAGTATGTTATTCCCCACCTGCTGAGGGGGAAATTAAATGCAAACAAAGAGGCATAAAGGAGAAGAAACTAATACAAGACACCCAGAGTGCTGAGAGGGTGTAGGAAGGCGTAGAAGAGACTGAAAGGAAGGGAAAGCACTTATAGATCCAGTTCTGCAAAGGTCATTGAGCAAAGAGTCCATTAACATAAGAGTCAGTACAATATAAAATAGCACTTTGCTACATTAGCACATATGTCCAAACTATCATCAGAATAAGAGAGAAGCAGAGATTGAGCCAGTGTATCTCCCTGTGCTTAACTTTATATTTTTTGAGAAATTCAAATTAAATACTCTTTATATGAATTGTCAGGTAGGAATAGAGCCATTTATGTATTTAAACGAGAGTCAATCCTATCTAATCTTAAAAATTCCTTTTACTTTTTTAAATATATTTTTGGAGACTTGGGTATTTAGTAGGCATTAACCAATTTAGGTAATCCTTCTATAAATTCAGACAAAACTGTAGATATCCCAAAGGAGGCCTAAGGTTCAGCTGTACTATTTCTACCACATAATAGTGCAAACAAAGCTGTGAATGTATTACAGCTGAGGAATATTTATTCAAGGGCCCAAAACCAGCTCCATCATAGGTTGCTTTAATACACATAACAAATAGTTGCCTGGATAGAGATGATTCATCACATTTGGATGGGGCCTAGATGAGTATTATATTGTGAATTAGCATCCAGATACACACCTATATTGGTTGGGTCTGTGTGATCAACCTTGCTGGATGGAGTGAGGGTTTATAGTTTTCCCAGCAACTTCCTCAGGTAGCACTGAACACTGCTTTTTTTGTTTCTTAAAAAAAAACTTGTAGATGTGGTTATTACATTATACAATATCGGAAACATACACATTAAATTTGGGGGAAACAATTAAAAAGGTGCCATTAACCTGAATAACTTAATGGAAAATGCATTTTCATGTTCAGGTTGCAAGGGATTTCCTTGTGGACACATACCTCTTTTGGGGAATATGGTCCTTCTCACATTAGAAAACAGGACAGGAGGAATTGGGATGTAGTATTTCTCTGTGTGACAACATTAGCAAATTTGGCCACACATCACACAGCCCAGTGTGATGTTATTGTGGAAATGAGGAAATACAATAAGCTATTTAGAGCTACAGATGAATGTACAGTATGTGTATGTACCCTGTCGGCAATGACTGTATAAAACAAATGTCAACCCTCCAAAAAGAAATATTGCCTTGTCTCCAATCTAAATGCATCTTTTGACAGTGGTCTTCCCTATTCCTCCCTGAAGAATAAACCCATACCTGGTCTTTACCAGGTCAGATGTTGGGTGACGATTTACAGAACAAAATGCTTCACCCTTTAAAAAAAAAAACCTACACATAAATATATTAGGATATCATATTGAAGTCTAGGCTATCATCCATCTCCCTTATATCCTAGTCCTCTAAGCAGAGGCCTTTTTTGTTTGTTTGTTTGGAGGAACAT
This sequence comes from Euleptes europaea, assembly GCF_029931775.1. NCBI lineage: Eukaryota > Metazoa > Chordata > Lepidosauria > Squamata > Sphaerodactylidae > Euleptes > Euleptes europaea. The sequence continues at coordinate 62,317,784 of NC_079321.1, forward strand.
TAAGACAGCAGCCTGCCTTTGTACAGCCCAGGCATAGGGTTGCCACTTCAGCGAACAGTTGCCCTGTGTTTTGGACAAGTGCTGAAGGTATGAGTGGGATGAAATAGATACGGGATCGGGATGAAGAGATGAAAACCAAATTTTCTACTACTGCTGATTAACATTCCAAGCCCCTAAACTTCCTTTTCTAACAAAACTACACAAGTTTTTCTTCTCATATTAATGAGTTTTTATAGCAGCAATATGGTATCTCCAGGTGGTGTGGTTATAATGAAATAATCACACCCCTAGAGAATGCTTCTTAACACCCTAGAGGTGATGATAACTAGGCCCCCTGTCATGCCTTATTGCTTACAGAGATGCTGATGGCAGCAACTAGAAAGAATTGTAAAACCTGAGCAGCATGCACAATTAAGCTGCACTGTCCATTTGTTAATTATAAAGGGCAAAAAACACTGCCAATGAGCACCGTCTCCTCTTTTACACTGTCATCATAATTAAAAAGTTTTACCATGTAGTTTTGTAACGCAACAACATCGATCAAAGTCCACTGCCTGACGTGTGCAAGCAGGAGCAATACGTTCCGCATAGGTTACCTCTGGAATTGTGTTACTTAACGCAATATAGCCCTGTCATGTTACTGCGAACTTACCAAATATACCTGCCGCAAGTGAAGCAACCTTTTTTGTTACCAGTTACAGTCCCCTGTCAAGCATGCCCTAAAAATGGAATTATTGTACATCTGTTACATGATTCTGCAGAAGCAAAGAAAATATCAGGCGCCGCCACACACACACACCCCACACACACACACACAATTTTTGGATTAACTCTCATCTGTAGAAGCTGTTATGGTTGCTCATGAGACATGCATAGATGTCTGTATGGTACAAGAGAGAATTCTCACAATCAGACAGGTAGAAAACTTTGTAAGTAGAGTTTTTTGTTCCCTCTCAAGGTAGAGTATGTGTGCATGTTTGTTTGTGTGTGTGTGTGTGTGTGTGTGTGTGTGTGTGTGTGCCTGAGAGGGGGTAGAAATACAGATTGGAAGGGCTAATTCACATAATGTTTGTACATTATGGTAAAAACCCAGTAATCAATACAAACCTCTACAATAGCTGTTAAAGAGTAGCTAAGGCCTGCTTCCCACATTATATTGGCCCTTCAGTTTCAAGGGCTAATTATTAAAGTATACATTAGGGATGTGCATGGATAGGGTTGCCAGGTCCCTCTTTGCTACTGGCGGGAGGTTTTTGGGGTGGAGCCTGAGGAGGGTGGGGTTTGGGGAGAGGAGGGACTTCAATGCTGTGGAGTCCAATTGCCAAAGCGGCCATTTTCTCCAGGTGAACTGATCTCTGTAGGCTGGAGATCAGTTGTAATTGCAGGAGATCTCCAGCTAGTATCTGGAGGTTGGCAACCTATGCATAGACATTATATACAGGCTGTGATTTGGTTTATTTTGCTTAATAATACTTCTGTTAAGACACTTTAATATTGTAAAGAGAGATGTTCACATTACTCATAGCATCAATGTGATAAAGTGGTTGTTTGGATGGCTAAATCTGCAGTTTTGTTAATATTATGTTTCATAATTATTTAAGGCAGCTTTCTAAAAGCAATACTATTCTTGAACTGGAATGTTTATTGACCTTTCAATAGGGTTTCCAGTTGGAAATTACCTGGAGATTTTGAGGAGTAGAACCTGAGGTGGGCAGGATTAGGGGGGCGGAGGGACTTCAGTGGGGTATAGCCCATAGAGTCCACCTTCCACCTTCCAAAGCAGCCATTTTCTCCAGGTGAACTGATCTCTGTCGCCTGGGAGATCGCCATCCACCACCTGGAGGCTGGTAACCCTACCTTTCAAACATAGCAAAGGAGTACCTCAGGAGCTCCCAAAAAAGAGGGGGGGGACTGGCTAACTGTCTTTCTCAATCCCACACCGTTTCTGCTGATTCCAAATGAGTTGGGTAATTCAAACATCTGGTTTCCAGCTACATGCATGAGCAGCTGAACCACAAAAAAACTGCACTCAGATTTGCAAAGGGTTGACATTCAGTATAATGATTATCTCCACTAGTTGCCATACTGACCATCAACCCACAGCTGGTTCAAGATATTTTGTCACCCCAAACGGAGGAAATTTGTGTTCCCCTCCCTGTTCGTTGCTAAATAGCACAATTTAATGGAAAACCTATATGTAACCTGAAATACAATTGTCTTTTATGTTCAGTTTCTCTGACATCGAAGGTAGAATTCTTATGAATTCATTGACAAGGATCATCGCTCTATGGCAGAATGCATTTTAATGGGTGTTACAACTGCTCCCTGGCAAGCAAAACAGGAGTTTTGCAGCACCGTAAAGATAAACAGGTGTATTGAAGTATAAATCATTGCTGAAATAACATACCAGCTCATCAAAGGCAAAACAATAGGGGAAAGAGTCACTGCCACCAGTTTTAGTGCAACAAAGAACTTCCCATATATACTCTATGTCACATACGCTCTTAATAGACAGTATTTCTTGGGGGGGTAGGGTTGAAAGAAAGAACGTTTAAAGAAAACATTTGTAGGAAAACAAACAAAAACCCTAGAAGCTTATTTGGAAGAGGGAAATCATTCTGAAATGAGCAAGCCTGCAGCGTGGCTGACAACAATGTGTTGTGTCCTGAGAAATGTAGGCTCTGACTCCATAGGAACAGCCCACTTGTTATTTCAAGCTAGCTCAAAAGAAACATTAGCACTAATTACACCAGTAGCCTTGAGCACTCTGCCCTTCCTTTTGGCTAGTAAAAGAAAGATATTGTTTGGAAATCTACACCTCTGGTATTTGTGTGGATAGGAGTCCTGGAAACAGTATAGAGGATGATGAAAAATAACGGAAAATTTTAATTGTCGAATTTCTACACACAACCGTGGGCCCATTTTCATTCATAGGGCTGCCAGCTCCTGGTTGGGAAATACCTGGAGATTTTCGGGGTGGAGCCTTAGGAGGGCCGGGTTTGGGGAGGGACTTCAATGCCATAGAGTCCAGTTGCCAAAGCGGCCATTTTCTCCAGGGGAACCAATCTCTATCAGCTGGAGATCAGTTGTAATAGCAGATCTCCAGCTAGTTCCTGGAAGTTGGCAACCCTATTCGTTCAGCCCTGTCGTCTGGGCTGGTTGTTACATTATTCTTTTGCAATAGGGGGACAACCAAGCAGCTAAATTGTTTTATCAGTTATATGTAAACAAAATAACTGAGTGAAATGAAGCAATAAGTTACTTCAGACTAGAGCTGCAGTGAATCCTTTCCGCCTGCCCTTTACATTCCAATACAAAAACTGAACCCAAATTGCCACAAATAGCGGAAGATTCTGCCAATTGTACACTCCTCTCCACCCTCCATCCTCTTGACAAGTTCCCTTGTGCCTGCAAACATATTTATAGTTCCCCAAGTGTTGGGGTTTTCATAGGGTTGCCAACCTCCAAAAACTAGCTGGAGATCTCCCGCTATTACAACTGATTTCCATCCGATAGAGATCAGTTCACCTGGAGAAAATGGCCCCTTTGGCAACTGAAGTCCCTCCCCTCCCCAAACCCCGCCCTCCTCAGGCTCTGCCCTCAAAACATCTCATCAGTGGCAAAGAGGAATCTGGCCCCTTAGGTCTTCAGTATGTGCAGATTTTTGTGCACATCAGATGTCAGAGAGGGTGAAAGAGCCCTGGGAACCGAAGACACCAAAAGAGCCAGAGAAAATAAAACCAGGCCATGGAAACACCAATGTGAGAGGTAACATACACCAGCCAAATAAGTCACATGACAAATCATGTTACAAAAGGAGGTTAAATCTATCAGTGGCTATTTAGCCACTATAGCAAAATGGAACAACCATGTTTAGAGGCAGTGTACTTCTAAATAGAAGGTGTTGAGGGCATTCAGTTGGGCTGTTGCCTTCATTTCCTGTTTGTAAGCTTCCCAGAAGCACCTTGTCGGCTTCTGTTGGAAACAGAATGATGGTCTAGTTAGAGCAGATTGAAGCAGATTGAAGAACACCTTCTTAAAGAAAAGCACAGAAATTGATTTATTGGCTCAAAAAAAGTAACAAATAAATGTACTGGGAAACCAAACACAGGACTGAATGACATCACATTTCAGTCATTGTCCCCTCCCTCCACTTTGTCCCATATCTTTCCATCCTCTGCCCCATATGATGTATGACATGAAGTTCCTATAAGTCCATTGGCTCAACAACACTTTATTCATAAGTTTGTGTCAGCAGCTGCATCCCCAAAACTCAATAAATGTTTCCATCCCCTCCCCAAATGGCTTGCTGGTAGTAGGATAAATACGGGCATCTTGAATTTGGAATCACATGCACTTGCTGGAAATATTTAATATAACCCTTCTATGGTAACGCAGGGCAGAATTCTGAATATACCATACTCAGACAGGATCTGCCCTTGCTCTTCTGGCTCTATTGACTCATTAGCCCATGCCCTTTTGGAAGGCCGCTTTCACGAGGAACTTCGACCGCACTATATTTCCCCCCTTTTAATATACAAATCCAATGCCTCTGTGATTGACATAATGCCTTTTTTACTAAGCGATAGGGACCCCAAGGCTACATTGTCAGTGGCAAGATTTGTTTCAGTCCTTATATCCCACCAACACTAGATATATGCTGCTCAAGATCAATTGATCAAGGAGCTTCTAAGGGATAAAAAGGGGGGGAAGGAAATATTTAATTTTCTCCCTTGCATGTTTTCTTCCTTTAAGAAAGAAGGCATTTCCTGGGTAAAACAATTCTTTTCATTGCTAGTTGGAGCTATTTTTAAATGACCACTTTTCTGTATTGGTTGGCAAGTGTTGATTTTTACCCCTTTATCATTATTTTATGGATTGGATCCAAAGGAGCGTCTCTGCTAGCAGAATAGCACTTCATTGGTGAAGGAGAGAGCAAATTTTGCCAATTCCATTCTCACCCTACAGACCCCCCACTTATTAACCCCCCATTCTGTTTCTGAGGGTTCTTCAACAATCCAGTAGCAGAACTTGCGAAGGGAGGGCTTGGGAAAAGGATATTGGCAGCAATAATGTTCCCAACCTCCAGGTACTAGCTGGTACTAGCTGGAGATCTCCTGCTATTACAACTGATCTCCAGCCGATAGAGACCAGTTCGCCTAGAGAAAATGGCCACTTTGGCAATTGGACTCTATGGCATTGAAGTCTTTCCCCTCCCCAAAACCCACCCTCCTCAGGCTCCGTCCCAAAAACCTCCCACCAGTGGCAAAGAGGGACCTGGAAGCCCTAAGCAGGAAGAGGCAGAGGGTGACTCCCAATTTGCCAGCTTGTTTCTGCTGAAGGTGCTAGGAGACCAGCCCTTGGTTCTTCATTGCTTCAAGAATCTTTTGCAGACAGTATGACTAGTAACTTCATAAGTCAACAAGTGAATTCTGTCTCACATTATATTAAATTTATAGATATCAAAAGAAAACAAAGGGAAGGGAAGGTAACTTTTGAGATGTTTAAGAGATTCTACCCGGACTCTAGTTTGCAGTACACCAAAGGCATGCAACTGTAAAAAATAAGTGTTCAGAAAAAAAGAAATATAGGTTGATTTTAGGGGTTTGTTTATGCTTTCAAGAAAATGAGGTGCCCTAGATTGTTAAATGTTTAACAAGAAAAGAAATACTAAGGATTTCTTGGTAAGTCACATTTTGTCTTGGAACATACAAAAGAACTAGTTGGGGAAAATATTAAATTCAATTCAAGAAGACTTTCCCCTCTGTTAGGAAAAGGCCTTCATATAAGGTATTATCCCTGCACACCAAAAATGAAAACAAATGACAGCAAATTATGGGGAAACTAGACTGAATAATGGCTGGCTCTACATATTATTAAATGTCCTCTTTCACTGCAAGTAACACAAGGGGGCAACACCACCCTGGCTCCAAGCTCAGCCCAGCATTTCAAACTTGCATAGAAATCTGTGCCAAGTAGGGTAGTGCATATCGATAAACCCGAACCAAAAATAAACCTGAAAAAGGCTTTTTCCGCTTCTTTCAGGTTTAATTTAACCCAAATATTAAAACTGGGAATCAAGCCAAAGCTGGATAGCCAGTCGCCAAATCAGCTGAATAGGTATTTGGCTTTTTTCGGCTTCGGCTCTCCCCAGGCTTTTCCCTATGGTTTTTTTTTTTTTTAATGAGCTCTGGGGGAGGCATTTTTCAAGGTAGAGTCACAAATTTTCAGCATTGTTGCAAGGTACTCTCCTTGCATGAACTCCAAAATTTGGTAACGTTTGGGACAGGAAATCCAATTGTATGGCCCCCGAAGGGGTCATCCCCCTTTTCCATAGAAAAGCAATGTAAACTTTAACATGCTTTCCTATAGAGAATGGGGGCAACTACTTTGGGGCCCATAAAATTGGACCCCCTGTCCCAAACTTTACCAAACTTTAGGGTTCATGCAAGGAGAGTCCCTTACAGCTACCCTGAAAATTTGGTGACTCTACCTTCAACCCCCACCCCCCAAGCTTCTAAAAAAAATCCATATACACTATAATGGATCTGAATTTTATCAGGAAACCCGGAAATAAAGCTGAATACCCATTTACCGGTATGGGTATTTGACTTATTTCAAGTTTACCAAAATAAACCCAAACCCAAAATTTACTGGTTTGTTTGTTTGTTTTTGCACAGCCCTAGTGCCAAGATGTATCAAGCCTAAAAGCAATTTTGGGCTGGGTTCAGCAACCAGGGAATCCCCTCCCTAGCCTCATGGACGCACAATCAATAACAGGCTGGTTTGAAAAACCACCTTCATCTTTAGTCATCTCAGAGTACTTGCCAATTATCCCTGTGTGTGTGCCTGTGTGCACGCATGTGCACGTGTGCATGTATAAAGTGCCATCAAGACGCAGCTGACTTATGGTGACTCAGTAGGGTTTTCAAGGCAAGAGGGCTTACAGAGGTGGTTTGCCGTTGCCTTTCTCTTAATTCTGGCATTCTTTGGCAGTCTCCCATCCAAGTACTAACCAGGGCTGAACCTGCTTAGCTTCTGAGATCTGACCAGATCAGGCTAGCCTGGGCCATCCAGGTCAGGGCAATTATCCCTACATACATACCAATAACCCACACTATTCCTAGAATGATTCCCTTTTCCAAGCCAATAATTAAAAGCTAGAAATCAACTGTTTGAAAGTGCATCATGTATGCTCACACATTACTTAGAGTAAGTTGCCCATTCAACAGCCTCAGCATCTTTTGCAAACATTGCTCCAGATCCTTGGGGCCTTTACTGGATATGGGACAGTGTGCACTGCAGCTTGTACAATATTCTGTCAAGGTGATTTCCACAATAACCTTTATTTGCGTTCTTTCAAACGGCACTAAATTCTGCCACAATCCATTAAATATTGATAGTACTGTTTCCCGTGTAAAACCACATGAGAATATTTAATTTTATCTTCTGTCTGACACTATTCTCTTGTGGAATCAAAGCAGCAAACATTTTTACTGTTAAAATGTTAATTGCGGTTTTTATAACCTTTTTATCATTCTCCTCATTATTCAGATTGCAGCAAATATTTATTTACAATTTCAAAATGCTCCCATTAATATTCTGTAGTAATCATTTTTGCTACTAGTGGTTACCTTAACAGCAAACCAAACAAGACTATTAGGGCAGTGAATCAATTAAAAAAGTTTTACATGATTAAACACCTGCCATTTAACCTAGTAATAGATTAATTAACAGATTACTTTTCAATATATTTGCATATTATTATAATCTTAATATAGATGTCTTCCTCAGATAATTTACAAACTAATAACGACAGTTAACGTTTTTGTCAGAAAGATTGCTTCTAATCATAGCTTTTATTTTATTCCTTTTACATTAAAGCTCAGAGGCAAAAAAACAAACAAAAAAAACACCTTTAATTAGGGATGTGTAGCCAGATTTTAACTGATCGATTCTAGAAGTAAGCATATCCCATTCTTTAATATTGTTATTAAATCTAATCCAAACTGGAAAATTAACAACAGCCAGTAATATTCAGAAATGTTTGGATTTGTTCATTATTCTGACCCCTTTTATTCATTTTGGAATGCAAGAAAATAAGAGGGGAAAGTGTGATTTAGCAGATATGTAAGTGACCGGGATATTTACCAATCAGCAGATCCACACAGAGATCATGTCACTAATGAGGTTTTCTATTACAAGTCTTAGTTGTTGCTTACCATTGGCTTGTGGGTGGGAGGCTTTGACTTGATTCTATACAAGCAAAAAACTCCTGTTTGCTTGCTATGCATAAGGACAGGTTTTGGCTTACACATACCGCATGAAGCAGACAGTGTTGCAGACTAGGGCAAATGCAACATTACCATACTCCCAGTGGTGTGCCATTGTGTCAGAAACCAGATTGTGTCAGAAGTAAAATATTTGTTTGTATACACTGGCATTCAGGCAGACAGCACTGCAGACTGGGAAGGAGAGAAAGGAAATGCCACCCCTCAACTCCTCTGGCCAGAGGCATTGTCTATCATGCTATCTTAATGTGTGTGCCTTCCAATCACAGAGAGGGAGAGAGAGAGAGAAACACAGAACCTTTGATGGATTCAGGCTGAGACCATCTGATAGGTGACTAACCGTGCAATCCTGAGTGGGGGGCCCCAGTCCTCTTAGGAGGCGGCGTGACCTCGCCGCCAGCGTAAGTGCGTCTAATCACGCAACAAGACACACTTACGCTGGCGGCGAGGGCAGTTCCACCAGCGCCCAAGTGCCGCGGAGCTGTGCCTTGCCCCTCCACTGGTGCGGTCTCTCCGTGGCGCAGCATGGGGGGGCGTTCCTGGGGCATTCCCGGGGCAGGCCGGGGGGCGGAGCTGCCATTAGGCAGCTCCCTATGTCCTTTCGGCCCAGGGCACCAGCGGCCAGGACCGCGTTGCTGCGCCTGCTTTTTAGCAGGTACAGCCTCACTGTTTTCAATGGGGCAAAAGGCCCCATTTGTTTATTGGCGTTCGGGGAATGGACTTAGGAGACGGCTTGCCTGCGCCTTCTCCCCGCAGTTCCCGTACGCCGATTCTCAGGAATGCATGGTAAGATACACATGGCAGTCCATAAGCACAGTCTGCACAATGAATATAAATATATTCTGTGAGAAAACAAGCAGAAATAAAATTAGAAATCTGGATCAAAGTCCACGGAAACAAGAAAAGCTCCTAGGAAGCCATCAAATGGTTGCCATCACACTCCAAAATAAAGACACCGAACAACTATTATATGGGTGTCAAATTATTGGCCATAAATTACAAAATGTACAGTGCTGTTTACAAAGCTTGCCTGGCATTGTGTGGGTTCCCATTGGGCTTGCCAGCCTTTGGGCAATCTCACCCTGGCTCCAAGCTTCCCATGGCCACAAGCCACCCTTTGCTTTTCTGCTCCTGCTGCAAAGGGTCAGAGAGATGCTGCCCATTAACCTTGCCTCCCTCAACTTACTTCACACTGTAAATGCTAGGATGTGCCAAACTGACTTGGTAACTCTCTCCCTTCCAGACTCCTTAGTACCATTCAGCCAAGAATGGCAGGCCTGGGCATCTCCTCCCACCCTCTGATGCCTCAGGGTGTATGCCAACCTAAAAATGAACAACCTAACTCACACAAGTCCTACTAACACTCTCTGGTGCGTGACCTCCCCTCAGGATCAGGCATAATTATAGGACCCAACTCTTCCACGACAATATGAAGCATAGGGGGAGAGTCTTCTTCAAGCCAATCAGATAACCCCCTCCCCAAAAAAAATTCTTGTTCAGTCCTCAAGCGACTAACTAGTTTCAAATTGTTGCCATGGGATGGGGGTGACGGAGCTGTAAGAGGGAAACATGACAGCTCACCTTACTGGCCCCTGATTGGCTGCCTCAAAAAAATTCAGCCATTACTGGTCCCTGTTCCCCAGTTTGATACCTGTACTCACCACAGGAGATGGGTGGCAGAACAATGTCCACTCTATTTGAGCTGGAAATGTGCCTCTGGTGAATTCCGGCACAAGACTGTGCTACTATCTACCGTAGAAATTTCTCTACTGCCTTTTCCAGGCCCCAGTCTATCTCTCTATGAATATTACAGGGATAGTGGCCTAGCGTGTACTTCATTATCGTTCTGTAATTTCCTGAAAGATCTACTGGCAGCTGGGAAGACGTGGGCAGGTGAAATGGCGTGGCAGTTCCCCGGGAGGTTCAGGTGGCAGGCAGTCTGCATACTGACTCCTGGCTACTCTGTCCTGGTGCAGTATTATCCAAGTGGAGATACTGGTACTGGTGCCAGGGCAGTACTTGGCTCCTTTGCAGATGAATGCCTTAGGGCACCAATCCCCACCCCTCACCCCAGATTCCCGGGACTCCTCAAATTTGGCATTAAAGTCGCGGCTTGAGGTCTCATGACATTTGCTGCTTTAATTATTACAACTTTGCAACACATTTGGTGAATCCAGCTAAGAACTGGTTCGGAACAGGAGAGCAGACATTCTGTCAGTTAGTGTCTCGTGCAGGGTTTGCCATTCTTTTCTTTAATGGGTGACTTCTGACATGAAAAATCCTTAGATACTCCACCCACCCACCCCCAGCATGTTGCCAAGTTTTGTTCTGACCTAGAAACAGAACATGAAGAGTACCAAAAAAAGCAGCTGTTATCTAAGTGGCATAGAGAAAAATCCTGTGGAACAAATAATTTTTAAAAACCTCTGAGTAAATCTTTTTGTGACCTCTTCCTGGGTCTTTTAAGGGCTGCATGTGCTACCCTGCAGCAAGCAAGCAAGCTGCCAATAGCTCACTAAGAAGCTCTGGGAGACCCCTGGTCTTGTGATGTTATCAGTGAAACGAGAGGGTCCTATCAGGTTCTCTCAGGCAAGTCTGGGATGGGTTTTTTTTTTCAATCAGAAGACCAATATGAGGTAGATAAATGCCCCATTGATATCCAGAGGGTGTGTACCTTTGATTACCAGATATAGGAGGTGCCCATCAGAGGATGAAGGTGGGGTGAAAATTGGAGGGAGGAACATTAATAATTTGAGATATGCTGATGACACTACATTATTTGCAGAAAATAGTGAAGATTTGAAATGACTACTGCTAAAAGTTAAAAGAGAAAGTGCCAAAGCAGGACTACAGCTGAACATCAAGAAAACAAAAGTAATGACTACAGGAGAATTACACAACTTTAAGGTTGACAATGAGGAAATTGAAATTGTTCAGGACTTTCTATTCCTTGGCTCCACCATCAACCAAAAGGGAGACTGCAGCCAAGAAATCAGAAGGAGATTGAGACTGGGAAGGGCAGCCATGAAGGAGCTAGAAAAGATTTTGAAGTGTAAGGATGTGTCACTGGCCACCAAGACTAGATTAATTCCTGCCATCGTATTCCCTATTACTATGTATGGGTGTGAAAGCTGGACAGTGAAGAAAGCTGATAGGAAGAAAATAGATTCCTTTGAAATGTGGTGTTGGAGGAGAGGGTTACGGATTCCGTGGACTTCTGAAAAAAAACAAATCAGTGGGTTATAGATCAAATCACGCCTGAACTGACCCTAGAAGCTGAAATGACTAAACTGAGGCTGTCGTATTTTGGTCACGTCATGAGACGACAAGAGTCACTGGAAAAGACAGTCATGCTAGGAAAAGTTGAGGACAGCAGGAAAAGAGGAAGACCCAACAAGAGATGGATTGACTCAATAAAGGAAGCCACGGCCTTCAAATTGCAGGATCTGAGCAGGGCTGTCAAAGATAGGACATTTTGGAGGACTTTCATTCATAGGGTCGCCATGAGTCGGAAGCGACTTGACGGCACTTAACACACACACACACACACACATCAGAGGATGGTTTTCTCCATCTTGCTGTGCTTGTGAGCTCTCCATGGCCACAGATTTGGCCTTGGAGAGAGATCAGAGAGAGAAACCACTAAGTCTGTACCCCTACAGGCAGTTCTTGTGTTCCTTTTGAATTTCAAGATTTAAAGGCATGGTACACCCAAACCAATGCAACTCAACCTCAATTGTACTTCTTTTTCTGGGCAAAGTCAATAAACAATTCAGAACACTGAAGGAGTAGGAAGTTCTGCTTGACCCTTTTCCCACCCACCACTTCTCCATTTCAAATATTCATTCTAAATTAACTTTTCCTGGGTGAAAAATGGGTTGTGAGAATTTATGGTATATCTGTCTGCATTATATGCAGCTAGGCCCTCAGCAGACAATAAAGATCAGGGCTTTGGCAGTAGAAGCGTCTTTCTATTCTGCACTGTCTGCCTGGCAACAAAAATTAATTAGTTTTTTAATTATTCAGACTGCACGCTTCAGAAGAAAGGAACATTTTTTACCCTATCTTGGTCTAAAACCAGGGGGGAGGGGTGTGGTGTAATCAAAACAGTTAATAATAATAATAAACAGATATTGTGCCCAAAGGCGGTAATATTATGGAAGGGATCTAAAATGAAAGTCTTGTTCCTTTCTCCAGTTAAGACCTGCTTTCATCATTATGTGGTACTCATATTTTATGGTGGAGAGGCAAAACAAAACCCCATTTACCTCAATTTATTCAGTACTGACTCCTGCAAATAACAAATAAACTTCTTCAGACTACATAAAGTATTTTGCCTTTCCAGTAGAATAATATTGCCGCCCTTCCAGAAGAATATTGCCACACTGATAATATTAAATGCATCTTTAGCACAACAACTTTCTTATTTGCGTGGTTCATCTTGACGATAAAGCTTTTTTTCCTGATGGTGTTGAAAAAGAGAAAGATAAAAATTTCTTATATGGCTCATTTCCTCTTGGTCTGTTGGAACGTCTTCAGAGAATTCTTGACTTAACACTGTCTTTGAATACAAATGTAAACATCAGGGAATAAGATGAAAAGAGCAATATTCTCCACTTTTAGACTAACAGCTGCTAACACCTGAAGAGCAAGCTGATTTGATAGCTCCACTAAACCAGTGGCCCCTACATTGGAGTAACATGGCCACCATCATATGGGCTCTGAGCTGCAACGAAGAAAGCAGTAATACCAAAAGCCAATCCCATATTATTTCTGGCAACTCCACCACCATCTACCAAGCATGGCACGGCATACTAGTGATACCTCTTCAATATCTTGCAGTGCCATCATAGAATCATAGAGTTGGAAGGGGTCATACAGGCCATCTAGTCCAACCCCCTGCTCAATGCAGGATCAGCCTAGAGCATCCCTGACAAGTGTTTGACCAGCTGCTGCTTGAAGACTGCCAGTGAGGGGGAGCTCACCACCTTCCTAGACAGCTGATTCCACTGCTGAACTACTCTCACTGTAAAAAAAATGTGTTTCCTGATGTCCAGGCAGTCCTTTCCTCTACTGCCAACAGGAATAGCTCCCAGCCCTCCTCTAATTGACAACCTTTCAAATATTTAAAGAGAGCAATCCTCAGCCTCCTCTGTTCTATACTAAACATTCCCAAGTCTCTTAGCCTTTCCTCATAGGGCTTGGTCTCCAGGCCCCTGATCATCACTGTTGCTCTCCTCTGCACCCGCTCCATTCTGTCCACAACCTTTTTTTGAAGTGAGGCCTCCAGAACTCCACACAGTACTCCACTTGCAGCCTGACCAATGTAGTATACAAGGGAACTATGACATCTTGCAATTTGGATGTTATATGCCCCTGCTAACACCTGAAGAGCAAGCTGATTTGATAGCTGATTTGATAGCTGGAAAAGACAGTCATGCTAGGAAAAGTTGAGGGAAGCAGGAAAAGAGGAAGACCCAACAAAAGATGGATTGACTCAATAAAGGAAGCCACAGCCTTGAATTTGAAAGATCTGAGCAAGGCTGTCAAAGATAGGACATTTTGGAGGACTTTCATTCATAGGGTCGCCATGAGTCAGAAGTGACTTGACGGCACTTAACACACACACACACACATGCCCCTGTTGTTAACCCCCAAGACCACATTAGCCTTTTTTTTTTTTTTTTTTTTTTTTTTGCCGCTGCATCATGCTGGCTGCTCATATTCAGCTTATGGTCTACTCATACCCCTAGTTCACTCACAGAGTTACCCAGAAGTGTATCTCCCATCCAGTATGCATGCTTCTCATTTTTGTTACCCAGATGTAGAACTCTGACTTGCCCTTATTGAATTGCCTCTTGTTCACATCTGCCCACTTTTCCAGTGCATTTAGATCTCATTGAAGTATATCTTCCAGAGTGTTTACTCCTCCTCCCAATATGGTGTCATCTGCAAATTTAATGAATTGTCCCTCCACCCCCTCCAGATCATTTATAAAAATATTGAAAAGTACCGGGCCCAGAACCGAGCCCTGTGGCACCCCACTGGACACCTCCCTCCAATTAGGTGAAATGCCATTGATAACTAATCTTCAGATGCAGTTGTTTAACAGATGCAGTTCCTACCCATTAAACTATCCTAGAGTCTAGTCTGCAGTGCTTCAGTTTACATATCAGAACATTATGTGGGATCCTGTCAAAAGCTTTATTGAAATCAAGCTAAATAACATTGATGGCATTCCCACGATCCGGTAAACTCCTCTTTGCCTCAGGCAAAAAGAGTCTCTGGCACAACATACCTATGCAGAAAAGGCACCAATACATGGAAAATAATCCAAGAACGTCTTGATAGTATCACAGGACCCAGTCCTACTGTCTCTCACACAAGCCATGAGCATATTTCCAAAGAATTCATAGCACTTCTTCTATCAGAACCTTCAATGGCCCATTGATTAGGAAGATATCAACAAGCACTTAGCTTATTTACCAATGTATCACCTACCCATGAACTTGTAGTATAAGCCAGTGTGGTGTAGTGGTTAAGAGTGGTGGACTCTAATCTGGAGAACCAGGTTTGATTCCCCACTCCTCCTAAAAATCAGTTACAGGAGGACTTCATTTAGATTGTGACCATGGTACTGTATAAAATGAAGTTAACTCTCCTTAATAGGGTTGCCACTTACCTGATAATGGCAAGAGGCCTGTCAGTGAGTGATGATTCCCCACTCCTCCACATGAGCGGCAGACTCTAATCTAGTAAACTGGGTTGGTTTCCCCATTCCTACACATGAAGCCTGCTGGGTGACCTTGGGCTAGTCACAGTTCTTTTCGAGCTCTCTCAGCCTCACCCACTTCACAAGATGTCTGATGTGGGGAGAGGAAGGGAAGGCGATTGTAAGCCAGTTTGATTCTCCTTAAAAGGTAGAGAAAATTGGCATATAAAAACCAACTTTTCTTCTTCTGTAAGAAGCAATTTATGCAGAATCTTGTAGAAGCAGTTACATGAGCAGCTGCTAGTTGAATGCTGCAAAACTGATCAGCATGGTGTTCCAATTGAACTTCAAACAAAGCAGCCAGATGAGTGGTTCAACTCATGTAGGAATGAGCAGATCAGTCAGGGTAAGTTTTTTAGCTTCCCTATACTTTTCTCATTGGCCTGGAAAGATTCAGTCCCCAGTGAGTCTGGAGAGGCTTTTAAAAATTATTCTGTACAAACAGAAATGGGTCCAGTTCATTGGCTATTCTGTTCTGTGCTCTGATTAGGTATGTGCCTCATTGACAGAGGGGGAACATTTTACTTGTACTCTTTTAATGCAGGTGTGAGGAACAGAGGTTGAATACCCTTCCCATACCAGATAGTTTGCCCATGAGGCAGAGAGGCAAATGTTTTGTTGGTACCCTCTGGAATGTAGAAGTAGATAGGAATGAAAGTAGAGACAGAGGCTACATTCCTTTTGTTTTCCACACCCAGCCTGCTACATGAAAAGACACAAAGGGAGAAAGGCAAACATTTTGTTTCTACCATTTGGAAAGCAGGCAGCCTATTGAAGACTGGGGGAGGGATAGAGATAAATGATTCCCCTCAACAAAAAGTGGGTGCAGCTGCTGGAGTGGAACGATCATTTGAAATCAATGAACACGTCTACACAGGAGAGGTAAGTATAGCTTGGATGGCCCCAGCATCTGCCTCAAGGGGGTTCCAGGTGAATTCCATCCCCATGGCGCTGGGATCACGGACCCTGCTGGGGCATTATAGACATGGCTGCACCCAGCACAGCACCTCTGTTTGCCATAGTTGCACTTATCACTGTTTTGGTTTTGAGCAGGTGATGATTTAACAGGGAGTTGGGCAACATGATCACGACTGTTTCCCCCACCCCCATTCTTCTCAGTCTCTGGTTCCAGCCCACCTCCTGGGCCATCCCTATCGAGCACCTCTCCAACCTGAAGTGCCTTACTCAGCGGCATGCTGTGCCAGGGACAGCTAGCCTCTCTCTCCATGGGCCCAGAGAGTTGGCAAATTGATTCAAAAGACCTCTTCATTATTTGTACTTCAGTAATGTCTGGGTTGTTCCACAACTGTGTCTCTGACTTTGGTTTTCACTGGATGTCAGTAGCTCCATGCCCATCTCTGCCCCGCCTCTTTCTCCCTATCTCTGACTTCCCCTCAGAGCTGTCCCTTCACACATCCAAGAGGGTGGGCTTTGACTCAGGGATGCCCATGCTTGTTTTTCAGGTGCTGCTGCTTCTGTGTTGTTCAGCTGCAAAGCATAGCAGGGGTCCAATGGCACTTTGGAGGCTGAATCCTCCTTGGGTCCTGGCTGTTCTGTGTAGCATCCATAGGAAATGGGTAGGGTTGCCAGTTCCTTCTTCACCACCGGCAGGAGGTTTTTGGGGCAGAGCATAGGGAGGCTGGGGTTTGGGGAGGGGCTTCAATGCCATAGAGTCCAATGGCCAAAGTGGCCATTTCCTCCAGGTGAACTGATCTCTATCGGCTGGAGATTAGTTGTAATAACAGGAGATCTCCAGCTAGTACCTGGAGGTTGGTAACTCTACTGGTGGGTGACCCAAGGGGGTGGGTGGCTGCTCTGGGAAGGGAGGGGTCCCTGAGTCCCACACTTTCCCACAGCACTGTTGGCATCTGATAAATCATACAGATGTTAATGCCTGGGCGGAGCAGCCATGATGAGTGTGCAGGCTCTGCTGCCATGGGTGAAGCGGAGGAGAGGAGTTGTAGCGTAATGTCCCAGGCAAACCAATGGATGTCTGGGGAGCCCTACTAGTTGGTCATCCTGGTCCCCCTTCTTTTTGTTTGCGGGGGCAAAAAGTCAGCTCAAGGACCTTTGCCTGCCTCTCCCATATGGGGGTTGAACCAGGAACCCCAGCCACGCTATCCAAATGCCTTTCCATGGAGCCATGCCTGTCTGTGTGATATTCCCTTGATGGCCCCATGTGGCTGGTGGTGATATCGGGGCTTCAGTTGGGTACCTAGGGCCTCCTGGGATGTCTCCTTGGATCCTCCCCTCCTGGCCATGGGGTTAGGGAACTGGTCTGGAGTGTCAGGGATTGTAGGTAGACAACAGGCCTCTGTCTTTTTTGGTCATTCTTTTTTTCTTTTCTGGGGGAAGGGAATGTATGTGTGTGTGTGTGTATGCATGTGGGTGGCTCTATTACTGCTGGTCTGGCCCTTGGTGGGGAAGGGATGGGAATCCCCTGGAGGCTGGGGAGGGGGCCTCTCGGGTCACATGCCTTTGTAGGGTGGCTGCTGTTGCAGGGTCTTTCCCTGCTGTCCACTGGCTCTACATGGTGGGGAGGGGCTGTGGCTCAGTGGAAGAGCATCTGCTTGGCATGCAGAAGGTCCCAGGTTCAATCCCCGGAATCTCCAGTTAAAGGGACTAGGCAAGTAGGTGGTGTGAAAAACCTCTGCCTGAGATCCTGGAGAGCCGCTTCCAGTCTGAGTAGACAATACTGACTTTGATGGACCAAGGGACTGATTCAGTATAAGGCAGCTTCATGTGTTCATGTGTAGGAGCATGGGCCATATCAATGGCTGGTGATTGACTGCACCGGTGTGCACCACTTGCAGGGGCCAGTTTGTGATCCGTGGATGATTTCAGGGTTTCTATGGATTCCAGAGCCCTCTGTGCCTAGCAGGAAGTTGCACATAGTTGTTTCTTCCTGCAGAATATCCATAAGGTATGGACGGGCGCCATGGTTATGCCAGTGTCAGCCATCTGTGGTGCAGGCAGCTCTCAGGATTGCACTTCCATTGTAGTACAGAAAATGAATGAATGTAATAACTATAAGATATAGATTTTTTTTAATTAAAACTCAGACCAATAAAAAAGCTTGATTTTTCTTTTCAGATCTGCTACAGATTCACACAGTGCCTTCAGGCAGCCTCTACGGTTCACCTTCCCATCAGCAATGTGGTAATGATAATAACACTGACTTCATTGTGTATTTAAAGTGCTTTGACTGCTCTAAAGTACTATATTAATATTAAGGATTTTTAACAACCAACTTTTCATATCCTCTGCACTATTCATGCATCTGTCTCAGCAATTTTATAATTCATGAGGTAGTTTTGTCATTTGGGTAGCAAGCAATGCACCATTCAACATTTAAGAATCCTGCATGAGTAGATCAGGAAGGCATGCTCTGTGATGATATTTGCTGTAAAGAAAACATTGTAAAGAACGAAAAACTGCAGCAAAGCAGCAATTTCCTCCTTCCAGAAAAGTCAAAATGTTAGAGCGAGCCATCTCTTGTTAGGCCAAATGTAACCAAACTGACAGCCTTTCACTACATCAAGCAATTATGTATATATCCACAGCGAAGAATAGCAGCTCTTAGATGCCTTTCCCTAGTCAAGTGTGGGCACTGGGTATTTACCTGGCTTGGAAAATATTGTTTCCTCTCTGATTCTCCTCTGGAATATATCCTGACGTAGCAAATGCTCAATTGCTAGAGAGATGGAGAACAGTTCTATCAATATATCTAATTCTGAGCATGGACCTAGAATATGGATCAAAAATCCTGCACAATAGGGCCACATACCGCTAGGGGTAATTTTTCTGCAACCTCGGGTAACCCATCCCAAGAAAACACCTAAATTTGCAAAAAAAGAAATCCTAAAATTTAATACAAACAAGGGGGGGGGGCAAAGTTTCTTATATAAAGAATGCCTACTGAGATCTCACAAAATCTGACAAGATCACAGAGCACTGCTATAGTAGTAGAAGCAGTAGAAGATGGGCCTAGGCAACTCTGCCCAGCTTGGGGGAAAGCAGCAGAAACAAGGAGAGGGAGGGGGAGAGAGAGAGGCATGAATAGAAAAATCTAAGAAAAGAGAGGGGACATTGTAGGGGTAGGATTTTGCTCCCACAAAAGTCCCCAGCTTGCATGGTTTACTTGCAAACCTGTTTAATCAAGCTCCTTGAAGCATGTTAGAATCTAAGAGACATCCTTTTGCTTCCCTTTGCACCTAACCAACATTGAAAAATTAACATGTCAAATGGGACTTTCAACATATGAGTAACTCATATGACCCTGTATTACCCTAAACTCTAGACTTACTGTAATCAGTTACGGGAGGACTTGATTTAGATCAGTGGTTCCCAAAGTGGGCAGTACCACCCCCTGGGGAAGGGATTACCTAGGGGGGCACTAAGAGGCAAGGGGGCAGCAGGGGGTGCTAGAGGTGGGCCCCATCAACTGGGTTGTTGGGTAGGGTAGGGGGTACCAGGGTTGAGTTTGTAGTATATATCATTTGCAAATTGTGCAAATAACTTTTTTACTATTTGTATAAACATGTGGGCAGAGTGTAATACTAAGGCTTTCAGTGGTAAATTGTGAAGAGCTGTGCTGGTTTGTGACTGTTTTTTAATATTGATTGATTGATTGATTGACTAAGGTCTATCAAGTACAGCAGTCTGTTCACACAGTGGCCTACCAGGTGCCTCTAGGAAGCCCACGAACAAGACAACTGCAGCAGCATTATTCTGCCTGTGTTCCACAACACCTAATATAATAGGCATGCTCCTCTGATCCTGTTAATTAAATAAAATCCTTTTTCTGATTAAGAAAACTTATTTTCCCTTGTTCTTTCAATTGTTGGTCTGAATATGGGCCTTAGTATACATAGGGTTAAGATCCCAAATATGTTTTTGCCCGGAAATACATGTATTTGCTCTGCTCGGTGCTAGCAAGGGGGACACCTTTGCAAGTTACAGGATCTTCACACATATGCTGATTTGGATAGCGCTACTGGAGGTGCTCATTTATGGTTTGAAGATCACAATCATCTGCTGATCTCAAAATGTGCCCTATATCTTCCCCAGATTGTATTTTTAATGCTAATATTCAGCCGCCGTACATTTAAAAGAACTAACAAAGAACATATTTAAGCATATGCCAAGTGATTTCCATTGAATAACCAAAATCAATACACACATTAATATCTGGCATTTGGAGAACAGCATGATTTCCAGCCATTGTGTATTTGGATTCTGTTAGATATTGCTTCATCTTTGTTGAGGCCTCTGTTGCATCATGCAGCTGGAGAGATAAGTGACATTTTCATTCTGTATAACCCATACCAGAAGCTTCCGTGTACTGATAGCAACATTTGGTGGCTCTTCTGAGGTTTGATTAGCAGATTCAGTAGAACTGAAAGACAAATTCAAGCTATCCATGCTAAACATTTTCAGTTCCATCAGTCTAAATCTGTATGATAAGATATCTCTTTTTATCCATGATTTTGTTGATTAACAGTAGCTCAGACTATGTTTTGTGTTTCATTTTATATTTTACCCATACTAAATTACACTTAGACACACAATCTCTCTTGGCAATGTTATCATAATATACAGTTAAGATAAAATACTTGTATGATGTTCTTTTTTTAAAATGTAACTTTGTACGTTCTTTTTACAAGCAGAATGATGATGGAAATTAATTAAACATTCTCTTTTTTGAATATTTTGAAAAGATTTTCCCCATCTCTATGCTATTCCATGGAGTCTAATATCCTATTTCAACATTCAGCTTCAAAAAAGTGGTTTCCTTTTATATAACTTGGAGAAAAATGGGTCAAGAACTCATATTTCTTTGAAGGGGAGGGGGATTTTTTATGAAAATGTTTTGGAAACGTTGCTGAACTATACCACCAAGGATTGGTCAATCATAATCTGATTGAACAAATTAATACAAATGGGGTTTTGAGACCTTTCAATGTGAAGCAATTGGGTTAGTTCCTAGCAGGAAAGTTATGAAGGTATCTTGCAGCAAAAGCAGCACAGAGTCTTGTGGCACCCTAAAGATTAACAAATACTTCTTTAATGTGTCATGAGACATCTTGCTGCATTATCAGGTCATTATTATACAATGTAAAATTGTTTGGGCATTATGATTCTACTACTGGTTTATTATGGAGATAGATATTGATATCAAACCACCTTGCAGAACCTATTAGATATGCATACAGGTCCAGTATTTGAGAGCTAAAACTTCATTTTGACATGCTTCTTAGGCATCTCAGTTGCAGAGACTGACAGTGCAACCCTAATTCATTGGGCTTCAAAAATGTAACCGTTTAGAATTACGGTTGCCACAGTCTTTGCCATGAATGGGCTCACCCGATGAACTTACCATAACCGATAGCCACAATTCCAGTGAGCCAGTCTCAGGATTGGTTTGTGGGTACAGCAAACATCCCAAACTTCTTCTGAACTGGTTAGAGGATGCACAGTACATGTTTAGCTTATTAGCTGTACTTCCTGTACCTTTATTAACAGATGGACTCAGCGTGCTGCTGAACCTGGTCATTCCAGGTACAGGAGTGAGAACAGGGGTATACAAAGAAGAGTGCACACTGAGCCAGAGGGGGAAAAGGTTTTGGCTGCATCCACTGGTACTGGCAAGGCAGCAGTGGGCTGTTTTGTGCCAGTGCTTCCCAGTCAATCAATCAATAATTTATTTGCAGTCATAGACCATCAAATAAGAAAAATGTGCATAGTTAAATAGCATAGGATAAAAACAAATACAAAATAGATTTGCTTTTAAAATGGTTAAATGGTTAAAATGGTTAAAAATGGCAAGATTAGCAAAGTGCATAACTAATTAATATCAAGCATTCTGATTAATATCCTAAAATTACAGAGGCTAAAACTAAAAGGAAAGATAAATAAATAAACATTTATTCAAACTATACCACAGAAGTAAAAATATTACTTACTTCCATTTGATCATAACTATTTTCAGATTTAACACTGACTAACTTAAGAGGATGTGATAGTACCATCGATTGATTCTACATATATAATTAAAGGAGAGTGATTATATGAATCCCAAGCACTGTATTTTACCCCACAGTAAGCATGTTTCAAAAGGACAGGAGCCCCTTCTGAGAAGTCACTCCAGACCAATTCAGACTTCTAAATTTGTCAGATTTTAAAATCATTTCTAACAACACCTAACTGAGATAGGGCTCGAATTCTTGGCTTAACTGTTTTTATACTCTTGGCTATGAGTACCTACAACTTACAACAAGAATTTTCTCCTGGACGGATATTGGCTTCCTTTATTATTTGTTGTTCTTATATGGTTTTCTGACATTGAATTCTATTTGTTGCTAGATTTTATAAGGTTTTTGTATTGACTGATAAGCTGTCTTGATGTGAAACGGAACGGTAAAAATGTTTAACTAAATAATTAAACCTTCAGTGTATCATTTTAGACCTCATTTTCATAGATGGATTTCTCCTTTTCATTCATTGTGTTGGAAAGAGCACCACAGCTTGAATGACACATTGTCTGCTAATTATGCTTTAGCCTTAGTGTCAGTGGAGTTGTAGGCCCTTTTTTTCAGAAAATAGCCAATTGTAATGAGAGGCATAATCCTATGAGGCTGCTTATGATGTAGTAGTATGAGCTGCGAGACATGCCATGCTATTATAAGCATAAATCAATGCCCAACAAATGTTGCAAGGTTGGATCTACCGTACTTTCCAGTAAAGTCTTGCAGTTCCAAACTGCTACCTGGCATCATTTAAAAATTGGGGATAGAGGAGCAGGTGCCCTTTTCCCTGTGTTTCAGAGCACATATGAATATTCAGGGGCAATTTTATGTATTAACTTGTGTAAGTCAAAGACATCAACCCTTTTGATTCAACAAAGGATGGTTCTTAGTATATAGGAATGATGTTGTGAAAATTACTGCCTTGAGAGGGCCATGACTCAGTGGCAGAGCATCTGCTTTGCATGCAGAAGGTCCCAGGTTCAATATATGGCATCTCCAGTTAAAAGAATCAGGTGGTAGGTGATGTGAAAGACCTCCACCTAAGTCCTTGGACAGTCACTTCCAGTCAGAGTAAACAATAAGGGCCTTGATGGACCAGTTGTCTAATTCCATATAAGGCAGGTCCGTGTGTTCATGTGTTGTTCCTTTAAAATATACTTTTTTGCAATCAAATTGTATGTCGGCCTGCAGCTGTCTCCCATTTTCCAAACAATTTTAAGAGATTCGCATAGTTACCTCTGCCATCAGCAAGAGTGTTATGATTAAAATGAAAAATGTGCTCATGTTGGAACAGTAGCTTTTGTAAAGAGAAAACAACAGATTGTGAACCCTGTCGTGGAAAAGCACAATTGAGCACTTAGCACCTATCTGGGTAAATGATCTCATGTTCATTTAGATAAAACCAAACATGTTTGGAAAAGGCATTCTGCTCTGAAGAATCTATAAAAAACAAATTACAGAAATTAAGTATGGCACTGCCAGTGTATGGTAATGCCAATACGTTTATCATTTCAGGAGAAAAAATAAAGATAGAACACAAGCAGATTAATTATACAATTGATCTAATACAACTATGCAAGGCACAGTTGATAATGTGCCATTATCACAATAACTGGTAAAACTGATACATGACGCTTTCTTCACAGTCAGTTGAACTCCCATGCCTATAATAACATCTCTTTTTGCAGCTGCAGCTAGAACAAACGTCTATTTGTCTATGAAATATTTTAGACTGTCATTTCTTCATGGTTCATGCCCATGGCACTAATGGTCATTGTAGTTAATAGTGAAATATCTATGCAGAAAGGTATTTCCCCATCTCATCATGCATTATACAGAGTCAGGGAAACAAATCAAAGTTTTAATAGGTGAAGTATTATTTTCTGAGAACAAATTACTATAGGCAACAATCCAACCAGATATGTTCATATAGATCAGAATGGTAAGGGATGCATCTAAAAGCAAACAAACCCTTTCCCATCCCTGCTATGCCACCCCATGCTATCCTATGAAATATGCTAGGCTGAAAGAGAGTAACTGGCCCAAGGTCACTGAATGAAGTCCATGACTGTGTAGGGAGTTGCACTTGGGTCTAGTCGAATGTATTAACCACTACAGAGTGAGTGGGGCAAGGAAAATACTCCTCTTTGCCCTTCCCTCTTCCCTTTCTGTGGTACATTTTTTTCACTAGTCTTTACATGCAAAATAAAAGGATATCTAATAAAAAGTCAGAGCAACACACATAAACCACATTTTGTGTGTGTGTGTATCTACATTTGTAAGTTATGGAGCCAATCCTCCTGCATGCTAATCAGCCCTGCTTGCTTCATTTTTTGTGGTTTTATTTTCGTACGTTTTCCTCACCTGAGTGTCTAGATAATAAGACCTGACTTCTTCTTTACTACAAGGTGATTATGCCAGCCAAGGATAATTGCCTGATGTTTTGCTGTATGTTTTCATGCTCTGCAGACTATGCCAGGGACATGACAGATTTCCCCTATGTCTTGTGGGTGTTTTAAAACTATATGTTGTGTTCGCTCTCACCTCCAGAAGAGTCGAGAAAAGCAAACGGGTAATAGAGAATAGAGGTTGGAAGCATGTCTGCCTCTGTGGGAGACCGTCATAGAAGAAGATTTATATGTGAATGTGTGAAAGTGTATTATAGGTAGGTGAGCAAGAAAAAAATGTCAACAGTGTTAATAAGGATATGTTTAACATTTGCCATTGTAACATTTTTGGCATCCTTATGCAAGAACAAATTCTTGTCATATCATTCATAGTCATGTTTGCTGAAGTGTTATCACATGAAAAGTCAATGCTCCCATTACCAGCAAGTGCAGCTCTCTCAGGACAAATAAGACTACAGCCTGACAACAACTGTAATACTTCAAAGCTAACCACACAGCTGCCAAGATCCTCTTTAAAGGTTTTGTTTTAACTTTAGCTCGGTACATCATATGTGGGTAATATTTCACAGTGTATCAAAAGAAGGACCTGAATATGCGCGGATATTCCTCCCCACCCATACCCCATGCAGCATCCACGGGCACATGAGTATCATCTCGCTCATCTGTGTTTATACTCAGTGAAGAAGAAGCAAGCAATTGGATGCCCGCACAGACTGGCAGGCCTGTATCGCTAATCGAATGGCAAGATTGACATTTTTGAGGACCAGTCATTCCCCTTTATAATAGTAGAAGAAGAAGAGTTTGCTTTTATATGCCGACTTTCTCTACTGCTTAAGAGAGACTCAAACCGGCTTACAATCACCTTCCCTTCCCCTCCCCACAACAGACACCCTGTGAGGTAGGTGGGGCTGAGAGAGCTCTAAGAGAACTGTGACTAACCCAAGGTCACCCAGCAGGCTTCATGTGTAGGAGTGGGGAAACCAACCCGGTTCACCAGATTAGTGTCCGCTGCTCATGTGGAGGAGTGGGGAATCAAATGCGGTTCTCCGGATTAGAGTCCACTGCTCCAAACCACAGCTTTTAACCACTACACCATGCTGGCTCTCAATGTAAATGAGGTGTTAGTCACATACAATAATAATAATAAAATCTTTATTGGCTCATGTGTGCTTTAGAAACATACAAGATTCTAAATGTTTGTTTGCTTGCCCTCTACTTTGTGCCACCTTAACAATGTATCCCCCCCCCAATATTCTGATTTCAGCTGTTTTAGTTTTAACCACAATTTCTGCATAAATACAAACTCTACCAAAATTAATAAGGATCATGAACTATTTTCAGGAATGGTACATTAGAACTTTTTAACACCAAATATGACACTAAGCATAGCAAAGTGCCTCTTCCTAAGAGTCAGGCCATTTATGCATGGTTAATTAGTGCTATGATCACTGCCAGACTGCTTCAGGGCTTCACTGGAATTATGCATAATTTTTCTCACCTTCAGAAGTCACTTTGCTCCCACCTCGTGTTTTCTTCATGGTTTCAGGATGCTGTTTTGCCACAATCTTTACATCTGCATTAAGCCAAAATCAAGGCGAATCAGTATCATTTCCATGCATAGACTTTACTTTGGATTTCTCTCCCCACACCCCTATTCTTGCTTTCCCCTCCCGCTCCTCCTCCAGCCAGCCTTCAGCCATCCCCTTTTTTTTTGAAGCTCCTGGAAGCCATCGCAGTGACGACAGGAGAAATTCTCCAGTGGAGACTGGAGAAATGAGCAGCCATGGAGGCACTTTTTTCTCCAACAGCATGATGATCGCCATTCTCCAGCTACCCCCTCCCGGCCTGGGTTGTTTTATTGTTGTTGTTGTTTTTATGATTTCCATTTTAGCAATAAAATACTATTCATTTATACTATTCATTAGTAAGGGGATAAAATACTATTCATTTATACTATTCATTAGTAAGGGGATGTAGAAAAGGTGATTGTTGTAACAACATATATGTAATATGAAAAAAAAATTGACATTGTATTGAAAAGAGGTCAAAAAGGAAGAAAAACTTAATTTTTATATATTTCAGAAATATCCTTAGAAATACATTATGATAATAATTACTATTATAAGTATTTTTATCTAGTATATTTTATAATACAAGTCATAACATGTGTATATTGTGTATATCAAGTATTATACAGAGTACCCTTTGAATTACTTTAAGAATATTAGGATATTCACTGTTCTATACATATTATTAAGAGCCCCATGGTGCAGAGTGTTAAGCTGCAGTACTGCAGTCAAAAGCTCTGCTCACGACCTGAGTTCAATCCCGATGGAAGTCGGTTTCAGGTAGCCGGCTCAAGGTTGATTCAGCCTTCCATCCTTCTGAGGTCGGTCAAATGAGTACCCAGCTTTCTGGGGGTAAAGGGAAGATGACTGGGGAAGGCACTGGCAAACCACCCCTCAAACAAAGTCTGCCTAGAAAACGTCGAGATGTGACGTCTCCCCATGGGTCAGGAATGACCTGGTGCTTGCACAGGGGACCTTTACCTTTATACATATTATTACTATATTATCATTATTGTATTATACATCACTTATTATTTGTTATTATTTGTCCTTCAATGCATATTACTCATAATAATATTGGCTGTTATATTCTTTCTTTTCATTCTGCTGTAGCGGACGCAATTGTAACTGCGGTCATGATACAACCTTTAATTTTTTCTTCTGTATTTTATGCTTATATTCTGGTTTTATATATTTTATTTTAAAAAAACTTTTAAAAAAGGAAAGGACAAGGCTGTTTGACAGGAGGATAGGCCCCTCCCTTCCCTGGGGAAAAAAAAACAGAAAACAGGGCAATTAAATAAATGTCAGATCAAAGGGATTCCATCTGCTCTTGAATGCTGGAAATCATTTTGATTGGATTCATTTTTATTTCTGACTAAGGCATGGAACGCCCTGACCTGGATGGCCCAGGCTAGCCTGATCTCGTCAGATCTCAGAAGCTAAGCAGGGTCAGCCCTGGTTAGTATTTGGATGGGAGACCACCAAGGAATTCCAGGGTTGCTGTGCAGAGGAAGGCACTGGCAAACCACCTCTGTTAGTCTCTTGCCATGAAAACCCCAAAAAGGGGCCGCCATAAGTCGCTGCGACTTGACAGCACTTTACACACACACACACACACACAAGGCATGGAACAGGTCAATTTGTAACCATAATTAGTAAAGTTTCATATGCACATCTTTATTTCCTACAGAATAGCAGGAATTAATACAAGGAACATAACGAAATCTTTTCCTTAGCACAACAGAGTACATCTTTCAGTTAATCCAGCAATAATGCCTGCCAGAGCCCTGTAAATGCCTTTGCATCACAACTGTAGAGAATCTAACAGTTTGTAATTGGTAGATACTGGTTAATTTTTCTTACTGATTTGAAAGCCCTGTGAACTACTAATCTAACCAGCCCCGTGTTGAGCTGTTCTGCATCAAGATTTCCGCTGCTATACTGTCAGTAATGGGTTTTTCATAAACTTATGCCTGCAATCAGGCACATTAAATGGTACTGCTCTCGTTTGGTTTTCCTATTGTAGTCAAGCTAAGCATTAAGAATATGTTCCTTCTTGTAGTTCTGATTTGTTCCCTCCCATGTATTTAGTCAGTCTCTTTTCCCTCTGTATCAAGGGAGTCAAGGCTACAAGCCTCTGAAGTCAGGTCAGATGGCTATCTGCAATATCTCTTTGTAGTGCTCTTCGAGGTCAAATCCATTACGGCATACACTCAGACTGACTTTGCACACTTAACTCCTCCAGGCTTACTAAGAAGCATGCCGCAATGCTCCAAAGAATGTTCTACCCATAAATACAAGAAATGTTTTATATAGATATGAGCTGTCACTGATACATATCTATACAGAGATGGGAGGGAAATCTGATTTATGACAACATTGCCTTCCCAATGACTAAAAACAGATATGCTGGTTTTAAAAACCACAATCAAAGTTATCATCACTAAAAAACTTATCATTTTATATCCCTCACAAAAGGCAGCTGTTGTCACAACTGGTTGGAGTCACCTGCAACCTCTGTATGCTACAAGCCGGTTTAAGGGAATGTGCAAGAGTGAAGTTCTTACCCTCCATGAACAAACAGATTTCTTTGTGATGTCTGAATAGGTCTGAGGACAGAGCACAAACTAAATTTAAACAATTGGTCAATAAATGCACATATACGGTAACTTTGGTTAGCAGAAGACTGGAAGTAAACATCCAGCTGGGGAATTCGGACAGACTCCTTTTATTGCATGTGTCATTTTTCATTTGCAACCCAAACACACATATTTGACCTGCTAGATTTATTAGGAGATTATTTGAGTAAGTCTTTAAGAGACAGAAGCAAGATCGTTCAGACAATTTTTACTTTATCAGCTTGTTTCTTTAATAGGGCCTTTTAGCATAGAAGACTACCTCACCCAGATACAAAAAAATAAAAGCTACTGTGACGTTTCCTTTATGGCCAATTCACAGAACATCTGTGAGTATCCATGAATATATGTAATTTTTATAAAGAGACTAAAATTGTTGTTCTGAATACATTCAATTCTGTCAAAGCAACAGCAGACATTTTCAGATCATCACAAAGAACCAGGTACATTCTTCAAGATCCTGAAAAATGCTTCTTGATTATCCATCAATGGTATTTTTTTGTACCAAAGTACAGGGTGGTGTCTTGACTTCTTAGAATGTGGAATTTGCCGAGATAATCACTTGTTTGTGAATGACCAAGGTGATGTGCACATCAATCCAACTAAATGTTCAGTATCTTAGATATTGTGCCCCTGTAAGTTGATTATACCTTTCTCTTTTAAAAACATATTTGTGTAGTTTCTCATTTCTGTTGCTGTAAATTAGTATTTAGATGCTCTTCACACATTGCTTTTTTATTTTGGAAGAATCAGTAATGAATATACATGTATAGGCACCGTGTCCACTTGTGGGCACACACATATCAAGGGGGCAGAGCCAGCACACTTGTTCCCCCTCTATGCACATTGGCCCTGTATACTAATATGTCATGTGTATAGAGTTATACTTGGGTCTTCATTTCATTTGATGTTATCTTGAAATAGTCATATCTATGTCAGCTTTGCATTTCCACTGAATACCTCTTGTTTCCCATGGATCAGCACCATTGTGTATAGAGAACGGGGTTTCGGCCTCTCCCCCTGCACATACCATTTTCACATCTGCACTGTCTTCATGGACGCTATTTGCCCTGACATGGAAATATACAGTGCAGCTCATCATATACAACCCCCATGACTGGGATTGCCATCTGCCCCTCTCCCTGCCTTTTAACAAGGCTTGAAAGCTGGCAATACTTTGTGGTAGCCTAGCAACCCTCATAATAGCCAATGCCGTAGGTAGTTTCCCCTTAAATTTATAGTGCTTTTTTAAAGCTTCCACCCCTACCCGTTTTGGTTTTTGTTTTGTTTTGGGTTTTTTTTAGATTTTAGGTTCAGCTGTGTAAAAAGATCTGTATTGTCTGTTCCTGGCTCCAGTCTTCAAATGTAAGTAGCCACTGATTTGGACACATTGAGATTTAAAAATATTGATGATGGCCCGCTTCCATGACCCCGCCAAAAGGTATCACCCAAACGGGCACTTTGAGGGAGGCGAAATTCCTTCCTTTCCCCCAGTTTATCAGAGTACTTGTCTCATCCAGTTTCTATGTAACATCTCGCTTTCTGCTGGGGCAGCACAGGACTAATTAATATTTACCATGTGGCTAAACAGTGGTGGAACGTTGCTCGATTCAATGTTTTATGGACTTCTGTTCAGAAAGGCATTTGGTCTGCAAACTTGCTGGATTATCTGTAAACACTGTGAAAGAAAACACCGCAGGAACTGAGGGGAGCACACCTGCATGCTAATGATCTCTATGTCATGACAGCAGCACAAGACAGCAGTGCGCGCTGGCTTTTCAATGGAAACCAATTTTCCTTTTAGACATTTTCAAATGGAAAATTACACCATTATTTCAGATGTCAATCTGTAATCTATTTTGGAATCCCTGACTGCATATTTGCTAGGCTTTTTTATTATTAAAACGCCTTCTGGTGTAATATCCTCAGCTTCTCCGTAGCCCTAAACTTCTGTTCAGAATTATCATAATGCTTTCTTTTGTTTTGTTTTTTTAGAGTGCTACAACTTTTAAAGCTCCATGACTGACCAGTGAATAATAATTAAGATTAAAATTACTATTCCCTTTAATAAAATGTCTTGTGATTTATTTCGGCGCCTATTAGTTTTTATAAGGAAGAGAAAGAAGTCTGTATTATTGATCAAGATAAATGTGAATACCATAGCATATTATGGTCCACAGATGGATAGCAACAATTTGCTATTCTATAGTGTCACTCATATACCTAGCACTAGTCAGTGTACCTTGAGCCACAGCTGGACCCCTCCCAAGGAACTTACAAGCTAAATTTAGGCAGAAGAGACAACAGTAGAAAGATGAAAATGGGAGATGAAGGACCATAAGGGGTCAGTGCAACCAAATGCACTCATAATACTTACAGCCCAATCCTGGGGGGGGGGGCAAAGTGCCATAGGAGCTGGTGTGATCCCTGCTGGCAGCTGTGCCACTTTGCACGGTGATAAGTGGCACTTATGCTGGTGGTGGAGCAGCAGACCTGTGCATAGGCTTGCCAGGTCCCTCTTCGCCACCGGCGGGAGGTTTTTGGGGCGGAGCCTGGGGAGGGTGGGGTGTGGGGAGGGGAGGGACTTCAATGCCATAGAGTCCAATGGCCAAAGGCGGTCAGTTTCTCCAGGTGAACTGATCTCTATCGGCTGGAGACCAGTTGTAATAGCAGGAGATCACCAGCTATTACCTGGTAGTTAAACCAAAATAACAGTCACCCGGTGCTGTATTGAGAGATACTCAATCAAAACAACAGCACACTGAGTATTAATCAAGTGTAGAGTATTAACAACAAGATAACAAGAATGAAACGAATACCTTACTACCTAGAGCATGCAAACGTATAGACAAGATACATAGTACAAAATACAACAGATACTGAACAACACAAATCACTAGAATTATATACAAGATATACAATGGGAAAAACGAACGTGGTCCCACAATTCTCTTGCGCAAAATCAGTAGGGGAAAAAATCTGTTCGATCCAGATTAGAATAATAATCACAGGTTTAGTTGGGAGCAAAGACGCCCTCCCATGGTTTCACTCACAGTCCTGAGGTCAAAGTAAATCCCTTAAAAGGGCAATGTAAATCGTGCAGTGGGGACCACAGTCCAAATATAGTTAGTCAGCTCCCTGAGGCTTTCGGGCCAGAAACACCCACTTTTTCCAGCGTAAAGTTATGTCAGCTAAAATTGTGGTTTAGCCCATAGAACCCCATTATAGGCATTTGACAGTTCCCCCCCCCACACACACACACACACACTCTTTGGCACAGCCATGCCCCCAGGGCCCATGCAGCTGAGGATGTCAACCAAGTGGCCGTCCTATGGGCTGGGGGCAGAAGGAGGCCAAGCCCCACAGCAGAGCCCAATAGCAAAGCACTAACCCCCTCATAAGCACCAGTCCTGCCTCCGAGACCTTTTGGCAGGTAAGGTGCACGCAGCTCCGGATTCTGCCCTGCCGTGGGGACTTAGAGCAAGTGGTGCAACACTCATGGTGGTGGCAAGAGCACTGTGCACACGAAAAAACCCACCTGGGAGAGCAAAGTCCCCACACTCTGTGGCTGAGCCCTCCCACTCAAGTTCCATTTCAGGTACAACAGAGGCACAGGCAGGACCTGACGGGGCAACTGTGCAATTGTGTGTGTGTGTTAAGTGCCGTCAAGTCGCTTCCGACTCATGGCGACCCTATGAATGAAAGTCCTCCAAAATATCCTATCTTTGGCATAGGGTGAACATAGGCTTGCCAGGCCCCGCAGCTCTACCAGGGGGAGTTTCATGGGGCCGTGGCGTTAGCGCTCGATGTGCGTGCACACCTGGCATGGCGTGCCCGTGCGTGATGAGCCCATGTCACTTGCAGTTTAACCCGGAGGTGACGGGGACGCTCTAGCAATCCTGGCCCAAAGGATGCTAGAGCGTCTGTGTCACTTTCGGGTTTACCCAAAAGTGACGGGTGCACCGCATCTGCACAAGCATGCCCGCAGTGCCTGCTGGGTCTCAGCTGGCCGGCAGGCAGCTTGGTGGATGGGCGGTAGTTTACCTGCCACCACCGGGCAATTGGCAACCCTAGGTGAACATCATTTACTGAGATTATTTCTGGAGGAAGTGAGTTCCAGAATTTGCTCATTAGTAGGGCTGCCAGGTCCATCTTCGCTACCAGTGGGAGGTTTTGGGGGCAGAGTCTGAGGAAGGCAGGATTTGGGGAGGGGAGGGACTTCAATGCCACAGAGTCCAATTGCCAAAGTGGCCATTTTTTCTAGGTGAACTGATCTCTATCGGCTAGAGATCAGCTGTAATAGAGATCTCCAGCTAGTACCTGGAGGTTGGCAACCCTGCTCATTAGCTAAGCAAATAAAAAAATATTCCATTTTGAGTGTCCTGCTTTTTTCCTTTTTATTTCCCTTCCTTGAAATAAAAGGCTTGATGGGGAAACAGACTCCCCCTTTATTTAAATCTGCCATAAAGCAAATATACCTCTTAAATCATACCTGAAGTTAGTGTACTCTGAAATTGCCCAACGTTACCGTTATGTTTGTACTTCACTGCAGCACTAATGGAAATGTTCTGGCTATGAGGTTGCTGAGATGTTGTTTTCCATACCAATGTTTTATTCAGTGAAGTGAGAGTTTTTTTTAAAAAAAATACATTATTTACTGTTTTATTCTTTTTTTAAAAGCTCGCCTTTATGACAAAACTGTTTGCTTTGAAAGGGTATTTTCGATGCAGTCTACAGATGTTCTTTTGCTACGTGCACTTCTTAGCTGCAGTTCCGTATAACAAGAAGGATTTACTTGGCTTGAGAAGAAGGGGCAGGCAGTGCCATAAAGGAGCTGCTGAATGCGATGCAGTGATAACTGCTTAACTATCTGCTGACTGAACAATGTGAGGCATTTTACCCTTGCACAAAATGGGTCTGTTGGCCATTGCTGACACTCATAAACTTCAGTCAAGGAGAAGCTTCACTTTACTGACTTCCTGACTACTAAGATGGACCTATGACTGTTAAGAACTCACTAGCCTTTTCCAAGTAGTATAAACTGTTAGATCTCTTATGTCGATCATTACTGGGGTGGTTTAAGATGCATTCTTTGACTCCTGGGTCAGTGCTCTTATGCCAGCTACAAAGAAAAAGTCAATGGCAGATATATTTCCCAGAATGGAAGTGTATTATGTTCACTCACTAAATTTCCTTCTGCCTTACAACTTAAGGAGAGTCAGCATGGTGTAGTGGTTAAGAGCCATGGATTGGAGTGGTGGAGTCGGATCTGGAGAACTGGGTTTGTTTCCCCACTCCTCCACATGAGCAGCGGAGGCTAATCTGGTGAACTGGATTTGTTTCACCACTCCTAAACATGAAGCCAACTGGGTGACCTTGGGCTAGTCACAGCTCTCTTAGAGCTCTCTCAGCCCCACCTACCTCACAGGATGTCTGTTGTGGGGAGGGGAGGGGGAGGCAATTGTAAGCCAGTTTAAGTCTTCCTTAAGTGGTAGAGAAAGTCGGCATATAAAAACCAACTCTTCTTCTTCTTCAAGGGACAGGATCTTTGCCAGAAAAATAATGGCAATCCCTACTTAAGTTCCTTTTAACCGAAAATAATACGGAATGAGCCTTCTGCATGTATTGATAAATGAAATTGATGGGCAATAGATTCAGGACTTAAAAAGAAACTAATTCTTTATTCGACAAGTGATTAAAATGTGGCATTCACTCCCAGTGGACACACTGATGACAAACATAGATGGTTTGAAAAAAGCAATTAGGCAGATTCACAGTCCCATCTATGGCTACTACATGGTGACCAAAAAACCTTCCATAATCAGAGTCAGCAAACCTCTGAATACCAGTGGCAGGAGGCAACATCAGGGGCCTCCATGCCATGTCTGTTAGCACTGCAAGGTAACTGGTTGGTCACCATGTGAACTGGATGCTAGACTTGATCTGATCCAGCAGGGTTCTTCTTGTTATCTTAAATGGTTACATCCTCTGAAGCAGCCATTCCAAAGCTATGTGTACGTTCATGTGGCTGCCTGCCTCAGGCACACTCATCTTAGGGCTATAGTCCTGTCTTTCTTGCTCTGTATCAAACAACTGCTCCCTCTGCTGATGCCGTCACTCTGCTGATGCCGTCACTTGCAATGCTAGGCTGTACTTCTCAGTCACTGATGAGAAATTAAGTAAAACTGGCATGGGAGAGTACACAGATTTAAAAAGGACTGCAATTTGCTTCTTAATGGTGGCAAATGGAGAAAACAGCCCAGTGTCTAGGAAGGCTACAGATGTTTCTCAGCTACCTGGCACTACACACAAGCTTCCTGGAGAAGAATGAGCCATGCAGTTGCATCAGCAGAAGAATCCAGGAATTAGTGTCCTGCTCTCAAGTCGAGAATGACCATGCTGGCCACAATCATACACTAAAAGTACATAAAAGAAGATTAAGGGCGAGTTGCTGTGAGCAAAGAGGGCAATCTCAGCATCAGATAAGGCTTTACAGCTAGCTCCCTGGCATCAGGCTGCCAGGTTAGAGTGTTACATAGGACCTGAGTAATTAAGTCAAAAATCCCCACTTAGCCGTGATATCTATCAAGCCAGTCTTTCCCACTTGCACCACTCCAGGTTTCTTGGAGGAAGGTGGGATAAAATGTATAGACAGATGATTAAATCATTTCTGAAACATCCGTGGAAGAGTTACTAATGTGAACTCAGCTCATTTTCCTTCACAGGTGACAGAAAAAACATCTACATGTACAGGTATTCAACATCTATGACTAAGAAACGTCACCATGCTATAGTGGCGATTACTAAGTGTGTATCTAGGTATGTATCTAGGTGTGTATGCTGTGTTCTTAAGGGTGTGTTGAAAGTTTCCTGCTGTCATGCTGATGCCCTTTGGCTTGTGGGAAGCAGTGCATGCTATCATTTGATTTAAAGCCCCAAATAACCCAGTTCTGGGATGTAACCAGCAACACCTATGTGGAGTACTGTGGAGGCCACAGACTGAAAACTGGCCTGCTGTTGGGCACCAGAGCTCCCCCTTCACTTCTCAAATCAGTGGCAAAATTAAGTGGTGGTAATGGTGTCTGTTGTGACAGGACACATGGGCAGTTCCTTTGGGACAAGCATCTTGATTTTGCCTGATAGTTATTGTTTATATCAACCCTTCGTGTGTGCAGTCTTTGCATCCTGCATCCACCCACCCACCCCATCAATGGCAGCCAATAATGTGAAGTAGGGGTCATGGAAATGCATAATATGATGGTGTCACAACCTGGGTGAGGGTATGTAAACATGACAGGGAGAAACTGGGCATAAGACTATTAGGTAAGGGTATGTAAGCATGCCAGGGAGAAACTGGGCACAAGACTATCTGAGTAAGGGTATATAAGCATGATAGGGAGAAACTGGACGCAAGACTACCTGAGTAAGGGTATATAAGCATGACAGCGAAAAACTGGGCACAAAACTATCTGGGTAAGGGTATATAAGCATGACAGGGAGAATCTGGGCACAAAACTATCTGGGTAAGGGTATATAAGCACGACAGGGAGAAACTGGGCACAAGACTACCATTTTGGCAGCAGCGCCATGTCAAGCATAATGTCCAGTTCTACCCCCATTTTGCAATGAATGACCAAATTAAATTATCTCACAGATAGAGAGGGCTTCTGGGGGGCGGGGGGGAAAGCAAAACATTTCTGCTCTGTGTGTGAGTGTGTCTGTATAAGCTTCTCCCTATATTTGTGACCTCTGAAAAGCAAACACCACTGAACTGTGAAACTGGTAGTTAAGAGCTGCTTTAGTCTATTATGTAAATATGCACCCAAGGAGCTTTTTTAACCACTCTGTGTGCAACCTGGACTTCTCCAAGAACGGAGGAAGTTGTCGCGGGTGGGAGGCAGAGGGGTTCCACTTCACAAAATTCTCAAATGGTGGCATTCAGTATTTTGAAATGGTGACTACAAAATGAGCATGCTCTGTTTAAGTAATGAGTCTTGCCGTCATCCTGCAGAAGCAGTAAAAGCCATCTATTCTCTGATCGGAAGCCGGCAAAATTGACTCTTTCTGCAAGCATGAAACCCGGCTCTTCAAACAGAGGCTTGGATTTGTACTGAAGACAATGGCCTGGCCTTTGATATACAGTCACAGCCCAAATGGCAGCACTCTCCTACAGGCTTGATATTGTTGCCACTGAAAACAGTTAAATTAACCAGGCAATCCTTGGCACAAGAAGCCTAGGAAGAGTTCAACAATAGAATCCCTCCCTCCATCAGCAGCATCACAATACTGACTGGGTGATTATGCTTTTAGTGAAAGGGAAGCACAGGCCCCATGCTGAGCAGCCCAAGACAAGGGGACGAGCGGAGTGCCATTGAGCTCCTGCTTCCATTGTCGCCTAAAAGGGTAGCCTAATTAATTGATTTCTTGGTGCTTTTGTTAATGCATCAAATGCACAAAGGAGAGAAGTTAGCACTTCCAGTAAATGACAATATCGGGAGCAGGCCTGGAGTTTTCTATTGTGTGCCATAGTTCATAAACGAGCGCAGGGGTTGACATCATTATTAGCTTGTACTTCTCCATAGCACATAGACCATGCGCGTGCATTAGCACACTCATGCACAGACAGGTTTACAGAGAGAAAATGGTGAGATTTGATAGGATGATAACATTATGTTGTCTTTTGATAGTGGAATATAATGGGCAGATTACGCCTATGCATATTTCCTTAATAGTAATACCTTAGGCTAGCTTGATCTCATCAGATCTCAGAAGCTAAGCCGCTTTGGCCTTGGTTAGTACTTGGAAGAGAGACCACCAGGGAAGTCCATACTTGCTATACAGAGGCAGGCAATGGCAAACCACCTCTGAATATCTCTTTCCTTGAAAGCCCTACAGGGTTGCAGCAAGTCAGCTGCAGCTTGATGGCAACAACAAAATACTTTAATGTGTACAAGGGGGAGTCAAGTAAGCATGCACAATGCAATTCTAAGATGTGTTCAGCAGCCTTCTAAGTCCTTTGTAGTCAAGGACCTAGGATTGCACTGTCAGCTTGTGACCCTACATATGCATTTATTCATTTGATTTATTTTGAAAACCATTCATTAGTTGCCTTTCATCCTCACAGAGCTCACATTGATAGCACATTCCATTTAAATGAATGTGACTTGCTTGCAAGTAAATATGAGTAGCAGCAGGCAGCAGAACTTAGTTTTTTTAGTCCAGAGCCTCGTGTGCAATCTTCAAATGGAGCTTTTCCTGTCTGTTCAATGGAGAAGGCAAATGCACACGCACAAACACACACACACCTTTTGGCAGACATAAACTCTACTTTGTTGCAGGTGGGGCCTGGAGATCTGCAATTACACTAAGGTGGAGACTGGCTATTTCTGGAATTACAGCTGATCGCCAGACAACAGAGATTAGTTCCCCTGAAAAAACTGGCTGCTTTGGAAGGTGGACTCTATGGCGTTAAACCCTGTTCTCCTCTGCAAACCCTACCTCCCCATCTCCATCCTAGGGTTGCCAGTTCTGTGTTGGGAAATACCTGGAAATTTTGGGGGTGGAGACTGAGGAGAATGGGGTTTGGGGGGATGAGGGACATCAATGGGGTTATAATGCCATAGAGTCCACCTTCCAAAGCAGCCATTTTCTCCAGGTGAACTGATCTCTGTCGCCTGGAGATCAGCTGTAATAGCAGGAGATCTCCAGCCACCACCTGGAGGTTGGCAATCCTGCTCTACCCCCAAATCTTCAGGTACTTCCTAAGTGGGCGTTGGCAACCCTAGTGACCATGGGATCACTTGTGAGTTTGTGTATACTGGAAGCCCTGGGGCCAAAAAGGAAGAGGGTATAAATAAATGAAAAATTAAAGATATTTGGTAGTTTTAAAACGTTGTTTTCATAACAGTGATACCAGTTTGTTTTAAAGTACATTAGAGAAATTAAAGTAAGAAAAATTAAAATAGCCAAACTGTTAAATAAACAAAGTGGTTTCCAGAAGGGCACTAAGGTCCCTCTCCGATATGTGGAGGACTAAAGTGTGAAGGACAGAATACTGATTTCTAAAAAATTTAGAAGAAAACTCAGTTTAGTGTTTTTACATCAAATTATTAATGTCCCAAAAGCAAAACACAACAGTTTGCGGCTTCCTGGAAGCACCTGGTTGGCCACTGTGTGAACAGACTGCTTGACTTGATGGGCTTTGGTCTGATCCAGCAGGGCCTTTCTTATGTTCTTATGGAGGATGGGGCTATTCATGGCTACTAGTCAAAATAAATACCAGTCATGATGCATTCCTGTTCCCTCCAGGATCAGAGGAGCATGCCTATTATATTAGGTCGTGTGGAACACAGGCAGGATGGTGCTGCTGCAGTCAGCTTGTTTGGGGGTTTCCTAGAGGCACCTGGTTGGCCATTGTGTGAACAGACTGCTGGACTTGATGGGCCTTGGTCTGATCCAGCAGGGCCTTTCTTATGTTCTTATATGGAAAGGATCATGTTTTGTTTACACCTTTTGGTCCACAAGCAGTGAAGAGAAATGATTTTTCACCTAAATGCAAATACTATTCCTATTCCCGTTCCTTCACTCCACCTCCTCCAAGGAGGTGCTCTTTGATCTGTTTATTCAGATTAATTAAAGATGTGTGTATTGAGCTCAGTGTTAGGTCCTGTTTGCAAAGACAAAAAGGACAGCCCAGGCTTGCGCCTTTGATGCAGTTTCTGCTAGCACTGTGATCGGAGTGGACTGCAAGGCACTTCTGCATGGAATTGAGATTGCCACGTCCCCTGGCGGAGAAAAATGCAGCCGTTTTTCATTCGCGTATGGTAAGGACACCCTGACCTGGATGGCCCAGGCTAGCCTGATCTCGTCAGATCACAGAAGCTAAGCAGGGTCGGCCCTGGTTAGTATTTGGATGGGAGACCACCAAGGAATACCAGGGTTGCTGTGCAGAGGAAGGCACTGGCAAACCACCTCTGTTAGTCTCTTGCCATGAAAACCCTCAAAAGGGGTCGCCATAAGTCGGCTGCGACTTGACGGCACTTTACACACACACACACACACACACACACACACACACACACATGGTAAGGGCACGGCTGTCA
The DNA here is from genome assembly GCF_029931775.1 of Euleptes europaea. NCBI lineage: Eukaryota > Metazoa > Chordata > Lepidosauria > Squamata > Sphaerodactylidae > Euleptes > Euleptes europaea. The sequence goes on from NC_079321.1 coordinate 62,357,592, forward strand.
CCATGTCAGTTGTACACCCGGTTCAATACCTGAAGGAAGATTTACATGACCTTCACTGGTTCCTATTCCGCACCACTTGGACTTTCTAACATGCTTTTAATGAGCTCATGATGATCGGGCGTATGCCTATACTCAGTGAAAGGCCAGGAACCAGAATCTCCCAAGAGTTGTTATGTCACTCGCTCCTGAAATGCAGTATCTGTGAACACATGATAGGCATATGCTTGGCAGGTAGGGTTGCCAGGTGCCCGCTGGTGGCGGGCAAACCCCCGGCAATTTACCCCTCTGCCCGCTGACCAGCTGAGGGTCAGCGGGCTAACGTGCATGCTCGTGTGCATACCACGCGCATCATTTCCGGTTTAGAACCAGAAGTTCCGCCTCGCAAGGGGCCTTATACCTCTTAGTTTGAGTGGTAAAGGGCCGCTTTACCACTCAAACTAATACCACTCATGCACACGAGCATGCAGCTGCAGGAAGGCTGCCCCGGCCCCCCCGGCCCCCGCCGCCATTTTTCCCGGCCGGGAGGGGCCTTGGGCAGCCTCCTGCAGCCGCAGGAAGGCTGCTCCGGGTCCCCCTGGGCCTCGCCGCCGCTTCCTCCTGCCGGGAGCGGCCTGGGGCAGCCTCCTGCAGCCACAGGAAGGCTGCCCAGGCCCCCCCGGGCCGCGCCGCCGCCGGACCCTCGCCGCTGGAGAGCCCTGTCAGGTAAGCCTGCGGGGGGGGAGGGGTTATAAGCCGACCCTCGGCTTATACGCGGGTGCCTAATTTTTCCCCATTTTTGGGGAGAAATTAGGCACCTCGGCTTATACACGGGTCGGCTTATACATGGGTATATACGGTACAAAATACAAATAAGCACAGATTGACAAATTGCAATAAGGTTTTTCCAGTCGAGAATTTCTGTACAAGCAACAATAATACTGGATACAATGTATCATATGTAAAGGTAAGTATCACTTACAAGCTTTAAGACTAAAGGCAGACAGGCAGACATAGAAAGACCAGTGGGGGTGGGACGTTTTAGCTGCCAAATGAGCTCTTCTTCGACATTCCTTGGTTATTGTACCACTACATACATCTGGCTTTAGAGTGAAACATGTGGGGGTGACAAACAGGCTGTCTGATTTGTTTTAGGGTTTTTCCTCCAAGCACTTGACACGGTTATTTTATTAAAAGCATGTCCAGCAGTGTTTTATATATATTAAGACCCTTTCTTTCCAGGGTTTTTTTCTTCTTTTCATTTTGAAGCTGCCTTATACTGAGTCGGGTCCTTCATCTATCAAAGTCAGTATTGTCTTCTCTAGGACAACCTTCTCTTGCAACCCATGGGAGATTTTTGGGGTGTGGCTGCATTTAACCCTGGAAGTGACATCACTTCCTGTCAGTGCTTTAGTACAACCACCACCCCCAAATCTATGGGAAAAAACAGAGATGTTGCCCAAATGTGAGGTCACTTCCAGAGTGATATACCATTTTCCACCACACTTTTCTCCCACTGTGAACATCAGTGGCTGTGGACAGATGACTGCAGCAATAGGCATATGCTCTGGGGGCAGGCTGTTGGCAAGCCTAGTCTACTCTGACTGGCAGTGGCTCTGAAGTAGGGTTGCCATCTCTGCAGCTACTACACCAAGGGGAGCTTTTGGGCAGAGCCTGGGAATGGGGGAGCATCACAAATGCTGCGACACTCTAGGAATTCCCCCAATCCTTATGGTAAAGAGTTTGGAGAAATCCCTCGAGTGTCAGAGATGCTGGGACATCTGCCCCCATTTGTGTCTTGCTATTCAATAGATCAAGTATGGGCTATGGGGGGTTGGGCTACTGGGAAGCCTACTCTCTAGGGTCTCAGTATAGATATTTCACATTTCCTACTACCTAATCCTTTAGCCTGGTAATGCCAGGGATTGAATTTGGGATTTTCTACATGCCAAGCAGGCACTCTACCAATGAGCCCTAACACATCCCCAGTAATTCACATGCTGCAAGCCTTGCTTTAGGGAGAGAGGGAGAGGGTGAAAGCACCCACTCCAGTAGTATCTATTTATCAGAGAAGTCCCTATTTTCTGTTCTGTCTCCCTGCTAAATCACTGTCCCTATTTTGTCCTCTTGCAGATGTCCTATTAACATATTGTGAGTTTTTGTGGAGGCATTTCTACCAACCGGGAGAAGAATGATTGCCAATCAGGATCAGGCGAATCGACTAATACAAGAGCTTCAAACTCCAGATAAGAACGAAAAATCGGGTCCAAAAGAGAAAGGAACTCCGGTATCCACTCCCAAGAAAGACGGGAACATCCTGTTATTGTGAGTTTTTCATGTTTTCATTCTTCAGGGTGGAAGAGATCCTAACCTACCTCACAGGGCTGTTGTATACTTCCCTCAACTTCGTAGAGGGGGGCAACATAAAAATGTGATATGTACAGATAGTCTGTAATGCACATGCATGAACACTAATGCGCCAGGCAATGCAGTCTGCCATTTCACACATTGCAGCTACTGGGTTATATTTTGAACTCTTCATAACATATTGTAGAACAATGACATTTTCATTATTCAAAAGATCAAACACCAAAATAATGCAGGACTGATAATTGTAGAGTAAGCAGGTAGAGTAGAGCCCGCAACAATGGCTTTCCTGAAGAAGAGGGTAGAGATTTCTGCTGGTTTCCCCCTCCTGGTGAAGCCTGCCGAGCCCCATCAAAATTTTGCCCTGGTGGGTTTGTAGACCTTGAGGACAGCATAGGAGGAATCTTTGAACCAATTTTTATGGGACTGAGCACAACAGAGGAAAAGGTTCCCAATACAGAAGCTTTTTATGAATTTTAAGAGTTTTATTGAAATAATCAAAAGTGTTTGCGCATTCATAGAAAACACACAAATCCTGATACGCACAGAACTAAGAAAGCAAAAGTAGGAGGGGGTGGACACAAGGATTAGAGGTTCCCAGGGGAAAGTATATTTATTGTGCCAGGGCGCGAGTTCCAGAGAGAGGCAGCTGCATGGAGACGCGTAATGACCAGCGCTACTCGCAAGGAATGGAAGACTGTACACACAAGTACAGTGGCTCACGTTTTGGATCCAGGAAAAACACTGGCCATTTGCTGTGGCAAACTGGGTAATAATATCTGCTGCAGGAGAGAGCTAAAGAAATGCTGAGGAATCCTGTCTTTTGTCCTTTTGTTTTCCAAGTTATGCCAGATGTCCTTCCAGGGAAACATGGTAAACAAGTCTGAACTTGCCCAGTCGGCTCTGAAGCTTGGCACAAACAAGATGGATGCCAGGAGACCCCTTTTGTCTCTGGCTATACAGCAGTGTTCCATCCCAGCACACTTACTCCAATCCTAAACACCTTGCCTGGTGTACCAGGGTAGCCTAGCTCTTTCAGCATGTCACAACAGACCAGGAAACTCAGATTCAAAACCCTACTCAGCCATTAAATTCAGTGCATGGTCTTAGGCCGGTCACACTCTCTCAGCCTAACCTACCTCACAGGCTTGTTATGAGGATAAAATGGAAGAGGGAAGGACCATGTGTGCCACCATGAGCTCCTTGGAGGAAGGGAAGAATACAAAGGCAGTAAATAAATAAACTGGAGTTTGACAATGACATTTTAGAAGGTATGTGGGAAGGTGCTTTGCTATTGACACTAGAGCCAGTCACTCAGCTCTGTACCAATTCGCCTTCTCAAAAAGTTTTGGACTTAGCCGAAGTCTGGAAAGAAATCTTTCAGTGCATCGCCACTGTGGTGCTTGTGATTCTGCAATAGTGACTGTGTCCATTGCCAGCATCCTAAATCAGGCTAACGAAACAAATCCAGTTAAAGAGTGTGGAATGGTTCACAAGAAGAAATGTGAGAAGCAGCAGAATGGGGAAAAGATGGCATGTTGCATGGGGATTTATTCATTTTATGCTGACCCCGTGGTTCTTCAAGTCTACTGTGCTCACTACTGGGAGATATCACAGGGTGAGCACATTCAGCACCTAGCAGTGGACAATATGCTAAGTGACTGCACTGCAGTTTGTGCACTGCAGCAGACAACACAATGTATATTTTTGTACATTGGCTGTGGCTCAAACCATTTCCAAATTGTGATATTCACCTGATGATTGCCTGAGTAGCTTGGATACTGGTGCCTATATTAAAACAGGGTTTCTTTTTTTTTCAGTCTATGGGACCTGTTGTTCATAAATGTACATGGATGATGGAAACCAACAGAAATAGTTAAGTAGCAGATGGGAAAAAGTTGTGCAGCCTGGTCCTATATGCATTGTCTTATAATTAAAATCCAGGTAGTCCAATGGCTTTACTCCCATGGAAGTGTTCATAGGACTGTGGCTTTAAGAAGAGCCTTCCAATATGAGACCAACAATCCATCTAGTTTAGTGTCCCATTTCCGAAAGGGGCCAGATGTCCCTGAGAAACTGAAAGGGAGGCATGAAGGTGATTGTATCTGAACATGGAGCAGCAGACCTGGAAGCCATTGTTACACCAATCTGTCTAATCCTTTTTAATGGACAGTCATCACAGATAAAACCAAGAGTAAACAAAAGCCTATCACCTCCAACGAAGAAACAACAAAATCCTCTGATCTCCTGGTTCCAGAAGTGTGGGAAGAATACACCTCAAGATCTTTTGGGCTTAAGATATCTTAAGTGTGGGGGAAAGCATCCAGCGTGACATTAAGGATTGGTTTCCTCATCAAAGAAGGAACTGTTTTAAGATAGTCCCAGCAAGAAACAACATGATTTCCTGAATACTCTGGGAATGTATAAGGCTTATTTGATCTTCCAGCCCCAGCCCCTTATTTGGCCATAAATAAAGGTTTGTGGGATAAAAAAAAGTTATTGAATTTCTTTCTACAAACAAAATTCCCAGATGATACAACCATACATCTAGAAAGCACTGTTTCCTCATCTCTGGGCCACTATTGGCAGATCTGTGTCACAAATGCCACCTTGTCTAAATCAATCACCCTCCATCTTAGGTATTCAGGTGCCCCATAGGTTAGTTATTCTGTTCTATCAAACTGCAGATCCTAAAAAGGTACTAATCAGAACACAGCCCAAAGTCCATCAATGGGTAGCTGGATTCCAACGTTTTGGCTCAAAGACAGTACAGATCCTAATTCTACACCAGATTTGGCCAATGTCAGATTTTCTCAGCTAGCACCCCCATAAATTTAGATGCATAAGGACACTCCCAGACTTCTATTTGTGTAGTTGATTCCCCTCCATAACCATCTTCCATCATCCCAAATATGAAGCTGCTGGACTCTTCCTCATCAAGACAGACAGATTATAATTTCTTCTATTTTACTCTCTTTTCTGAAATTATAACCCTCTATGTCATTTTCCCCATTTACCTTCTCTTAGATTCCCCATTCTTTGCTCATGACCGGCTTGCCTTACTGCCTGACAGTGACAGCCCTTTCCCCATAGTACCCTGATTAGAAATCCCCTCCTTTCTATGCTATGCTCTAGTTCTATTTATCCTGCAGCATATTCTGGTCCAAGTTTGGGCAACCCCCTCACCCATCTCATCTCTCAGGGTTAGTTTGCACTGGACACACTGAGTGGGAAGTACACAATTTGGAGTAAAATGCAACTTTAATTGGGTATTTAGGTAAGTGAATACAACACAAATCAGAATTATGCAAAGTGAATGGTTTTTATTGGTTTCTATCTTGCTTTTTCCCACTGATTTCTCATTTTCTAGTCAGTATTTTGGTTAGGGGAACAGTTACTTGGTGGTGAAATGCTCCCATCCCTTCTTTATTTGAGATTTATTGTGCCAAATCAGGAGTCATGTATAGAATTCTTTAAAGGGTCCCCCTTTTATCACTGAGCTTGGGTTTTTGTATGCAGGGGAGGGTCTCGTATGACAGAGCTGACCCAGGGACTGATTTGGGAAACACCATTTTTAAAATATTTTTTTGGAGAACCAGAAGAATGGTTCCATAAAACAAACAGATGTATACATTTTAAAAATACAGAAATGTCTTTTTAAAAGAAAACTGCATATGTATGTGTGTGTTTTTAAATAAACATTGGATTTAAACAAAAGACAATAAGGAGGCTCCAATGTACGTCTACAATATGTTCAACTAGCAGGACATAATATTTGTGTAGCCTGTTCCAAGCTTGAGTTAACCTTTGAAATGATGCTTAAAACTCAATCTCAGAAAAAGTTTGTTCTGTTTGGATTCGCCTCTATTTTTCTTAAAGCTGTCTTAGAGCAGCATCTAGTGGTACCTGGCATTTTATTCTTTATACAAAATTTCAGAACTATGCAGCCATCTAACTGCCTTATATTCACAAGAAAATGTAGCAGATAATTCTGAAGATGAACATTATCTCTCTGTTTCTAGCTTGAATCTAATGAATCAATATGGTGGTGATTATTATAGTATGGTATATTATACAATTTATAAGGAAAATTCATGGCTTTATAAAGTAGAACAATATTAAGGATATTTTTATAATTGATATGAAAGTGCTTTTATTCTAAGTATGTAGTGCTGTTAATAGAGAATGGAAACCCTAAAGGATTTCTCCACTTATTTTCCCTTTTTCCAAGTTTTGAACCCCCCCCCCCTCCAATCCTTGATGTACAGGCTTCACACAATAAACAGTATGAGGACTCCAGCTAACTTGATATGGAAACCAGATAAACAAAGAACAAGAAAAAGGATAATGTTGGCTCACTGCTTCCTGCTGCAACACCATTACAGAATTTACATCACAGGCTTAACAAGTAGGACATAGGTTCTCAAACTGGGTGCCGTGGCACCCTGGGGTGCTGCAAGCATATGCCAGGGGTGCCACGGCAATAATATTTAATTTTCACTAAGATTTAGCAATTTAGCAGTAGAATCAATTTTTATAACATGGCAACACCATTATCTCCTTGTCTATATGCTACGTCTGCCACTCGTCGGCCATTTTTGTGGCTGTGCGTCATTTGTTTCGAGTGGTACCGGGCTGTTGTTGTCGCAAAACAAAATATTCCAGTGGATTTGACGGTAAATTTGTATTCTTTTCTTTTAAGAGACTGATTATTTAGTGAATATGTTTAATGTATGGCTACAGATTGCGTATGTGCTTATATTTTCATCATAGTTCCATAAAATTAAAAATGTTTTGACGAGAGGTTAGTTTTTAAGTTGCGAGGTAGACGAATTTGCAATGCATCACACGTACTAACTCAGCAGATGTAATCAAAATCAGCCACATAACCACGATACTGTTTCAGGAGGGGCCTGCAATGGAATGAAAATTTTTATTTATTTGAGTCCCTACTTTTATTGCAGAATTATGGACATTTGGCTAAAAATTGGGTCTTTAAAACGGAAAGGTGGTGAACTCACTGAAGCTTCTGAAGCGACTGATTCAATGACAACCAGCATCGTCGGAGGAGAAGAAATATCCCAGCAGACAACGCTATTGATGGACCAATGATGGACCAACCCTATTGATGTCACCAGTTATACAAGGCCCAGAGAAATTATGCTTCAGGCCTGGATTCTACCATTTTTGCTTTTTGAACATTAACTTTCAGTAAATAAAGGCATTGTGAATATCTTCTTGCCCTTCTTTTATACACAATGACAGCCAATGTGGTATAGTGCTTACAGCCCATTCCTGACCTGAAAGGACAAAAGTCCTTTTGGAGGCCAGGAAAGGGCTGTGCCAGCATAAGTGGTACGGTCGGAGGTGGCCATGCCACTTACGCTGTCCAGGTTGGCACGAACGCCAGCAGGGGGACCCGGACGCTGTATTTACTTGTGTTTGTGGCATATGTTTTCCTTTGCTTCCTTATGCCACAAATACAAGTAAAGGAGTTTTATTGAAAACTTTCAAAAATTTCTTTCACCACAGATATTTAATTCAAAGGTCAATGTGTCATAAAGTAATAAATCTATAAAACCAGAAGGGCATAACCCAAAAAAGACAGATTTGAACCCTCCTGCTGACCTGTATGATACATTTGAACATTTATTAACATTGTGTTAATAAATTGAGGCTAAGCAAGTTTGAGAATTGAATTATTGGTCTTGACATGATATTTTGTAAGTGGCTTTGAGTAGACACTCTGAAAATCTATAACTGCTATGAAATTTGGGAAGTGCATTTGAAAGTCTTCCTGTCAGGTATTATAGTACAACAGTTTCACCTTTTTCTGTAACTTATCCTAAGTGGGAATTGTATTGTAATGATTTTTAGTCTGTGAGTAGGCCCACTAGATTGTAATCTTAAAACTGAAATAAGTGAAGCTGACGTGCCATACTCTGTTCTTGTTTATAATCATTGTATCTGGATTGGATTTGTGTGGTTTATTTTTTTTCCCCTTTCTTAGCTTTTATCCATGTTCCAGTCCTGACAACAAGGTTTAATGTGCTCAATGTCTCATATATATTTTGAAAAAAATAATAATAACCCTAAATCTTCCTGTCCTAAAACTGAGCAGTTGCTTAGTCCGATGTCCTTCTTTCGCAGCTTCAATAAGAACAGATTGTTCTCGGAGATTCCAGCTGGTGCAGAATGCCACAGCTCGGTTATTACCAGGACTCGGAGCCAAGCAGAGCTTACATATTAGCCCCATTCTGCAGTCACTCCATTGGCTGCCTTTCAGTAACTAGGTGTCAGAATCAGGCATCTGACCCTAGCATCCCATAAGTAAACTCGGAAGCTCTGAAGCAGTAATACTTTATTAGGAGCAAAAGGCAGATTAAAGAACTGACTGTCTACAAACAGGGAAGGCTGTTAATGGTGAAACATAGGCAGGCTACATGTTTAAAAGCACTCTAGCCTGTGAAAGTAAAACAAGGCTAAGCAATCCCAAGATAAGCGATTCCCAGGAAGGGCAGACTAAATATCAGCACAGCTGCGGAAAATAGGACGAGCGAAACTGTACACAGAGTTTACAGGCATGAGAACCAAAGACTTGACATGAAGCCAGAGGCTGGCCTACTCATGTCAAGAGCCTTTACTTCAGCTAACAACAAAGGCCTGACACTAGGTTCTGTTCAAGGTACTGGCTGTTGCATACAAAGCCTTGCATGGCCTCATATCTCCAGGACCATCTCTCCTCCTATGCTCCACCATGACAGCTTTACTCATATGAGCAGGACCATCCTGCAAATGGGCAAGATCAACTACTGCCCATTCATGAGCATTCTCTGTTGTGGGCCCCCACCCTATAGAATTGCCTTCCTGATGAGGTCAGGAAAGGTCTCAGCCTTTGCAAACTATGCAAAACTGAATTATTCAGGAGGGCATTTTTACAAAGGCAATGGGCTCTATCATTATAATTATAATTTTATTATGAATCATTATAAATAATATCATTATAATTATTCAGGAAGAATGCTTAACAAAATGAAGAAGGAGGAGGAGGAGGAGTTGGTTTTTACATGCCAACTTTCTCTACCACTTAAGGCAGAATCGAACTGGCTTACAATCACCTTCCCTTCCCCTCCCCACAAAGACACCCTGTGAGGTAGGTGTGGCTGAGAGAGTGTGACTAGCCCAAGGTCACCCAGCTGGCTTCATGTGTAGGAGTGGGGAAACAAATCTAGTTCACCAGATTAGCCTCTGCCACTCAAGTGGAGGAGTGGGGAATCAAACCAAGTTCTCCAGATTAGAGTCCACTGCTCCAAACCACCATTCGTAACCACTACACCATGCTGGTGATTATGGCCTCTACTACTATATATAGCATGTACTACCTGTTCCTGTGTGTATTATCCTATTATGTAATTTCTGCATCATTTAAGATGCCATGTTAATACTTATGCTTTGTTTCATCTTTGATCCAGGTTTTTACTTGGTGTTAATTTTCACAGTTCCAGTAATATTACACTGCTTACTGGATGCCCCATGTTATTGACTGCATTGACTTACACTGTGTAATCTACCTTCAGTCTCAGTGAGAAAGGTAGACTATAAATAATGTCAAAAAATAAAGTCAAAAAATTAATCAAATGTATTGGCTGTTTTCTGATTAATTTTTAATTATTCCAATAGAAACAAGTAAAAAAATGTACTGGCTGAATCTATAGGCCACTCCCCATATTAACGATTGGAGAACAAGGAGAGCCTGGAAGTCCATTTTGTTTTCAAAAACTAATTTTCATTTGCTATTTTGTTCAACCAATTGTATTTCTATTAATTCCCACTGAAAGGGATTCTTCCTCCTGCTCTTCTTCTGGTCCTTGGCCTCCTTCACCTCTTTTTCTCCCATTCCCCCTCACTTGCATATCTTGTACTTCAGGCTGAGGTGGCTGTTGACATTTAGACTACATCCTGGAGGACAACATTCTGCAGAGTCCACTAAGGCTTGGATGAGGCTGGGGGAAAAAATCTGAGGGGACAAGAGAGGCAAGGGGAAAGAGGTTTTTCTGCCAGCTTGTCAGAAGCCCCAGCCCTCTACTCCCTAGGCGCTTGCAGGAGGCAAAAGAGAGGAGTGTTGCAGGTTAGGGCAAAGCATGGCCAAATGTAACGTTCACTCACTGGCTTTTCCCGTTTGCTTCTATTTCTCAAGAGAACCACACCAATTAGAATTGTTCCTTTCATTTTTCATTCAAATGAAAATGCACCTGAAAATGCACATGTGAGCTCCAGGCAGCTGGCCTTCAAGGTTCTGTTTCTCAGACGTTTGTTATGACAGCTTTCTCTCCGTTTGTGTGATAACTGTAACCTACCATGGGAACCAGGCTCGGCTTGGTAACCAACTGTGCCTTTGGTTTTCTGTATATGTTCCAACCTGTCTGTATTCCCCCCAGTAGAGTCCTCGTACCTTCCCCTGTAAGTTCCTACTACTCACCTTATGCTTCCCAAATAAACCAGCCTCTTAGAATACCCTGTCTGGACGTTTGGTGATTGAGACTCAACAGGTGAACTCAGACCTTACATTAGGACTCTACTCGCCTTCCTTTATTCTCGAAGCCCTTCATCATTTTTTCTTCTTTGTTTTGGTTTTTGGGGAAAATGAGGCTGAAGCCTCTTCCCTGAGTTCTGCATGGTGGCAGCAGCTGAGTTCACCCTTTCCCCTGGAGGGAGGGATGACGGGTCATCCCAGGAGGGGAGACCCGGGACAGTTACAGCCAGAGAAGTGCTTCGCCAACTCCTCCGAGAGGAGGTGAGAATACAGACCCTGCGCGCCCGAGAGGAGGCTGTGGGAAAGGACTTCCAGCGACCCATCCTGGAGGGAGATTCCTTGCGTTGGGCTGTGGGCTCAGGAGAGGCCGCGGATGTGTAGGTGGATCTAAGGTGACACCGAAGCCTAGACAGGAATTCCCGAACTCCGCAGTGGAAGGAGTCCTGCCGGCAGCGCAGCGCAGAGAGGTTGAGGGGCAGTAGGGACAGACTATTGGATTGGTACCCCCGACACATCCACCTGACCTACAGGTCCAAATTCTTTGCCGTGCACAATGCGGAAGGGACTGAAACCTGTGGACTGATGAACAGAATTATTATATGCGTACTCTGCAAAAGGTAATAGGTCAACCCAATAATCTTGGTGATAATTCACATAACAACGGAGATAACATTCTAGTACAGCATTGACTCTTTCGGTTTGTCCATCCATTTGGGGGTGAAACGCACTTGACAACCCTTGTTCCACTCCAACTAATTTGAGGAACACTTTCCAAAATTTGGCTATGAACACCGACCAACGGAAATCATCTTGCGCGGCAACGAATGATATTTGAAAACATGTGTTACAAACAAGTGAGCCAGTCTTTGAGCCGAGGGCATGTCAGCGCAAGGGACTAGATGCACCTGTTTGGAAAAAAGGTCAGTAATCACCCATAGTACAGTTCCCCCCCGGCTTAATGGCAGATCAGTCATGAAATCCATGGCAATGACTTCCCATGGCCCCTGAGGCACTTCTAAAGGTTTTAGTAGCCCGGTGGGCTTGCCGGTAGGACGTTTCATGGTGGCGCATATTGGACAGCTGCGGATGAAGGAGTCCGGGTCTGAACGCATACCCGCCCACCAGAACTAACGACAGAGCAAATGCAACGTTTTAATGAAACCAAAGTGTTTAGCGGTTTTCCCTCCATGAGCAAGTCCTAACACTTCCGCCCGTAAAGCTTTAGGCACGTACAATTTAGTGAGTAGTTTCAGATCAGCCCTTACAACTTAATATCCTAACAGTGGCATTGAGAGAATTGTGTAAATTTGAAACAGTTTACAGAAAAGTGAATTTAATTCCATCTGGCACACAAAGCTCATAAGGTCAAATGCCTTTCAACATGTCCTTGACCTAGTATGTTTGATTCCATACAGCTTTCCCCCAATGTTGCTTCTTTCTCTTCCTTTATTAGTCTCATTGATGCTCCCGTCCAAGCCTGGATAATGTAGTAAAAGGAATGACATCACAACAGTCCACAGCCATATGCATTATGATCTACTTATGGGATGCTTTACAAAATCATAGTGGTTTAGCATTCTACATTTATAGAAACCGTGTTAACAATGGAACAAAAGTGACATGAGAAAGCCTGAAAGCTATCAGCTCCATTCATGCTACCAGGGCAATGCTTTATAAAATGCAGAATTCCATCAGTTCCTGAACTGAAAAGATTGATTTGCTTGTCATCTTCAATAGACTCTAAAGAAGTAGTTTAAAGGAACAATTGACCCTGAGCACCGTACCAGCAAAGTCTTCTGGGCATCAAGATCAAGGCAGCTGAAGATGCTGGAGATAACTCAAACTGTCTGTGTGGTTAAGAAAAAAACGGGCAGCACTGCTCACAACAGATGGAGTAGAAACTCAAGAGAATTTTCATAATTAAGGCTGTGTGGGGAAGGCTTTGCTAAAAACGGATCACCTTGCCTCTTCTTGGGAGAAAAGGATGCTCACAATAGTCCCTTCCCATCAGTTTTCTTGCCATTTTTAAAAATACTTCTCCACATTGAAGCGTTAGTGTGACTCTGAGTGTCAAAAAGAGAAAGAAAAATGGCTCCTACTGTTGGCTATGGATTGATGGTTGGCTTTTTGGCTGCTATATCTGTCAAACAGCTCGAGACCATAGCCATTATAATACTGCACAGAAGCTTTAAGGTCCTTTGAACTGTTCTTTTTAATGGTCCATGTCTATGCAATGATGTCACACCAGCTACATTATTCATCTTCTAATTTTAACATTTTTGATCTCAAAGCAGTTGCTTTGATAGTCTTCTAATGCAGGGCAAGCTACATGCCCAAGATAAGAGCCCAGATATTACCTTCCTTTACAGCAACCTGGTAAAAGGTAATTGTGACGAGCATCTTTAAGAAGTACTCTGTGTATTAATTTAATGAAGTCCCTCAAGCCAAAAGGCACATTGTGTGGACAGTGGACACCAGTTCCAACAGTCAATGCATGTTCCCTCTGCCCCACCAAAGCAGGGGTTCTTTAAGATTTGGAGGCAATGAGCACACTGGTAATTTAAGGAAAATCAACAGTTTAAATACCAAACTACACATTCAGCAGGCAAAACAATACAAAGTAACTCAGAGCAATACCACTGCACATGAGTGTCTCTCTCTCCTTCTTGGGTGCAGGGGGCTCCTTGTGCAGCATCCAGAGATCCCAGAATCACCAGTCCTGTCCCACACCATACAGCCTGATCTGTATAGAAGCCCACCGTTCGTCTCCTTCCTTGGGTTTTTCACTTAGGCCAGATACTTTGGGTTGATTCAGGGCACCTGGCCCACAGCCCTGCCTTCCTGATCATGCACACCAGCTGCTGCATGAGCCAGCATAGACTGCCTAATCAACTAGTAAGCACATCTGGCACCCCAATACTCCCCTTTTTAACACTACAGAAACAAACTAAACTAACATTCATTACAGAAAACTATACTTTCATATAGGGAATATGGAGGAATATGTGACATGTCAACCTAAAACTCCTCGTACAATATTCTTCCGCATATTGCCACTACACCCTCCTCATCTCCTCTGCCCCAAACTCCTAGGAGGACCATGTTGGAGTAAAGTTGACTCAGCATGCCTGGGCACTGGGGATGAAATATTTCCCTTTGCACTAGAATTAGATTGTGTATATGTGTGATGCCTCTCTTTGCCTATACTAGAATCTTCTCCTTGACTCCTCTTTCTGTGCCTTTGACCTCTCTCCTCCTAGTCTTGCAGGAGACTGGGAGGCTTCTGCAAATCTTTCCTGTGCAAGTAAGGCAGGGGCACACCCATGATCTCATACTTGCACATGCGTACAGCCCGATAAACTGGCCACTTGTAAGAGGGGATAGTATTATTTAGATTAGACTTCTGTTTCTTCTTCTACTACAAATTGTATGTGAATGTGAATAAACTTGAATAAAATAAGGTCTTTTTTCAGTTGTAATCCACTGACTTGAAGAGTTTTCTATACACAATTGCATGCTTTCTTGACTGTGTGTCTTTGCTATACTAACCAATACATATACACAATAGACAGTTCTTCTCCTACCACCAGCCACTCACCATAATGAGAGAGGGAACAGCAAAGCCACTGCCTCCGCTATTTTTCTTCTTTGTTCTGTCTGGCATTGGCGGCTGTAATTGAAAGAGGGATGAGCAGGGGACACAGTGAAATATCAGAAGGGCAGCTCACTAACCCTTCCTAGGGCATCAGTTAAGAAGCTAGAACTTGCACACTGTAGGTGAGGTTTATGCATTCTCACAACATTGTTCCAAATGTGTAGAAAGTGTCTGTGCATGTAGGCCCTGGGATCACTGTATCATCTTTTTCCCATTTTGGTCCAAAACCATTCAAATTGTGTTAGAATTAATATAACTTGCTCTTGGGTGGTTGGGCTCAAAACAGTTTAAAAAGAAATGTCAATGCCAAATGTTGTTTGAACACAGAGTGCCTATTATGGACTGCCTACAACTTTTTAAAAGTTCATTTAGTCCATTAAACTGAGAAGGCGAAGTGGATGCTAGATCAATCCAGAAGAAGATTAAACAGAACATGCAAGGCACATGCTTCTATTTTCAGACCATTATTTTAAATTTGTATAATGAAGAATGAGTGCTTTTACATCAGCACAATTCAAGGTTAAGCCATTTTATAATGTGAAAACCCAATCACTTTAACTGTGTTCCCACAGGCAAGGCAAAAAAGTAGGCTGTAAAATTGCTATTAGAGAGTTGCAGATAGCAGTGTTAAGACTGTGTAAGCTGTAGCTTTTCTTTTATGAAACCCTTTTTTTTCAGAGGGAAGAGAACAGCTATAAGTTCTTATTGCGATATCCTTATTCAGTGTCTTAATTTATTGGTAATTTGTATCACCTAATATCAACTTTTTGTAATTATTCCCATATTTTTAAGGGGGGAGGGTAGTGGTTTCTGGTTGGCCCAAGAAGGCTTCCTCCAGGAACAAGCCTTAGCAGAAATATGGCTGGTGGGAATCCAGGGGAGAGCTTTTTCCATTGTTGTCTCTGAACTTTGGAACTCCCTCCCTCAGGAGTGAGAACAGCTGCTGCTGTAAAGACCTTCCAAGTGTAGAACCTTTTCTGAAGGGCCTCAGAATCAGGTCATTGTCACCAAAATGCCATAGCATTGAACTGATATGAAAATAAGAAAATAAAAGCATGGGACCACAATCCATCCCTATGCTGTTCCATCATTCATAACTCCATGACCCCCCACCCTAGAAAAAACAAGAGAATTGATGGGTCAAGACTCTTGGGAAAGTATTGAACATGGCTATAGAAGCAACCTTTTCAAATTACACTAATGGATATTCAAGCAGCATTTGGGGAAATGTCTCAAAATTGCTCAGTGAGACAGATTCTCCAGGCATGCTGGGGATTTCTCTTTTTTCTATATTTTAAGTGACAGCAGTGGCAAGCATCACAAAAACATATTATTTTCATCAAGATATGAAAATAAAAATATATTAAAAAAAAAAGATATCCTGCTGCTGAAAGAGGTTGGAGGAAGGGATCGTTCCACCATCATTATGTTTATATGAATCTAGGTCCAGTGTGGAACACAAAAGATCTATGTATGGAAATAACTGCCATGTGGCCAAAGAATACCTTTTGAAACAGGCCAGGGCAGTATGTACCTTAGAGTTTTATGCAGCTTGAATTCTTCTTGGGCAGAAGACATTCCAGACTGTTGAAAACAATGACCTCATGGAGCATGACTCAGTGTTGTGCCTTCAAGGTTGCAAACAGACTGATCTTGAAACTTTCAAAGAGAAATGGTGCATTCAAAAATGACTAAGATTTGTTTGGATGGAATGGTCATGTGCTTGCCCTCATAAAGAGTTAACCACATTTCATTTTTCCCCAAACAGACCTGAGAAACATGACTTGTGTTCGAAGGCTAGAGGGATGGAGTGAGAGAGACAGAGACATGCTGCCATGGTAACAAAGGTATTTTCTTTCTCCTTGGAAAAACATCATATGTTAAGGACCAAGAAAGGACAGGTGGGTGTTAAAAGTGTTAGTAATTAATTTACTGGCTGTCATTTTTTCACATTTGAAAAGATTGGAGTATACGCCTGTTAAACTAAAAGGGTTTATTGCCACTGTTGTAATGTGAAGAATCACTTCCAGATGTTTCTAAGTATCACTTGATACTGTTAGTCCCCTGCATTGGCAATAATAATACATTTCCAGTATGACCTTAACAATGTTTACTCAGAAGTAAGTCCAATTGAATTTCTTTGGACTTTCTACTTAATAACCATTCTTTAGAATGAAGCATCTGATTCTCTGTTCTTTTTAAAAAAAAGAAGAAGAAGAAGTAGGGCTATTGGGTTACATCCAGTGGATTCATTCCTCTAAAGTCAGAAGAAGAAGGCTTTTGTTTACATAACAGTCTTCTCCAAAGATAGTTGTGAATTTCCTGCATTGTGCAGTGGGTTGGACTAGATCAGGGGTCGGCAAACTCATTAGTCAAAAGAGCCAAATATCAACAGTACAACGATTGAGATTTCTTTTGAGAGCCAAATTTCTTAAACTTAAACTATATAGGTAGGTACACTGTTTATTAACTTAATAAACTTTAATTAAAGTTTTAAGTCTTAATTAAACTATAGGTACACTGAATAAAACTTGATATCATAATTAATAATGATCTTTTTTATTGATAAAAATTAAATTGTAAGTCCCTGCCATTTCCCCCTCCCCGTCCGGAGTCCTCGTCTGGAGGCCTGGTCTACCGCCATAAAAGCCTATTGGTAGACCTGGCCTCCGGCTGAGTCCCATTGGGAGGCCAGGTCTACCCATTGGCTTTCTTGGCAGTAGACCTGGCCTCCGGAGGCCCATAGAAGCCAATTGGTGGACCTGGCCTCTGAAGGGCGACTTTTTCCCCTCCTCAAAGTCCAGGTCTACCGCCAAGAAAGCCAGTGGGTAGACATGGCCTCTGAGGAGGGAAAAAAGTAAGGTATCCATAAAATTAAATCATGACAATGACTGACAAACACTTAATGTGAACAATGTGAGCAAACGTCTAGATTCACAGACGCAGTAAACACATGAGAACATAAGAAAGGCTGTGCTGGATCAGACCAAGGCCCTTCAAGTCCAGCAGTCTGTTCCCACAGTGGCCAACCAGGTGCCTCCAGGAAGCCCACCAGCAAGACCAGTGCAGCATCATTGTCCGGCCTGCATTCCATAGCACTTGATATAATAGGCCTGCTCCTCTGATCCTGGAGAGAATAGGCATGCATCATGACTAGTATCCATTTTGATTAGTAGCCATGGATAGTCCTCTCCTCCAAGAACAGGTCCACTCCCCTCTTAAAGCCCTCCAAGTTGGCAGCCATCACCTGAAGCAGGGAGTCCCACCATTTAACCACGTGTTGTGTGAAGAAATTCTTCCTTTTATCAGTTTTGAATCTCCCACCCTCCAGCTTCAGCAGATGATCCCGAGTTGTAGCATTATGTGTGTCCCGGGTCGGGGGCCTCACCCCGTGCCCCGGGGCTTACCACTTACCAGACAAGCCCCTGTGCTGGCTCCAAAGTGTGCCTCTTCCCGGCTTACAGGGACCCGCAGGCCCAGAAGACAACGGGGGAACGGAGACAGCGCCACAGAAGACGAGGTGCCATGGCCCAGCGCCGCTGCCGGGAACGCACCGCCAAAGTAAGCCCGCCCCACCCAACAGCTGATAGGCGGGCGGGCCCGGGCCAGGAACCGCCCAGCCGCCCGACCAGCAATCACGCGGCTAGAGGGGAGGGGAGGCTTTAGCCTCCCAACCATTGAGGGCAAGGGAAAGGGGGACCCGGCCATTCTCTATGGCGGGGGGGGAGACAGCGCCTGCTCTCTCGCTCGCTCTCAGGCATGCCGGCTCCGCAGCCTGGCTGCCGGCGCAAGCGGGCACGAGAGCAGGGGCTCTGAACCAAGTTCAGAGAGCCGCACTCAAGGGGCCAAAGAGCCGCGTACAGCTCTTGAGCCGCAGTTTGCTGACCCCTGGACTAGATGACCCTGGCAGTCCCTTCCAACTCGATGTTTCTATGATTCTATGGCAGCAAAATGTTCCTTTCACCAGAGAGAAACACTTCTGTTTGCAGAACAGATTCATAGGTGACACACCATTTGTTTCTCAAGCAGCAAAGTGAAAATATTGGGTGTTTCCGAAGTCTTCAAGGAAAATGGAGTGTAACCCAAACTGTACAATTGAACAACCAAAACCGTTCCCACATACATTATTTATTAATGGTCTTCAAAAATCGGATGCAAATCCTTGAGGCATTTCAGCACCTTTGTAGCTGAAGCTTCCTTATACCAAGTCAGGCTTTTGATCCATCTTTCTGTAACTGTCAGCAGTTTTCAGTGCCTTCTCAGAAAAAAGATCTTTCCCATAACTTATTCGGCTACTGAGTCGCAGCCGTCTCCAATTATGAGTTTATACTGGTTTGTGTTATATTGGTGGAAGACAATACTTTCTAAAATCTAATAAAATGAGAGCAAGACTAGGTGCTTTGCAATGATCAAACAATAGACAAAGCTTTGGCACATACGAAGCTTTGGCACATACTGTGACTCATACAGAGTAGAGCCACAGGCAGTATAAACGTCTTGTCTTATATCTGCTTGTTCCTCCCCCAAATTTAGAGGCTTTTCTCCCCCTCCAAAAAAACAGATAAGAGGCCACCATTCCTCCTCCTCAAACCCTGCTCTCCTCAGGCTTCGCCCCAAAAACTAACTCTCTCTGGTAGTGAAGAGGGGCTTGAAAACCCTAGAGGCCACAGATCTACTCCTTCTTCAGGATTGCATGGTCCTCAGAGGCTTCCCGGCAGCCATGGAGCCTAAAACGTTTTTAAAAATAAAAATAGAATAGGAACAAAAGGGTAACAGCGAAGCTGCACTGAAAACAAAAAAGGTAGTGCAGCCCCACTGCCGCTCAAGGGGGTGCTCCCAGGGCAAAAGGGCTGGGGAAGCTGCCTAAAGGCAGCTCCTCCCCCAGATACACCCCCCCACACACACACACCCCAGTACAGGCTTTCCCTTCTGGGAAAGGCCTGCTGGCATGGCTGCACTGGTGGCAGGGGCCAGCAGCTCCTGGACACCGGCATAGGGTTGCCAGGTGCCCACTGGTAGCAGGGAAAACCCCGGTAATGTGGCCCTCTGCCCGCTGACCCACCTGAGGGCTGGCGAGCAATTGTGCACATGCGCGCTGACACGGCACTTCCGGTTTACAACCGGAAGTGCCGCCTCGCGAGGAGCCTTAGACCACTCAACACACGCGATCTACAGAGAAACCTCTCGCCGAAGGTGAGTGGGAACCTGGCAACCCTACATCGCATGTTTGCCTCTGCACTGGCATAGATGACACCTTATTCTGTGATAAGTAGGGCTGACAGCTCCAGGTTGGGAAATAGCTGGAATTTTCGGGGCGGAGCTTGAAGAGGGCAGAGTTTGGGGAGGGGAGGGACTTCAATGCCATAGAGTCCAATTGCCAAAGTGGCCATTTTCTCCAGGGGAACTGTTCTCTATCGGCTGGAGATCAGTTGTAATAGCAGGAGATCTCCAGCCAGTACCTGGAGGTTGGCAACACTATTGATAAGGTAGCACCTACACCAGCGCGGGGTCATGCTGGCCCTCCTTTAGGATTGGGCTGCCCGTGTATTATAATAGTGTAACATTCACTGAAGAGCACATGAACAAAATTTTCATTATTAAATTTGTCATGTGTTAACATAACTTGCTGCTGCCACACACTAAAATTGAACGGGGGCAATATTTGCAAACTATTTTGTAGGCCGTCCTAATCCTCAGAAGCAGTTTGCTATCATTCTACCATGTTCAATACGCACAGCTAAACCCAACTAAAGGACTGTGTTTTGCCAGCATTTTTGTGCTGCTCAAAAGCACTTCCTATATGGGGGGGAGGGTGCAGATGCAAGAAAGGGCATAAAATTGTTTGCACAAAGAAATGTAAAAGTATCCTATTGCCTCAAGGAATGTGATAAGATTGGCAAAAGAGCAGCAGTAGAGAATAAAGTGCCCGTGAACAGCCAGGAAAAACAACATGCAAAAGTGTTTGGGGAATCATTTTGTGACCCTCCACAATGTCTCCCTGCTACAGTTTTAATGGGGTGGGGTGGGGGAACAGTAACAATATTGAAATATTCACTGTACTGCCTGAAATCTTAAAGTATTAACCTAAAAAAGGCTTGGCTTTCTTCTTTTAGCTTATTTCCTTAAAAGGTAATAGTGGTATATAGAGAATCAAAAATATATCAATCTTATGACTCATGAAGAAAAACTCCCAGACTAAATAGTCCATCATTCTTTGATTCTATTCACATTTTTTAAAAATAATATGTCCCGCTAGGAAGACTGGAAAACACAAGAACAAAACTGCTGTTGTAAATTCTGAGGATGTTGCAATAAAATATTTTCCAGGTCCATAGTTCACTATTAGAAGATGAAAGAGTCAGGAGAACGCAAAGTCCAAGTTGCTTTGACAGGTACCTCAGGAACAAAAGCAGTTCTATTGTGAAATGTGACAACCCTTCCAACCCACTGTGGATTTATGATTTTGTTTGTACAGAGAGATTTACTGATCATGAATAGCCGAAGCTCTCAGCTCACCTAAAGACATTTCAGGAATCCTTGCCATGAGGCAGCAGAACTTGCGCATACAAAACTGACAGAAATATTGCTCAGGGAGAATTGGGGTCCTGGGAGCTCTTAGGAGGTGTGTAGGGGGAAATGAAAAACATTTAGTGTGGAACTGTAGAATTGAGAGAGATTGAACTTGATCCTGCTTCAGCTGAAATCAATAGCACAACCTCCACTGACCTCCAGTGAACCTTAAGAACTTAGAAACATTAGGTTGGCTCATCTTGCCAGTATTGCGTTAGTCAGCGGCCTAGCCTTGATTCTGCAGAGCAAGGGCTAACTTTGAAGTCTTTCATTTGCATACCTACCTGTATAGGCAGGAGGGATAGCAGGCTGTATTAGGGTTCCCAGGTCCCCCCTCTCCTCCGGCGAGAGGCTTTGGGGGGCAGAGCTCGGGGATCGCGCGCGCACTACTTCTGGTTTAGAACCGGACATATGGACCTTCACTCACCCGGGGAGCTGATTTGGTGGCCCCGGTGGTGAGCGGGGCTGGGCCGGCCAGCTGAGCGTCGGGGCGGCTGGGCGTGGTGGCTGGAGCATCCTGGGGCCGGCAAGCAGCAGGGAAGCCACTGCGGCACCTGTCCTTCCCCGTGGCGGTGTGTTATGGAGCCCAACACGTGCGGGGGCTGGGGCGGGGCTCTGCCGCACCTGCGTCGTCCTCCTGCACTTCCTTGGCCCTGCCCAAGTTCTGTGCGGCGTGCACGTGCACTTGCGCACATGCGTGACATTTTCCTGCCGACCCTCAGCTGGTCGGTGGGCATAGGGGCAAATGGCTGGGGGTTTGCCCACCACCACCGGGCACTTGGCAACCCTAGGCTCTATCCTAGCTACGGTTGCCAGGTCCCTCTTCACCACTGGTGGGAGGTTTTGGGGCGGAGCCTGAGCAGGGCAGGATTTGGGGAGGGGAGGGACTTCAATGCCATAGAGTCCAATTGCCAAGCAGCCATTTTCTCCAGGTGAACTAATCTCTATCGGCTGGAGATCAGTTGTAATAGCAGGACATCTCCAGCTACTACCTGGAGATTGGCAACCCTAATCCGGCCTAAGCAAGCCAAAGCTTTCAGTTTGGTGATTTTAAAAAATCTCCACCTATATTAACTTGTCTTCTTCAATCTTTAACTGAAAAAAGTCCTATGATTACTTAAAAGCCTTTTTTAAAAGCTGGAAATCCAATTATGAGTTTCCTATACATGTAACCTGTCTGTTAGTAATAGATTGAAAGACCAAAACAGTGGAAGAGTTTTTCAAACAAAGATGGGTAAATATGTGCAAAAGTAGAAGAGAACTGTCTACTGACTATGTTGTGGACAGAAACGATCAATAGTCTTTAGATAAAGAAGAATGCCTCCCAGCCCTCGTAGCAATGAACCTGCTTGCTTTTCAACTCTTTTTTTCTTCAAGACTTTGATTATCCACATTCTTTATGTCTTCGTTATGAAAGGTAACCAAAACAAGATATATGGAAACTGATGTGGAGGGAAAACCGACTACAGTGTGTAAAAATTAAATAATTGAAAAGCTGGTGGAAAGATCCCCTAAAGGCATCTTGAGGTCATATTAGCAACATTTTAGGGTCATTTAATTTCATTAACTTGGGTGCAATAGCTTCCAGTAATTTTTAAGATGCAATTTGTCCATAAAATGTATGTTTTCATTAAATGCATCATTAGGTTTATGGCCTCTTCAGTCAGTCTCCAAGTTCCCCTGCTTTAAAAGAAGAAAGAAATCAGAAATAGGCATGAACATTTCTGTTAATGAGTTCCTTAATAAGTGAGGGTGTTGGCTTGAGGGGAAGAGACTGAGATATATGTTCAAGAGATACGATAACCAAGGACTCTAGGACAGAGCCAACCATACAGAATTTGACAGAGGGGTGCAGTCCTACCTTTCTGTTATGCAAAATAGCCATCTAGATTATTTTTTGTCCTGATAACTAAAGATGGCCAACAAAACTGTTTTTTCTCCAAAAAGCTAGCTCTGAATATCATATATACATGCCTAAATAGAAAGTGCCAAGCAACAGTCTGTTTAAATACTGTATATTCCATAAGTATTTTTAAAAAGAGTAGTTTGAATCTTGCCAGAGGGGTTTTTTTTTTTCCACTAGTGTTCTTTGGGGCACCTGTTTGTTTTAGCGATTCTTCATTCTTTGTGACTAGCACTCCCTGCCTGTTTGCCTATATGCTTAATTAGCTAAGCATTGAGAGACTTTAAGACAAACAAATAAACACCATTCCTCCGGCTATGCAAAGGAATGCCTTCCTGGATATCGCGATGTGCAGCTTGTGTATGAGCAGCAAAGCCCATCAACGAGAGATTCCTGATTCCCCCAGTGTTGCGCAAACCAATGGAAACAGTATACCAAATTATCATACTCCCCCACCTCGGCAGCCGATCGTTAATCCTTTTGTCATCTTTTGTCTTAGCTTGGGAACCGCAAGGGTAATCCCATCACCCTCCCCCTCGGAAAATAGTATAACTGGGGTCCCCGAGGTCCATACATTACCTTTAGGTCTTCTCCTTTTATACTGACTGTCACTCTGCTGGTCTGGGCAGCAATGCCAGACCACCCAGCTTTCCAGCCCTGCTGGTTAAACCACGGAAATCCATACCCCTTCTCCCTCCTTTAGTTTATGGAACTCAGGACATCTCCTCTACAAGAAAGGTGCAGTATATCCCTTAATCTGCCTGCCATATGGGAAAAGTCTCTATATTCCTCTCTTTGATTCGTAGACTCTGTATGTTGTATGATGCGTATGTGTAGTTTTCTATGTGCATGTGAACATATAATCTGAGTAAAATCCTTTTAACCTAATTCCATTGCTTCTGCCTTTTTTTTTTTTTTACTGGTCATGGTATGGACTCTGGTATACAAAGGTTGCATCCCTGCTTAAATTTTGCCCATTGCCGATTATTGATTTGCTAATTCCCCCATATAACAATTCATAACCGGGCATTTTGGCTAACACTATGGAGCTGCTAGGACCGCCCAAGAAACTGTGTTAATCCTTTCCCACCCGGGCCATGGAGAAACGTATTCCCTCTGTACTACAAGAGGGCTGGGGGCGGAAGTGGCGACAATGGAGGGATTAAAGGGGGCAGGGCCAGAATGCGCACAGGGGGTGAGTTCTTAGCCAGTGTGTCCTCATTTCATCCCTGCAGGCAGAGGTAGAAATAGCTGGCTGTAGAATCTGGCCCCGACCATGCAGAGCAGGAGCAACTCTGGCCTGTGGCTGGATGGCTATGCCCGGCTGGTGCAACAGATAATCCTGTGCCACCAGGTGGGCGACTGCGCCACTGGTTGGATGCCTGCCTGCTTGCCCATGCAGGAGGTCATCTGGGGCAGCTGCCTGCTTGGGGCTTGGTTGGCTAATTTTTAAGTTGATAATTTTGGATGGCCCGCGAATGATGTTATAAATATCCAAATGGCCCTTGGCAGAAAAAAGGTTCCCCACCCCTGCCTTAAAGCCTGCTCTGTGGCTGTCATGATGGCAAAGAAACAATATTTCCCTGCCACCATTGCATCTGTACAGTGCAGCTCTGCAGAACTGTTCCAGGTAGTCAGGGTTCTACTGTGTTCTGGCTGACAAGAAGAGGTGGACTGTTCTGCAGCCCACTGTTATCATTTCATTAAGCACTCTCACATCCATTCCAACTTGTACTCCACAGTAACAGCAGCAGGATTGGATGGTTCCAAGGTGCTGATCTGTCCAGTTGTGTGAGATATCTTTCAGCTTGCTTAACCAAAGGATGTGGACAGGATTCTTGGAAACTTGAGACCTACCACCTTGTGCCTCTGGGCCATTTAAATCTGCATGGAGGGGATGGCAGATAGGGTCTGGGAGACAGTAAATACCTCCTAGTCAGAGGGGGTGGTCACTCCTGCCTTGAAGTGGGCAGTGGTGTGCCCACTCTTCCTCTGGACCCTGAAATGCTGAATAACTAACATCCATTGGTTCTTGTAGGTTATCCGGGCTGTGTGACCGTAGTCTTGGTATTTTCTTTCCTGACATTTCGCCAGCAGCTGTGGCAGGCATCTTCAGAGGAGTAACACACTGTCCAGTGTTACTCCTCTGAAGATGCCTGCCACAGCTGCTGGCGAAATGTCAGGAAAGAAAATACCAAGACCACGGTCACACAGCCCGGATAACCTACAAGAACCAATGAACTCTGACCGTGAAAGCCTTCGACAATATAACTAACATCCAGTTTCAAATGTACATTCTTGAGCAAGGTGAATGAACAAATGGCTGCTGTCTGATTTCAGAGATCCCTGACTGGAATGGACTTTTTTGATCCATTCAGATTTGATTTCAAGTCTGGTTATGGGACTGAAGGTGCCTTGCTTGCCCTGATGGATGACATGCACTGGAAGATGGACAGTGGAGTGAGATTGTGTTAATTCTCCTGGACCTCTCAGTGGTTTTTGATACCATCAGTCATGGTATCCTTCTGAATCACCTTTCGGGATCAGGACTGGGAGACACTGCTCTGTGGTGATTCCAGTCCTACCTTGAGGATAGATTTCTTACATTGCATTCCTAAGGAGAGTTACTCGAGTCTAAGCCCATTCATTTAAATGGGCTTAGACTGGAGTAACTCTCCTTAGGAATGCACTGAGAGTGTGGTGCTGGGGGACTACTGCTCTGCCCCTTGGACTCTGGTCTACAGGGTTCTTCAGGGTTCTGTCTTGTTCCCCTTGTTTTTTAACATCTATGTAAAGCTGCTGGGAGATGTCATCCAGAGAGTTGGGCTGAATTGCCACCAATACGCAGGTGACACTCAGCTATGGAAACCATGAATAGGTGCCTAGATGCAGTGTTGGAATGGATGAGGGCTAACAAGCTGAAACTTAATTCCTACACAATGGAGGTGCTACTGGTAGTGGGATGGTCTGGTCTAGGAAATGGATGGAGTTGTACTTTCCCTAAAAGAGTAGGTTCACAGCTTGTGGGTGCCCTTGGACCCAGGTCTTCTGTTGGATGAAAAGTTTGCACTGGTGGCCAGGTATACCTTTCACCAGCTTTCATCAGCCAGCCACGGACCTTCCTGGGAAGACAAGAATTTGCCACTGTGGTGCATGCCCTGGTAACATCTAGATTAGATTACTACAATGTGGCACTGCCCTTGAAGACTGTTCAAAAGCTGTGGTTGATACAGAATGTTGCAGCCAGAGTGTTGATTATAGTGGATCATAGGGACCATATTGCTCCAGTCTTGTTCATCTTCACTGGCTTCCAGTTTGCTTCCGGGCTCTATTCAAGGTGCTGCTATTGACCTTTAAAGCCCTGCATACTCTGGGATCAACACAGCTTAAGGATCACCTTCTCCCATATACTACCCATTCACTCTGGACAGCCTCAGAGGGCCTGTTTCAGTTTCCCCTGCTATCTGAGGCTAGATGGGTGGTGACCCAAGAACAGGCTTTCTTCTCATGACACCAAAACTTCAGAACTCTCTGCCCAGGGAGATTCGTCTTTCTCCCTCTACTGATGTCTTCCACCAGTAGGTGAAGACTTTTTTGTTTCATTTGGCCTACCCACAATAACTGTGATTGGCTCGACTCCCTGATTCTGGTGTTATTTGTTTGTGTTTTTATTGAATTATTTTATAATTTTAAATATTGTTTCTAATAGTTCAAATGTATTAAAGTTTTTATGTGCACCATCCTGGGGACCCTGATCAAGTGGAAAGGCAGCATTAAATGCTTTAAATAAAAATAAAACAAAGAAATACCGCACAATGAAGAGTATCTTAAA
Source organism: Euleptes europaea (assembly GCF_029931775.1). Taxonomy (NCBI): domain Eukaryota; kingdom Metazoa; phylum Chordata; class Lepidosauria; order Squamata; family Sphaerodactylidae; genus Euleptes; species Euleptes europaea. The sequence continues at coordinate 62,384,428 of NC_079321.1, forward strand.
TTTCACAGACATTAACTACAACCTTATTTACTTTATTAAAAATGTCCTCCAGAACAATTCCATTTTTTACATGTTTTATGGAGCAGTAGGAGTGTGGGAGTGCAAATAAATGCTCAGCACAATTATCGGAATTTTCCTTTTTTAAACTCTCTAGTTCTAGCAAACTGTGGACTCCACATTTCATTTTCTGCATTGGCCATATTAAAAACAAAGGATTATCTATCATGTTAATAGCTAAATTTCAGCTGTATATGGTGTACACTTTAAAAAATGGAATAAACACATGGGCTAAAGGAAATTTTAAATAAAAGAAATGATTTTCAATTGAATATTTAGGAGGGTATCTGTAGAATTTAAATGCAGATGTATTAAAAATAACTGTCTCATTGACTATGCTACTACACTCTTAAACATTCAGCACCTGTTACACTATGCTGTACTGTATTGCTAGCAAGAAACTGGTAGCTTTGAGGAAATTGCTGATTTTTCTGAACAGATTGGTTCATTCATCCTGCATCTTCTAATTAAAACAAAATTATTTGGAAATCAACACTTATTTTGTCAAAAACTACCAACAGAGTGACTTGTAAATCAAGCCACTTTACCATTACTTTAAACAAAAAAATGTGGATATTAAATGCTTCACATCAAAAGAGAATATTCAAATACCTTAGGGGCATAAAGTTTGCAAAATCTTTAAATGTAGCCTTGATTGCCTTAACAGTTCCCGTTACTTTTTCCAGTTATTTTTAACGCTATACTTCCTTTCCTTTTTTTTTTTAATTGCCAGTGCAATCCTAAACAAAGTTACACCTTTCTTGGTTAATTTAAGTCAATTTAGTTAACAGAGTAGAACCCTGCTTAGTATTGCACTGTCAGTTCACTTGTTAGATTTATTGAAGCCCTAAGGATTTCCCAGGTAAGTAATCCCATTTTGTTCTCATTTTGTAAACAGGGGCATCAAACGTTAAGTAAAGAATACTGGATCCTGTCAGGGCTGAAACTGCCTTGCAGGAATATCGTTCCTGATCCCAGTCAAATTAAAATTCCAGTACATTCTCCGTTAGGTTCAACAGCAACAAAAACAAATTAGCTAATTCATTATATAACACATAGGATACCTTCAGTGAAGATGGTAATTTTTCTGTGAACAATCTGATAATAATGCGCAGAAGAATAATCCAGACTACAACTAGGGTTGCCAGATATCAGGTAATGGAGGGCACTTGCCCGCCAATTAAGGGGGCTGCACATTGCCCCTCAGCTGGCTGGTGGGTGGAAGCAGGCCAGCTGAAGGGGGGAAATTAACGTCACTTCCAAGAAACCATAGAATTTTGGGAGGAATGTGCTAGAGCATCCCTATCACTTCCGGGTTTGCCCCGAAAGTGACATGATTGCACCAATCAGCCTCCAACCCCACCACAACAAACCCCCCCCCCGTGGCGAGGAGGAACCTGGCAACCCTAACTACGACACAATACAGCATACTGGTTTAAGCATCAGGTGCAGACATCAAGTAGATAGGTAGAGGGAAAACAGAAGAGAGAGAAAGAGAGAGCTCACCCTAAAGCCCTATATCCAATTATAGATTTTGGCCTACAGAATGAGATGACACACTACAACCAATGAAATCCTTCCCCACTGAGGAATCTTCCAGAAGACACTTGTGCTTACTCCTTCTTTTCCCCCTGCCCATCTTTTTACCACAGCTGAGCCTGGTTCTCAAAAATGACTCCTGATTAGCATATTCCACTGCTTGACCTTGGGAGAGATAAGGATCAATGATTCCCAAAAGGGAAAAGAGCAAAAAAAGATGAGAGACACCTCTATAAGAAAATACAAAGGGTACTAAGTACCAGAGGCCACAAAAAGAAAATGAACAATTGCCCTTAACTGTGTAAGGATAAATTATTAACCTCAATAAATATAACTATATCTTAGCAAGAGTGAGCTGCTTACAAAAGAGTCAGCATCATACCCACAAAATAAATCACCACTGTTACAGAAAATTCTATATACAGTGCAGGCAATCTCAGTAAACCACAACAATTTTTGAAAAAAATATATAAACTGCACAAGATGGGTAATCCAATCCTGGGAGGGTGGTAGATCCGCCACAGCCGCCTCCTCAGAGGCTTCCCTGCTGCAAAAAAAAAGAGGAAAATGTCTGCATTTGCAAAGACAACACTCTTTTGGGGGGGGTTAAGCCCCTGCCTTTTTAAAAAGCATTAAGGTTTTTCTGCAAGCCTGGGGGAGTCCCCCAAGATGGGGGGAAAATAAAAAAAACCAAAAATCAGCCCATTGAATTTAGTGACGCTGTGTCACCAAAAAAGGTGGCATAGCAGCACTGCTGCATTAGGGGGCATTCCTGGGGTGAAAGGGGATAGGAAACTGCTGAAATGCAGCTCTCCCCCCCCCCCCCAGGAGTGCCTCCCAGGATGTCGGCGCGGGGGTTTGTGCCTCTGGAAGACTCCCTCCTCCCTGTTACTCTGCCCACCCCTTTCCTCCGTGCCACTCTAACCACCTAATAGGGTTGCCAACCTCCAGGTACTAGCTGGAGATCTCCTGCTGTTACAACTGATCTCCAGCCGATAGAGATCAGTTCACCTGGAAAAAATGGCTGGTTTGGTAATTGGACTCTATGGTACTGAAGTCCCGCCCCTCCCCAAATCCCGCCCTCCTAGGCTCCACCCTAAAAACATCCCACCAGTGGCAAAGAGGGACCTGGCAACCCTACCACCTACCCTTCCTAGCTGCCACTCTGTCCACAGCCCTTCCTCCTCATTGCTCTACCCACCAACACCTAGCTGCTGCTCTGCCCACCCACCTTCCTCCTCGCTGATCTACCCACCACCCCCTTCCTGGCTGCTACTCTACCCACCACCTCCTCACTGCCTCTCTGCCCACTCCCCTCCTCGCTGCTACTCCCAACTACCACCACCCTCCTCACTGCCACTCTGCTAGACCCCTCCTTCCTTCGTCATGCCTCCCTTCCCGCCCAGCTGCTTTGCCATCTCAGCAGCAGCTGCCCCCAGGCTCCTCACTGCCTACATGGTGGCAGCGATGGCAACTCCTCACCCATCAGTGTTGGCTCAGTGCCAGTGGTGGCAGTGGCAGCTTCTGCGCCCAGCCAGAATAAAGGAGTTTTGTCTGCATTTGCAAAGACAACACTCTTTTTGCGGGGGGCGGGGGAGGTTAAGCCTCTGCCTTTTTAAAAAGCATTAAGGTTTTTCTGCAAGCCTGGGGGAGTCCCCCAAGATGGTTGAAAAATCTTACTTCTGTGTAAATGGTCCCGATCTGTGGATATAAGTATTAGAACATATAAGTGGGGACCCCCAAGAAACTTGCGGGGAGGGTTCATCCCATTTAGACATCTGCAGATTGGGACACATTTTACTATTAGAATATAAAATAATTATAGTAATCTCAGGTTACAGTTCAGGTAGCTGAATCTACTAATCACAACATGGAGCACTACTTGTCTGTAGGTAGCAATAGCCTGTCATGCTTAGTATAATTTGTAGGCTACTCACAGATTGTTTAATGGATTCTGAAGTCCTGAGCTGGAACCGATTAACATGAATAAATGTAAATGATGGTTACCTAAATTACAAATAAACTACAAATGAACAAATCACCCTGTATGTGCTATAAAACCAGTCACTACTTAAATCTTTTGGATACTTTGATGTATAGACATGCCAAACACAGTTTAAGCTGAATTGTTTGTGCCTGAACAAAACCTTAGCTGACATAAATAATCTCAGACAGTAATTAAATTGTTGTTCTGCAAAACCACCATAAAACCCACTAGGAGGAAGGTGGGAACAAAAAGCTTTCTGCCATTGATAAATGGGGGGGAGGGTCCTGACATATTAAATCATTTTATTGATTCATTTGAGCCCTACTGCATATCTATTTGAAATTTTGTCTTTTGCATAACAAAAACCCAAACACAATCACAAATTAGCCATTAAAAATGCCAGCTCTTAGAAATGCAACACAAAACAATCCAAAAACATATCAGTGAGTTTATGAATTAACCCATGGAAGTGTATGAATGTAACAAGAAATGTTTAAACTAGTGCAATGAACTGACAACAGAAATGCTGAAAATGTCCCACAATTTACTGGGAGCCAGTGCTTTGGCTTTTATAATATAAGAAACATATAATGATTCAGGAACCAAAAATATACCTTCGTTTGAAGGGGGGAAAGTTAAATGTCACTAAACCTCCACATAGTTAAAAGTATTTTGTCTTCCAATTAAATTAATAATGTATTAGCCAAACTAGTTGGAGGTTCACACAGGATTGTGTGGCTAAGTGTTAGGTGTTTGTCCAGCAGACTGTACTGTAACAATTTCTAAATCAGGAATCATATAACATCTTCAACACCTTACTACATTCATCCCTTCTGTTTTTGAGCACCAAAAACATATGAACTTTGGTGATATTGGAAGGAGGGTTGCCAACTTCCAGGTACTAGCTGGAGATCTCCAATTATTACAACTGATCTCAAGCCAATAATCAGTTTACCTGGAGAAAATGGCCCTGTTGACAATTGGACTCCATGGCATTGAAGTCCCTCTCTTCCCCAAACCCCACCCTCCTCAGTCTCTGCCCAAAAAACCTCCCGCTGGTGGTGAAGAGGGACTTGGCAACCCTAAATGGAAAGTATATGCCACTTTTGCTTTAAGGTTACTTCCCACAGACTTCTAGCCTTGTGATCCTTTATGGGGGTCATTCAGATCTTAGGGCAACAAATAGGGTTGCCAGGTCCCTCTTTGCAACCCTAGCAGCAAATGAGGAGCATTTGAAATTTTAGGATCTTGGTGCCCCTTTCTCCCCATTTGTAATGGCTTCTGGCAGCAAATAAAGGAGAGTTGCTTTATATTGCTCACCCCTAGGGTTGCCAACCTCCAGGTACTAGCTGGAGATCTTCTGCTGTTAAAATTGATCTCCAGCCGATAGAGATCAGTTCACCTGGAGAAAATGGAAATTGGACTCTATGACATTGAAGCACCTCCCCTCCCAAACCCCACCCTCCTCAAGCTCTGCCCCCAAAATCTCCCACCAGTGGCTAAGAGGGATCTGGCAACCCAACTCACCCCTTTACTAAGAATAACATCCCAGATCCTAGATTTCAACCCCAGGCATACACAGGCACACAGGAAGTAGGAATCAAAGCTAACATTAAGGAGCCAGTTGACGGCCATCAGCCACAAGGGTTTCATTGAATGGATGCCTGAGATCTGTGTACTGTATGTGTATATCGTAAATATACCTACATAAATAAAGTTGCCCTATCTAAAGTGTTTATGCCCTCATTGTTTATAAGTTATGAGCTATTTGTCAGCTTCTTCCAGGGCTTCCTTTTTGTTTGGCCATCCCTTTGAGTTCTCTGTTTGCTCAGAGCATGATCCCACAGTTTTTGGTGGAAGCTCAAGTGTCATGGAATGCCCTCCCCAGTTAGGTTTAGAGGGCCCCATACTGTCTGCTTTGTGTTAAAAAAATGTGTGGCTATTCTTCTGAGGTGGCTACTTGTAGTTAATTTCATATGGAGTGTAGTATTAGGAGGGAAATTCATGTGACTATGTTCCCCCCCCCTTCTCTTTTTAATTTTGTGAGTTACTTGTTGGTCAAGTCTTTTGGGGAGGATTGGTGTAACCTGCCTTGAGCAACTTTGAAATATAAATATATTTTAGCTAATAAATATATAGGACAGCATCCATTGATAATGTTGGTATTTGGTAGTCAGTAGTAGATTATAGGTTAAGAATAAATTGCTCTAACAAGAATTACTTTGGTCACATGGTTAGCAAAAAAGAGACAACTCAGTTGAGACGTTGTTAATGTTGGTGAGTATCTAATGCTTAAATTGTGAAATCACAAAGAAGCAGACTAATAAAAGTATTAGCAGAAGAACAGATATCAGTAATTAATTGTGAGATGATAATGCTTTCAATTACACAGAATTAGCTGGGACCTCTCGGTTCAATTTTCAGAGATCTGAGAAGCAGTGAAGAAGAGGAATAGAAGGATCCTTCCTAACCCCATTTTCCAGAAGTAACCATAGCACGAAGTTCATATAAGTTACCTCAGTCTTCTGCTAGGTCTGTGACTCACACTATTGGCTCCTAGCAAAACCTGGGAGAGGCATAAAGCTATAATACTGTATATAATTAATAACCGGTTCTTCAGATCTATATAAGGCCTTTCACAGGACCTTTAGTAACAGGATGGTTTATTCACCTTTTTCATCTAGCACAGTTCAGAGAATGGCCAGAAGCTGATAAAACACTCCGTGGAATTTGCTATTCATTTATCTGTCCTTCTATGGCCTTCAGAGTTTACTCAAAACAAATTGGCTTTCAAGAGTATAATTATATATGAAAAAGGCTTCTAGTGCTGCATACACTCACATTATAGCATATTAGGGAATGAAAAAGATTTCATTATATGGTTTTGATTGTTATTCACTGAAGCATTCATTCCACAATAACGACTCAGTCTTCTGCGCATACTCTTAAGCTCCAGCTTTTATCTTACGGAGCTTCATCCACTAGCCAACATTAATTAGAAAGAAAAGAATAGTTTTTATTCCTGTCACTCTAAATGAAGATGGGTGAGCTCCAAAATGTTCTGATCCTTATCAGCTCCCTCACAGAATCTTTAACTGTGGTTCTTAAAATGCCTGCATATTAAATGCAAGTACTGGCAAAGAAGCTTGTTTGCAAGAGCAATTGCCAGATGGGGCACAGGAAAAAAACAACCACCAAGAAACAAAACAAAAAAGCAAGGTGATCTTTTTACTCCATTAAGTTTTGTTTATAAAGTATTACGAAAACTGTCAAGTTGCAAAGGATTGCAACTGTCAAGTTTCAATCAACACTCATCTAGTTTTTTTATTAGCAACTAGCCAAGTGGCTGACAGTGCCATCCTAAGCAGAGTTACATCTTTCGAAGATCTTTAACATTAATGGATTTGGAAGGATGTAACTCTGTTTAAAACATTCCAAGCTCTGTTCATGACCTGAGTTCGATCCCAATGGAGGTTGGTTTCAGGTAGCTGGCTCAAGGTTGACTCAGCCTTCCATCCTTCCGAGGTCGGTAAAATGAGTACCCAGTTTGCTGGGGGTAAAGGGAAGATGACTGGGGAAGGCACTGGCAAACCACCCCGCAAACAAAGTCTGCCTAGAAAACGTTGGGATGTAAAGTCACCCCATGGGTCAGGAATGACCCAGTGCTTGCACAGGGGACCTTTACCTTTAACTCTGTTTAAGACAGCACTGTAAATAGATTAAGAAGTAATCCTGCTCTGCATACAATTGAAAAGCAGGTTTATGGACCTTATATTTTTTCTGGGTTCATTCCCTAGTTTGGTCAACATAAGAGCTCTTGGTCTTCAATGCTCAGAACTCAGTTCCCAGAAGTGCAGAGCCCTGATTCAAAGTGGGAAAGGGTTGCCAACTCCAGGTTAAGGAATTCCTGGAGATTTGGGGGCAGAACCTTGGAAGGGCAGGTTTTGGGGAGGGAGGGACCTCAGCAGGGTATAATGCCATAGAGTTCATCTTCCAAACCTGCCATTTTCTCCCCCAGGGAACTGATCTCTGTAGTCTGGAGATCAGTTGTAATTCCATGAGATTGCAATAGAAGCTTTTGTTTCAGAGGGCAAAGAACCATGGAACCATACAAATAAATGTTGCTGCTTAATTTGATGTTGTTTTCCTCTCCCCCTCAACTTGGCATGTCTAAGAAAGGGTCTGAAGGGAACCTGGCAGATAAGAGGGTGGACATCAAGCCCAAATAGAAGTGGTGGTGGCCTTGGTTTATGAAGGTTGATGGGTTCCTGAATTAGGAGAGTTTGCTTTGGAACCCCCTCCCCATTTCCAAAATTTGTTGCTATTGTAATCTAGAAATTATTCATTCATTACCTCTCAGGAATGCAACAGCTAATGCCTGCACTGGAAGAACTGCAGGTTCTTTAAAACCTAAATCTAAAAGCTTATGGGGATCTGAATAATAGATTCTGACACCTTAGGTGAAAATTAACTTTGCAAGATAGAACAGAAAATGAAAAATGTTAAATGTGCAACAAAGATGTGGATGTTAATTTAGAAGCAAATTAACTATAAAAACATCTGAGAAAGTAAGGTCATGGAGATTTAGAAGTGCCACCTGCTTAGATCAGGAGCCCTCTCTGGTATATTGATTCAGCAAATGTTTTGCATAACTTTGAACAGCCGTTTTATTTACATATGGTTGTTATAAAGTTGAGCACACATGTGACTTCTAGAAAAGACCAACTCAAGAACATTGTGTGTAACCAAAGGTACTGATTTTCTTAAATGACATTATTAACTTGCCAGCCTGACATTTCCAGCAAACCTATTTTCTGTAGTGTTTCTTTCTTGATGATGATTAAGGAATAAACTGATATGAGGGAATATTGTCGAAGGCTTTCACGTTCAGAGTACATTGGTTCTTGTAGGCTATCCGGGCTGTGTGACCATGGTCTTGGTATTTTCTTTCCTAACGTTTCGCCAGCAGCTGTGGCAGGCATCTTCAGAGGAGTAACACTGAAGAGACAGTGTTACTCCTCTGAAGATGCCTGCCACAGCTGCTGGTGAAACGTCAGGAAAGAAAATACTAAGACCACGGTCACACAGCCCAGATAGCCTACAAGAACCGATGATATGAGGGATTTCCATTTTTTCTTAGAAACATCAAAGAGAAACTGTCATAATCCTTAATCATTTTTCATGATAGACAGCCTACCAATTATATTAGGTTTGCTTTATAGCTTTCTGAATCTCCGCTCCTCCTGTTTTGCTCTCATATTATTACTGGTCTCTACATCTTCTACTGCTGCATCTTCCTCATCACTGCCAATATTTTCGTTCTGGCTGCCATAATTTCTGATGCTGTTGCACATCTGCATGTACATGAAGCACGATGGCACCATACATGGTGGCTATTTTCTGAATAAAGCACAATGGGAAGCATAAGGTTACATAACAGCCAGATCTGGGACAATGTGAGCTAGTGTGAACAGAAGCCGTGTGCACTAAGACCGTAAGAATTGGCTTGAAGGATCAGAAGCAACTCTATCAATTCTGCTGATGAACGTCTGATGTACTGCAAGTAACTTTTGTCAGTGGGGTAAGCAGTAGCTTCCTGAGGGCATCTCAGATCAGGAAAATGGTGTGTAGAAATTTATACTCCTTCTCCACACATGCCATAGTCCCAATTTAGGGGCACCAGCATAGGCTTCCTAACTCTGTGTTGGGAAATTCGTGGAGATTTGGGGGTACAGCCTGGAGAATAGGGCTGCCAAGTGCCAGGTGGTGGTGAGCAAACCCTTGCTGCCTGCTGACCAGCTGAGAGTCGCCAGGCAACCACTTCCAGTTCACATCTGGAAGCGCGAAATCGCAAAGGGCCGGTTTCCACTCAAACTCCCAGTTTGAGTGGTCAAGGCCTGTTGCGATGCGGCACTTCCGGGTGTAAAACACACCACAAGGGGCTGTTTTCTACTCAAACATGTGGAGATAAAAGGAAAAAGGCATACCTCGGCAATTTGAGGGGCAAGAGAGTCATTTCTTTCTTAATGAAAACTGCATATTAAAAAACTGTAAAAACCCTAATAGCCCATGGAAGGGAGGATGGCTGCTGCTGGGATACTGGGAGATTAAAAAAAAACTGAAGGGACCCTGCATGTGGAATACCCACTGCCAACAAGTTTTATCAGCAGCTTCACCAGCAGTGGGGAAATCACAGAAGCCCATCCTGTGTGGAAGCCACTCTAATCTCTGTGGTAAAGACCACAGAAACATGCTGATATTCCCAGAGTAGCACTATGGAGGCAATTTTTCTCCCTAATCCTCAATTTCTCAAAAGCAGGGGACTGGGGCTGAGGGTGGGGGTTTATAGGTTGGCCACTGTGTGGAATGAGTTGCTGAACAATTGGTTGCATCCAGCATAGCCTTTTCTCCATTCTTATTTTATGCTGCAGAGTTTTTTTTTTGCAGTGACAAGAAAGAAAGAAAGAAAGAAAGAAAGAAAGAAAGAAAGAAAGAAAGAAAGAAAGAAAGAAAGAAAGAAAGAAAGAAAGAAAGAAAGAAAGAAAGAAAGAAAGAAAGAAAGAAAGAAAGAAGATTTGATATATTTCTTCTTTCTGAGTGGTCTTTCTTCCAGGGGATTATCAGGCCAGCTTTAACAACTGCAGCTCTGGATGCTTCTGACCCTTTACTGGATCTGTTTTCTTTTTCCTTATGCAGAGACAAATGTTCTTCTTAAAATGTAGCAGAAACACAATCAATTCAAGACAGAGCAGAATATGATTTTCTAGGTTATCATTCATCCTATTTATCAGATTTTGAAGGATGATAATCTAGACGTCAAGTAGTAAGCGTGAAAAAATACCTATATCAAGATTATTCTCTACTTCGTTTAATAAACTAGGCCATGATTTGTGACTGGTCTAAGACATATCTCTTTTAGACTAAAACACAGAGAAATCTTATCTTGGTTGAATAACAAGTATCTCGATAAAACATAATGTTGAGAAGTTACTACTAAAATAAATGTGAAAATAAACAGTAAGAGATAAAACAGCCAAAGCCCATGTAATCTTGACTGTCTTCTTTGGACTATTGTAGAATTCGGATGCATTACTTGATGGAAGATTTTAAATTAGATCAAGAGTTTTATTTTTATCTGGATTGCAATCTTCAGTTAAAAATAGAGTTGGAGAGAACATTATGTTCTGATACCGTATAATAATGATAGAAAATGCTTCCCCTCCACTATTCATTTTTTATTTATGATCATATCTGGGGGGAAGGGTTTTCACCCCATGCAGTCCACCTGGGTGGACAGAGGAAAATTCAGTTAGCATATGTTTGGCATACCTAGGCATCACTTACCAGGCTTGCCAATCAGGATAGCAGCTCTTATTATACCCAGCCTAGCCTTTCTTTCCACCTACTCCTTCTGGCTGCACCCACCAACTTCCCACCTTTAAACCTGACCAAATGGCTTTTTCCTAGCAGCTGTATTATTGTGGAGCTTGAGAAGGAATTTTCCACATAAGTGATTGGCTGGTTTTTGTTCTTGAGGTTTTTTTGTTGGGTGGGGGGTTGCATTCTGCATTTTTGTCTTCTTGTTTTTGTTGATCAGCATGAGATTGCAAAGGTTTTATAGGGTGGTCCATTGTTTGCAGCCTCACTGTTGTTTTCCCCCTATTATTTGTTTTAAAAAAAACTGAATTAGAAAAACGTAGGATTGTACTTACCAGAAAAACAAGAATCTTCCTCACATTCCCTTACCACGGTTATCTCCTTTTGACCCTGAAAAGCTGATTGTTGAGGTCAAAGGTCATAGCAATTCAGGGGTAGCAGTAGGGTTACCAGGTTCCTCTTTGCCATGGGTGGGAGGTTTTTGGGGTGGAGCCTGAGAAGGGCAGGGTTTGGGGAGGTCAGGGACTTCAATGTCATAGAGTCCAGTTGCCAAAGTGGCCATTTTCTCCAGGTGAACTGATTTCTATCTGCTGGAGATCAGTTGTAATAGCAAAAGATCTCCAGCTACTAGCTGGAAGTTGGCAACCTTGGGTAGCAGTGACTAGGGGGAAATGAAGCAAATTGCCCCTCTCCTGGTTATGGAGCTTCCAAGCCTTCACTGGAGGAAAACTTTGCCTGATTTCCCTCCTCCCTAGGGCTGTTAAAAAAAAAAATTCGGCAAAATTTGGCTCGTTTTTATTTGGGAAATGCCGAAGTCCAAACTCCCCCACTTCAGGTCCGTGCAATTCGGCATGAGATCTGGAGTTCGGGGGAAAATTCGGCCGAATAAAGCCATTAAAAACACAATCGCGCCTTTCCGTGGCTCCAGGGGGGGCATTTTTGGGGGTAGAGGTCCGAAACTTTCAGCATAGCTTGAGGGGACCCTTCTTGCAAGAACCCCCAAGTTTTGTAAAGATTGTGTTGGGGGGCTGAGATATGGGCCCCGAAAGGGGTCCCTCCTCCTTAATGTGCATCTCTGACAATGGGGGTTTGCAATTAGCAGAGCTTGCCGCCCACTCCTGAAGCTCCCAGCTCCAACAAACAGCTGAGCTGCAGGGAGCAAGGGTGGGACAGGTGCGAAGAAGTTTGCAAACCATGCAAAGCAACAGGTTTGCAACCATGCAAACTATGCAAAGCAACACGTTTGCAACCATGCAAAGCAACAGGTGATGCCTGGGAGTTTGCAAACCATGGAAAGGGACAGAGGCACGCTAAAGGAGCAGGAGGGGGTGGAATTTCCCCTTTTGCATAGGTCTCAGGACCAGGCAAATGCATTCTTTAAGTCACAATTTGAAAACCAGTTTTGAGCAAGCATCAAAATAGACCTAACCGATCTTATGAATGAGGGAAAACCTGAGGACACACAACTCAAACCAGGGAGAGAGAGACTCGAGGGGGCACACACACCCCAGGCAGAATGGGCGAAAGCCCCCTTTGGCTTCCCTCCCCACCCACAGAAACTGCTCCCTCCCCACACACACACAAACTTTGCTTCCCCCCCACACACACACACACAGGAGAAAAAATATAGAGAAAAGCCCCAAAACGGGTCTTACTGTGGATGTCTTCTGTTCCATCTTCTTCGCACCTGCCCGCCCTTGCTCCCCGCAGCTCAGCTGTTTGTTGGGGCTGGGAGCTTTGGGCATGGGCGGCAAGCTTTGCTAATTGCAAATCCCCATTGTCAGAGATGCACATTAAGGAGGGGGACCCCTTTCAGGGCCCATATCTCAGCCCCCCTGACCCAATCTTCACAAAACATGGGGGTTCTTTCAAGAAGGGTCCTCTGAAGCTATGCTGAAAGTTTGGGGTCTCTACCCCCAAAAATGTGCCCCCTGCAGCCATGGAATGGTGCAAATATGGAATAAAAATGCATATTAGGGGGGGGGACCCCTTCCGGGGCCCATATTTCTTCCCCCGATCCAATCTTTACAAAACATGGGGGTTCTTGCAAGAAGGGTCCTCTGAAGCTATGCTGAAAGTTTGGGGGCTCTACCCCCAAAAATGCACCCCCTGCAGCCACGGAATGGCTTGAATGTGCACACGCACCCCCCCAAGGGGAATCTCTCTCACACACAAACAGATACTCTCTCTTTCTCTCGCCAGGCCGTGCAGCAGCTGGGCTCAATCGGGACTGATTGGCCAGAAGAAGACCCAGCTTGGCCACCGATTGGCTGCGGGAGAATGCTGCTTACTAACTGACGGTTATGCTGCTGTGCCGAACCCCCAATTTGCCAAATTTATTCGCCGAACACCCTGAACTCGCTGAATTCGGCTCCCCGTTTTCCCGCCTTTTTTGAGTTCGGTTCCATCCGAACTAAAAACCACCGAATCAGGGGAAATTCGGCTGTTTTTCGGTTCAGGATGAACCGAATCGACAGCCCTACTTCTCCCTGAAGTCTCCTGACCTCACTGACTTTTTGTCTAGTCAGGTCCTGCAGCCATCAGCTGCAACTTTTCAGCGGTCAAAAGGGACTTATAGGAACAGGGAAAAGAAAGTAGACACGATCCATATTCACTAGTATTATCTATTACTGATTCAGGTTGTAGATCCACATTCACTGGTGCCTTGCAGTACTAGCATTTTGTAAGCATTTTCACGTGTATTTGAAATCAATTTGCAAATAGTTTTGAGTTAGAGGAACTAGCCTTGAACCATCTCAAGGCCACTGCAGTGAAAATGAATGAAAAGCATTTAAATTCCACTGATGCTTCCAGAATCCAGCATATGAGGTGTCTTCGTATGCTGAAGGACAAGTCACACAACAGACTACCAAAATGTTTTCCATAAGATACTTGTGTGTGTTCAAGGAAACAAGCAGGCAAGGCATTGCAATCAGAGGAGGCGGAATTGCTTCAAAACAGGGAAACAAGTGGGGCATCTCATGAATGAATGAAAGACACACAAGAGGGATAAACAGCAATCTTCCTCTTTGATTCTGTCTTCTTGTAAACACGAGCTGACTACACAAGATGGAATCAAAGGGGAACTTGGCCCAGAGGTATTTTAAAGACTGATTTTAAGTAATATGATTAAAATATAGGCAAGAGCCAAACAGAGTTCTGTTAATTATTTGACCTTCGTATTTAGTGTGTGTGTGTGTGTGTGCATGCACCTGTGTGTCTTGCTGCCTGCAATTTTGTGAACGTTTTAATCAAAATTGAGCTGTGATCAAAAAAGGTACTATATTTCAAATAATTCAAAGATGACCCAATGGTCTTTGACTAATCAAAATGGAAAAGGTGCCCCATATTCAACAGCTTTTCAGGGATGGCTGAAAGGGTCAAGAATGTTTTGCCCATGGAAGAAGCAAGGAAATATTACCCTGAACAGGTTTTGCCTCACATTCCTAATTGACTAAGGATACCCATGGAAGAAGCCATGAAAGCAACATTGTGCTTGTACTAATAGCCTAACTAACATGGTATATTTTCCCCAGGTACATCCCAAGATTGGGTCACAGTTATGTTCTGGGTGCTCCATGCTTTCCAGGTACATGACTTCAATCAGATCAGGACCATGGTATGGGGAGAGAGAACTTCAGTGTTCTGCCAGTGCTATTTCACTAAACTGAAATGGTCTCAGGGTCCTGTTGGGGGGCTCCACATGTACTAATACAGCTACATGTCAGATTCCTCAACAGAGCAAACAGTGACTCCTTGAGGGTGTTTTAGGTGGGGAAATGGTATGGCCGGAACACCCCCTCTTCCTGTTCACTGAGGTCCAGGAGTCGGACAAATCAGGATCCTGTGGACCAGGGAAGCTTGGAGCTCCCATAATATATCTGTGACTTGACCCATCAATGTTCTTAAGAAAAACATCATGTGTAGTTAAGCCCTAAAATCAGCTTTGTTCGCCTTCTGTCAGCAGATAGTCAAATATGATTGGCTGGTACTGTATCATCATGTCACTGTATGATCTTTGGTTGGCTAGGATAGCTATAGGAAGGAGAAAGAAATAATTGTGGGGGGGTGCTGAATTTTCACAGCAAACAGGTGATCTCTCTCTCTCTCTCTCAGCATTAGTTTTGCCTCCAGGATCAAAAGAAGTGAATGGCCATATTTAAATATGTTACTTAAGGTATGGTTTCGGTGAAGCTTAATATTTTTCTAAATCATTCTCTCCTTGATATGCTAAGAGGAAGAATATGTTTTGTAATAATTATCCATCACAGGAGTCAAGGGTTTCATTACAATGATATAATTTAAAGTGAGAACGCAGTGTTTCATCTTAGACACAATACTTTTTCAAACTGCACATTCATTTTTGAGCAATCGAGTGACATGCGATGCGATATCAAGTGATGTTAATGCAGGTGTGAATCCGTTTTTGGAAGAGTTTACACAAAGTTTTGTGCTTAAAGGCAAAATGTGTGTGTTTCCCATTTCCTATGAAATGAGAAAGAGATCATGAATATCCCATTAAAAATGAAACAATAACCTCAAAATGGATGCCCCCTGACTGCTAAAAACCTCTTCAGAGACCATGAAGAACACAGCCCAGTTAAATAAATGAGTCAATAAGCACGGAGAATTAGCAAATTTGGCAAAAGGATTCACTGTGGACAGAAAAGTATATGATAATGAATTATAATCATTATAGCTACCAGACAAATGTAATACCAATTTCTCAACCTTCTGCTTTTAATTGGAACACTTACCTTTCTTTATCGTTATTATGGTGGTTTTCAGGTGCAGTGACTAAACCCATTAATATAGAATTTAAATAAAAGGATCAGTGAAAAATGGTGCAGATGCAGCACTGTTGTGAGCAGAATACATTATAATGGATAGTAACTTTTACAAGTTTGAGTAAGAGTTGTTCTATGCATTGTCGTTCTATGCATTGTTCAATGGCTGCTGATCTTGAGTGAAGGTAAGCTCTTAGTGGGACAGGCTGCCTCCTGAAATAAAAGGATTATTATGAAACAAGTAGATGGGAGTAGCTGCAAAGAAGTGTAGAGCAGGGGGACTACAATTTAGTTGTATCATTTGATATTGTTTTTTAATGCTGTCCTCATAAACATCAAAGTAATTAAGCAAGCTACAAATGCATTCCCATATATTGTGGCTTGCTTCAGTGGGTGGTTTATTGCTCAGATGTTAACAAAGTCTCTTATTTAAGAACCAATATACTAAAACTGAATTATGAATTCAATTTAAAAGCTCGAAGCCATTGATCTTACCTCGGCTACATAATTCAAATATACTAAAGTGTCATTTACATAAAGTAACTTCTTTTGGCTAATGCCAATATCCATTACTTTCTGAGAAATAAGTACAGATACTGGAAAATAATGTTTCATGCCTTTCATTTGATTATCTCTGTGTTTTCTACACCAGATGGCAACCTTCTTTCAGCATTATTTAAAAGTTAAAACCACCACCATATACTATTTAACATAAATATCTACAGTAGTTATGCTTCCCCATTAGTCTGAGCTCGAAAATGAGAAGGATGTGTGTGTATTCTTTTTTGGGAGGGGGTTATGATATTTGCTGATGATTACTTCCTGTAGAACATTTGATATATTGTATTACTATATCTACATAAAATAGGATATGCAGCTTTCTCATACTTCTTTGGGTTCACCCTGTTACTCCAAGCACAGGGGGTCTCCATTTATTGGGGGAAATTAGCTTTGCAAGAGGCTGGCGTCTTTTAACCAATTCCGCTCTAGATGAGCAAACCAATGGAGAGCGACCCAATAACGAGGAGGATTTTATGAATGATAAGGATTTTATTAAAAGTAATCAAATTGGTTGCACACACACACACAATTCCCAACACATACAGAGCTCAGAAAATAAAGGTTTAAGAGTCCCAAGCGGGTTTATTGTTACCTTCCTGAAAACCGAGGACCAGAATGGCAGCAGAAAAGAAAGCTAAGTAATGGCCAGCACTACTAGCTAGGAAAACGATAGGACTGAAAATATATGGCAGGATGCTTGAGTTCTACTACAGGAAGGGTATAGAAATGTAAAGAGCTTATCTTGGTCTTCTTTTGTCTTCCTGGAGAAGCTACCACATTCCTTTCAGGGGAGGGTATGGCACATCTTTGTTGGTTCACCCCTGCCAGCTTGTTACAGCCTTGGCCCAAACAAGATGGATGCCAGGAGCCCCCTTTTTCTCTCTGGCTACACAGCAGTGTTCCATCGTTTGCACACTAGCTTCAGTCCTGTACACCATGTGGGGTGTCCCAGGCTTGCTTAGGGCTTGTTTGGATACCATAACAACCCAGCAATGGCATCCTAAGCAGAGTTACGCTGCTCTAAGCCCATTGATTTCAATGGACTTAGAAGGATGTGACTCTGCTTAGGATGGCACTGTGAGACTTCCTCTGTGACTATTAGGGAACTTCCTTCATGTTGCATTACATGATCCTGAGGTCCACCTAGCCCTGGGAGTCTCATTTTGGGGATCACAGTAGACTGAAGGGAGAAGGGGAAGGCAGGAAAGAGCCATTCCATGAGCACAATTTCCCCTGTACAGCTTCTAGTATAATATTAACAGATGTTTAGGCAGCAGCAGTATATTTTCACCAAACATCTGCATATGTTTGCATTCGATATGTACAAGCAGGAAACCTGCAAGAACTTGCAGAGGGGCATCTCCTTTTCCTCTCCTCTACTATTCTTCCCCTCCCCTGAAAGCCTTTGTAGCCTCTTGCATGTTCCTGCCTCTTTCTCCCCTTTGCTCCCACCAGCCAACCAATGTCCCCACCCTTCAGTTTTTGCTCCTTCCCTAACCAAGGTAGCCTCTCCCTGGGAAAAGTCTGGGCAAGGTGCACAGTGCCAGCTGCTGAACCAGACCCAGTTGCTTGTGAGAAGCCTGCAAGGACTTGTAAGGGGCTCCTCAGTTTCCCTGTATCTTTTTCCCACACTATTTCCTCTTTCCCTCCTTCAGGCAACCATAACTTCACCTTTCCTGGTTTCCTTCTCTACTTTCCAACCTCCAACCAACCAACATTTTATCTGTCCCCCATCTTCAGTTTTATTTATTATTTATTTACTTCTTTGCTCCACAGTGGCGACCCAAAATAGCCTACAGCTATTTTGCCAGCGTGGTGCGGTGGTTAAGAGCAGTGGTTTGGAGTGGTGGACTCTAATCTGGAAAACCGGGTTTGATTCCCCACTCCTCCACATGAGCAGTAGACACTAATCTGATGAACCGGGTTGGTTTCCTCACTCCTACAGGAAAAGAGGAAGACCCAACAAGAGATGGATGGACTCAATAAAGGAAGTCACAGCCCTCAATTTGCAAGAGCTGAGCAAGGCTGTCAAAGATAAGACATTTTGGAGGACTTTCATTCATAGGGTCACCATGAGTCGGAAGCCACTTGACGGTACATAACACACACACACACACACATGAAGCCAGCTGGGTGACCTTGGGCTAGTCACAGCTCTCTTAGAGCTCTCTCAGCTCCACCTACCTCACAAGGTGTCTGTTGTGGGGAGGGGAAGGGGAGGTGATTGTAAGCTGGTTTGATTCTTCCTTAACTGGTAGAGAAAGTCAGCATATAAAAACCAACTCTTCTTCTTTTTCCTGTTCTCTTCACAGCAGCTCCATGGAGTAGGTTCAGCAAGGGATTGACAGGCCCAAGGTCACGCAGCAATCCTCTGTGGCAGAGTAGAGTTTCCTTGTCTGAAACTCTAATCACAGCATCACACTGGCTTTCTTGGAGTGGCTGCTGCTGAACAGTAGTAAGCAGCTGGGCCTGAATGAGTCACAGTGGTATTCTTCACGGTGGATTTTGCTTCGGTTTCTAATCGGAGCAAATAATAAACTGATTTAAATAGCTTTTTCATGGCAGTGCAGATTCACCCCCCATCCCAATTTTTCACGGGAGAAACAGCGCACTTCTCTGCGCTGCTTACGTCTGCTGCCGCTCATGACTCACCGCTCCAAATCCGCCTAATCCCGCCCATTCTTCCCATGATCCTGTGTGTGTGTGTTGGGGGGGGCATCCCGAGAGCAGCAAATCCAAGCCAAAACTCCCGTCACCCTTCTGAAGAGGGGCAGCCAGTCTGCTCTGGGTCTCCCTCCCCTTCCAACTCTATGACTGTATTATTCTAAATTTGCTTGGTGGTTGCTGGTGGACCTGGACCCAATGAGTCCTTCCTCAAAGGCCAAAACATTCCTGGAAAGAGCCCTGTTCTCTCCACTGCCTTTTACTGACAGAGACCAAGGTGTCAACTGGTAATACTGTTGTGGTTGGCTAGCAAGAGCCACAGAGGACATTTGTTTCTTAAAGCTACAGGTATTGCTTCTGTTATTTTGGTGGCGGTTAATCCCCCATCCCCAGTGTTCTGCTTTGTGTTTAAATTTCAGGTTTTTCTTCAAATCTGGGTCTTTTCTCAGGTTTGAAGAAATAACTGTCTTCTCTGTCCATGGCCCCAGACTCTAGATTTAAGTATCCACATATTGTGCCATGCTAACAACTAGATACATTGATTATGAGGATAAATTCATTAAGGGAATATTTTTGAAGGATCTGTGCAGTGTTAGAAAACAAAAATACATTTATAGCAACTTTTCCTACTACCTGCTGGTATTTTAAATGGAACAGGGGTACCTCAAAAGAGACCATAAAATGATGTTTCAACAGATGTTTTGGTCAATATTTGTATTTTATGGTTGGTTTTGGTGTTTAAACTTCTTATAACCTACCTTAGGGATCTGATCTGATAAGATGGAAAGTCAAATCATAGATGTTCTAAATAACTAAGGCCTTTTGTGCATGGCTGTTTCCTTCACGGTCACCCCTCTGACAACTTCGGCTCTTTGTTTTGTTTCCAACAGTCAAAGGTTGTCTCGCTTTCCCCCTACGTTTCTCTGCATTTTGCCCACATTTTCAAATTCAAGATAAAGCAGGTCTCTGAAAATGCAGGCAAAATGCAAGGGAATGCAGGGGGGGGGAGTGAGGCAACCTCTGACAGTTGGAAACAACATGCATAATCAAAACAAAGACCCGAAGTCGCCAGAGGGGTGACAGCGAGGGAAACGGCCATGCATGAAAGGCCTAAATGTCTACAGGAACAGACTAACTGTTGCCCTATGACTTTTGTGAAGTACAACTGATTTTCAGTAATTGAAGAGTTGCTCATTCAAAGGACCACTATTTCATATCTGCTGATTCAAAGCTATAGAAAAGTGATACATAGGGATTCTAAAAATGCAATTATTTGCTGAGTTTCTCTAGTCTAAGGCCACTGAAATTAATAGGACTAAATTGAAAGACTGCACTATTGAACATCATATGAGACCAACTTTGAGACATACTTCCAAAACTGATACTTTCCCTTACATCAGCAGGTAGACAGAAATTGTGGTGCAACTGAAGGTTTATTGAAATGAGAAGCAAATAGTGGGGAAACTGACATATTGAAAAAATGTCAAAAAGAAGGGTTCCCCGTGTAGTATATATCTTTTTCTTTTGTCCGAAATAAGAATGCAGGCACATCTGTAAAGGGATTAGAGAAACATTTGCAGTACTTGCTCTCCCAGTGGGTAGAACACAATTTAAGCTAAGCATCCTATCTGCATTGCAGCTTCCCATGAGCCAATTTATATTTACCCTCCAATGCCTTTGCACTTTTATATCATTTATTGACATTCAGGTCCTTTCCATCTATTTTATATGTAAGAACTGTAGGTTACATAAAAGATTTCAAGAAACATAAAGTTACAAAAATGTGTAAGTAAAATTTGTACTGTGCATCATGCCATAGTTGTAATGGACAGCCAGTTCTCTTTTATTTATTTTTTTCTTTTTAAAAAAATGAGAGCCAGTGCAGTGCAGCAGTTAGAATGTTGGACTAGAGCATGGCAGAACTATTGGGGGGAAAAATAGGTAAAATTCGGATTCGGCAAAATTTGGCCCGGGAAATGCCGAAGTCTGAACTCCCCCGATTCGGATCCGTGGAATTCGGTGCCAAGTTCCGAGTTCGGGAAAAAATTCGGCTGAATAAAGCCATTAAAAATGCATTCGCGCCTTTCTGCTGCTCCGGGGGGCATTTTTGGGGTTAGAGGTCCCAAACGTTCAGGGTAGCTTGAGGAGACCCTTCTTGCAAGAACCCCCAAGTTTTGTAAAGATTGGGTCAGGGGGTCTCGAGATATGGGGCCCGGAAGGGGTCGCCCCCCAAAAACAATCGCCCACAGGAATAAAGCCACTTAAAGCACATTGGTGGCATTCCGTGGCTCCGGGGGGCATTTTGAGGGGTAGAGGTCCCAAACATTCAGGGTAGCTTGAAGGGACCCTTCTTGCAAGAACCCCAAAGTTTTGTAAAGATTGGGTCAGGGGGTCCCGAGATATGGGGCCCGGAAGGGGTCCCCCACCCATCTGCTCGGACGGGGGTCGGGCTGCCTCGGCAGTTGGGCCGTACCATTACCCCGGCCCAGGGAAATAAAGCCATTAAAAGGGATGTACTAAAAGGAATGACAAGTCAGCCCATTGGAAACAATGGGAGAGGCTGCCCAGCCCATTGAAGATAATGGGAGAGGGGAATGTTGGTTGACTTGCATTGACTCCATTGAAAATACATTACAGGGGATGCACTAAAACGAATGCCAGGCTAGCCCATTAGAAACAACAGAAGCAGCTGCACAGCCCATTGGAAACAATAGCAGCCAGCCGAGAGAGACTCACTGACCCATAGTTAACTCCAGACAAAGTTGGCAACCGCTGAAAACAGGAGAAAGCACAGTCCCACACAGAGGCAATCAAACTCACCCCACTTTGGCTTCCCCCCTCACACACACACACACAGAATCCGCTTCCCACACACACACACACACACACAGGAAAAAAAGTTATAGATAAAACCCCAAAAATGGGTCAAACTGTGGATGTCTTCTGTTCCAGCAGAAGCAGGGCAGCAGCAGCTGCTCAGGATCTCTCACAACTTTCTGGCCATTTATACACAGGAGGTTTTGCCTTGGATTTGCCACTCTGCAGAGATGCACATTCAGGATCGCCTGATCCCATTCATCCCAATGGGCAGTTGGGGGGGAACCCCATATCTCGGGACCCTCAGATCCAATCTTCACAAAAATTGAGGATTCTTGCAAGAAGGGTCCCCTCAAGCTACCCTGAAAGTTTGGGACCTCTACCCCAAAAAATGCCCCCCGGGGCCGTGGAATGCCGCCAATGTGCTTTAAGTGGCTTTATTCCTGTGGGTGATTTGGGGGGGGCGACCCCTTCCAGGCCCCATATCTCGGGACCCCCTGACCCAATATTTACAAAACTTTGGGGTTCTTGCAAGAAGGGTCCCCTCAAGCTACTCTGAACGTTTGGGACCTCTACCCAAACAAATGCCCCCTGGAGCCGTGGAATGCCGCCAATGTGCACACACACACACACACACACCCACGGGGATCTCTCTCACACACAAACAGACGCTCTATCTTTCTCTCCCCAGGCTGCGCAGCAGCTGGGCTCATACACTCAACCACGACTGGCCAGAAGAAGACCCATCTTGGCCACCGATTGGCCGCGGGAGAATGCTGCTAGTTGCTTACTAACTGACAGTTATGCTGCTGATTCGGAGACCCCGAATTTGCTGAATTTATTCAGCGATTGCCCCGAACTCGTGGAATTCGGCATGTCATTTTCCCGCCTTTTTTGAGTTCGGTACCATCCGAACTGAAAACCGCCGAATCGGGGGAAATTCGGCTGTTTATTTGGTTCAGACGAACCGAATCGACAGCCCTAGTTCAAAACCCCACTTGGCAGTGAAATCACTCGTGACCTTGGGCCAGTCACACTCATCCTAACTTAACTACCACAAAGTTGCTGTTAAGTGCAAAGTGTGTGGATAACTGTGTATACTGCCCAGAGCACTTTGAAAGAAGGATGGGGTAAAATGCATAGATTGATAACATTGCACCTCCGTAACCTCTATATACTTTAAAACTAGATTATGGTATCTTCCACATCCCTTGATTATTACCTGTGTGTGTTAAGTGCTGTCAAGTCGCTTCCGACTCATGGCGACCGTATGAATGAAAGTCCTCCAAAATGTCCTATCTTTGACAGCCTTGCTCAGATCTTGCAAATTGAGGGCTGTGGCTTCCTTTATTGAGTCAATCCATCTCTTGTTGGGTCTTCCTCTTTTCCTGCGGCCCTCAACTTTTCCTAGCATGACTGTCTTTTCCAGTGACTCTTGTCTTCTCATAATGTGGCCAAAATACAATAGCCTCAGTTTAGTCATTTTAGCTTCTAGGGTCAGTTCAGGCTTGATTTGATCTATAAACCATTGATTTGCTTTTTGGGCAGTCCACGGTATCCGTAACACTCTCCTCCAACACCACATTTCAAAGGAATCTATTTTCTTTCTATCAGCTTTCTTCACTGTCCAGCTTTCACACCCATACATAGTAATAGGAAATACGATGGCATGAATTAATCTAGTCTTGGTGGCCAGTGACACATCCTTACACTTCAAAATATTTTCTAGCTCCTTCATGGCGGCCCTTCCTAGTCTCAATCTCCTTCTGATTTCTTGGCTGCAGTCTCCCTTTTGGTCGATGATTATTACTTGCTTACATTTAATTTACCTAAATAGCTCATTAAGATCACCAGGCCTGAAATGTCAATGTCATTACTAGATGCCAAAGATGGCACCGAGAACTTTCTTAATGAATAGTTATAAACAGGTTGCCATCAGGAAGCTCTTATGTTTTAAGGTATCGCCTAACTTAAGCTAAACTACTTCAAATTCCTTCCAAAAAAAAAAGTTGCAAGTACCACTCCACTCCCCTCCTGTACTAACTGGGAAATTTTTCAGAGATGTAGGGATGAACTTCATTGTGAATGAGTTTACCATTCTAACTTACCATATTTGATAGGGAGCAACTGTATTGAGCCAATCCTGGGATTAGTCCATTGGCATGGCACCTGTCATGAACTCCTTATGAACTGGTTGGAAGCATCCATAGCCACACTATTTGGTTGATCTAACAGACAGAAGCATCCTGGCAAACAAAGGTGTTCAGGATCCAGGAGGAAAAATGTGTGGAGAGGAACCCTAGAGGAGGATGAGTTCTAGAGGGGAGTGCGTTTTTGTTTGCTAAACAACATCACAACCTTTTTAGAAACACACCGCATATTCGTAGCGTGCAGTGGTGGGGGGAATGCTTGTTTTCCCGGAAAAGGAAAATGAGGGGCAGTGTCTTGACCAGTGTTGAAAATGTTTTTGATTAGCATAAATAAAGAAAATCACACATACTTAAAATATTATTAACCAGGCAGTCCGGGGGGGGAGGGGGGATGGAATTTCCCTGTGTAGGAACAGAGACCCAATGTGAAAGACAGCTGGAGGGGGGGATCTGAAATGGAGCCATAATGGAAGAAAATTCATTGCGGGCGATGGGTTACCAATGCAGAAATGGAGTGCAAAATGGAAGTATTGTGGTAACCCATCAGTGTGTGTGGGGGGGGGAGCTTTCTACCACAGATACAGCCCCCCAAAAAAACTGAAGAAATTTGTACTGTAAAGTGATGCCCAGTAGTGTGGGGGGGAGCTGTCATATGCAAAATATGTCCCAAAATTAGGAAGAAGTTAACAAACCAGGACTTGGGGGGTATCATTCTACCTCAGAAACGAAGTGCTCAAGTGAGAAGAAAATCCTAGGTGTTAAACACAACTCGCGGGCCCCTTTGCTATGTCCAGCATGCACAAAAGCCCATTGTTCATTTGTGCATGGTGTTGTACTAGATGTGCAGATGCCCAGCAATCTCCGATGAATCTAGCAATCGGGGAGGGAATGGGTATTCATGACTAGCAATTACAATGCAAGCCAAACGGACAGGAGTTTGAGCATCCCTGGCTGGAAGTCTCATACCAGAGACATGACAAATCATTATGCAAATAACAATGTGAGCCTACGCATATTTACTTTCAAATCCTACTGAGTTCAAAGGGACCCACTATCTAGCAAATGTATTTAGGATTGGAGCAATCTTATGCACACTTTACCAGGAGTAAACTCCATTGACACAATGGTTGAGTCCAAACATTTTTCTGTGATGAGAGAGCGGTGATTTTTGCAAATTCTCTTTCTATGGTGTTCCTGAGAACATCCCAAAAACTTCCCACACACATCCATGCAATAGATAAGAATGCAGAAAAATCTGCTTGCTGGCACCCCCAAGAAATGTATTCCGGAGTAAAGATAGAGAAGATTGCGCTGTAAGATTGCAACTCTCTGCACACTTACTTGGGAGTAAGTCTTTTTGCAATCAGCATGATTGTCTTCCAAGAAAAGATGTTTTTTCATGAGTGCATAGTTTATTCATTCTCATATAAAATACGCTTGCCAACTGCCTGGAGTAAAAAAAAAAAAAAAAACACCTGTCATTTCCCTTTAGTAGAGGTGATGTTATTTACCTCCATGCCATGAAAAGTTTTGGCTGCCCATTTCCACACAGTAAACCTCCGTTAAAGGGAGCAGGGTATTTTTCTCCAGGACCATTGGCAACATTTGTATGGAAACCAGTAAATAACTGAACTACAGCACAAGAAACACTAGGATTTTCATCTGCCTTTAATGACTTATTTTTTAGATATGACTCTTTCTGTGTGCTTCCCACAAGGAAAGTCACTTCTCCTCCCAAGTTACTGGTAGGGAACAAAGAGTGAGGAACCAGTGACATGTTCAAAACAACTGGAGACATGGGGTTAGTTTCTTGCTTTGAAATGTCTTTGGACTTGTCACTATCATCCTAGCCTACCTTACAGAATTGTAAAGAGCGGAGGTGGCCTGGATAGTCCCACACAAAGTGGGCAGGAGCCACTGCTGCTACGAGCTGGCAGTCCCCACATGGAGAGCAGGAGTTACTGCCTCCACAAGCCAGCAGCAGCTGCCCCACACAAGGCAGGCAGGTATGAATTGGGCCGAAACCACCACAAGCCCGTTTGTTTCCTCCCCTGTCTGTCCAGGCAGGGGCAGGGCACGTTCCAGGGCTGCTTTTGCCTCCCTGTTCACTCTGAATCCCATGTCTGAGGCTTCAACTTCTCATAGAGAAGTGTGTGTGTTAGGGTTGCCAACTTCCAGATACTAGCTGGAGATCTCCTGGTATTACAACTGATCTCCAGCCGATAGAGATCAGTTCACCTGGAGAAAAATGGCCACTTTGGCAATTGGACTCTATGGCATGGACGCCCCTCCCCTCCTCAAACCCCGCCCTACTTAGGCTCCGCCCCCAAAACCTCCTGCCGGTGGCAATGAGGGATCTGGCAACCCATGTGTGTGTGTGTTTTGATTGACAGACAGACACAAGCAAACTAACCAGAACCCCACACCAGCAAATATTTTTGTACATACAAAATACTGGCTCTTCTAAAACACACCAGTTAGAAGTAGACTTGTACATGTGCATGGGAACAAGTCCAGATCCAGCATCCTGTGCAGAAGCCCTCAAACTTAAAAAAAAAAATACACATTATTTAGAGGGATGTTCATGACCATGGTCTTTGAGGGACACATTGCAATGTTAACAGCACTTTTAAAAAATTAACATTATTTATTTTGCTTAATGCCAGCAATTAAATTACCCAAGAACTAGAAAGAGTAATTTAATTCCTCTAATCTTTCCCTGTTTTGCATCACTGGAAAATAGTTCAGTGGCAACTCACAGTTCTAGGGTTAAACATTTGAAAATGGAAGGAAAAAGAAGTCACAATTCTTTCAACTTTTAAAACCTTCTCTGTTTGCCTTGTCAGTGCAAAATATACAGGATTCCTTTTTGTTTTATTTTGCCACAGCAAGATATTAGTGGCATTAAGGGGAAAAATGACTGCTGCTGAACAAGGCAATTATGTTACTATACAGTTTACTACATTAAGATTTATTTTGGCTTGAGGCGAGGTTTAGATTAAAGTGATGGTGTCACCAAGACCACAAATGCTCATAAAACACTAAGCCATTACCATGACCCTAATGTAGAATTTAGGATTCAAGGCATCCATACAGGATTATAATAGTCTTTTATGCCTTTTAAAATTCAGTTGGAGTTTGACTCTGTTCCATTTCCAGTTTTCGTCTAAATTACCCTGAACTTTAGCAGTCCAGAGTATTCCTTGTTTTTTTTTATTAATACTTAAAGCTTACTAAATTCTCAAGCCCCAAGGGTGAGAACTGAGAAGCCTATGAGAAATTCATACGTTCAATTTGCACTCCGTGAATGTTTGGAGGTTAATCTAAACTTACTTTTGAAGATGAAGTTTGTCTATCTGGCCTTCAATCGGCCAGGCTAGAAGGATGCCATTTATATGTCAATATGGGGTAGCCAACAGAACCAAAGAGTTTCTCCCATAGCACCTGGACCTGCATGTATTAATAATTGAGAGGAACCTCTTGGAGATTAAAACAGGAATCCAGTGTCATTTCAGAGACTTACAATTTATTCCCGCATTACACCCCAGCTGCGAAATAATTGTGGAGTTTTTTTTTCTCACTTTGCTGGCATAAGTTCACGCCGGCAAAAATAGGTGCTCCCAGGGCAGAAAGGCCTAGGGAGCTGACTAAAGTCAGCCTCACCCCCAGCAACACCCCCTTTGGTGCCGGCGCACGGGCGCAGGCCCCTGTACTAGTGCCCACTTATGCTGGCGCAGGGGTCACGCCGCCTCCAAAGGCCTTTTACCCGCCCCCCTTAGGATAGCACTGTGGCCTCTCACTAGGGTTGCCAACCTCCAGGAAGTAGCTGGAGATCTCCTGCTATTACAATGGATCTCCAACCGATAGAGATAAGGTCACCTGGAGAAAATGGCCACTTTGGCAATATGACTCTATGGCATTGACGTCCTTCCCCTCCCAAACTCTGCCCTCCTCAGGCTCTGCCCCAAAAATCACCTGCCAGTAGTGAAGAGGGACCTGGCAACCCTAGCTCTCCCCAAGGTGCTAAGGGACAAAGTTGCTCACTCTGTTCACACACATTCCTCCTTTCTTTGTTGATAGCAAATCAGTGGATATCCAGGAGAATTTTGTGAATTTTCTGCATGTCGCAGAAACACAGAAAAAGGTCTTGCAAACATCATATTGGACAGGGTGACAGCAAAGTATGGATTGCTGGTGGGTAATATTTGTGGCCAATGCCTTGATAACAGTGAAAGGAGTGCAAGCCACTGTTCTAGAAAAAAAAAACCTATGGCTTTCTTTGTACCTTGTTCTCCACATAACTGGAATCTTGTGTTGGTGCATGCAGCAGACAGGTCTAATGATGCAACAGAGGGGCTTTTGGTAATATTCCATCTCATTCATATATATTTTTCTGGAGCAACAGAATGCTGGTGAGTGGCCTTACACCATTTGCCAAAACTGACCCTGACAGCTCTTCAGACATCTTGGGATGCTACATGTTAGAGTAGATGCTGTCAAACTGGTTTTGCTGCCTTCCTGTTGTTGTAATTACCACAACTAGTTGGATGGTTCCAGATGCAAATCTTCAGAAAGCTGGGGTGGTTCAGCTGCTTAAGCATTTTGAATGGACATGGATTGGCCTTAGGGCTGCCAACTGCCAGGTAGTAGCAGGAGATCTCCTGCTAATTCAACTGATCTCCAGCCAATAGAGATCAAATCACCTGGAGAAAAAATGGCCTCTTTGGCAATTGGACTCTATGGCATTGAAGCCCCTCCCCTCCCCAAACCCCACCCTCCTCAGGCTCCGCCCCCAAAACCTCCCACCGGTGGAAAAGAGGGACCTGGCAACCCTAATTAGCCTACTCACTTCCAGTGATGAGAGAGGAGAAGCTTTTCTGCAGACCCTTAGATCGATGCTCCTCCAGAATAACATCTGCATTGCTTTTGCACAAATGATGCCAATTTTAGTGTTCCAAATTAAATCATGGAAGGCTCTGGTTTCGCTCTGGTTTTATAGGAAAGTAATAACAATAATTAAGAAAGCAAAATACTGTGTGATCCCTTTACCAGAGTAAGCAAATTGAAATGGAAAAGGGAGTGGTTGAAGAAGAAAAGATAGAGCCAAAGCGGAGGGGCTGAATGGAAGGGGTGTGGCTAGAGGCAGAAAAGGCTTTACCAAAAGGGGAAAGGGGCCCAATTTATTGTCCAGGGCCCAAGCAGATCTGAAACCAGCCCTGACCAGGGTTCAGGTAGTCAGATTCCTGTGACAGTTTGGGGAGGGGAGGGGCCTCACACAGGGCAAAGGCCACCCCTTTCTTGGCCCAAGCAGGAGAGGCTGGTGGTGAGGCAATGGTCTGTCAATGATCTGGGGCCCTATCCTGGACTGGTTTGGCAGCTAAGAATCTTGGTCACTGTGCTGCAAAGACATGCAGCAGACAGCTCTTGATCCGAGTTTTACACAAGAAGTGCACTTTCATTTGCCATTGGTTATACAAATTGAGGTGGATCCTACCCCATTCCTTCCACTACACTGAGCAAAGTTGAAGCTTCCCTCCAACTAAAGTGACTCTTCCATTAGAGTAAGAGCCACTTCAGTTGGAGGAAGACTCCTTAAGCTGAAGGAAGGCTACTTGGAGGGTGGGGGGGATCCACCCCCTCATCTAGAGCAGCGGTTCCCAAAATGTGCTCCAGGTGCACTTGGTGCTCTGCAAAACATCTCCTAGTGCTCCGTGAAGAGATGGGAAAGAAAAATACTACTGTCATTCAGTTTAATATATACGTGCTAGGTGAAAATTAGTGATCCGTGATAAATTTCTCTCCTGAAAAGTGCTCCGTGACTCAAAAAGTTTGAGAGCTGCTGATCTAGAGAAGTCGTGGTTGTGATGGTCACAATTAGGGCTGTCGATTCGGTTCGTCTCAAACCGAAAAACAGCCAAATTTTCCCCGATGTGGCAATTTTCATTTCGGATGGAACCGAATTCAAAAAAAGGCAGGAAAACAACGAGCCTAATTTGGCGAGTTCGGGGCGATCGCTGAATAAATTTGGCAAATTTGGGGGCTCCGAATCAGAAGCATAACCGTCAGTTAGTAAGCAACTAGCAGCATTCTCCCGCAGCCAATGGTGGCCAAGCTGGGATCTTCTTCTGGCCAATCAGTCACGGTTGAGTGCATCAGCCCAGCTGCTGCGCGGCCCAGGGAGAGAAAGAGAGAGTGTCTGCTTGTGTGTGAGAGAGAGATCCCCGTGGGGGGTGCATGTGCACATTCGCACCTTTCCACGGCTCTGGGGGGGCATGTTTGGAGGTAGAGGTACCACACTTTCAGCGTAGCTTGAGGGAACCCTTCTTGCAAGAACCCCCAAGTTTGGTAAAGATTGGGTCAGGGGGTTCCCGAATTATGGGGCCTGGAAGGGGTCCCCCCACCCATCTGCCCATTGGAATATAGCCTTTAAAAACACATTCGCGTTGGGCTGTACAATTACCCTGGCCCGGGGTCTGGTTGCCTCAGCAGTTGGGCCATACCATTATCCCGGCCCGGGGGTCTGACTAAAAGGCAATTAATCCCAAGTTATGGGGTCCCCCCCATCCACCCATTGGAATGAATGGGATCAGGCAATCCTTAATGTGCATCTAGAGAGCGGCAAATCCAAGGCAAAACCTCCCGTGCATAAATGGCCAGAGAGTATGTGTGTGTGAGTCTGCTAGAATCATATTGGATTACTCCTGAGTCCTGACTCCCAGTCCCTGCTCCTGATGGAAGAGAAGAAGACATCCACAGTAAGACCCATTTGGGGGCTTTTCTCTATAATTCTCTATATATTTTTTCCCTGTGTGTGTGTATGACGGGGGGGGGATTCTGTGTGTGTGTGAGAGAGAGAGAGAGAGTGAGTGAGGGGGGAAGCCAAAGGGGGGTGGGTTAACTTGGGGGTGGGCTTGATTGCCTCTGTGTGGGAGTGTGCTTCCTACTGTTTTCACCGATTGCCAACTTCATGTGGAGTTAACTGTGGGTCAGTGAGTCTCTCTCTGGCTGGTTCCTATTGTTTCCAATGCGCTGTGCAGCCGTTCCTGTTGTTTCGAATGGGCTAGCCTGTCATTTGTTTTAGTACACCCCCTGTAATGTATTTCAGTGGAGTCAATGCAAGTCAACCAACATTCCCCTCTCCCATTATCTTCAATGGGCTGGGCAGCCTCTCCCATTGCTTCCAATGAGCTGACTTGTCATTCGTTTTAGTACATCCCTTTTAATGGCTTTATTCCAATGGGCAGATGGGGGGACCCCTTCCGGGCCCCGTAACTCGGGGGCCCCTGACCCAATTGTCACCAAATTTGGGGGTTCTTGCAAGAAGGGTCCCCTCAAGCTACACTGAAAGTGTAGGACCTCTACTTCCAAAAATGCCTCCCCCCGGAGCCGTGGAAAGCCGTGAATGTGTCTGTAACGGCCTTATTCCAATGGGCAGATAGGGGACCCCCTTCTGGGCCCCATAACTTGGGGGGCCCTGACCCAATCTTCACAAAACTTGGGTGTTCTTGCAAGAAGGGTCCCCTCAAGCTACACTAAAAGTTTGGGACCTCTAACTCCAAACATGCCGCCTGGAGCAGCGGAAAGGCGCGAATGTGTTTTTAATGGCTTTATTTGGCCAATTTTTTTTCCGAACTCTGAACTTTGTGCTGAATTCCACGGATCCGAATTGGGGAAGTTTGGAATTCAGCATTTCCCAAATCAAAAACGGGCCGAATTTTGCCAAATCTGAATTTTACCGTTTTTTAAAAAAAACAGCCCTAGTCATAATATCATTGGCACTTATTTGATGTTGCTTGTAGGTTTTGTAAAGTTTATTAATTCTTAAGAACGTGTGCACTCCAAAGCAGTGTGCCTCCTAGTAAGACACACACAACAGAGCAAGTAAAGATACTGGCACCGATTCCATCTGTTGTGCACATCAAGCCAGCTAATTCTTTAAAAATATGAACGAGCAGCTGCACAGACCATCTCTATCAAGAAATACAAAACAGTTCAGAATACAAGAGAAATGGGACATTCCCATTTTTCTTTTGCCCTTAGAAAGTATACAGCATCCTTAGGAATAGCTGGCTATTAATGTTTATTTAATTGTTTTTTCAGCATTTACACTGGCAACAGTACTCTGCAATGTTCAAAGAGATACAAATGTAGTACTCATCTGGGGACCCTTAAAATTTACAAGAGAATTATACAGATGGATACCTCGGCATAGTTGCCATATATTTTTATTGTAATTAAGGCTGAAGAGAGCTTATTCACTACCATCAACTATTTTAAAAGATGCCAAAGAGGAGTTATTTTTCCACGGTTACCAGTGTCTAAGACCCACACAACAGCACAATTAAAGATAATTATGATACTGAAAGATTAAACGTGGCATGCATTTGACAACAAGAATTTGAAGAAGTCTTCTAACTATGGACTATATGTCAGTAATTACATGCTGGTGCTTCCTCATTACTATTCAGAGACTCCCCCAAAAAGATACAACTAAAAAAGGTAAAGGTTATAAATCGTAAAAAGTTAATAGAGACACGTGTGTTGAAATACCACATTCTTCTATAATTTGCCTTTCTCATCTTGAGTTAAGACATTTTCTATATTTTAAAAAATGTGACAGGAGCCACATCTGATAACTTTTAATAGGCCTAATAAAACAATTGATTTATATATAAATGGCTTGTATCCTGTAATCTGTTTCTGGTGATTGAGGAACACAGACGTTACCCCACAAAAAGCCTCTCAGCTGGGAAGCATGCTTTTGAGACACACACACCCCTCCCAGCTTTTCAGGCCTTGTGATGTCTGAGATTGCAGCAAGGTCAAGGTTTAACAATAAAGCTGAAGAATTAAGATCAGGATAAGCCCTGTCATGATGCCACTAGGGTTGTACAAAAAAAATTTCAGTAAATTTTGGGTTTGGGTTTATTGGGCCCGATTTTTTTGGGTAAACCCAAAATAAGCCAAATACCTATACTGGCAAATATTGGTATTCAGCTTATTTCCAGGTTTACCCAAAAAATCCGTGCCCTTTATAGTCTATGGGCAAAAAATTCAAAGCTCCTGTGGGGAAAGGGGTTTAAAGATAGAGTTCCCAATTTTTCAGGGTAGCTTGAAGGAACTCTCCTTGCATGAATCCCAAATTTGGTGAAGACTGGGTCAGAGGGTCCAATTTTATGGGATCCCAAAGGGGTTGCCCCCATTCCCCATAGGAAAACATTGCAAAGTTCACACAAGAAGACACCAAACTGTCAAAAAAACCTCTCTCTAAATTCAACAATGAGAATAATGATGACAACAACAATCAAATCACCCCTTCCTTTGAGGTAAAAGCCAGCAAGATCTGAATTAGAGAAACCCCCAAAATTCAAACAACACAACTTTGAAACAGCAAGCAGTGGCAAGCAAGAAATGGAAGCAGGGCCTCCCACCCAAAATAACCAAATCACCCCCTCAAACTAGCAACCCCTCCTCCCACCACCACCAACCAAAAGGCCAAGGCTGCTGGCTACTAGCAAAATTTAGAAAATTAGTTCCAAATACAACAACTTGTTTAAAAGGAAAATGATAATATCTCAAACCCTTTGATGTCTTCTCCTCCAGGCAACAGGCAGGAGGGAATCCAACCCAAGCAGCAGGTTGTAATCCAGCAGGTCAGGATAAGGCACCAGAATCCAGGATCGCAGAGGAAGAATCAGGCAGCAGGAGCTAAAGCCAAGCTATGACACCAAACTCTCTCAAAGGGCCTGGTCTGGGAACCAGACCTGCTTTTAGAGTCCTTGGCCAAGCACAGAAAAGTTTGAAAATAATTCCAGCCAAAAAACACCTTCCGTGATTGGTGAAAGAACACTGTTCTTCCTTACCTGGATTCCTACTGGCCACTGAGAATTCCTGGCCCTCCTCCCTCCTCCTCTCTAGGTTGTCCTCTGTAGCAAACCAGGTAGATTGCACCAGCTAGCTTTGCAGCAATGCAAAATGCATTGCTGCCAGTGGCCACATGGGAAGCTTGAGTGAGCCTTCCTATTGGCCACTCCAATATGCCTGCTCCCTCCATCCTGCTGCCTTACCTGGGGGCAGGAATACAAAGAAAGGAGATAGCTCTCCTTTAAACACAACAAGGGCTACAAAATGGAGACTCCGTAGAAGGCAAATAACCAAAACCCAAAAAGCTGAATATCTATTCAGCTTTTTCGGGAATCTCCTATTCGGCTTCGGGCAGATTCCCATGTTTTGATATTTAGTCTACCCAAAACCCAAATATTGCAAAAACAGCTAGTTTTGGGTTTATTTTCAGTTTGGGTATACCAATATGCACAACCCTAGATGCCACAGAATAAG
This sequence comes from Euleptes europaea, assembly GCF_029931775.1. Classification (NCBI taxonomy): domain Eukaryota; kingdom Metazoa; phylum Chordata; class Lepidosauria; order Squamata; family Sphaerodactylidae; genus Euleptes; species Euleptes europaea. The sequence goes on from NC_079321.1 coordinate 62,418,705, forward strand.
ACAGTAGTCAGGTTTCCTTGTGAGTCGAGATATGCCCTGACAATGGCTCTGCTCTATGGTTTAACATAGATGACGCATCAAAATTCAGGCTACGGTTAATTTGCAAAACAAATAACCAACTAGGACCATCCTGAAATCTTCCTTACAATGCAGATCTCTCTGGAAACTTAATCTAAACTAATGTCAGGGCTAGCCACCCATTTCCTAGCCTTTGTTAGCAGACGTTACTCTGAGCTATCATTCAGGTAAATCATTCATTTCACCTGGGTTCATCTTACCTCCATATTGCGTCATCCAGAACATTTTTCCTACCAGAACTTTGCACAGAAAAAATTGAATCCATCAGTAGAAAGCAGGATTATGACTTTTCAGTCAGTCAGAACAAGGATTCTCATATTTCTCCAGTCACAGAGCACCCAAATTGCACCAGTCACAGGCAGCGTTCTGAAATTTAGCACAATGACAAAAGGTAAAGGTCCCCTGTGCAAGCATCGGGTCATTCCTGACCCATGGGGTGATGTCACATCCCGACGTTTAATAGGCAGACTTTGTTTATGGGGTGGTTTGCCAGTGCCTTCCCCGGTCATCTTCCCTTTACCCCCAGCAAGCTGGGTCCTCATTTTACCAACCTCAGAAGGATGAAAGACTGAGTCAACCTTGAGCCGGCTACCTGAAACCGACTTCCATCGGGATCGAACTCAGGTCGTGAGCAGAGCTTGGACTCCAGTACTGCAGCTTACCACTCTGCACCACGGATCTAAAAATTTCACCGATGACATTTGGCCAGAACAGTAAATGCCCATATAAAAATACTATAAAGGTGGCTTCCTGGCATGGGCAAAATTAGTTTCAGTCTCCATCCTAGTCTGTTCCTTTGCCACTATAGAACAACTTCAACCCTGTGCAATGTGCAGTCGCCAAGTCATCGGGATGGTACGAATGTGCAAAGAATCAGTGATTCTGCTTTCTGAAAGTTGCATATCCAAGAGAGGGGGTATATGCGTATGGGTACTTCCTCCACGCTGTCACACTGTGCAGACAACTCGGCAATTATGTGGAGATGGGGGCAGGGTCAGAGCACTCATGCTGGCTCTCCCTGCCTGCATGGTGGGTGAACACATGGACAGGTTGTCTGCACAGGGCATTTGTGTTGTAAGGTTCACTCTTCTCCCCAGGATCACTGCTCCACTACAAATGTTATTTTGAGGTTAGCTGAACTCTTCTTACTAATTGTGCAATTCTTGCCAGCTGAAGACATGACATCCAAGCAGATACAGTGTTTCAGATCTCTGCTACATTGACTATAATTAGTATGATTGTTGCACATAAAATTGTACTGTTTTTATGCATTTTCGTTCTGTTCCAAGTCTCTCTCTCTCTTTCTCTCTGAGACAACATACCTCCCAATAGCAAGATCTTGCTGCAGTTATTTATGGGGGGGGGAGGAAATTCAGTACTTTCTCCCTATCATAATCACTAAACAATTCACCTTAGACTGAGTTAAAGCCAGATTTGGGTATGATGACTTCCTGATACCCATGAATATAGGAGAATACATTTTCATTTCTGGGAATTGCAAAGTATAGCAAGAACACACTTTTCTCTCTGGAATAACAATGAAGTTACAGCAAGGGCAAGTATGGGAACTCTTTTGTTATAGATAGCTGGCTCTTTATTTCCAAACTGCTTTCAAAGGCTACAGGATGATCCTGTTACCCTACATTTGGAGACCCTCATTTTGGGAACTCAATTCCTAGGCATACAGGATAAAAAGCACAGCATGCATGAGTGGGGGCTTAAGGCCCCCCCTCCCCAGTGCTGTGTATCTGACCTTAAATAGCCTCAAGAGTGCACTATTTGCCCCATTCCAGAAACCAACCTGAGGAAGGCTGTCAAAGATAGGACATTTTGGAGGACTTTTATTCATAGGGTCGCCATGAGTCAGAAGCGACTTGATGGCACTTAACACACACAGAGAAACCATAAGTACTAATGGGCTACATGTAAGTTTTGCCAATGAGGTAAATAGCCTCACTTTTAAAATATATTTCTATCCCACCCTTCCTTCAAGGAGCTGAGGAAAGCATATATCATGCTCCATTCCTACATGTTAGCCTTACAACAACCCTGTGAGCTAGGTCAAGCTGACAATCAGTAATTTGTGCAAGGTCATCCATATCAGAATGAGATGTTCTCCCAGCTCCTAGACCAACACTTTAACCACTACACCATACTGACTCTTAGCTTCCAGATTGTGTTTACATTTGTGAAAATAAGATTACTCCAAACTGTTGTGTAGAAAAGCGATATTGTTTGTAATGTTTTGGAATAACCAATTATGATGTTAGAACATAGACTTTGTTTTCCACGACTTGTAGCATCTATGTCTATGATAGATCTTTTTGCAGATGGTAGCATCTTAATAATAAACAAAAAAGTAAAGTAAAGTAAGCCACAATAGCTAACAAGTGTGTCAAACAAACATAATGATCTGCCTGGAGTTAAAGCTGAAATGTTAATGAGTCAGGAATGTGCTTATTGAGAGAAAGAACCAATTATTTTACTAATTGGATCAAATCTTTTCTTAGGCTTAAGCAAGTTCAGTAATAAAATTGACTCACAGTGTTGTCAAATGCTTTTCCAGAGGCACTAAAGGTTCCACACAATTTTAGATGCAAGGCAATTTAATAACAAGTTGATCTAATTTGGCTTACTTGGTTCTATAAAGCAGCTAAGTCAATAGAAACATGAATGAAAGAGAAATGAGAGCTAATTGCTGTTGTAGTGAGATACCATTTTGCTCTGAGTAATACCTGCCCTTTTTCTGCTCTGATTAATATTGATAATAAACTTTTATACTCCCCTTCCTTTCAGTAGGAATATATTGGACCTTATCTTTTCATACCTTTCTGTAAACTCAAGCCTTTTAACTTAGAAGAAGTCCGTTTGGAAAGCTGGCGCTAATACCAACCTTGCACAACAAGCTCTGGTTCATAGAGAGCACAAATGAGAATGCGTGCACTACAATCTATGGAAGGGTACAAAGAAACATTTGTTCACTGATAAAACTCAATGCACTTTGAATCACAAGTAATCATTCAGCACTGTGTGTGCATGCACTTGTGAATGGGCCCAACCCCAGTTTTTGTAATTGATAATATGACCTTGCTGGACCAATGAATGTGGACAATAAGTCTTAGTCAGGCCAATAATTGGCCTAATATAAGATCAGGCCAATAATGGCTCATCGAATTTAATCTGCATAAGATCATACCAGGAGGAGTTTGACCATGGGAACTTCTAGGTGTATGGAGAGCTTATGATGACTTCTTACAGTCCTGTTATCTTCAGAGAATGTTTCATTCTTGTCCTTCCAAGCTCCACTAAGGACAGGAAAGGATAGGTTCAGGGGAGAGCACCAATGCTGCCAAATAACAAATTAGGAATCAATGCTTTTTAGGTTACTACTACAGGCCTAAACATACTTACCTGAAAGTAAATCTACTGAAAACAGTGGGACCTACCTCAAGATAGTAGTACTGGGATATACACCACAATAACCAACTCATGAATTAATTTGAATTTGAATTTACAAACCTCATATTTTTCCTCCAAGTGTGGAGGCATGGTAAAACCAATCAACGGAAAGAAGAGAGGTACCATTCCTTCCACTAATATGATGAATGATTAAAGAAACTTTGAGGGAACTGTTTCAGCAATTAATGGGAAGATGTGTGGAATCGAACCTTTTGATTCAATGTTAATTCAGGTTTCAGGTTTCTCAGTTAAATGGGACAGTAATTGATTGGGTCTTTTCTTATTAACGAAGAGAGGATCAATTGAATGATCCAAGGTCTGCTTTCTGGTAGACAATGAGTTTTTAAGTCCCTATCACAAGCTTTGAGAAACATGTGACTATCACTCTCAGAATGGTTCTCTTTATCTCATAATATTAGAGAGACATGGGACATGACATACTCAGAGTGTGTCCCCCCCCCCAGCAATTGATAATAAGGTGACAATAGGAAAAAACTTAGCAGTATGACATCACATTATTCATTTTTTAAAGTAAAGGCTGCCAGGAGAGAGAAGGTGTGGGTCAATAGCAGCCAAGCAACCAACATGGCGTTGTGGCTAAGAGTGGCAGACTCTAACCTGGAGAAGCAGGTTTGATTCCCACTCCTGCACATGAGGCCTGCTGGGAGACCTTGGCCTAGTCACAGTTCTCTCAGAACTCTCTTAGCCCCACCTACTTCACAAGGTGTCTGTTGTGGGGTGGGCAAGGGAAGGCAATTGTAAGCCACTTTGAGACTCCTTAAAGGTCGAGAAAAGCAGGGTATAAAAAAAACCTCTTCTTCTTCGTAGTTTGTGCCTAAAAGGAAAACTTTAGGTGCAGTCCAACAATAAAAATTAAACAGTGCTGTTGCTGGGTTCAATGGTGCAGAGTTTCCCTCTGGTAAACAGAATTTATCTCTGTGTGTCTGTTCAGTGTCGTCAAGTCACTTCCAACTTATGGCGACTATAAAGCAATGACCTCCAAAAAGTCTTATTATTAACAGCCTTGCTCATGTCTTGCAAACTGAGGACGTGGCTTCCTTGATTGAGTCAATCCATTTCATGTGGGGTCTTCGTCTCTTCCTGCTGCCTTCAACTTTTCTTGGCATTATTGTCTTTTCCAGTGATTCCTGTCTTCTCATAATGTGATCAAAGTACAGTAGCCTCAGTTTAGTCTTTCTCACTTCTAGGGAGAGTTCAGGCTTGATTTGACCTAGAACCCACTGATTTGTCTTTTTGGCAGTCCATGGTATCTGTAAAACTCTCCTCCAGCACCACATCATAAATGAGTCAACTTCCTGTCAGCTTCCCTCATTGTCCAACTTTCATACTCATAAGAAAACACTACAGATGGACAATTAGGATGAAGACATTTGAAAGGTGGCAGAAGTCGTTTGAAATAAATAAGCCTTTCCCATTCTATGGGAATAGAATGAATACATATTAGGGAATGGGATTGTACATGTTCATGGGAGTGCATGTAGGTGTATCACATGAGCACAAATTCATTCTAGAACACCTGAAAAAGTTGTACTCTTCCCTGAAAATAAGTGACTCATATAGCAAATATGTGTTCAAACCACATCCATCACTGTTAGAAATAATGCCCTTCCTGATTTAACAACAGATAGTTTTTTAGAAATACCCAGCATAGGCTATTATTACTATTTCTACTATATATTCATCTTCTTGTATTTGACAAGAAATGTCACATTATTTGCTGATGTATTTGACAAGAAATGTCACATTATTTGCTGATATCTTATGAAGACTAATATTTATCAAAAGGAATCTTGTCAAAAAATTCTAGTGTTTTATCACCTTCAACAGGTGGCTGTGGAATATATTTCACTGAAAAGCAAATGTGGAGATGAAGCTGTTATAACAACTAATTTCCTTCTGCTTCCTAAGGAACTGTGTTTCACCCTTTATCACCCCTTTTGCCAATTTTATTCACAGTTTCGTTCACTTTAGTATTTGTTTGAAAACACTCCATCTTTCAGGTATTTTTTAACACAGTGGCCTGTATCCTACTATCCATGTGCAGAAGGCACATAGAGTTTTTCCCACATCCCCTTCCAGACAGTGCTACAACTCCCACTGACCACAAGAAAGATCACCCTTGGGATCACAGAATCTATGCACAGAAACAGCTGTGGGGGGCGGTGGGTTGGATTGAGGAGGGACAAGGCAATGAAGTGGACCCCTCCCCTCAGAGGAGCTGTGTGTGAGGAACAGGCAAAAAACAGTTTCAACTCCTTTCCCCTCCTCACCCCCCCTAACTGTGCAGCTGTTCCTCCACACATATCCTGCAACCCTGGGAATGATCCTTCCAGTGGTAAGAAAGAGCTTCAGCAACAGACATGAATGCAGGAGAATTATACCTTCCTCACAATGAGTGGTAGGGTACTGCCCCATGATTTTAGATCAAGGGTTATAGCTATTACCCTTCAGAATTTTATCCGGATTTCGTAGTATGATTCTCATCATTTTATCTAATTTAATCTTGGATATGAGCATTGTCCAAAAAAAAAAAAGCTCACATAGATTACTAACAATGATCCCTTTACTTCCAGAATAAGGAAAGAAGTGAAGAGAGACACAAACTAATTACTAGCAGTATGCAAATATCTTCTGCCAGAGTTGGCAGTAGAGAACTTCCCTTACATGCAGGGGCTGGATCACAGGGACAACTATTCAAGCAGTCACTTATATCCCACATAATACTATGCACACATTTTCCTCTGCATCTTATATGGAAGCAGAAAGATGAACGCTAGTACAGCCAAAACATTTTGCATACATTAGCTTGGCTCCTATGAAGTGCAAGGTCAATGACTCCCAAATCCAGTTCATTCCTGCCCTCCCCCTTCCCTCCCGCTGCCCCTGATGCCTCTGGAAAGTGGTGCTTGAAGCTTCAGTACCCTGATGAGCAAAAATCCAGTGGCCCAGGAGATTACAGTAAGGAGGTGGAACTAGACAAGCACTGTCTTTGTGCCGACGCAATCTCTTGCTCCAGCAGAAACCCCACGGGCAGATGAATGGAAGAACCACTGGGCTTGGTTTCCCCTCCTCACTGCATCCACTGGGCCGTAAGACATTTTGTCCACAGGGGTCTCTTGGTCTTCAGCATCAGCCTTCTGGGGGTCTTTGAGAGCTACCGGGGGAGGGAAGGTAGGAAAGAACTATGTCATGAGCATTGTTGCGCTTGCACTTTGTAGGACACACACTAGCTTAAAGCTAGTTATGACTATCAAGTACCACTGAAAGCAATGGAAAGAGAGCATTTGTTGTTATTATGCTGTGTTGGGCTGTGCCTCTTGATACCTTACATATACGGTATTTTAACAAAGAGTCTCAAAGCCCACTTTTGCAGTTAATGGTGTTCCTGTAACATCAATAATCAGAGTAGCCCTCTGAATGTTTAATTTGCCACCAATTCTATTCCTAATCAATTTTTTTCATTAAAATCTGGTGAGCCTGACAACTAAGATAATTACTGCCGAATCATCTTAATTAAAAAATTTAGCTTCTAATTAAAAGTCATTGTTTACTTCATCAGAAAGCCATTAGGATTCAGGACAGTGCTGCCCTGTTCTTCTTCTTCTTCTTCTTCTTCTTTTTTTGGTAGTGTTTTATTTGTATAAGGAATAGATGATTCCAAGCAGAGTCCTCGTCTGTCAAGAAATGTGATGCTATGACCTGAACAACTGAAGGATATTTTTGCAAATAAATAATAGATGTGCTCTTGGGTTTCCTCATATTCCTTATTTGCAGTGATAATGATCAACATTTGTAAGACTGAATGTCTATCGCGAAATGAGAAAACTTGAAAATTAATTCCACTTGGAAATTCCTAACTATCAGATAGTTTTGCCACTTCATGCATATCTTTCGTAAAAGCCTCTTTCAAGCCAGAAATAATACTTTAATTATTTGATGGGAAATGCCTCTCGCTTAGTTTGTTTTGAGTGCAGGTAGTTGGCACATTTTCACACCCTGTTGAACCGCTCCATACAACATTGGGTGTTTACATTTGAGGATTTATTTGGCAAGGCAATCAGCTGTAAAATCCTGTCTAGTGGTAAGAGAATTTCCCCTCTCATCTACATCTGATATAGGTATCATGTAAATGTTTTCCCAGTTGTGCCAGAGCCACTTATCCATATGTGAATCTGTTGTAGCTAGGGGCTATGTCTCAACTGCCTGTCCACATGGTCAGCCAAAGAAATGCAGCCCCCAGCCATGCTGGATCTACTCATGAATGAACAGCGCCTATGTGGCCAGAAAAAGGACACTGGAAAAAAAATAAAGCAAAGGAGAAGTAAAAATATCCCTACTGCTTGACGCTACTCTACAAAGTGGTTGCATGTAAACCATGAGAAATCAGCATTCGATAAATAGGTAATCTATAGCAGTAGAAAAGAGCAAGAGTCCAGTAGCACCTTAAAGACTGTCACAATTTCTGGTAGGGTATGAGCTTTCGTGAGTCACAGCTCACTTCTTCAGATACAGCTAGAGTGTGAGTAAGATTCAGAATTAATAAGAATAAGAATGATAAAAACAATAGTTTCCTCAAAATACTATATTTACTTCCAATATTTAAAAACCTGACCCAAGTTGTGGAAGGGGCTGTTCCTTTGTCAAAAATGTCTTACTTCTCTTTCTTTCAATGTTTTTTACCAGCCAGCTGACTTGCTGTATTGCAGACTGCCAGAAAAAAAAAATGCTTCAAGCATGTGATAAGGATGGGGAATACGTAGGGCTTAGCTTTTCTGACCTGCAGGCTCTATTCTTACCTGCCCATCTCTGTAACCCAGCCTGCCTTCCAGCGGATATAAGCAAAGTGTGCTGTTTCTCCCCTGCAAGGCATTCAAGCTGGCTGGTGATGCCTTCCTGTCATGGGAGGGGGAGAGCCATACACTCGGGACCTCTATGTTCTTGACTGCCAATTATTTTTGACGGCATCCTTGCCATGATCAAACCTGCTAGTGCCAAATCACTCTCCTCCCTGTTCAACCTTTCCTGCCTGCCACTGTCATGGAAACCTGAAATAGACAGTAAAGCAAAAAACAATAACTATCAGATCAGAAGGCTTGTTCTGCCTTCTCCCAAATGTTGAAGTCAATTCTGTTCCAAGTCAGAGCATTTATGATGTTTCTAAAATGGTTATCATTTGGATTGGTTAGTGATTGGTAGGGTTCTGACTGCAAAGCATAACTACACACCCTGGCTGGCTGGAATCGTGAAAACTCTTTAGCCCATACAGGGGTCTTATTATCATAACCCAGAAGAATTGTCGACATTTTTCTTTGAACAGCTGGTGCCTCCTTTCAGCTTACAGAACCTGCTATATTACTTTTTGGATTTTGCCACTTCAATGCAGGAACAAAATAGAAAATTTGGGCCTTTTAAGCAGGGACATTTCCCCGCGGTCACCCCCGCCAACTGCTTCAGGGCTTCCTTTTGATTATGCATGCCTTTTCTGTCGCCTCGCTCTCCCTGCGCATTTTGCCCACATTTTCCAGATTCTAGCTAAAACGGCACCTGGAAAACACAGGCAAAACGTGCGGAGAGAGCGAGGCGAGCTCTGACAGGCAAAAAGGGCATGCATAATTAAAAGGAAGCCCCAAAGCAGTCAGCATGGTGACTACAAGGAAACATCCCTGCATAAAAGGCCTTGATCTACAAGCACTGTTATGGACATTGGTCAGTTATGCATGGGTACTTGAACTCCCGTTTGCCCCGTCTGACTCGGTTGTTCTTTGGAGTTCTGCACATTTTCTGTCCATTCGAAACGCCCTCGCTGCCAGCCCTCGCAATGTCCAGGTCTTTGCATTCCTCTATTAACCCGACTCTTCCCTTTCCCCTTAGCTCAGCCAGGCTGAAATCTCTATACAGAAGGCAAAGCATGGGCCACGGGAAGATTGGTACCTCTCTCAGCCAATCACAAAGCAGCGTGTAAAGAGGTGGAGATTCAAATGCTTCCTGCTTCCTCGGAGCTCTTTCTAAGCAAAAGAAAAGCTGTTTAAAATGGAGGCTTGAATTTCTCCCTCCCCTTTTCTTTCAGATTGCTCTGTTTTTTTGTCCTTAAAATGCTTTTTTATGCAGCAATTGGGTTTTGGGGTGGGGAATCTTCGCTCACAGTGAGCACTGTGAAGTAAGCTAATTACAAAACAGCATTTAAAGGGGTGGGACTTGATTTGAGCTTGGAGAGAGCTTGGTGCAAAAACTCCCAACTGGAAAGCTTGGGTCTAGCCAGCAACGAACCTCAGGTAAAAACCCCATGCATAAATGACCATTGTTAACTGGGATCTCCAACTACCAAGGAAAGATCGAGCATAGTTTGTGCTCTCCAAAGGCATTTGCATGCAACAATCTTCACTGTCACCACTAATGAAAAACACGTGCTAGAGTAGTTGTTTACTGCTACTGTATGAAAGCTAATGATATAAAACAGCAGAGTACCTCTCCGCCGATGCCCTATAAAATTTCAAGCTTGCCTTTTTAATTGCCAGAACTAACTCAATTTATCTCCTAATTATGTTCCATTTCTGACGTGAAGTGGCTTCTGATTTGCTTCAAATTTCCTAAATAGCTGGCTAGAGAAATCGAAGTATGTATCAATGTACTGGACTGACTCCAGAGGGAAAGCTTACAGAAGGAACTGGTAAGGCTGACTTTTCCCACTTTCACCTTCTCCAACAGCCCTACTGTTTGCCCTAAAAATCCTCTCTGAGGGTTGGGAGAGCTTCACAAAAAACTGTTCCATAGGAAAGGGAGCTGCAGTGATCAGTAGGTGAGTCCAATACAATTGCTTCCTTCTCCCTCTTCTACTGGCAGCTAGCATCAGCAGAGAAGGGTGGAGGAAGCTGATTCCCCCTCATTGCTTCAGTGCCCGTTCGGTGGTGCATTTTGTTTTGAGTTCCCCCAACCTTACTCATGGCCGAGCGTATTGAGCATTTTGGCCCTGAGAAAAGATTTTTTAGGTCAAACAGCAGGCTGCTTGCAGAAGGGGAGGGGAAATCTGCTCTGCCTACTTCTTCTGGGGGGCGTTTCCACTGGATCCAATCCATTGTACCCATATTAACAATTCCATTAACAAAATATTTGTTCATTTGGTTTCTGGTGACAGGCTGTTTTGAACATCCCAAATGAACTAAAAAGGAAGTCACCTTGTTATCAGTGAACTCGGGGAAACTAATGGTTCATTCACACCATCAGAAAACAACATGTTACGGTAGCCAGCAATGTGCCCTGACTCCATCTATTTCCCACACAGATTACCAGAACTTATTAGCACTAATGGCTGATCTACATCAGGGTACAGCACAACGGATAATGAGAAAATTCAATCCCCCTTCTATACCCTACACTCTAAAGCAGACCACAGCCTCTTGAGTAACACATTTCCATAACTGCATAGTGAACACATATTGTAGTTCAGTTTGTATATGATGAAAAATGCAAATCTGGTCATTTGTAAAACAGACATCTTGAACTTAGTTCATTCACTGCATTTGAATCAGCGTCAAAAGAAGTGGTCACCTCTATATCAATCAACCAGACAGTTTGGCCATGTCATAAATTCAAAGCAGTAGCCTGTTTCCTGATATGTCATCCAAGTGTTAATGAATAACATGGGGAGAGCTCCATATCAAACGCTTACCACTGTTCCTCTGTTCCCAAGCCAAGATTAAAAAGCTTGAGAGCGTACCTCTGAATTTCAAAGCGATCTGACTTAGATGTCAGGTGGGAGGGGAGAATCTTGCTGCTCTTCAGGAATCATCTTTTGGATCATGCTCTTGATTGGCTTATACTGGTAAAGGGGTCAGTGGTCTAGTTTCCTATAAAGTTAGCCTATAATCGTCTGGCACAAGTTTTTCAAGCATGGCCAAATAATACCTTCAGGACCAGTAATGGTCCAGAGACCATCTTGCTGCATTTCCTACCTGCTGCTTTGTTAGGTAAAGGTAAAGGTCCCCTGTGCAAGCACCAGGTCATTCCTGACCCATGGGGTGACGTCACATCCCAATGTTTACTAGGCAGACTTTGTTTACGTGGTGGTTTGCCGGTGCCTTCCCCAGTCATCTTCCCATTACTTCCAGCAAGCTGGGTACTCATTTGACCGACCTCGGAAGGATGGAAGGCTGAGTCAACCTTGAGCCGGCTACCTGAAACCAACTTCCGTTGGGATCGAACTCAGGTCGTGAGCAGAGCTTTTGACTGCAGTACTGCAGCTTACCACTCTGCGCCACGGGGCTCTTAGGCTGCTTTGTTACTTATGCTGATTTGAAGAGGTTGTAACCTGACTGCCGACGAGTCTGTAAGTGCATGTTAGGAAGTTAGTTTTGTTATTTTATTGAACCTGCTTATTCTTGACTTACAATTACGCTTGAACCTTTTCTTTAATCTTTTCAATAAAGCCTGTTGCTTTTGTTGGTGTATTATACTGTGTGTGTAAGGGTCCAACCCTGGTTTCAGTCAAACTATCAAAAGATTTATTCCAAGGTCCCAGGTTTGGGGACAATGGAATCAAATCATCCTTGCAAGGACATGGTGAGTAGGAAACACCTGACTTTGACAATCAGCTACTTTAAAAAAAACATCTTGAGAAATAAAATCTGAGTCACAGAGGGAACTGAAGTGATGGGTGATTACCCAAATAAAAGGGCAAATTCAGTTACTCTCATTTATTCTATGTAAAATTTCATTTTAAATCATAGAATCATAGAATTGGAAGGGATCACCAGGGTCATCTAGTCCAACCCCCTGCACAATGCAGGAAATTTACAACTACTTCCCCCACACACACACACAGTGACCCCCCTCCACATGCCCAGAAGATGACTAAGATGCGTTCCCTCTCATCATCTGCTTAAGGTTATAGAATCAGCATTGCTGACAGATGGCCGTCTAACCTCTTCTTTAAAACCTCAAGGGAAGGAGAGCTTACCACCTCCTAAGGAAGCCTGTTCCACTGAGGAACCGCTCTGTTAGAAAATTCTTCCTAATGTCTAGATGGAAACTCTTTTGATTTAATTTCAACCCGTTGTTTCTGGTCCGACCTTCTGGGGCAACAGAAAACAACTTGGCACCCTCCTCTATGTGACAGCCCTTCAAGTACTTGAAGATGGTTATCATATCCTCTCTCAGTCTTCTCCTCTTCAGGCTAAACATACCCAGCTCCTTTATAATAATTTTTCAAACTGTATTTTTAAATAATTAGAAATTATACAAAACAAACACTCGAAGACTGTCAAATTTAGCACCACAATAGAACAAATCAGCAGAATTTATTTTATATTACATAGAGAAGAACAAGCCCTGCAGAGTTCAAATTAGTATTGCTTCTGCAAAGGGAAGTTCTTTCTTGCTAGGAGTTACTTGTGACATGTAGATAGGAAGTACCCATTAGCAATATATTGTCGAAGGCTTTCACGGTCAGAGTTCATTGGTTCTTGTAGGTTATCCGGGCTGTGTAACCGTGGTCTTGGAATTTTCTTTCCTGACGTTTCGCCAGCAACTGTGGCAGGCATCTTCAGAGTAGTAACACTGAAGGACAGTGTCTCTCAGTGTCAAGGGTGTAGAAAGAGTAATATATAGTCAGAAAGGGGTTGGGTTTGAGCTGAGTATTGTCCTGCAAAAGTATTGTCCTGTAAGTATCAAGATAATGTGCTAATGAGGGTATGGTATGTTAATATGGAACCATTGTATCCTGAAGTGATCTGTTAATGTGTGTAATCCAAAACTAATCTGTATGGCTATTGTTGAATGTTGTCTTTGTCTGGAGGTTTTTCAGGGCAGGAAGCCAAGCCTTATTCATTCTTAAACTCTCCTCTTTTCTGTTAAAGTTGTGCTGATGTTTGTGAATTTCAATGGCTTCTCTGTGCAATCTGACAAAATAGTTGGTAGAATTGTCCAGTCTTTCAGTGTCTTGGAATAAGACCCTGTGTCCTGTTTGTGTCAGTCCATGTTCAGCCACTGCTGATTTCTCAGGTTGGCCAAGTCTGCAGTATCTTTCATGTTCTTTTATCCTTGTTTGTATGCTGCGTTTTGTGGTCCCGATGTAAACTTCTCCACAGCTGCAAGGTATACGATATACTCCTGCAGAGGTGAGGGGGTCTCTTTTGTCTTTTGCTGATCGTAGCATTTGTTGTATTTCCACCAAGAAAATACAACAAATGCTACGATCAGCAAAAGACAAAAGAGACCCCCTCACCTCTGCAGGAGTATATCGTATACCTTGCAGCTGTGGAGAAGTTTACATCGGGACCACAAAACGCAGCATACAAACAAGGATAAAAGAACATGAAAGATACTGCAGACTTGGCCAACCTGAGAAATCAGCAGTGGCTGAACATGGACTGACACAAACAGGACACAGGGTCTTATTCCAAGACACTGAAAGACTGGACAATTCTACCAACTATTTTGTCAGATTGCACAGAGAAGCCATTGAAATTCACAAACATCAGCACAACTTTAACAGAAAAGAGGAGAGTTTAAGAATGAATAAGGCTTGGCTTCCTGCCCTGAAAAACCTCCAGACAAAGACAACATTCAACAATAGCCATACAGATTAGTTTTGGATTACACACATTAACAGATCACTTCAGGATACAATGGTTCCATATTAACATACCATACCCTCATTAGCACATTATCTTGATACTTACAGGACAATACTTTTGCAGGACAATACTCAGCTCAAACCCAACCCCTTTCTGACTATATATTACTCTTTCTACACCCATTAGCAATATTTAGATTTCCAAAATTATTTTTACAAACTCTGTTTCCAGAATGGCTGATGCTGCATGCCCTATTCCATGCTATACCTTATGAATCTTGAGTATCCACAGTCCCAGAAAGCTCATTAAATAAGTCATTAGCTCTCAGGCATTAGGTTTTTGCTTTAACCCCTGAAACCCCTGGCAGATTGATGGTGCACCAGCTAAGTGGTAGTTTGGCACACCAAATCAGTTGGGACACCATGGAGGAAGAAACAACAGGCATGACTTGCATTTGTCATCATTGCCCAACCCACCTAGGTCCAACAGTAGGGTTGCCAGGTCCCTCTTTGCCATTGGCCAGAGATTTTGGTGGTGGAGCCTGAGGAGGGCGGGGTTTGGGGAGGGACTTCAGTGTCATAGAGTCCAGTTGCCAAAGCGGCCATTTTCTCTATCGGCTGGAGATCAGTTGTAATAGCAGGAGATCTCCAGCTAGTACTTGGAGGCTGGCAACCCTATTCAACAGGCCATCAAAATATTCTGCAGCCCTTGTGAGCATGGGGAAAAAACACTCATCCAGAGTGCATGGGAGTGAACATGCTCTTCCCACTTATGTCACGGTCAGGAGGGAAAAAACTTCTGTTGTTCTGTGCTCTTGCTGCTTAGAGCAGCAAAATGAGTTCAGTCAGCCCTGGGAAGTGGGGAATGTGTCCCCTTTTTTATTTATATCATTGGTCACTGGATCCTTTCCTTATAACTAATGTCCAGCTGACGTGCACAAAGATCAACAGCTGTTCTGATGAAATTTCTGATAAAACAACCACAAATGTAACTTTATACAATTTACCTACTGTAGACATTTGTCATGAAGCAGCTTCTTCTAAGAATGAGCCAGCAAAAAATAAGCTGCCAGGAAATGAATACAATCTCAGTTTAGGAGATTGATTAAAAATATGCAACTCCTTTCCTTTTAGCAATGGGCATTGAGATCATGATTTATTTTTCAGTGCGCTATTACATTTGCAACACTGATGTGCATGAAGCTGAAATATATTCTGAATGCACCGCACATTTAGGCTGCGCTGATAGAAATGATTCTGGAAATGTATATTAGTATGTACTCCAAGTCTCCATAAAACACGGCTGTATTAATATTTAATTATGGAGGTAGACGAAGTTTGTTTTTCTGGGCATGCCCCCAAGCTAACTCTAAACTATCAGTGATAGCGTTGAAGCATGTACCTGTGTAAACTGTAATGGCAGTAGTGTGCCCCACAGCAGGGGGGGAAATAGGCTACAGCCTCAAACTGTGCAAGGAAGGTGCAGGTAATTGGAAGGGTCAATGGCTATATCAGTCAAAGCAATAGCTTCCCTTGAGAAAGAGACTGATTGTCCTGCATTTTATTCAGCAGCTAACCGACATTTAGCAGGCTTCCCTTTGCATATTATTGGTGCCAGCCCAATGAGGCAGAAAATTGCATCGTGTCATTTAATTTCCCAATCTTTGTTTTCATTGTATTAATCTTTTGGCTTTGCTTCACTTCATAATTTGAAGGCTCAGCTAGGAGCAAACCAAATGGAAATTCAGCTTTCTTTCATATCTAGCTGAATGTGTTCCATGCAGTTTTGGGGGAAGTTTAATTCTGCATAATCCCACCCATGAATAATAATAATTTGGTTTTGTATGCAGACATATTAGTATTTATTAAGCTTGCCTCAAAATTCTTGGGAAATATGCCCAAAAGTCAGTAACCAAAACGTGATTAATAAATAGGTTACAGGAAGGCAGCTGATAGGGATTTGTTTTTTTGTTTTTTTGTTTGTTCGTTTTTTAAGTGATGTAGACCTCATATTCAGAATTTACCTCTATTAGCATATAAGGAAGTATAAAATTATTCTAGGGCAGTCAAGTTCTTCCAGTAGTCTTTCATTAAAGATGCATTTTTCTTTGATTTATAAGAAACTTCTTAAAATTCTTTCCCTTCCCCTGAGCCACAATCGCTGGTTATATTTTTACTATAGAAACTGGGGGATCCCTATTTAGCTCTCCCAGGTAGCACTATGATATATAATAGCTAGTAAACCGTTGGTCCCATAAATGAAAAATGGGGGTGAAAGGGTTTGTGCCAGGTAATCTTTTCTCTCTCTGCAGAGGAAGGCAATGACAACCCACCTCTGCTTCTCCCTTGCTAGGGTCACCAAAAGTTGGCTGAGAGTTCATGGCATTTACATACATACATAATATTCTCTCTCTCTCTCTTTCTCTCTTTCTCTCTCTCTCTCTCCCCCCCCCCCAATGGCATGTCCAGGTCCTGCAAGTGTAGTACTGTAGACAAAATGTTGGACTTGGACCAAGGAGACTGGGTTCAAATTTTTGCTCAGCCATGAAGGTTCACTGGGTAACCTTAAGTCACTCACCATCTTTTAACCTATCTTATAGAAGGCTGCTACGGGAATATTTTTTAAAAAAATGTGATCTGAGTATGGGAAAGCTTTCACATGCCACCCTGAGTTTAATGGAGGAAGGGTGGAATAGAAACAGATAAAAATAAATAAAGAGGAGAAGGATGCACATTTCAACCCTTTTTTTTTACCTAGTCCTTTTCTTACTGGAATTTCATGTTGACACTTGGAGGCATGGGTACCTCAACTGTGATTGTTAATGTCCTCTTAATATATTCATTCTTTTCTTAACAAGGATGTGCCCCAATAGAATTCATGATGAATACTTTCTACCATCTCATAACAATTTAATACACATCAACTGAAGGATTTCTGTGAATCTACCTAGAGTTACAGCAACAATATCTTCATGAATAAAACCATTTCCACATACACACAAAGTTGTCTTATAAACTGACATTATTTCATCAAGAGCTATATTATTTGTCAGATTAGGAGAAGCTTCCAAGATTCCAGGCAATTTTCTTTGCCAACCGTACCACACATGCTCCTTTCAGTTGACCCAGCATCTAACCTGGGAACTTCTACATGCAAAGTATGTGCTTTACCTCTGAGGTGTGGAAGACATCGAGTGATAATCTACACTTACTATATAATGTAAAGTCATCTCCTGGTCATAGAAAAGCTCCAGCCAGCAGGAAGTGTTTTGTGACGGAAAAGTAGTAGAAAAAATTATCTAATAGGATATTAGCTAAATAATCTATACAGTGGGACTCGGCATTGTGGCAAATGATTCCATGTTCCACTCTCCAAGGGCCTCAACCAATCACTTTCAAATGGTGAATTGCAATGCTTAAAAAAGGGGGAAAGAGCTTGGTAGTTTAACTGCTCTCCAGTTTGGCGCTGCTGGGTTTTAGTGGGAGGAGGGTTAGGAGGTCTACTGGGTAGGCAAGGAGTCCATAAGGGGCTTTAGGTATTGTAAAAATCAATAGGGTTTATGCGCTATTCCTGTCACACACACAAAAACAGTTAAAGGGGTGGAGCCTATCTTCTCTGTGTTAAAAAGGTCAGGATGCTGTCCCTGCTTTTTTTTAAAAAGTTAAAAGTTAAAAGCTTTTCTGTTTCATGCTATAAATCTGAATCGGTCGAACTGAGACTGTTGCATGTCTGGTGCCCCCCCTACTGCTATCTTTTAGTCCACCATCATCATGTATAGGGTTGCTAACTGCCAGGTAGTTTAATAGAAGGAAGCACCTACACTAACTAGTCACGTTGTGCAAAGGAATAGTAACAAGCTCTTGCAATATATGCAAAATAGTGATGTTATTCAAAAAATGCAAAAACAGGCAACAGTTCTCAAGCAGCCTACTGGGCGCAGAGGAGAATGAGACTGGATAAGCTGTGAAATATTACTGCCTGGGACTGAATAAGCTGTGAAAAATTACTGCTGGATGAAGACAAGTGTATGAGTGAGGCTCTTGGCTGAAGAAGCTGTCGTGTAACAGCGAAAGCGTCGATTTCATCCGGAAGGATGCTCCCGATCCGTTTCAGCCTCCACAGCACTTCAACATTTCTACCTGCAAAAAGAACAAATATTAAGAGACATAAGATTTTGTACTTACCTTGTAAAGCTTGTGCCTATCAAGATTGACTTCCTTTTGGAAGACTAATGTATATAAGTGTGAGTTCGTCATATTATTGTAACTTTGCATGTTTTTGCACTTTTTGAATAACATCACTATTTTGCATATATTGCAAGAGCTTGTTACTATTCCTTTGCACAACTGCCAGGTAGCAGCAGGAGATCTCCTGCTAATTCAACTGATCTCCAGCCGATAGAGATCAGATCACCTGGAGAAAAATGGCCGCTTTGGCAATTGAACTCTATGGCATTGAAGTCCCTCCCCTCCCCATACCCCGCCCTTCTCAGGCTCCGCCCCAAAAGAGGCCTGGCAACCTTAATCATGTATGAGTGTAGTTAGGGCGCCGCCGCCATCTTATACTGTATTAGTTTATAGTAGGATTTACAGTTTTAATTATTTGTTTTAACCTGTATTTATATATTTATAATTGATTGTAGCTTCTTGTTAGCCACCCTAAACCTGGCTTTGCCGGGAAAGGGCTGGGTAGAAATCAAATAAATAAACAGACAAGAAATGTGCTTTGTAATTTCTTAGGCCCCAGCTGTCCAGGAACTTGGTTACTGTAATATTTTTTTTTATTACATTTTTTTTTATTTTATCATTTTGGTTACTGTAATATTGAGAGGGTTGGAGAAAAGGAAAACAAAGAAACAACCATACCACTCATTCCACTGAAATAAACCTGTTTCTTAGTGGTTTCCATCAAGCCTACTGTTAAGTCCGCGTGGGGAGGACACACGAGGTCAGAGACAGAGTTCCAACGGCAACCGCTTTATTGTGAACGAGAACAGAACTGAACTACAGTGGTCAGACCTATACAAAGGCTACTGAGTTTGTTTCTCTCCGTTACATTCAAGATGTCATTCTGCTTATGGAAAGCATGTGGACTGTATACCTCAGAACTCCTTACCCTCATCAGCAAATGCAAATTGTTGCTACCAGTGGTAAAGCTGTACAGCGGATGGGCTCCAGTCATTTGCTGTGCTATGCCATAAATTGTCAACGCTATTTTTTCCAAGGGTAGAGGCGTCTCAGGAAGTTAATTACTTGCGCTTTCTGCAAACTGACAGGTAGATTTCGTAGCCAGGAGCCAGCGTGAATTCAGTTCTGACATTTAATCACAGGGCTAATAGAGATAAGTGGGAATATGCATCATCAAGACAACCAAATTACCAATAACAATTATGATTACCGGGGTTAGTATTCAAGTTTGTTTTGCTATGGGACTTAGCAGCAGATTGTTTCGCCTTCTTTAAATAGGCAGTAAGTTGCTTTCCAATCTTTCTTTCCTTTTCCAGTATCATTTTTACAGAATGGCACCTTCTTTCTAAAGCTAGCAGTTAAAACCTTAATTGGGATTGGATTAAATATTGGGGCGGGGGGAGATCCCCTGAGCCAAAAGGAGCAAAAAAAAAAATCTATGGGGAAAAATTGAAAGGCAAGAGAGAGAGAGAGAGAGAGAGAGAGAGAGAGAGAGAGAGAGAGAGCTACTTTTCAGTTCAGATGCAAACCCTAGCTTTATTTTTTTTATTGTCTCAGTCCTACTCTACGAGAGAGACAGGCACCTTTACAGCTGCAGAACGAAATTGAGCCCTGGTGCCATCCCTGACCAGTAGGGTTGCCAACCTCCAGGTACTAGCTGGAGATCTCCAGCTATTACAACTGCTCTACAGCCGATAGAGATCAGTTCCCCTGGAGAACATGGCCGCTTTGTCAACTGGACTCTATGGCATTGAAGTCCCTCCCCTTCTCAAACCCCGCCCTCCTCAGGCTCTGCCCCAAAAACCTCCCACCAGTGGCGAAGAGGGACCTGGCAACTCTACTGACCATAAAAGTGATTTTCAAACTGTTCTAATTCTTACAATGAATTTCTTAGTGAGGAAATCTAGGAAAGATGTCATCACCATTTGTCACAAGGGAATCATGGGCTCATTTTATGGTTTAATTTCAGTTCATGTAGAATAATAGCTAGTGTTTCAATGGCCTTTTATGCATGGGTTGTTTCCATCACGATTCCCCCCCCCAAAAAAAAAAACTACTTTGGGGCTTCTTTTTCATTGTGCACATCTTTTCTGACCTTTAGAAGTCACTTTGCTCTCTCTCCGTGTTTTCCCCGGGTTTTTTGGATGCTATTTCTAGCGGCATCCAGAAAACATGGGGAGAGAGTGAAATGACTTCTAAAGGTAAGAATGGACGTGCATAATGAAAACAAAGCCCCGAAATAGTCAGTGAGTGATCGCCACAGAAACAACCCATGCATAAAAGGCCAATGTGACCTGACCAGTGTCCCAAGTGTACCACTGACCAGGTATCTAGAATCCCTCTGTAATATGCAGGGATTCCCTAACAGGAACACAACGGTCACAACATTCCTCAGTAGACAAGATTATGCTCTAAGGGTGAATCTAAGTGCTGAGCTATATGATATATGGAACAGTATTGAGCCCAATAGCCCTTTTTGTAGATCAATAAATTGCAGCAGGAGTGGAAGATTAATAGCAAAGAATAGTGAGAGGCACTTAAATTTTTCCCTATTGTTTTTCCCAGTCCAATCACATAAACACAGCAATACTGTTTTTTTCCATCACCGCACTTTGGAAAAATACATGTGTAAGGATTTAATTAAGCCACTTGGGGAAACAATCTAGAGTGAGAGAGAAATCAGGCAGAGAAAGGGTTAAGCAGCCCATCCTCCTACTGCTTTTCTGACTTTAAATATTTAGTCCTTAGGTGCTTTTCAAACTTCCAAAAGGACCATTACACTTCACTACCTGTGCCATGCATTTGCAGGTAAAGTATCACTTGCTCCAAAGAATGAATAGTTTGGACAAAATAAAGAAAAGATGGGAACAATACACTGAAGAACTGTGCAAAAGAGATGAAAGGATGACAGATTCCTTCCAAGAAGAATCTTTTAAAGAAGATTTTAGAAAGTGAAGTAAAAGCTGCACTGAGTGCAATTGGAAGAAACAAATCATCAGGAGTAGATGGGATATCAATAGAGCTATTCTAAGCCACAGAAATGGAGTCCATCAAAATCTTAACAAGAATAGGCCAACAAATATGGAAAACAAAACTGGAACAGTTCGATTTACATTCAAATTCTGGAAAAAGGAAATATCATGGACTACAGCAACTACTGGACCATTGCATTAATTTCTTACACAAGTAAAATGATGCTCAAAATCTTACAAAAATACTGCTAGCTTATATGGAACAAGAAATGCCAGATGTTCAAGCTGGATTCAGAAATGGAAGAGGCGCTAGATATCATCTTGCAAATTTACATTGGTTACCAGAACATCTGAGAGAATTTCAGAAGAAAATCATCTTGTGTTTCATAGATTACAGCACAGCGTTTGAAAAGTTATGATTGGTTTCAAAAGAAATGGGTGTGCCACAGCATCTGATTGTTTTGATGCACAACCTTCACTTGGGACAAGAGGCTACTGTTAGGACAGAATATGGAGAAAAAGAACGGTTTCCAATTGGCAAAGGTGTCAGACAAGGATGTATTTTATCTCCCTATCTCTTCAGTCTATATGCAGAACATATGATAAGGAAACCTGGATTGGATGTAAAGGAAGGTGAAGTGAAAATTGGTGGAAGGAACATTAACCATTTGAGATATGTAGATGATACCACATTACTGGCAGAAAATAGTGAAGATGTGAAACAATTCTTCATGAAGGTTAAAGCAGAATGCATCAAACCAGCTGAATATCAAGAAGACACAAGTAATGACTATTGGAGAATTACACAACTTTAAGGTTGATAATGAAGAAATTGAAATTGTCAAAGAATTTGTGTTCCTTGGCTCCATCATCAATGAAAAGGGAGACTGCAACCAATAAATCAGGAGATTGAGATTGGGAAGGGTAGCCATGAAGGAGCTAGAAAAGATTCTTAAGTGTAAGGATGTGTTGTAGGCCACCAAGATCAAGATAATTCATGCCATGGTATTCCCCCTTACTTTGTATGGGTGTGAAAGTTGTACAATGAAGAAAGATGACAGGAACAAATTTGATTCATTTGAAATGTGGTGTTGGAGGAAGGTTTTACAGATACCATGGACTGCCAAAAAGACAAATCAGTGGGTTCTAGATCAAATCAAGCCTGAACTCTCCCTAGAAGCTAAAATGACTAAACTGAGGCAATCATACTTTGGTCACATTATAAAACAGAGCTCATTGGAAAAGACAATAATGCTAGGAAAAGTTGAAGGTAGCAGAAAAAGAGGAAGACCCAGCATGAGATGGACTGACTCTATAAAGGAAGCCACAGTCCTCAGTCTGCAAGATGTGAGCAAGACTGTTAATGACAGGATGTTCTGGAGGACATTATTTCCTAGGGCTGCCATAAATTGGAAGCGACTTGACAACATTTAACACACAATCCACCATGCTATACATTGGGTTGGATCCTGAAGAGGATTCATGCAAATGGAAGAGGGGGTAATTTTTGCTAATTCTTTCCTCCCGTTGCAGGCTCCTCGTGTTGTTCCTGGGTTTTTTGGGGGATGCAGCAGGAGTGAGGAGGCCCAAAAAGTCTACAATGTCAGTGGAAATGTTTCGCAGGATCCAATCCAATAGGAAGGGCCTACTAGACTAACTCTATCACTGCATACAGGCAGATGACAGTCACATTGGCTTAAACATGATTGTTTGTTTTAAGATATTTTATGACCTGTTCAATTTAGCTCAAGTCAGCTTACAATCAAAGTAGGCTTGCCAGGCCCTGTAGCTCCACCGGCGGGAGCTTTCTGGGGCCATGGCTGTATTGGAAGTGACGTGGACGCTCTAGCAATCTTGGGGGAAACTCTATGGTCTCCATAGAGTTTTCTCCGAGATTCCCAGAGCATCTGCATCACTTTTTGCTTTACCCAAAAGTGACACGTGCGCGCGTGTGCACGTCTATGCCCACAGTGCCCGCTGGCCATCAGCTGGCCGGCGGGCAGCCCGGTGGATTGCCGGGATTTTACCCGCCACCACCAGGCACTTGGCAACCCTAAATCACAGTCAAATTAAAACCACATACAATAAAACCTTGCTACAAAAAGAGACCAAAACATATATATCCAGTATAAACTGCTGCTCCAGACAGTGTTTAGGTTTTTGACAGTTTTGACAATTGAAAGCCCTCCAAGTGTTCAGGAAAAGGCTTGCTGAAACTGAACAGTCTTCAGGCCTTTTAAAAAAATCAACAGCTATGGGGCCTTCCATACTTTCTTTGGGAGCCCCTCACAAAAAAAGGGCAGTAGAGAAGGCACTGGAATGGGCAGAGGAAGGGCATGCCACCCATAATGAGGGCACTACGAGCAGAAACTGCTGCATGGAGCACAACACCAATGTGTGAATAAGAACTTGGCTATGCGAAAGTAGAGTTCAGTTCGTTTTAGGGAGTAGCTGTGATTCAGTGCTAAAGCAAATGACTTGCAGAAAGTCCAAGGTTCAACCCTGGGCATCTCCAGTTAAAGGATCAAAAGTAGCAGGAATTGGGAAAGACCCTTCTTTACCTGAGACCTGGAGAGCTGCTACCAACCAAAGACAATCCTAAACGCTATAGAAGGAAGTTCTGACTTGATGCTGCTTCATATGTTTACATACAACACCAGTTTGTCTATCTTTCACTATTCATATAGTTAGTTATATAGTATGAACCAAACTGACCGCTATGATCCTCTTGTTTGGGTGCCCTCGGAGTCTGAAGCTAGATGGGTGACAACCTAGCAAAGGGTCTTCTCAGTCATGGCACCAAATTATGGCATTCCCTTCCCAGGGAGATCCATCTGCCCCCTTCTATCATCATCTTTTACCACTAGATAAAGACTGTTTCATCTGACATTCCTTCACTGACCCTCCTTTCTATGCATGTGTTTCAACGGTCCATGTGTTTTAACTGTTTTTTATTATTTTTACGCTGTGTATTCGAAAAGCTTATTTTACTGTTCTTGATTGGTTACTATCTTGGGAACCCTAAGATGGGTGGAAAAACAGCAGAGAAATGTTTAAAATAAATAAATAATCATAACTGGCAGATATCACAGCCAGCTTTAGAGCAGTCTTTACATTGCTGCGCTTCCAAACTATGCCCACGGAACTGCTTGCCAGTCATTTCTAAAAAACAACAACAACCCTGGCTCAACATATCTGCCTATGTGGTGAGGCCGTAGAAGACCTTATCCATTATGTCTTGGCCTGCCCTTTATATATTGAACCCCGAAACAAGTTGTTGGCAAATATTCTATCTGCATTACAATCATTATCTGATGCTGATTAATTAATTTATTTGTTATCAGTTATGGATCTCTATATTTCCCAAAAAATGGCACTTTATGGCCTGACAGCCAAGAAAATCAGAGATAAGCCAATATAAATTGTGGCAAGCTGGACAGAATTGAATGGGTGCATTTTAATGTACTTTTTTTCTTTTTCTTTTTTAATGATATTGGCTTGTCCATTTTAAAATTGCGGTTATATTGTTTGTAGATTGTAATGGCCTATGGTCTCATACAATACTGTTACTGTTAAATAAATATTCTGACTTATTTTGTTGACTATTTCCAGTCATTTCTTAATGAAGCAGAAGTTAGTACAAACCTAAATCATATGACACATTAACAAAATCTGTACTTGAAAAAATAAATGTAGATAATCCTTCCCTGAACTGTTCAATGAATCCATCCAATCTGAGTTGCTCAGAAATGAGATTTAGAGTAATGCAGGCCCACTAACAGCAGGTAAACTAAGTGAAAACAGTAGGAGGGGTTTTAAGATGGTTCTGTTTATTATTATTTCTATCTGATAATTACAGGAATTAGTTGGGACTAGGTATGACTCGATGTTTGCAAATAATGTGTTGGAAATTCATACTAACCTTGTTTGCAATGCTTGCTTTCTATCGAGTCGAGTATCTCATATGAGCACCTCAATTATCTGTTCATAATTCAAAATGAACAGCATTTCAAGTTGTCTAACATCTGTGCAGTTGTGGCAGCAGCTTGGCAGTAGGCCAGGAGTTCTGCACCCTCCCCTTTTACTGGCTTGAATTACATACGCCCAGTATCGGTCACTGATACATGCATCACTGATACACTGACACATCACTGATATGGAAGACCAACTAGATTAGAGCCCATGTGCTACTTTGGGGGCTCTATGGCAGTAATTAATGCTGCTTCATATTAGCACATGTAGGGCTGTTGAATTAAAAAAATTCGGTATAGTTTGGATTCGGCTGAATTCGGCCCGTTTAGATTTGGGATATGCCGAAGTCCGAATTCCCCCACTTCGGGTCCGTGCAATTCGGCGGGAATTCAAAGTTCGGGGAAAAAATTCGGCCGAATAAAGCCATTAAAAACACAACCGCGCCTTTCCACGACTCGGGGGGGGCATTTTTGGGGGTAAAGGTCCCAAATTTTCAGAGGAGCTTCAAAGGATGCTTCTTGAAAGACCCCCCAAGTTTTGTAAAGATTGGGTCAGGGGGGGCTGAGATATGGGCCCCGAAAGGGGTCCCCCCACCCCCCACCCTTAATGTGTATCTTGAGCTTGCCGCCCACGCACAAAGCTCCCAGCCCCGACAAACAGCTGAGAGCAAGGGCGGGGCAGATGTGAAAAAAATTGCAAAGCAATACAACTGCAAAGCAACACAAGCACACAATGCAACACCTTTGCAACAGTGCAAAGCAACACCTGACACCTGGGAGTTTGCAAACCATGAAAAGGGACAGAGGCAGCTAGCTATGCATAATGAGCAGGAAGGGGTGGAATTTCTCCTTTTGCATTGGACTTGGGACCAGGCAGATGCATTCTTTAAGTCACCATTTGAAAACCAGTTTTGAGCAAGCATCAAAATAACCTAACTGATCTTATGAATGAGGGAAAACCTGAAGACATAAAAATGAAGCCCCCCCTCAAACCAGGGAGAGAGAGACTGGAGGGGGAACACACACCCCAAGCAGAACCGGCAAAAGCCCCCTTTGGCTCCCCCACCCACCCAAAGAAACTGCTCCCTTCCCACACACACACAGACTCTGCTTCCCCCCACACACACACACACAGAAAGGAAAAATTATAGATTAAAGCCCCCAAAGGGGTCTTACTGTGGCTGTCTTCTGTTCCATCAGGAGGGGCTGGGAGCTGGGTAATCCAATATGATTCCATTTGTATCCAATATGAGATCCATATGTATGCATCTCTCAAGGGTGATCCATTCATCCCAATAGGGAAAAGGGGAAAGCCCATATCTCGGGGGGCCCTGACCCAATGTTTACAAAACTTGGGTGGTCTCTTAAGAAGCCTTGTCTGAAGCTCCGCTGAAAGTTTGGGGTCGGCACACCCAAAAATGCGCCCCCTGCAGCCACGGAAAGAGAAAAGGGGGAGCCGATATTTCTGCCCCCACTGAACCCATCTTTACAAAACTTGGGTGGTCTCTTAAGAAGGATTGTCTGAAGCTATGCTGAAAGTTTGGGGGCTGCACCCCCCAAAAAGCGCCCCCTGCAGCCACGGAAATGGAAAAGGGGGGAGAGGAAAAAGGGGTGGAGCCCATATCTCGGGGGGGCCTGACCCAATGTTTACAAAACATGGGGGGTCTCTTAAGAAGGCTCATCTGAAGCTCCGTTGAAAGTTTGGGGTCTGTACCACCAAAAATGCACCCCCTGCAGCCATGGAAAGAAAAAAGGGGGGAGCCCATATCTCAGGACCCCCTGACCCAATGTTTACAAAACTTGGGTGGTCTCTTAAGAAGGCTTGTCTGAATCTCCGCTGAAAGTTTGGGGTCTGTACCCTCAAAAATGCACCCCCTGCAGCCACGGAAAGGAGCAAATGTGCACAAGAACCCCCCCCCACACACACACACACACACACACACAGGAGGATTTCCCTCTCTCTCTCTCTCTCTCTCCCCGGCCAGGCCGCACATCAGCTGATTCCTCCAGTACTAAATCCTGACTGATTGGCCAGAAGAAGACCCAGCTTGGCCACCGATTGGCCGGGGAAGGAGAATGCTGCTTACTGACGGTTATGCTGCTTACTGACGCCCCGAATTTGCCGGATTTATTCGTGAACTCCCGAACTCGCTGAATTTGGCTCCCCGGTTGCCCGCCAGTTTTGAGTTCAGTTCGTCCCAAACTAAAAACCGCCGAATCAAGGGAAATTTGGCTGATTTTCAGTTCGGGCCGAACCGAATCAACAGCCCTAAGCACATGATCAGAAATTACTAGAATGAGTATTTGTGATTCAGCTCCAAGCAGTTAGCAAACTAAGCAAGGCTGGAAGACATCTCAGGAAGACTGAAATGCCTATTTTTAATGTTTTATTGAGGGGCTTTTTTAACACAAAGATGACAGATGGTGGGCAGAGGGGATCACTATGAAAATGCACCAAGCATTTGTAGTCCAATTTCAAACTTGAAAAATATTTTTTTTCAAGTGTTTGAGGGTGCTGCTCTCAATCTGTGATCAATTGCAATTTGAACACAGGAGCGATAAGACATCCCTGATGAAGCCACACAGGTCCTGTGAACATGGACATCCACTTAAGCAGCTTCATTGCCATAGTGTTTTTGACTACCAGTATTTCTGATCATGCCTGCCAATTTGACTTTAGTCTCATAGGCCATTTTTGCACGGTAATTAGTAGCACATTCCAGGCTGAATTGCCCCGCATATTTTTTTGAATTTTGCATGCTCAACTGTCATTCCAGAAGTGACTGCAAAGCCGGCGCTTACTTGCTTCGCATTACTAAAGAGGCCATTTAATGCAACCTTTGGTGTTTGCCGTGAAGAATCTCCCTCAAGGAACAATGCAAAACAACAGAGGCACGTTAACTATGCATATGATAATAGCTATGCAAACAGGAACAAAGGAGCAGGTGAGTGGGGGAAGTGGAACTTCTCCTTTTGTGTCGGGCCCGTGAAAAGGCATTTTTAAAGTTGCATTTTAAAAAAGAGCTTTGAGCGAGCATCAAAATTGACCATGCAAAAATGGTTATAAAGAATATCACTGTTGGGAAGAACATAAGAAGCTTTTACACAACTTTCAGTATTCACACGGCATTATTTTGCAATCCTTACAACAGCCCTGCAAGGCAATATTATTGCCTTAATAATATTATTTCTGCATTGCAGGGATGATGGTAATGATGATTGACATTTTTTCAAATCTTAGATTAAGAAAGCCTTCAGAACAGAAAGAGAGAGAGCAGTAATGGTAGTAGTTTTCTGCTTTTTTGTATTCTTAAATTTCTAGAAAAGGTCTCCATATACTCAGGACTTTATTGTCCATTGCTGAATGGGCAAACGTTGCTTTTCATTGTGCCATAAAATCCAAAAGATCTTTCATCTACTTCTCTATACTACATGAAGTAACTGATTTCTGGGTCTTTTAGCAACAGTTATAGCTCTCAATACCCAGAGTTTTTTCAATGAGTGCAGTTTCCAAAAAATAGGAAAGCTGTCTAAGATAAAGATAACAGGAGGGAAATCCAATGCAGAGTCTAAAACAAAAGTAATCTGTTCTATAAAAATATTTCACCCCTATGCTTTACATGCTCCCATGTAAAATTACTATACATGTAACTATTGTTTCTAAAAGTTCTTTCATCTATTTTTTTGTCTGATAATGGAGCCAACGTGGTATAGTGGCTAAGAGCAGTGGACTCTAATCTGGAAAACCGGGTTTGATTCCACACTCTTCCACATGAGCGGCGGACTCTAACCTGGTGAACTGAGTTCAGTTCCTCACTCCTCCACATGAAGTGTGCTGGGGTGACCTTGGGCCTTTCACAGTTCTCTCAGAACTCTCTCAGCCCATGCAGAGGCAGGCAATGGCAAACCACCTCTGAACATCTCTTGCATTGAAAATCCTGTGGGGTTGCCATAAGTCAGCTGTGACTTGACGGTGCGCGCACGTGCACACACACAATAGTGAAAGGTAAATAATCATATCAGCCAATAGTACTGTACTTAGAAAGTAGTACTGAAACATGGATCACCTCCCCGTTATCCCTATGAGGATTGTCTTTCGTAGGCAGCCCCGCCAAGTTGATGTCTTGGGCAGCTCCTGCTGAGCTGCACCTCAAGGATCTTGGTTGGCAATCAAGGGAACAAGGAAATGTTGACAACCCATCATCCTCTTCCCATACCTTAGTTGCCAACCTCCAGGTACTAGCAGATTTCCTGCTGTTACAACTGATCTCCAGCCGATAGAGATCAGTTCACCTGGAGAAAATAGCCGCTTTGGTGAT
Source organism: Euleptes europaea (assembly GCF_029931775.1). Classification (NCBI taxonomy): domain Eukaryota; kingdom Metazoa; phylum Chordata; class Lepidosauria; order Squamata; family Sphaerodactylidae; genus Euleptes; species Euleptes europaea. Next base: position 62,448,283 of record NC_079321.1, read on the forward strand.
TGGACTCTATGGCATTGAAGTCCCCCCTCCCTAAACCCTGCCCTCCTCAGGCTCCACCCCAAAAACCTCCCGCCAGTGGCGAAGAGGGACCTGGCAACCCTAACTGGGACAGGGTCCTTTGGACAGCTTCCCCTGAGTCCTATATAGCCTGAGCCCCTCCAACTACTGCCAGAGGCAATAGCATAACCACAGTAAAAGAGAGGAAGGGTGTGTTTGGACTTATCCCTCCATGTGGCACCTTTGTCTGCCCCTTTCTTGCCATCCTCCATCTGTCTCTCTCACTGATGGTCAAAAAGAAAAGGGGGTTGGGCTGATGCCTGCTTTCATAGGCTTCATCCCCCCTCCACCAAATCCATCACAAAGACAGCATCATCATGCTATTAGGCTCATCCTTCTACTGCTGTGGCAAACCATGCTCCATCTTCAGCACCTCTCTGAGTCGGATTCAGGAGCTGCCATCCATCGATTCCCACAGGTGTACTCGATTTGTGTGCCAAAAGAGCACTGGATAGATGCCACAAATGGGATAGTAGCCAAAATGGAATGGAAATTCATTAACCTCATGATTACGCCAGGGCCAATGGCTGTGTGCTTCATGCACCTGAAGAAGTGAGTTTTGATTCATGAACATTTATTCTAAAATGAATGTTTTTACGTTTCTAAGGCGCTACTTGACTCCTGTGTAATTTCCCTTGTTTTGTATACTCGCCCACCCATTAGGTTCTCAGTCCAGAATTCACAAAGTCCTTCATGGTACCTAACATCTGTAATCTACCAGAATACAGCACTTCACAGATTAGGAAGCAGGTCAGATGGCACAAATTCTCTCTGTGCTTTGGTGAAGCTTTATCAATATATCAAATTCCTAGCATGGCAAAGTCTGTGGATATTTAATTCCAGAGAAGGGAGCCATGAATAGACATGAAAGCTCTTTCTACAACCCTGAAAAAAACCCAGGTTTGCAGAAAAATTGGAAATCATAAAAAACAAAACTTCCAAGGTTAAGCCTCCTCCCAAAACAACAGAAGCAGCACCTGTAACTTTAAGAAATGAATGTCCTCAGTGAAAATTGCTAGGCAATCACAACAGTATTGACAGTCTTCAAGCCTTGTTTTCTGTAAGTTAAAGGAAAGGGGAGGAGAGGGGATATTTCCAGGGCTGTTTTGGCCTTTGAGCGAGGACTCACTGGGGTCAGGCCCACCAGCAACTTGCTAGGGAGAGTAGGAGGGAAAACTTAAGACAGGGGGGAGATAAAGGTAGGTTGGCTGGTGGGTGGGTGGGAAGAAGAAAAGGAAGCAGGAAAAGAGACTACAGGGGCTTTCAAGAAAGGAAAAGGGAAATAGTGGGAAATGAGATGCCCCCCACAAGTCTTTGTGGGTCATCTGCTTGTTTTGATGTATTGGTCTACACATACACACACACATCATTTCATAGCTAAATCTCAATCCAGTAAAAGTATGTCCCAAGTATTAAGATAAAAAATACAAAGTTGTTTAATTGAGGCAGAGGCTACATCCACCAATTATCATAGCTAGGGAAAAAAATTGTATTCTATATTCATTCATTCATTGGAAGTGTTCTGTTTAGAAGATAACTGAACTATTGCCCATAAAACCTGGAGAAGACCTGCTGTAAACAGGCAGATCCCTTGAGAATGGACTACGGTTAACTTTTAGACAGATAAAATTATCAACACAGTTTATAAAAATGTTCAGCATAGAGGAAATCGTTACATGGAATATTATGGATACCCTGTGTTGAGCAGCAGAGCTAGTTGGTTAAAGGAACAGAATCATTCCCCAGCTTCAACACTGCAGAGACCTTCTGACCTTTTGAGCTCCCGCTCCAAATTTATCCACAAGACACAAAACTTCAATGTTAACAGATACCTCTTTATTTTTCCAGCGGCAGCACATTCCACAGCAGAAAGGGCAAAGAACTGAAACCACAGAAGGCTTCACTCTATATGCAAATACCAACCCATCAGGAAGATCATTATACATGACAGAGATGAGCAGTTTAATTTTCTGTAAAAGAGGTAAACAAGGCTCAGACGTTCACGGATGTGCAGCGCCTGTATCACTGAGAGGCAACCTTTCTTTTATTGTGCCATTTGGGCTGCAAACTTGAATGGGGGCTACATCTAAGGAAAGGTTTGTGTGAAATAAGATTAACATTTGTCAGTGTCTTTCCAGAAAAAAGGGGATGTAATGAAATGATGATGACGTTGATAAAAACGTCGTAAGATGGGGGGAGCAAACTCCAAAATACCACCCTTTAGCTATTGTGTCACAAAAAGATGGACTGTTTATTCAATGAAAAGTTTCGTCATATTAGTATTTCTTTAAAAAAAATATTTCTGAAGCATTAGAAACAAGCTACATGTCATGAAGCCTCGATGCCGTTCTCCATAGCAAAGCACACTGGAGAGGGGTGATTGTTATCAGGAAAGTGACAGGAATGGAGTGGTTGATCCTCTTCCCAGCAGGCACTTTCTTCATGGAACTCCCACACATACATCAAGCTGGGTTTACTCCCCGACCCCAATCCTTGTTCCATATCCACATTTATCTTCGGTCCAAAAACCCCACAGGGCTAAGAGCAGCGGGGGGGGGGGTAGAACTTAAGTGACTGTCAGAGCACTCCCTTCTCTCCTGTCACTTTTCCAATGCAAATTAAGGATACTTTGCAATGGAGGAGGAGACATGCAAAGGAAGTCATGTGGGCTTAGTTAACATGGCTGCTAAAAGAATATCCGTAGCCTCAGATATGTAACCGTTTTCAAAAACATCATCATCTCATTATTATTAGTAATTAATTAATGAGCGGTCCAACTCTTCCTTACCACTTCCGCTCTTCTTGAAAGCTTACTGCTTACCATAACTCTTTCTTCGGTCTTAAAAATACCTCTAGGCATAACCGCCATCAAACTGGAGCTTGTAACACCAATTCCATGTGAACTCCACTGATGACCAGTTTCTTTCCGGACTAATTTCAATATGTTGATGCTTGCCTCTTTTACAGTCTGGATCTAGGATACTTGAGGAAGTTTTGAAGCTTTCTAATGAACAGGAGGGCATTCTTAAGGGTTGTTGTCGATTTCACAGCTTATTGTATGCCTTGTCTTGTTTGTGATGTATTTTCAGTTTTTTGTAATCGAGCTGATGCACGGTTTATGGTATATCTTATACTTTTATTCTATTTTTTTCTACCTTGGGAATCCTCTTTAAGTCTCAGAGATAAAGGAGGGTTATATGTAAGGTAAATAAACACATTAGATTAGACCAAGAGTATGACTGATGTAAGATCATGTGACCTCTCAGAAAGCAAGGCGGATTATAAATACACTAAGTAAATAAATAGATAAAATATATTAGACCATAAGTGTCTTAGATTGGCAACACTAGTTCCCACTCATGCTCCAGCCACAACTTGAGCACCACCTTACCCTCCTGGTGGTCAGGAGAGCTTCAGGAGGAGACGTGGCTCAGTGGTAGAGCGTCTGCTTGGCATGCAGAAGGTCCCAGGTTCAAACCCTGGCATTTTTAGTTTAAAGGACTAAGCAAGTAGGTGAAGTGAAAGACCTCTGCTTGAGACCCTAGAGAGCTGCTGCTGGTCTGATTAGACAATACTGACTTTGATGGACCAAGGGTCTGATTCAGTATAGAGCAGCTTCATGTGTAGATGTGTGCAATATGAAAACACATGTCACTTATAGAAAAAGAAGAGTTGGTTTTTGTATGCTGAATTTCTCAACACTTAAGGGAGACTCAACCCAGCTTACAATCACCTTCCCTTCCCCACAACAGACACCCTGTGAGGTAGGTGAGGCTGAGAGAGTGTGACTAGCCCAAGGTCACCCAGCTGGCTTCATGTGGAGGAGTGGGGAAACAAATCCAGTTCACCAGATTAGCATCTGCCACTCATGTGGAGGAGTGGGGAATCAAACCCGATTCTCCAGATGAGAGTTCACCGCTCCAAACCACTGCTCTTAACCACTACACCACGCTGGCTCTCCTACGCCACATATATTTTGTATATATGTAAGAAAATAATTTTAAACAGTTGTTAAATTTAAAAGGTATCCCATTAAAAATGTTCTGCCTGAAATTTTGAAGAGCTACTATCAGAATTATGCATAACTTTACTCCCGGACATTTTGTGGTTGGCCCTGCCACCCTTTGGCAGCCATTTTTGGTTGCACCCACCACCTTGTGTCATAAATCCAAAGGTGTCCACAAATTGAAAAGGTTTGGGGACCCATGCTCTAGATAACCTCTACTGGCAACTTCACGTAGGTGTTAAAATAATATCTGAGACTCCTTGGCGCAGAATTTGATTTCCTTGGCTCTGACCAGCCTTGATCAGATATTTTTGAGGTTGTTTCTATCTGTCGAAAGCTGCAGAAGAAAAATGCCATGATACACTGACTGTCTTAGGAAATTTCTATCTTAGAACTGTCTCAAATACAGAAGAGTTTGTTACTGTAATAAAAAAGTAATTGTTTTCCGTTGTGGTGGAGAGGCTAATAACCTAATCAAACAAGAGTCTGCTGTAAGGGTGAAAAATGGAAACAAAAAAGTGGAAGGTGGAGAAACTATTATTTGATATTAATACATGGAATGCAGCAGAGCTGGGAGAGTTGTTGAAGAGATAACAATTTGCATACAAGACATAATTTATTTGCACTCTCCTATATTTTAAGCCATCTTTTCATCAAAAGCTTGTATATAAAACTAGATATATATGTGAGGGGCAGAGAGAGAGAGATAATAAGTCAGCAGTGCTGCTATAGCAACATCAACTGCTTTGGAAATTTCTTTAGCAATACATCCAGACAACTGATTGTTTCCCTCCTCTTTACAATTCAATCTTGTGTATTTTAGAGATTACCAATTTCTTCCAAAATTTGGTTATTAAAATATGTCTTTCTTATTCCTGGGAATTCCTATCAATAATGAACCGCTGCTCTCTAACCGATGGGTAATTCTGTCTGTAAAACAACTGAAGAAAAGGGGAAACAAAAAAACTCAGCCTGAAAGTCAGGGGAAGCCAAAGGGGTTGAGCTAAACACTAATATAACAACCAATAAATCTATTTTTTATTATATATTGTGCACAATTGTATTTAAAAACACGGGGCCTAAAATTCAGGCTTCCTAAAAAGCACAAGTTCAGCCCTGGTTAGTATTTGGATGGGAGACCACCAAGGAATACCAGGGTTGCTGTGCAGATGAAGGCAATGGCAAACCACCTCTGTTAGTCTCTTGCCATGAAAACCCCAAAAGGGGCCGCCATAAGTCGGCTGCGACTTGATGGCACTTTACACACACACACACAAAGCACAAACATAGTTACAAATATTACCAACACATAACAGTTGATGTTAGTACATAAAATGACCAAAATCTGACCAGACGCATTTTGGTTTTTTACAAGCCTTCCTCAGTGGTCATACATACACAATTTTACAATACACATCCTGACATATACACAAATGTTTTTTGTGTGTGTGTGTTAAGTGCCGTCAAGTCGCTTCCGACTCATGGCGACCCCAAGTTAGTCCATGTGCCTTAAAACATGGCTCACGGCTCATACCTTGTATATGGTGTCCAGCATTTCAGGATGTGTAAACATCAACAAGCGTGAAGAAAATAATGGCATAATCTCTACTACAGTCAGCTACTGGCCAAAGTGGCCATTTTCTCCAGGTGAACTGATCTCTATCAGCTGGAGATCAGTTGTAACAGCAGATCTCCAGGTAGTACCTGGAGGTTGGCAACCCTAATCAAAGTGCTCAAGAAACTAATCTGGTAGCTCTAACCAGAAGGAAGGGTTTTGCTGTGGTGGGTTTTTTCGGGGGGAGAGAGGTGGCGCTTGGAAAGTTATCATTTTTTATGTGGCCCTGCTGAAATGATTTTAAGAACACCCCATATCCATTGTTGGTCTTATCAATAGTGTCCTTGTAAAGAATCTGTCCAGATTTTAATCATGCTCTCTACAAGAAGTTTCCAAAAGAAACTGTGCAGCTTCCCGTCCAGAATTGAGACATTTTGTCTTCCTATTGAAGCTTACCCATTCAGAACTATTTAAACTGTGGCTGCGGCAATCATTTGTATATGCTAAAATGTAACTTTTTGCATTTTTAAGGCTCAGACAGAAATCCTAACACTGAGCTTCTCACTAGCAGGTGCAGCGAAACTAGAACTGCTAAAGGGCATTGAAAGGGATCATAATGAAGCAGCAGGAAAGCAGTTTCTACTGCAATTATGCTGCACTATGCAGAAAAGCTGTCAACAAGACTGACCTCTTTAAGTTGTCATGCGAAAAGCCTGATTATTGCTGTTTTCCCCTCTCTTGCACTGTAGACAGGCAAAGCTGTCAAGCATCGTTTCTTTATTATTGTCATTTGCTAGGGACCCAACCACTTTGCAGAGTGAGTAAAGATTAACAAACAGAAACAGCTGGTCTGCTCCATCACTCCACTGAAGGTTAAAAGAACTGCCACCTTGATAAAACCTTGTTTTACAATGCTGTAGCCAGCAAGTCAGCAAAGAAAGCTTGTAATCGGGGTGGAAGAGTCTACGGCTCCATTTTTCTTGCTGGCAAATCTCACTGGCATCCAAAAGTATCGGACACATGGAATACTGAGAGGCTTATGCTAATGGTCATTGACTTTCAGGAGCTTGGTAAGTCAGAATGTGCATACTCTCATTTATGTGCTAATATGGCCTGGTTATGGAGTGTCAGCATTTGGACATGATTACATCTCTGAGGTTTCAAAACACATGTATGGGAACTGTGAGTGTATGTGTATATGCACCACTTCTACACTCTATTTGAGTAACTCTTCAAAACCTGTCAATCTTGCTTCAACTTCAGTGAGTCTCTTGGGTCTTGGTTCTTTCAAGAACTTGGTTCTTTCAAGAACTTGTGCACCCCCTTCTCAGTTCTTTCCAGTATGGTGGAGAACTCTGCAGCAAATTAAAAAGGCATCTGTTTGAGGGAAGGTAGACAGAACACACAGATGACCACTTGAAGAACATTGGTTACAGGTAAGCAACCTCTTCTTCTTTGTGGTGTATGTGCAGTATACTGATGGACACAGAATTCCAAGCTGGCCTTCATAGAGGTGAGTACAGGTGTTTGTTAGGGGGGAAATTAGTAATGCTCAGACGAAGAAGAAGAGTTGGTTTATATACCCTTCTTTCCCCCTACCTTTAAGGAGTCTCAAAGTGGCTTACAATGGTCTTCCCTTCCCCTCTCCACAACAGGCGCCTTGTGAGGTAGGCGGGGCTGAGAGAGTTCTGAGAGAGCTTTGACTAGCCCAAGGTCGCCCAGCAGGCTTCATGTGTGGGAATGGGGAAACCAACCCAGTTCACCAGATTAGAGTCCGCCACTCATGTGGAGGAGTGGGGAATCAAACCCAGTTCTCCAGATTAGAGTCCGTCGCTCTTAACCACTACACCACACTGGCCTCAGTTCTAGCCCAAACATAAATGGCATAATACCTGAAGAAACTATGTGGTTTAACATGCATAGCTCTTGAGAGAGGCCAAAGACACAACTACATCTCTGGTGCAAGGAGGTGCATCTGTCATAGGAATGACCAAGGGTCAGGCCATACCCAAGTTTTATAGTATATGAAAAACTACACGTAGGTATCAGGGAATATAAATGTCTCTTATTACAGCCTGAATGACAGATGAAAATGGCTTTTACTTTACCAGAACACAGCTTGTACATTAAGAGAAAGAGAGAGCTCACCAAACATTTAAGATGTGCACTCTCTAGCTGTAGAAAAGAGGGGGAAATATAGGAACTAGGATTTGACTGATAAGGAAAAGTGACACTGTGCTAGTGTTGGCAACCCCTTGTCCTTGTGGAAGTGAAAGTAAGGTTTCCCTCCTGAAAGGGTAGTAAGAAGGGGAAAAAACTTCAGGTACAATAAATGCAGATTACACATAGTATGTGTTTGAAAGTGCTTATCTTTCAGATGTCCAAAGACAAGTTGCACCAGGGTTCAAAAGCTGAGGCAGAGAATACAGTCAAAGCCCCAGAGGAAATATTTAACTAAGTATTGAATGAACGGTGAGATGTCAACCAGATGGATCCGAAGAGATTAGTCCACCAGTACTAGAGAATGAAGGTAGAGTAGGTGCTGTAGGATAGGGACAGGGAGAAGTGGACAGGGAGAGGTTTTTCTCCCTCTACCATAATACTAGAACACGGGGTCATCTGCTAAAGCTGGAGGGTGAGAGATTCAAAACAGATAAAAGGAAGTATTTTTTCACACAACGCATAGTTAAATTGTGGAACTCCCTGCCCCAGGATGTGGTGATGGCTGCCAGCTTGGAGGGCTTTAACAGGGGAGTGGACATATTCATGGAGGAGAGGGGTATTCATGGCTGTTAGTTAGAATGGATACTAGTCATGCTGCATACCTATTCTCTCTAGTATCAGAGGAGCATGCCTATTATTTTGGGTGCGGTGGGACACAGGCAGGATGGTGCTGCTGCAGTCGCCTTGTTTGGGGGCTTCCTAGAGGCACCTGGTTGGCCACTGTGTGAACAGACTGCTGGACTTGATGGGCCTTGGTCTGATCCAGCAGGGCCTTTCTTATGTTCTTAGGTTCTTATGTTCTTATGATAGAATTTTCCCTTTCCCCTCCCTTTTCCCACCCATTAACATCTTGTGGCTCCCCATGCTGGATACAAATAAAAAACTCAAACCATCATCTGGAACCCATGATCAGGGGGCCATTGTTTATTAATACTTTAATGTTTTTATTGGATATATGTTATGGTTTTAATTGCAATAATTTTATATTGTTAGTTGCCCGGCTTTAGTCAGGAAGGCTTTAGTCAATAAAATTATTATTGTTATTATAATAACAATAACATCTACACTAAAAAGCAAAGGTAGAGAAATGTATCCAACAGCAGTTATTGGATCCAGCAGTAGAAGGGTTCCAGGTGTTGGACCTCTTTTAAAAACCTCCAGGAGCCAGTTTAATACATGCAGGGTGAGGGATTCAAAAGCATGTCTAGATGCAGGATCATTCTGTGATGAATTCAAGAGATCTGACACCTGGCTAGGCTGATACAGACATCATGTAGCATGCCTGTGGACCTTGAGAATGTGGCCCATACAGCATGATCGGGATGTAGTCCAAACAATCCCTGCTATCTTCCCCAGAGACCTAGGTTATAAGGGGAACAGGGTGGAAGGCACCAGGGGGAAAAGGCAGCCTTGCCATATCATAAGGAATGTATCTTCCAGGTGCAGGTGATCTTACTGTCTCTGCCCAGTTCTGGGAGAGCTTCAGATTTCTCAGCATTCAGAGCCTTGTTTGCTTTTCAAGTTATGAATGTAACTTGTAGCCAGGCTCTGATTATCCGTACCAGCCTATATCAATGCCACCACATTTAGTATGACTGTGTATCAGCAATGTGTACTCATGCTTTACTATATATAATCCATCCCACATTCATCATTTTACAGACTTGTCTGCCTACACACTAAACATGTAATTCATTGATTCTTGTTACTTAGACCAGAGCTCTATGTTTATCTTATATCATTTCTGGTTTGCTTAGCTGTCCCCTGTACAGAACAAAAAGCAATGTGGTTTAAATCACAGGCGTTTGAGATAGACAGGGAAAGAAAAAGATATTTCACCTATAATGGTAAACATTCATCAGCTGCCCATCTAGTCTGTTCCAGCATATATTGCCAATAAAGTCATCAATCTTACAGGTGATTTACTCTTTCAATTTTATAGAGAACTTAGAAAGCTAATGGCAAGATGACAAGAAAATAGCCCATGTAAAGCTTAGCCTTGCAGTTGAGAAAGATTTTCTGAAGTTCCAAGTTTTAGACTACTGGGAAGCAAATTTTGATCAAGCCGATATGAGCTATCCAGAGTGTCTATGGAACATCTTCCCTTGAATATTTACAGAGGAGGATGGAAAGATGGATAGTTTTAGCTATAGGACATTCTGTGATGGTCTTGGACAAGATGATAAATTGGACCAGTTCTAACTATACATGCATGTTTACCATTTAGTGACTACGTCATGCATGTTTGAATGAGCCAGGACAGCTGGTGGGGCGGGCGGGGGGAGGCTGGAAGTACAAAATCCAGGGAATACAAAATTTGCCTTATGCTCCTCACCCAAGAGAAGCCAAAAATAACCCTTCCTGTTCAGACCAGCTGTTGGCTGAGTTCTGCCTACGCAGCAGTCAGCAGCAACTAACCCTTGAGAATGCATGCGAGCTCACTGCTAGCCATGGCACTAACCAAAGAATCAGCAAGCCTCAACAATCTGATACTGAAAGTGTGGCAGCCATTCAACTAGTTACATAGGTTCTGGGTGGATCCCATTGCATGGAATTGCAAACAAAACCAAAACCTACTGCATGGTATGAAAGTTGTTCTTCTGAACAAAATCCATGTTATGGCAAAGAATAATGATTGAGCCCTGATTTAATTTTCGGGGGGGGGGGGGTGCTATTTCACATTATCTGTTTTGTACTTGTATGTTGATGAAATTTCTGCATGGCCAGAACAGCCTTGGGGCTCATTCTGACACAACATTTAAATAGGTACAGGAATAAAGACACACAGAAGGAGTAACAGAATAGGAACAGAGAAGTTTCCCTAAGCTAGCCTAAAGGTACAGGAGAGTGGAGCTCTGCTGACTACATGCTCTCCCCAACGAGGCAGGAGGAAAACTGGAAGCTCGGGCTATTCCCTCCCAGGAGACAGGAAATAGAAAATTAAGTCCTGCCTCCCCTAGCAACAGGTGAGAATAACCCAAGCTGCAAGATGGCCTTCCCTCAGAGCGGGAACAGCCTTGGGGCTCATTCTGACACAACATTTGGCTTTCATCAGAGGACGTTGAGCGAGTATGAATATGCAGAAAATTTACAAAACAATTTTCTCTATGTATTTAGTTTTTTATTTATTTTATTAAATTTATATCCTGCCCTTTCCCTACAAGGCGTGGCTCAGGGTAGCTCACATCTGATAAATTTAATTTGCGGAGGGGGGATGATTCAATGAGTAGATTCCTGTATTACTATTGGATTTGACCCTTAAAAAGAGACATGGATTCTGAAACATTGGCCATTTATGCATGGCTGTTTCCTTGCGGACACCCCGCTGACTACTTCGGGGCTTTGCTTTGATTATGCTTGCATTTTCCAATAGTCAGAGGTCGCCTCGCTCTCCCTGCACATTTCCACGCATTTTGCCTGCATTTTAAGAACATAAGAACATAAGAAAGGCCCTGGATCAGACCAAGGCCCATCAAGTCCAGCGGTCTGTTCACACAGTGGCCAACCAGGTGCCTTTAGGAAGCCACAAACAAGACGACTGCAGCAGCTCCATCCTGCCTGTGTTCCACCGCACCCAAAATAATAGGCATGCTCCTCTGAAACTAGAGAGAATATGTATGCAGTATGACCAGTATCCATTCTAACTAATAGCCATGAATACCCCTCTCCTCCATGAATATGTCCACTCCCCTCTTAAAGCCCTCCAAGCTTGCAGCCATCACCACATCCTGGGGCAGGGAGTTCCACAATTTAACTATGCGTTGTATGAAAAAAAATTCCTTTTATCTATTTTGAATCTCTCGCTCTCCAGCTTTAGCAGATGACCCCGTGTTCTAGTATTATGGGAGAGGGAGAAAAACCTCTCCCTGTCCACTCTCTCCAAACCATGCATAATTGTATAGACCTCTATCATGTCTCCCCTCAGCCGCCTTCTTTCCAAGCTAAACAGCCCTAAGCGTCCTAACCGCTCCCCATAGGACAGTTGCTCTAGTCCCTTAATCATTTTGGTTGCTCTTTTCTGCACCTTCTCAAGCTTTGTAATATCCTTTTATAGGTGTGGTGACCAGAACTGTACACAGTATTCCAAGTGTGGTCTCACCATAGATTTTTACAAGGGCAGTATGATATCAGCAGTTTTATTCTCTATTCCTCGTCTAATTATGGCCAGCATGGAATTTGCCTTTTTTACAGAAGCCGTACACTGGGTTGACATCTTCATTGAGCTATCCACTACCACCCCAAGTTTCAATTTTCTGGATCTGTGTTTAGCCGGCATCCAGAAAATGTGGGGGAAATGCGCAGAAATGTGTGGGGAGAGCAAGGCGACCTCTGACGGTTGGAAAATGCAAGCATAATCAAAGCAAAGCCCTGAAGTATTCAGCGGGGTGACTGTGAGGAAACAGCCATGAATAAATGGCCAAAATGTCTACGTGACTTCGATGAAATACTTCAAAAAATCATTCTTTGAACATAAAATTGTCACGAAAATCGGCCCTCTTGGGGCCCTTGAAAGGCATTTATATTTAAAGAAATGCAACAGGTTATTTGCTTGATAAAAATATAAATTACATTACAGAGGAATAAAATACATACAATTAAAAGCGCCTGTTTTACAATAGCAATGAAACAGGAATGCTACTGGTTGCTGTGGTTAAATGGCTACGGATGAACTAGTTGAAATGGAGGGCCAGACTGCACATCTGGGTTTTTAACAAGTGGGGTCTGGGTTCCCTGGACCCAGCTTGGGTTCCCCACAGCCACGCAGCTACTGTGGGGAACAGCTTAAAGAAATAAGAGCCCAAATGGGCTCAAAATACCACTGTGGAGGGAGGGAGGGCTCCTGCCTCCCTCTCAAGCCATTTTCCCACGACAAAAAAGCACTGGGAGGAGTTATTTCCCCATTTTTTCTGCTCGGCATGGAGCATTCTCTGCACATGGAGCAAAAATGGAAAAATAATTCCTTCACAGCACTATTTCAACACAGGAAAATGGCTTTGAGGGGAGGGGAGGTAGGAGCCTATCCTCCCTCCATAGCAGTGTTGAGCTCTCCTTTATTTTTTAAAAAGCCATTCTCTGCAACTGCCGCTTGGCTGCAAGGAAAGAGAGTTAAACATTAAAAGCTTGAATGCATAGTTCAGCCGGTGAGGAAGGCTGAGGTTAGGGTTGCCAGGTCCCTCTTCGTCACCGGCAGGAGGTTTTTGGGGCAAAGCCGGTGGGGTTTGGGGAGGGGAGGGACTTCAATGCCATAGAGTCCAATGGCCAAAGCAGCCCTTTTCTCCAGGGGAACTGCTCTCTATTGGCTGGAGATCAGTTGTAATAGCGGGAGATCTCCAGCTAGTACCTGGAGGTTGGCAACCCTAGCTGAGGTGTTGGAGAGTATTGTGATTTCCACATTTGGAGGGTTCAGCTGGCTTTTGCTGGCTCAGTTAGGAGGCTGGGGGTTATACTGGACCCAGCATGGTTGCAGGGGAAACAAGTTAATTCTGTTGTGAAAAAAGTTTTATTCTACCTTAGGCCAGAGGATGGCTCCCTAACGTGACCCAGCTGTTCTGCCCATGTGGATCCATTCTAGACTATTGCAAGGCACTTTATATAGTTCTGTCCTTGAAGACAACTTTGAAAAATGGGATTCTGGAAGTGGAAGTGGAAAAATTGACTTCTGGAAGTGTACTTTCTATATAGCTAACAGGTTTTAATTTCAATTGCTTGTGAAACTTTTAGGCAGCTTTCATTTCCTCACTTATACACTGTATATATTTACTGGATGTATTATACTGTGTTTATTTCACTATTGTCTAACTGTGGAATCTAGTGTATGTGGTATATTATACTGTTTGTTTCATTGTTGTTAAATTTGTGTAATCCAGTTTTGTTGCATTGTTGTACTGAGAACATAAGAAAGGCTCTGCTGGATCAGACCAAGGCCCATCAAGTCCAGCAGTCTGTTCACACAGTGGCCAACCAGGTGCCTCTAGGAAGCCCCCAAATAAGATGACTGAAGCAGCATTATCCTACCTGTGTTCCACAGCACCTAATATAATAGTCATGCTCCTCTGACACTGGAGAAATACTATTCATTTATGTATTATTCTGTATTGTCTTTTATTACTCCATAATTACTTGAGACACAACAAGAAAGGCAGATGACAAATGAAGTAAATAAATAAATGGTTAATTAGAATACGGAAGAAATTCCCTTGAAGCAATCACTGATCTGAGATGAAGCACTGACATCTACTGGGGCATAAATGAGTAGTTTAAAGAGAAATATACCAAACGTCTCTTGAATCCATTCCATCATATCCAAGAGGTCCCCTCTTGCTTCCTACTCACTTTCCAAACTTACACATCCTTGTCACTTTTATGAGGATTACAGGAACGACAGTGACATCACAGTTGCCACCACAGGAAGAAGAGTTGGAGGTTTTCCATCTAGGCTGCTCCTCTGGTTGTGGCTGTCAGATTCACTCCAGAGACTCCATGACGTTTAAAATTATTTATTATAAACATAAAACAGAACAGCTTTCTCCTCTGGGTCCCCTTCCTGGGTGTTTTTTTCTGTTTCCCTCTCCTCTGTTAGGACTCCTGGCTCTTACCCTCTTCCTGGGGCCTAGATCACATTTCACTGCATTGGCAGCTTCAGTATACCACAATATATCTTTTTAACTTGATTGGACTCAGCCGAAGGTGAGCCTTACTGATCCATTTCTGCTCTGTACAGAAGAGATGACCAAAATCAGTTCACCCTGAATAGAAATAAAGGCTTGTCTGTCTTCCTGCATACACCAGTTACAGTTCCCAATATGCCAAGGTACACTTGCTTCCCCTGTTTATGTTGCAGTGAAAAGAAGCCCATGTTTTGTACAGAGTAGATCTTTACTGTACACTGAGTGGAGGAGGCCAATGTAATATGAAACCATTACCAAGGATATTACCTGCTTGCTCATCCTCCAAAGTTGGTGCAATCAGTCATAAGGATCTCAATCTCCCTGCCCATCAAGTTTCAAAATGAAGGTCCTTTCACTAGTAATAGCATAAATATCCATTGACTTCAAGCAAAAACTCAAGCAAAAACTCAGCAGATTCAAATTTCACCACCAGTACAGGCTGATAAAACATGTCTTAATCTGTTACTTTTAAATGAAGTTTTCAACACGTCCGTATTAATCTGCTCCATTTTATCAGGGTCTCAGAGGAAGCAGAAGATATTTCTGCACCAAATTTTGTTCTATTTTGGTTTAGAGAAAAAAAAGATTTTCCAAAATACTCACAAGATGCATAAAGAGAATAATTAGGACTTCCGGTAGAGCGCTGGCCCGAGCACCATGTCCCTTGGGGATCTCCCTGAGGGAATCTAAGAAAAGTTCAAATTGGGGTGCAATAAGGCACTCCTCCCCAGTCCTAAATAGTGGACTGGGATGCAGGATCACCCCTGCAAGCCGTGATGAGCGGTTTTGACTCCCGTATTCTCTGAGTTTTTAAGCCTCTCGGAGGTGTGGATGTTGTCCCGCCGGCTACCGAGGGGATTTCCATTGCCATGAACGTCTCTTTAGCTCCAAGCTTCGACCTCCTCTATCAACACTTAAATAACAATATTTTTGGAATGAAACCTCATCTTCCGGAGTCAGAGTAAGTTACAAGAACTCTCTTGTTTTTACCTTGAATCTGAAGTCCTGAAGGAACGGGAAAATCATCTCTGCAATCTGCGTTTCTCCGCCCAAAATATAAGTGACTTTGTAATTTTAAAAGATACTAGATAAATCAGCAGGAGCCTTATCTACTTGATCTGTACTTAGACATAACAAACGGGACTTTTGAAATACACTATAATTACCAATCAGACCCTGAGACATCGAAAGGGGTGGGAGTAAACAAGAAAAATACCTTTGGATCTTTCCTGCTTGAGAAGGTCCTCCAGCCACGTTCGCACTGGAACGATCTAACTCGGAGCACTGGAAGACAGCAAGAAACATACTTGCTGCTTTTCAAAGTATCCAATACCTAAGACCCAGCACCACCGAGATCAGGGAGGACTGACTAATTCGAAGGACTGGAAGGGAGTCTCCCTTGTGCAACTGCAAAATAAATCCTACTACCCAAGATCATAGAGAGGAGATGACGAAAGGTCCGTGAATCAACAACATCCTGTCTACTTCATACTCCACTGCCAAGCCAGAGAGTCACTAAAACTTGATGGTTTGTTGAAACTTTAAGTCTCATTTTTATTACATCGGGAAAAACTTAAACTGATTACAGTTGGCGGTTATACAAAACAAATAGAATTGGACCCTGCCACTTCACTC
The DNA here is from genome assembly GCF_029931775.1 of Euleptes europaea. Taxonomy (NCBI): domain Eukaryota; kingdom Metazoa; phylum Chordata; class Lepidosauria; order Squamata; family Sphaerodactylidae; genus Euleptes; species Euleptes europaea. The sequence continues at coordinate 62,464,427 of NC_079321.1, forward strand.
AGAAGACAAACACTAAGGATATAAGTTTTGACTTTGTTTAAAGATTGGACTTTCAAGCATCACTTCTTTTGTAACATCAAAAAATTTTGGAACCTTTTTTATAAATAATTATGGATGAGATGGGGAAAAATATAGGGAATGCTAGCTAAACAACAGGATCAGATAAGTAAACAGCAAGAAGAAATGTCACACCAATTGACTCAATTAACTGGCATCCTAACCAACTTTACTCAATCTATTAATCAAAAACTGGACATTCTGACAAGTGACATGAAAAATATAAAATCACAAGTGACTACAATGAAAACGGATATGGGACAAATGGATTTATTAATAAAAAAGACAGATGAAGAACAGAAAGAAATAAAGAAAAAACTGGATATTCAAGATCAACAAATTAAAGCTATGTATTCCCTAGAAGAGATTATTAAAGACCAACTTGCTATGATGGAGATGAAAGTAAGAGAATCTAACATTCGCCTTCGCAATTTGCCAGAAGAACTAGGTGACACCAGAGAATCAATTATAAAATCATTGACTGGCTTAACTCATATAAGTAAACAAGATTTGAACTATGCAATAAATAGAATATACAGAATCCCTTTACCATCCAGATTGGCAAAATTGAAGACTAGAGATGTTAAGATCTCCTTCTATGACAATAGGATGAAAGACATCATTATGCAAATCTTTTATGATAATCCTTTGTCAGTGAAGGGAAATTCATTGATGATACTCAAAGATATCCCTCAACATTTGATGATGAAGAGAAACATGTATAAAGAGTTCACTGTGATACTGAAGAGGAATGGAATAAGATTCTCCTGGATATTTCCACAGGGACTTACTCTTACCTACAAAGGGGTCAGAACTACCATCATTTCACTGAAAGATACTGAATTTTTTTTTTAAATGTTATGAGCAAGACTTAGTCAACCCTGTGCTAGAACAGAAACAAGAACAAGAAGAAGGGAAAGAAGCTCCATCTTCGAAACCTGAACAAAAAGGAACAGATGTAAAAAACTCTAGAAGTGGTGGAAAAACTAAATTTCATGGCAAGAACAAATCCAAAAGACATCAGACAACCTATGGGTAAAAGAGAGTCTTGGAGAGCTTACAAGGGCTGTTGAAAAAAAAATTCAGTAAAATTCAGATTCGGCAAAATTCAGCCCGTTTTTATTCAGGAAATGCCGAAGTCCGAACTCCCCTGCTTCGGGTTCCTGCAATTCGGCATGAGATCCGGAGTTCAGGGAAAAATTCGGCCGAATAAAACCATTAAAAATACAATCGCTCCTTTCCGCGGCTCCGAGCGGGCATTTTTGGGGGCAGAGGTCCCAAACATTCAGCGTAGCTTGAGGAGACCCTTCTTGCAAGAACCCCCAGGTTTTGTGAAGATTGGGTCAGGGGGGGCTGAGATATGGGCCCCGAAAGGGGTTTCCCCTCCTTAATGTGCATCTCTGACAATGGGGGTTTGCAATTAGCAGAGCTTGCCTCCCATTCCCAAGATCCCAGCCCCGACAAACAGCTGAGATGGGGGGAGCAAGGGCGGGGTAGGTGCGAAGACGTTTGCAAACCATGCAAAGCAACACGTTTGCAACCATGCAAACTATGCAAAGCAACACGTTTGCAACCATGCAAAGCAACACGTGATGCCTGGGAGTTTGCAAACCATGGAAAGGGACAGAGGCACGTTAGCTATGCATAAGGAGCAGGAGGGGTGGAATTTCCCCTTTTGCATCGGACTCAGGACCAGGCAAATGCATTCTTTAAGTCACAATTTGAAAACCAGTTTTGAGCAAGCATCAAAATAGACCTAACCGATCTTATGAATGAGGGAAAACCAGGGAGAGAGAGACTCAAAGGGGCACACACCCCCAGGCAGAACGGGTGAAAGCCCCCTTTGGCTTCCCCCCCACAGAAACTGCTCCCTCTCCCCACACACCCAGACTGTGCTTCCCCCCCACACACACACACAGGAGAAAAATTATAGAGAAAAGCCCCAAAATGGGTCTTACTGTGGATGTCTTCTGTTCCATCTTCTTCGCACCTGTTCTGCAGCTCAGCTGTTTGTCGGGACTGGGAGCTTTGGGCGTGGGAGGCCAGCTCTGCTAATTGCAAACCCCCATTGCACATTAATTGCACATTAAGGGTGGGGGGACCCCTTCCCGGCCCCATATTTTGGCCCCCTCTGACCCAATCTTCACTAAACTTGGGGGTTCTTGCAAGAAGGGTTCTCTGAAGCTATGCTGAAAGTTTGGGGGCTCTAATTCCAAAAATGTGCCCCCTGCAGCTACGGAATGGTGCAAATGTGTGCTGTAAATGGAATAAAAATGCATATTAAGGGTGGGACCCCCCCGATCCAATCTTTACAAAACTTGGGGGTTCTTGGAAGAAGGGTCCTCTGAAGCTATGCTGAAAGTTTAAGAGCTCTACCCCCAAACATGAGCCCCCTGCAGCCACTGAATGGCTCGAATGTGCACATGCACCCCCCCCCCAAGGGGGATCTCTCACACACACAAACAGATACTCTCTCTTTCTCTCACCGGACCGCGCAGCAGCTGGGCTCATGCACTCAATCGTGACTGATTGCCCCCGAATTTGCTGAAATTATTCGCCGAACACCCCGAACTCGCTGAATTCGGCTCCCCGTTTTCCCTCCTTTTTTGAGTCCGGTTCCATCCGAACTAAAAACCACCAAATCAGGGGAAATTCGGCTGTTTTTCGGTTCGGGATGAACCGAATCGACAACCCTATTTCTGACTCATGGCGACCCTATGAATGAAAGTCCTCCAAAATGTCCTATCTTTGACAGCCTTGCTCAGATCTTGCAAATTGAAGGCTGTGGCTTACTTTATTGAGTCAATCCATCTCTTGTTGGGTCTTCCTCTTTTCCTGCTGCCCTCAACATTTCCTAGCATGACTGTCTTTTCCAGTGACTCTTGTCGTCCCATGACGTGACCAAAATACGACAGCCGCAGTTTAGTCATTTTAGCTTCTAGGGTCAGTTCAGGCTTGATTTGATCTATAACCCACTGATTTGTTTTTTTGTTTTTGGCAGTCCATAGAATCTGTAACACTTCAACACCACATTTCAAAGGAATCTATTTTCTTCCTATCAGCTTTCTTCACTGTCCAGCTTTCACGCCCATACATAGTAATAGGGAATATGATGGCATGAATTAATCTGAATTAATTATGCTTGTAGCAAATCCCAATTCTTTGACCCGCGGTTTGTAAACAGGGAATGGCTCTCTGATGAAATCAGGACATCCTAGCTTATGACCATACAAAACCCAAAAATAATTGAATCAGGTACAAGGTTCCTCCAGTTAGCAATCAGGTATGGTGAATGGAGTGTAGCTTTCCTTAATGGCTGATTTGGGATGGTTTTATCCAATTTTATTTATTTATACTCGGATTTATCCAAATCCTTTTATATGCCAATAAAGGCTTGAGTTGTGTATGAGTGCAGACGTTTGCCAATATCATATATGAAACTTCTTTACAATGAGTCAGACCATTGGTCTATCTAACAATGTATTGTCACTCCTCTGGCTGGTAGTGACACCGGAAGAACATGAGGGGGAAGGTGGAAGTCTGTAGCAGGAGGAAGGAATTGGCAAACATTGCTCCCCACACACACATACACACACACACACCATTTGCTGAAGAAGAGCCCCATGGTGCAGAGTGGTAAGTTGCAGTACTGCAGTCAAACCTCTGCTCACAACGTGAGTTCGATCCCAACAGAAGTCTGTTTCAGGTAGTTGGCTCAAGGTTGACTCAGCCTCCCGTCCTTCTAAGGTTAGTAAAATGAGTACCCAGCTTGTTGGGGGTAAAGTATAGAGGACTGGGGAAGGCACTGGCAAACCACCCCGCAAACATAGTCTGCCTAGTAAATGTTGGGATGTGACATCATTCCATGTGTCAGTAATGACCCAGTGCTTGCACAAGGAGCTACCTCTACCATTTGTTGAAATCCTCCATGGGATCTAACTTTCTATAACATGTATTCACTATGCCAAATCAAGATAGCTTATGTTATTTTGCATATATTGCATTTTTGTTTACTATTTTGTCTGGCTCAGAGAGAGGGAGAGGGAGAAATGCAAGGCCTGAACAATCCTCCTCATTGGAAATCTTAATCAATTACACCTGTGGGGGTCTGATAACACAGCGTCTATTGCTCACACATTCAAGCATATTTTTCACATAAGGACTGTAAACTTGATTTTAAAAGGGAGGAAGATGGAGTTTTTAAGGAAGCTGAATCATACACCCAATACTACACCTTGTACTTTTCCTGCAGTTGCACACATATTCTTACAGTCTTGGTTTCGCTCTCACTTCCTAAGCCAATTCAAATGCTAACAGGGAGAAATGTGCTGTTTTATTGCATGGCAAATAACGAACATATGCAATTCAGACAACATATGTTGTTTTTCTCTCTTGCACAAATACAGTAAGCCTGCATATGTTCCAGCCTAGCAAGCCAAGTATATCCTTCATATCGTCTAAAATCCATAATGTTGGGACTACTAAACGTGATGTAAACCAAGGACTAAATCTGAAAGGGCTTCAGCCCACCTTGCTTTGGAGTGAACAACTTTAAAATGGAGGACTTCATTTACTGAGCTCTCAGAGTTCAAACTTCGCATTCCTCAGACTAGGCCCATAGAAATCTAGGTTCTAGATACAAGTCTGACAAATTGCCGTGTGTGTGTGTGAAGTGCCCTCAAGTCGCAGCTGACTTATGGCGACCCCTTTTGGGGTTTTCATGGCAAGAGACTAACAGAGGTGGTTTGCCAGTGCCTTCCTCTGCACAGCAACCCTGGCATTCCTTGGTGGTCTCCCATCCAAATACTAACCAGGGCTGGCCCACAAATTTCCTTAGGCAGAGTAAAAGTCACATAGGTTTTGAATACCTTATGCTGTCTTGCAGGAGAACCAGATGTCTGTGACTATTAATCCTTAAATGAATTCATAATCTGAACAGGTCCCTTTTTTACACTGTTCATACAACCCCACAGTTGAAGAGCTATAATTGATTTAATGGTGCCTTGAATAACCTAAATCAAACCACAGTATGAAGGCAAAATGGGACAATGGACTAGAAAATCATAACTTTCCACTTTAGAGGGTTATAATTAAAACACTATGATATTATTTCCTTCCACTTTACTTTTGATAACGACAAGGCATTGGCTGCTGTCCATATCAATGCTTTTTTTAAAAAGTCTTATAAAACCTTGTTAAATTTCAGCTAAGGCATTGTACAGCAACTGCGGTACCCCCGGGAACTGTTCAAGAAGACATTCCAATACTAACAAGGTTATATATATTTTTAAAAGCCAATTTCCCACAATAACTATTAAATTAGTGGGAAGGAAACAATATACATGATTTTGAAGTATTTGAGCTGACATTGAAATAGAGGTGTTTCCCACAGGAAGACAGGTTTGTGAAGTTTCTCTGTTGCTGCTACCGCCACTAATACAAGCGACAGCAGCAATGGACCACTTCCATCCCCCTTCTGCCTCCCAAGTGAGCAGTGGCAAGAAGGAGGAGGTGGAAGGTCTCTCACCCCCCCCCCCCCAGCAGGAACGTGGCAACCCTACCTTCCACACAGCAGGTTTCTTCAACAATTTCTTTAATAAATCAGAGATTAAACAGCTTTGTATTGGTAGACCTGTTTTCCAATATGTACTTCAGGTTCCCTGAATTCTCAACTTTCATTTTTTTTTTAAAGTCTCTAGCCCCTTTCACTGAGGAAATATAAGGGAGGGAAGCATATCTCCACAGGGAAAAGGGAAAAATACTTACTTTTTAAAAAATGAAAGCTGAAAATTCAGGGAATCTGATGCGTATAATGGTATAATGATTACTGATATAAAAAAAGGTAAAGGTCCCCTGTGCAAGCACCGGGTCATTCCTGTCCCATGGGGGGACATCACATCCCGACATTTCCTAGGCAGACTTTGTTTGCAGGGTGGTTTGCCAGTGTTTCCCCCAGTCCTCTTCCCTTTACCCCCAGCAAGCTGGGTCCTCATTTTACCAACCTCAGAAGGATGGAAGGCTGAGTCAACCTTGAGCCGGCTACCTGAAACCGACTTCCGTCAGGATCGAACTCAGGTCGTGAGCAGAGCTTTTGACTGCAGTACTGCAGCTTAACACTCTGCGCCACGGGGCTCCTCAGATCACTGATATAACACTATTAAATTGCAGACTTTTTTTAAAAAAAAGGGGGAAAGCTCCAGTGCCAGAGAGAAAATGGCTGTTGTGGGGGAAATGGCTACTGTGTGGGCAGTAGGTTGGCCAACCTCCAAGTGGGCCTGGAAATCTTCCAGAATTACAACTGCACTCCAGACTATAGAGATCAGTTCCCCTGGAGAAAATGGCTGATTTGAAGGGTGGACTCTATGGTATTATACCCTGTGAAGGTTCCTTCCCTCTCTAAATCCCATCCTCCCAAGGCTCCGCTCCCTGAATCTCCAAGAAATTTCCAACTTGGAAATGCAACCCTGGTGGATTGGACCTGGAAAATCCAAACTTTTTAAAAAGTATATATATATAAGAAGCCCCTCAGCAGTGGAAGGAGAAAATGGCAGCTGCAGGGACCGTACATGGGGAAATGGCTGCCACATGGGCAGGAAAATCCAAATTTTTCCACCCACAGAGCAGCCAATCCAGTCTTTACTGCAAGCTTTCCCAAAGCTTTGAAGCCAAACAGGTTTGGGAAGGGTCGAAGAAAAGCTGGGGAACCCCAGGTGTGTCACAATGCTGTAGGAAAGCAGGGAAAGAAAACGTATTTTAAAAATCAGCACTGAACCCCTAAGCAAATAGCCCGTGTGGAAACACCCCCAGTCAAAACAGATGTATCCGTTCTTCAAGAGAGATGCTTGCCTAAATATTTACAGCCCAAAATTCGCAGTGAACGTTTACACTTGTGATAACAGGATGATCTCCCTTGGAACGGAATCAGGTATCATTAAAAAAAAATGCTGGATGTGCATTCTCTCTCCTTTTCCACGGACATCACTGCAGAAAAGGACTCTCGCTGCACCTTATAGGGCACCGTTCAAGCCTAGACAATTGTGCCCCAAGGGCTGGAGCAGCACATCGGCAGAGCCCAGCATTCGGTTTCCAGGTAACCTCAGCAGCATGAGAGGTGGAGCTAGCTACTCTTCCCCAGTCATCTGCAACAGGATGCCAGTAGCCACTGCTGCACCACACCAGCTAAAGCTGGGATTCAGTCTGCTTTTATAAACGGGTAACGTTTTGAGTTACAAAGCAGTTACAAAGATCAGATGGAGGCTGCTCTAATACACAATGTTGCATCCAAGGGTGTACTCATCCTAACACATTTTTGGGCAGATCTTTACAGCTGGGGCTAAGCAGATGCATAACATTTTTTATTTGTTTTGGTGTGCTTTATTATATATGCACACAATGTGTTTAAAAGGGGTAATACTTTAACTCAGCTGTTTGAACAGGCTGTTTTAGGCACTGTAACCCACATGCTATTGACCGCATCCACTTGGACAACAGTGGCTAAAAAAGCAATACCAATACAATTCTAACAGACTGCATGTGTAAAAATTAGAGGGCTGAAATATTTAACTCTTTATTGACACACACACACACTGAATTGATATCAGGTGGTACTGTTCAATAGTTTTTCTTTTTTGACTCCACATAATTTCCTAGGGAGTTTGTATATACCCAACATTTCTGGGGTTCTTTTCCCTCTCTTCTGAAGTGTTTAAAATTCAACTAGACAGTAGCAATTTTCTTTTAATCTAAGCAAACTGATGTGTCAAAGGCAATCAGTATACCAAAGCTATCCCCAGAGAATCCTAATAATCCTGATGAATAGCTGTGCTCTCTAGAAAACTCAGCCATTGAACTCTTGGCGGAGAATGTCACAAGCGCTTAATGCTGAGGCAGGTCAAGCAGCACGGGTCTCATGACCAAAATCTGCAGAGCACGCACCATGTAACAATTAAAATGCTACCAAGAGTTGCAACAGAATTCCACACCAAATGGATTTCAAAGTAGATTTGGGGGCCCTGACTATAGTACAACGAGTGGTGGCATAGGTAAGAGTGTCGGCAGAGAGATTAACGCAACAGAGATGCACAAACTGATCAAAGTGTACATGAAGCTTTATTCAGGAATTAACATACCTGGTAGTAACGATAGCTTCTAGCTGCATCGCTAGCTGAGAGAAAGCCTGAAAGTGGTGGAACTGCTGAGAAGCAGGATATTGCCCTAAAGCTTCAATCCGAAAGACCCTTTCCTGGGAGTAAGTGCCATTGAATGACATGAAACTTAGTTGTGAGTAGACCTTCTTAGGATTGCTCCCAAAGAGTAGCAATCTGGAGACAGACAAGGAATGACACCTAACAGAAGGTGCTCACCTTACTATTCTATCCAATTGCCTCTTGCTGCCTCCTGTGGGGTCTTCTTCTTTGACTCCAGACATTGCCTAGTTCAACAAGCGAGGGCAGGCCCATTCTTTATTTATTTAATTTTAACCCGCCTTTCTCACAGAGACTCAAGGCACATTACATGGTATAAAACAATGCCATGAACCGGCACAAATGATCTAATGAGCAATGCAGTAGGACCACAAAAATTAAAATCAGTGCAAAAAAAGGTATCAGACATGATATCATTTATACCCTGCCTTTCTCCCCAATGAAGACCCAAAGCATCTTACATCATTTTCCTCTTCTCCATTTTATCTTCACAACAACGCTGCGAGGTAGGTTAGGCCAAGGGTGTGGGACGGGCCCAAGGTCATCCAGCAAGCTACCATGGCAGAACAGGGACTCGAACCCGGGCCTCCCAATTCCTGGCCAAGCACTTTAAGCACTACACCACAATGGCTCTCAGTCTCGTAATGTGCTTGTGATTCAGGAGCTGCTGAAATATGTTTATTTACCTGTAATGTGAAAGCAATTGCAGAAGCCCTGGGTCATAAGGAAAGAACTCATATTGCAGCCCACACCAGCATCCCTGATATGGCAGGAGTCACAGCATAAGTCCCTCCCATTTGGGCATCATTGGTTACCTTCAATATAGGAAGGAGCCACACCACAACAGCACCCAAGCCATGAAAATGACAGATGAGGAGACCCTTGCTGGACTGTGCAGCAGGTTCCCATTGCCTAGTAACATCAGAGGCCTACTCAACTCCCACTTCATGCATTGCCCAGTTCCAAAGCCGCTTAACGATTTTGTGACTGAAACCAGATTTTAAATAATCCAGAGGCCAGAGCTTTTTCCATGGACTATGGTGGATATTTCCCTAGCCTTTTCTAACCAAAGCAAGCAAGAGTAGGTAACTTGTAATTAGCATGCCTAACTGGATGCGTCCTCTTCCCCCAGATATCAAGCCAGATCACTGCCGCTAAGCCTCAATTTCTGTCTTTGCATATCATGAACCTTTAATGGTTTTGCAACATTAGATACCTAATGTTTTCAGATGTTAAGGTATGCATTGGTAACTTTATCAAAACAGGAAAAGTTAATGAGGACTCATGATCTATGGTCTGACAAGAGATCTTTTTCCTTCCAGAGATGCACACAGCAAATGATCTGACACAGAGGGAAAACACAAAATAGAAACCTATCAATCATTCTAAACTGCATGCTAAATATTAAGTTATGTTTTCTCAATAGGCTTGTCATCATTGGTTGTTAATAGCATGCAGGTGTTAGCAGCCTTTTCAATATTATTAAATCGATGTTACAACATGTTATCATTATCCTACACACTATTAAACCACAAAATGAAAACCCTTGATAGTGGGGCTTTAAACATTCTGAAGTCTGTAAAAGAAAGCTAGATTGTCTAAAGTTATCTCTATTCCACAATGATATTCAGACCTCCCCCCACGCACACACACACACAAAACTACAGAAGGATGACCAAAGCAATTATATGGCTTTTAAGAATTTTCCGAGTTAGGATTATTTGCACTGGAAGTGAGCTCCACCTAAACAGGGCTACTTAGGATTGCAATGTTAGGGAAAGTTCTGTGTTCACTGCACAGGCAGAAAAATGGAATAAGATTTCCTGGTACATGTCACAATCTTTAATGATTAGGGGGGGATAGATTGATTTTGGAAAGAAGCTGTTATACTTCCTTGATTGAGGCAAGGAACAGCAACTATGGCCTCTCCCCACACACACACAAGAGAGCTAGAGGCACTAACTTTATAACTGCCCAGCAAGACAATAAGGAGCAAGATGCAAACTTGCAATGAAAAGCAGAACAGAAGATACCATGTGAGTCTGTCAACTGATTCCCTAGGCATTGCTATGCAAACTTTTTAGGGAACCATTTCCATATAAAGTCATCGGCCAAGGAACCTCTGCACACCTGCTACAGATTCATAACATGTAGCAGAACATTCTGGGAAATCTAGGCTCACACTTCCCAGAACTGGCCAAACCTGTTCACAGCCTCTTGACCTTTAGTGAACAGAGGGAACCCAGAACAAATCCAGAATCCTCGCAGTTGTACAAGACCAGCTGAAAAAGAAGATCAGTTCAGGTAGGCAATTTGCTTGTCTGCTATTATTGAGCTTTTCAATGAAGAATCCCCCCCAAAAGGTTTCAGTTCCACTCGCCTGATTTCCAGGGGCAAGCGCCCCAACGCCATACACTCCTCCCACCTCCAGATGAGACTTTCAGTGTAATGCCTCAGGAACATGCCAGATGCCTCCAGCTTCATTTTACAGTGTTCCTAATTTATCATGTGTGTCGAGACCTGGGAATCGGCAGTCACAGATCAAAGCAGCTCAGCATTTCTCTTCTCGCGCAATGCTGAGGTCTGAAAAGATTCGTATGTTTACTAGCTGATTACTAATTGCATGTGAAAAGGCAACTGCAGCTGCTTGGAACTGTTTTTACATGCTGTTTCTTTTCAAGTTATTTCAGATCTGGTTATGATTATTCAATGGGTAGAAAAGGCATTTTGGGCACACGCAGGGGTCCGCCGTTACTTATTCTCAGGTTGAGTACTGGCAATGAAATTAGACTCCCATGCTGTTTTTATTGGCTCAGCAATACCGGAAAAGCAAGATCTCTAAGCAAACAAAGCTGTGATTTTCCTTAATACTGCCCCCACCTATGTTTTTGCAAAGAATGGGAGAACTGCCACTTTAAAGATATATCAAGGTAGAAATAAAATGCCATTATAGTTTCACTCTGGTTTATCTTCTTGGACTCCTGTGCCTCCTTTCAGTATTCTTGGATTACAGGGTTCCCTGTGATTTTTTTTTTTTTTTTGAGAGAGATGACAACTTGCATCATAACCTTTTCCACTTAAAAGAGGGGGAAGGCAACATTCACCAATTTTCCTGATTGCAGTCCCCCATATTGACCCCATGATGTTCCTGGGGATTCACAGTCCCACAGGGGTACAATTTGAGGGAGAGGATCTGAGACTGGGCGGGGGGGGGGGATTGTTGCCACAACTCCACACTTGAACGCACACGAACCAACACCTGTTACTAAAAAGTTGAGAATGAGGCTTAGTATTTTTAAAAATGCAGAGTAGGCACATACATCCAACCACTAGGGGAGTTCTCCACTAAATTTTCTCCCTCTCCTCTGACAGTTCACATATCTGAAGGATCCCCCTATCTGGATTCATGCATCAGTTTCTCCTCATCCTCCCTCTGCTCAGGACTGTGTGCTGATTCTCCAAAGTCCACACACTTCCCATGATTACACCTGCCTGTAGAATGGGCTTCTCGAGGAAGTTACATGCCTTTCTCTTCAGGTGTTCAGGAACATGGCAAAATGTGCTTTTGTGGTTTGTGCTTTTAATAGGGTTTTCATTAAGTTTGTGGGTACTGGATGGATTGTTACTGGGTTTTACTGTGTGGCCTATTTTAGTTTTGATAGAACTAATTACAAATCATCTTGACCCAATATATGGGAAAGCTAGTTAAAAATGCTTTAGATAAAAAATGATGTTGCAGAAGCATTACTACACTGCCTCAGGAGCCCAGTGTGAAGGCAGAGAAAAGAGACTTCTCTACATCTTCTGCATATGCAACATGACTTAGGAAAGGGATCTGAGCAACCACCAATAACTCTGGCTATCACTACCTGAAACGTCTAAGGAATGCCAAGACTCCCCAGAATTTAATCTGAAAATCACTGTAGTAGCAGGATTACTACCCACTCTTAACACTGCACCACACTACAGTAGGAGCATGCCTATTATATTAGGTGCTGTGGAACACAGGCAGGATGGTGCTGCTGCAGTTGTCTTGTTTGTGGGCTTCCTGGAGGCACCTGGTTGGCCACTGTGTGAACAGACTGCTGGACTTGATGGGCCTTGGTCTGATCCAGCAGGGCCTTTCTTATGTTCGAAGTATCTTAAAACCTTAATTTTAAAATATACCTACTATACTGATAAAGCTATATCTCTCTACATGTTTTTTTTACTATACACTTACAAAAAACGTAGTTTACAAAAACTGATTTAACAAAACCCTTAATAGAAACAGTAAACTGTTGACAAAAACAAACATGAATATGGGGGAATTATTTGTTATTACACTGTATAATACATATGGTTTCAGAGGCTGTTTTTTTTCTTTTTTGAAATTGCTTTTTAGCTTTAGCTACTTGATATTCAATACAGTAAAAGATGGGGAAAGTAAATGCTCAATATAAATGCTAACATCATTACAAGACAGATATTTAGTCCTCTACAGGACCTAAAGCTCCCTTTTCAACAAAGAACAAACTGTATTATGCTCAAATAATGCTTTTGTTGCTCCAAGTACAGGCAGCAAACACAACAGAAAATTGAGCAAAGAAAAAAAATGGTATTTTATTCAAGGCAGGCAGGTCTTCAGAATGGGAGGGGTGGGATCATTATTAATATAAGTCAGTTTCCAGGATACCATGAATTAAGTATTTTATGTTTTCCAAGAATATCTGCAGGTGACATCTTACAGAACTCTTATTTCCTGGAGTTGAGGACATTAGGTTTACGATGTGGGACTTTGACCCCAATAGTTTAATTTTTCAAGTCTAATTCATTGTTAACCTGGATTAAATTTTCTTCCCAACTATGATTTATTGTGCTATATCATAGATTAATACAGCAGGTTTATAAGGTGGAAGAAGTTTGAATGCTTTTTTCTGCAGTGCCATCGAAACTACATCTGCTTAAATAAGTAGTTCATTTCAAACGCTATGCAAAGAATGATAAAACAACTGATACAGGGGTACATCACAATTAAATGTTTAACTTTTAATGCATACCTTTCACATAGGCATGAAAAAGGCATCCCCTAGATAAAAGAATTGTACCTTCAAAATACATACAAAACTCTGAAGGATCATGAAGTCACAAATGCTTCAACAGTGCTTGAATTGCATGTACATTTTAAATGTATAATATAAATTATCTTTACATTTTTGTCAGATGTTCACTTCTTTATCAACAGAATGGACTTTTAAAAGTTATACAGATAATAAAATACCATAAAGCTAAAAAAACTTCTTTGTAAGGTAAGTTCAGTAAGGTAGACAGGAAAATGCACATCAAATTTGGTGCTCTGCATACCAATTCAAACTTTTTTTGTAAAATGCTCCCTGGGAACACAGATAAAGAAATGGCACTTTCTGCATGCAAGACAACACAGAGTAAACAGCAGTGGCTGCAATCCTGTTCCAGTTACCCATGCTTAATGTTCTCTTTATTTCAATGAAACAGAAGGAGCTTAATGCAGTGATTCTCAACCTGGCCTTGAATGTGGCTGTAGGTGAGGCCCCACACGACACCTATTCCATACATTTCTATGGAGCAAACAAATGCCGTGGAGGCTGCATCAAAAGCTCCAGGCCACAGTCTGAGAAGTCCTGCCGCCTCCATTAACTAGCCTTGGATACGCAGGCAAGCCCACAGCTGCTTCTTAGTTAAAATAAGGACAAGAATTATATTGACAATCCTCTGATGAGAGAGGCATTAATGCCATTTTAGTCAGAACTGCCATTTTAAAATGGAACTTGCAGTACACTTTTATTTTATACCATGAAATGATATCCAAGTCTTGTGATGATAGAGGGAGACATGGGTCCTTTTCAGCTTGTGTAAGTCAATTCTGCCTGTAGACTGAAGCATCAAGTCTGTTCCTTTCTCCCCTCCCCTTTATTGACAGGTTCCTAAATTACTTCTGCCACTCTGAATTGCTCATCAGAAATCAGAGGCACTTTCCGACTTCATTATGCCATTGTATAACCGTAGCTTCCGCAGTGTAATGCCACTAAAAGCCTGTCCTTAAGGATTTCTTTTCTTGGGTATTCAGGCAACTTCAGCATGTTGATACTGCAATGGAGAAAAATGCAGCCCCGTTAAAAATCTGAAAATAAAAATTTGTTATGTGCATGATAATTGACGTGACCCTATATTCTCCGATGTGCATTTTGATTCAGAACTCTTGAATAAAGGAATAAAGGGTGTGCCTGCACTGCAGTCCCCTTTAGCATTCAATTGTCTTACAGAAGGATACCTTTTTAGTTTAAGATAAAAAAGTTATACAGTAATTTAGCATGAAGTGTCCCATAGTGATATTGTACTGCTGCCCATTAAACTATACCATAGTAGTTAGAATTCATCCATAAACACGGTGGAGGAACTAACTGAAGTACCCATACTTTTTGAGTATCACAATTCATTCCGCAGTGACTAATGATACTGACCAGAGGCATTTCTGTAATGAGGTTATTTAAGGTGTTCCTCTGATCTTGAATAATTGTTTGCCATTCTCTTTCCCTCATCTCTCAAAACCATAATGACAACAAGAGACAATCTTAATGCATTTAAATAAGACTATTTAACCTACCATGTGCTTGATGTTGGCAGAAGATTTGGTGTATATGGCACAGCAGCAATTGTGAAATTCTGCAACCCACTACCACCCATTATATGTGCAAAGCCACCATGGGGTACCCTGGAACTGGGGGAAAATGCACAAATAAGACATTGAAAAGAGGCTACAACTTTTTAAGAATTAGAATAAAAAGAGTTGGTTTTTATATGCCGACTTTCTCTACCACTTAAGGAAGAATCAAACAGGCTTACAATCACCTTCCCTTCCCCTCCCCACAACAGACACCCTGTGAGGTAGGTGGGGCTGAGTGTGACTAGCCCAAGGTCATCCAGCTGGCTTCATGGGTAAAAGTGGGGAAACAAATCCAGTTCATCAGTTTAGCCTCCGCCACTCATGTGGAGGAGTGGGGAATCAAACCCGGTTCTCCAGATTACAGTCCACCACTCAAAACCACCACTCTAAACCACGGCTTTTAAGCACTACACCACACTGGCTTTCTTCTCAACTATATTCCCTGCCCTCAGAACAGTAAAGTTCAGTCATACTTTATGGTAGAATTTTGAGAATTTCTCTTCAGGAGAGCTGAGGGGCCATGTAGGGCCAGGGATCCTGAATTTTTTACTTCATGCCTTGTTACACTGCAGTTTTTATACTGAGAAATTCCATAATCAGCCCCCTTTTACACAGATTTCAGAGTTACCCAGATGAGTGGTTGGTTTTATACCTTTTATCTGACTGGAACCCTTACATTATCAATCAAGTTGCTAGGTATTTCCCAGCTGCTCTGAGGATCCGTGGGTTGGTTGTGAATGATCACGAATAATGTTATTTCTATATTATTTAATGTTATGATCACTTAGTGTGTTTTCTGATCTGTATATTTGGGCTAACTGGCTATGTAGTATTTTAGATTGTTTAGTGTCGGTAACAAATACCTAATGAAGGTTTTGTGATGTGTGATCTACAGGACATCACCACTCTATTTTCACCATCTTTGTTTTTTACTTATAAACATGTATCTTCTAATCCAATTAGTAAAAAGAGAAATCAAATTGCCAATCAATTCAAAGCACAAAATGGAAGACATAGATTTTCAGTTAGAAGCCTGAAGCAACCTATCAACTTAAGAAGGATATTTCTTTTGGATTGTTCCCCCTCCCCCGCCAAAAAAAAGAGCAATCCAACAAGAGAAGTTTAAGGGAAGCCACTTGTCTGTGTTAATAGCAATGAGCAGACTTTAACACCAAGCCTAGTATAAATTTCTCAAGTTTCTCATGCCCCTTGGTGTTACTGCAAGAGAAAGGCAGTCATTCAGTTGACAAATTATTTTAACAGCTGAATCTTCCGCTGAATTAAGAGAGATTCTAAAGCTTGCTAGTTCAATTCCTATAATAGTAGAACATCAGTTCTAACACACTAGAACCATAACCTCATATTGTGTAAAGGGACTAGCAGAATTCCAAAAACCGGCCAAGTGGTTAAGTATATTTATGATACAGAAGAAACCCATAGAAACAGAAGAAGTTGGCAGTCGATAATATGTTCACCCACGAGGGATTAACTAGCTTTGATGTGAATACTATAGTAACAAAGTGAACACTTTAGATATCCCCCTCTCACTAAGACAGCGGTTTTGGTAAATGATACAACACAATACTATGCAGTACAATCTCAAAATGTAGGTAAAACATTTTAATTGAATTGATATGTATACTCACCTGCCTGTAACAAACTGCAAAAGTAACACCCGTTCTTCCTGAGTCAATTCTTCTACGACTTCCCAAAACCACTAAATGAAAAATGAAAAACCACTAAATGAAATACTTTTCTTCAAGTATGGATAAAAAAGAGGAACATGTTTAGAGAGTTGCAATTTAAGTTACAGAAATCAACTGCCAAGTCTGACCTAAAACAACTCTATTTCATACTTTTTCACCTGCCTATACTTCAGGGAGCTCAAGAGTAGTATACACGGATCTTCCCTTCTCCATTTTTTCCTCTCATAGCAATCTTGCGAGGCAGGTTTATCTACGAAGGTCACTCGAGGTTTTCATGATGAGAAGGGATTTGAACCTCAAACCTAATCACGCACTGTAACCACTACACCACACTGACTCATTATGCCTCATTCCCATGATACAAACAAAACATGATCACTGTTCTATGATTTTTCTGATTCAATTTACAACCCACATTTCTTCATTAATGGAACTCAGGGAGGCCTGTAGAGGATTCTCATGAAGTTACTTGGGCCCAGACCTGCTTAGTTTCAGCACACTCTCTCTACCATTTGCCCTCCATCCCAGAGACCTCTGCTTTAACCTAGAAGTAGCAGAATCGATGAAATACGAATACACAACCATTTACATTCATCCCAAGGAAATTTTACCTGAACAACTAGATCATCTCTTTCATAACCACTTGTGTACTCTGTATTTTTTATCCAATCACTCACGTCGATTTCTGGCATGCCTGAAAGCAGCAATTCCTTCAAGAAGGAAGAAAATGAAACCAAACATTTCAAAGACAGATTATTTGCAACTTTAAGTTAAAATCAGACAACATTCAGCATGTAAGAAAGCAGTTATTTAGATGGGTGTTTGCTTTTTTCATATCAGCTACGCTAGTGCACCTGCCCATTACTGGACATAAAAAACAAGAGTTCATGGTTATCTAAAGTCAACTTGGGGGAATTTAATTTTATCTGGACTGATATAAAAACCTCTGCCCCAGTAAAATCAGTGAAGCACCTTCCCCAAACTGCTAAATCTAGTCTTTCAAAATTATTTAAAATATTTCTACCTGCTAACCTTTACACAACCTGCTAATCATCATTTAACTGCAGGCACTGATAGTCACCTGCCTGCACTAAATGCCACTTGACACAAGTTAAGCAAGTCATGCGACTTACCAGTTCATATTCATCGAACAGCTGTATCAGAGAAGGTGGAATGAACATGTGGAAGCCTTGCAGGAAAGCATTGATCTGAGGCTGAATGGCTCTCGTCATCCGAAGCTCAGTAACAAGCTGGACATATTCAGCCTGGGGGGAAAATGGTGTATATATTTATGCTGTCGGCACACATCCACAAATTTAGCTCAGCGCCTACATTAAAACCAGCTCTTATCAAAACAGAATCTATAAATGGGGAAGTTAGGGAGGAGTGATGCCTACAAGTAGATTGCCGAGGAAGAGTACAAACTATCATGGAGGCAAATAAAGTCTCATCAAGTCCTTTCCTGTTTAAGTATTTGCTGACTGATTTCCATAATTTCCCCCTAACAAATACCATTTTTACTTAAGACTATTTACAAGTGAAATAATTAAACTGTGTCTATTACTGAACAGATTTTAAAAGTTTTAATTAATGTATTTTGAAATATACACGCACATGATTGACATACATGTTCCCTACGAGTATGCATACTGGCTGGAGAACGTAGAAGAACTGTGCAGATACACATTCCCCAAGGCTTGTTGGGCATCATGCACTGTGACCAGGCTATATAAACCAGTCCCTCTTCAAAGAGGGATGTTGTGTACATTCTCCATGAGCTGTGGTGAATGTGCACAATGGCCAGTTGTGGATATCATTCAACTCACATTACTGCCCCTAAAAATATTTGCATACACCAGTGCCTAAATCAAAAAGCAAAAATTGTAATGTACCAATCAGAAGTCCACACAAGAACGTCCAAATTTTATAAAGTCTAGTAATGTTAATACTGACATCCTTCCTTTTCCTTTATCACAAAATACACTGGCTCAAGAAGGTGCACAAAACCTGCCCTTCACACAATTCAAACAAGACTAAAATTAAAACCGTGATTAGGAAGGCGATTCATAATTATTCAGCTGTCTGAAAGAAGTTCTATGCATTACAGCCCATTCCTGAAAAGGGGGATTGAAGCTTCTTTAGAACCAGCGTGGCCCTGTGCTGGTGTAGGTGCCACCTTATCACGGAATAAGGTGACACCTATGCCGGCGCAAGGGCAAACATGCCGGCATCTGGGTGCCGCCAGCCCAGTCATGCCAGCAGGTCTTTCCCAGAAGGGAAAGCCTGCGCCAGTGTGCGGAGGGGGTGTTCCTGGGGGTGGAGCTACCCCACTGCCCTTTCATCCCAGGAACGCCCCCTTGAGAGGCGGTGGGGCTGCACCACCTATTTGGGTAGTGCTGTTCCCTATGGGGCATTTCCCCCATTTTTATTTTTAAAAGGTTTTGTGTGTCTCCCCGCGGTGGATGGGAATCCTCTGAGGAGGCGGTGTGGCTCCACTGCTCCCGGCTGCTGCAGATCTACCCCCCTTCAGGATTGTGCTCTTCATTACTTAACATTTCCATGCCACATTTCCACCCAAATAGGGTCCTCAACATTGAAACAGCATTAATATATATATATATATATATATATATATATATATATATATATATATATATATATATATCAAACAGTAGACAAATAAATAAATAGATTGATAAATCTATCTATCTATATCTAGATCTATAAACACGGAGACAACACCACAGCCAGAAAGGTGGGCCAACAACAGTTATTGGGGGTACACTAAGCAAAACAAAAAGTCTTCACTCGCTGGTGGAACATAACAATAGAGGGAGATAGATAAATCTCCCTGGGGAGAGAGTTCCAAAGGTTTGGCTCCACAACCAAATGTATAACATTAGAGACAACACATTAGCTTTGAGCTAACGTTAGGTCTCTTTCCTTGCTCCTAGTCGCAGCTCCCAGCATTCAGGCATCTTCTCATGATTCTTGACTATATTTTCCATTACTATGGTCAGCTTTCTGCTTCAGTTTACAAGACAACAAATATGCACACCAATAATTGTGCGCTATACTGTTCAATGAATGTTTAATTTTTACAAAAAGAATGAGAAGGTTGGAAGACATGCTTGGGACTCACTCTGGAGCACCTTAGAAAGGTTGTGTTAGGTCAGCAATAACCTCGTCCCCAAAGGAACAAACAGTGTATTCTGGTAGATACACAATAGATAAATAATGCAAAATCATATAGTTACAAACTTGAGAAAGTACAGAAAACTTGCAGTACAGGAATGATGGTAGAGATATTCTAGACTGTTCAGGAAAATTTGGGCTTTTAATAAAATACTAATTAATGACCAGTCACAAAAAGATTGTGTGATAAAACTGTGCCTGGATGGCATCATATCACACTGCAGATGAATACTCACCAACAACAACACAACATTATCTAGTTATAATCCTGGCAACCAGATATGGTAGATGAACTCTCAAAAGAAGGAATCACATTAGATTTTGGGAACTAACTTCCACCACTATTTTAAAATAAGTCAGGGAAACAAAGCATTAAGGAGAATACTCCCCTCCAGCTCTGGCGATATCTTCAGATACATGCTACAGTCAAAACCCTTTTTGTAGCTGTGTGCAACCTAAACTACCACAGGGAAAAGGATAGAAGAGCACCCCCTCCTAAAAAAAACCAATTCCTGCCCTCACACTGGTTTTACACCTAAATTGAATGGAATGACTTTGTGAACTGCTTCTTAAAGCATTGTCCTGAGCACAAGCCTTTTTACATTTGTTGCTTACTGATGCAATTTCAGCATGTGCTATCCATGGCATTTTTTTCTTCAAATTTCACAGATCTTGTTCTTCACATACCGTGAAAATGGCTGGAAGCCACTAAGATGTAATCTTGCAAATACCGGCATTTAAGGGGGGGTGGTTCATGTTTACACCTCTTAAAGAAGCAAAACAAAAACAAAACAAAAGAATGCTGGATTTTCCTTTGTACCAAGCAAAATGCTGCTCCTGAAAAGCAGACAGAAAACCTTCACTGGAGCACATCACAGAAATCTCCTTGGTATTTAGAGATCTGGAGGATGAAATTAACACCATATGTTTGTACTGGTGCCAAGCCTATTCCTGCTCACCTTGATGAATACTGTAGACGTTAGTATAATCTCATCTCTGGAGACTTTTGCGAGAGGTGCCGACCCCTTGGCCAGAAGGGTTTTGTTTTTGGAATTCTAATGAATTTGCAATGGATTTTTCCAATGAGTTTGCACAGGTGGATGGCTGCTGGTTATGTAAACAAGAAATGCTGTCACACCAATGTTCTCAGCTTAAAAAAAATTCAGCTTTAGGTCATAAGAATCATGTATAAGATGAATTCAAAGTCTGCCACTGGCCCAACCTGCCTTGCGGCTATCCCTCCCTTACCCCACACACATTTCTGCAGGTCCTATTCCTTATTGGACCTTAGCCACTCATCCCAGATGCCAGAGAGTAAACTGACGGAAGACAGACTGCTTGGCTTAGATCCTAAGGTGACATTCTGATGGCAAAGCAGCAACTCCTCTGACTGAATGGGAGGGCTTTTCCCCCCAATTTCCCCCATCCTGCTGCAGATTTCCAATTTGCCCCGCACTGTTACTTTAATCCACTGACCTGATTTATTTTGGGGGACAAAGCAAACTGTAGTGAGCTGGGGAAGATGCTGCTCAGGAGTTAGGGTTTCCAGGTCCCTCTTCGCCACCGGTGGGAGGTTTTGGGGCGGAGCCTAAGAAGAGCGGGGTTTGGGGAGGGGAGGGGCTTCAGTGCCATAGAGTCCAATTGCCAAAGCGGCCGTTTTCTCCAGGTGAATCGATCTCTATCGGCTGGAGATCAGTTGTAATAGCAGACGATCTCCAGCTAGTACCTGGAGGTTGGCAACCCTATCAGGAGTCAACCCTCAGCCCTTCTGAACACTCAGCACTACAGGCCCACCTGATATGAGAAGTGAGGCCCCTGCAGCCTAATTCTGTACTACCTTAAACTTCCATGTTTCTTTGAGATCCTCGGCATTGGGTGCCTCCACTTAGGCAAGTGATGACCCGGCTGTGTTCTTTGTACGGACATGCCCCACTTTGGGAATCCCATCCCCCCCCCACAAACACACACACATATAATCAAATGTCTACTGTCTACCTGGATAAAACATCTCAAAAGCATTGATTGTTTTTCAGGCTGCCTTCTGCTTCTTCATTGTTACAAGTCATAGAGCAGGCTAAGGGCTCACATAAAGGGATAGCTAGGATAAGAAGCACTTTTCCTTTTCCATAAACATGTCAGATACCTCCAAAATGAAGACAGATACCACCAGATGACTATTAGCTAGCTTAATATCAATGCATTTTCTCAGCATGGCAAAGCTGTGGATACTTAAAGCCAGAGACTGGAACCATGAACAAACAAGACAGAGCTTTCTACAAACCTTAGGAAAACTAGAGGTTTGCAGAAAACTCTGATATCTAAAAGAAAACATACCAGAGAGTTAAAAAAAACAACCATATAATAGAAGAAGTGCCTAGAGCTTTAACAAATGCCCTTTCACTGACCACTGTGGGGGCTACAAGGCTATCACAAGCCTTGGTTGATGTCAGTAAAAGGCAGAGGGGAGGACAGGATAATTTCCAGGGCTGTTTGGGCTCTTGAAGAAGGACTCATCAGGGCCAGGCCTGGCAGCAATCACTGCATGACTTGCTACCGTTCATTTTGCAGGAATCACCCAGACCCCACTGCCTGCTACTGCTCAACCCCAAGCCACCCCATGAAAGCCTTTGTGGTACAGTGGTTAGAGTTTCAGATTAGGATCTGGGAAATTCAGCCTTGAATTACCACTCTGTCATGGAAGCTCACTGGGTGACCTTGGGCCAGTTATACATTCACAGCCTAATCTACCTCACAGGGTTGTTGTGAGGGCAAATGGAAGAGTGGAAAATGACATAAACTGCTTTCAGTCTGCATTGTGGAGAAAGATATACATTGAGTAAATAATCAATACAGCTGAATGTAGGTCGGTGGGTCCAGAGGGAAGATGCAAGGAAATTTGAGGATATAGGGGCTGCCAGAAGGAAAAGAAGAACAGCGTGGGGAGGGGAATACAGCGGAAAGTGAGGTCACCCTCACAAGTCCCCTACTGTGCAACTGGGCTAGGGTTGCCAGGTCCCTCTTCGCCACCGGCGGGAAATTTTATTCTGCTACCAAGCGGAGAAAGTACATGTCGTTACACTAAATGTATAACAGACAAATAAACCTGTTAACGTGAGTGGGGATACCCTTGTAAGACAGGAGAAATACAGAATGTAGGTCATGTTTTATTCAGATGTGTCTTTTATGAGAAATGCGCCAGAAATTGATTTTCCCACTTATTAATACAACAGATTTTAGCTCAGAGGTGGAGAAATTGAAATACCTCTTGTGGGAAGGAGATTGTAATAGACTGTTACAGGTAGCTAAATTCTGTTCTGTAGCGATTAAAATTCACTCTGAAAAGGTGAGTAGAGTCAATAATTTTAAATCCTGTTATTAAAAAATTTGGCCATTTTTTTAGGGAGAGAATATTTTATCTGGGTTTTTAGTAATTGCTTATTTTCTGTTTATAGTGTACTTAAGGTATGTTTGTTCTCTTTGCTGGCAATCACTGTATCAATAAACTGAACTGAACCTGTTAACATATCAGTTCATACTCCCAGACCAACTTCTTTGTGAATGTGTAAGATATGGGAGAAAAAAACCTGTCAAAATAACAAGGCTGTCACATTAGTATCTAAACTGGCAGGTCTCAATCTAGATGAGAGCCATCTGGTTTGGAAAGTACCTGGAAAAGTCCCTGACTGAGGTCATACTGTAAACCAGCTAGAACCTGATTAGGCCAAGCTAATGCAAGGTCCTGCAAGAGGTGGCATGACTAAGCACCTCACCTGATTGGTGGTTAGGACTCAGGAACTGCATATATGTGTGGATCCCTGTAACTGTTGTATGGGAGATTATTTAGTGGAAGAAGAACGTGAGTGGAGTTGTTGAAAACTATCACTGTAAATAAATCAAGCACTGCTTTTACGTAGCAAGGCCTCTGGTGGTTTCCCGGAACGTCTGACCAATCCGCTAAGCTCCCACGACAAGGAATACAGAACTGGAGCATAAACCTGCTCAGCATCAACACTGCAGCATCTTTATTAGGATATTGGCTCACCACAAAACTTTGCAGTAGAGATCCAATTGCTACCCAGTTCTGTTTCTTGAATTGTACATCTACACACTAAGGTAAGGTAAAGGTCCCCTGTGCAAGCACTGGGTCATTCCTGACCCATGGGGTGACGTCACATCCCGACGTTTCCTAGGCAGACTTTGTTTGTGGGGTGGTTTGCCAGTGCCTTCCCCAGTCATCTTCCCTTTACCCCCAGCAAGCTGGGTACTCATTTCACCAACCTCGGAAGGATGGAAGGTTGAGTCAACCTTGAGCCGGCTACCTGAAACCGACTTCCATCGGGATCGAACTCAGGTCGTGAGCAGAGCTTTTGACTGCAGTACTGCAGCTTAACACTCTGCACCACGGGGCTCCTACATCTACACACTATTCACCTCAAAATACCAAGGGTTGTTTTTTTGGGGGGTACAGTTGATATTATCACAGCTAGAAACTATCGTACACTTACACTTCTTCATGTGCAGCAGAAGAGGCGAGTGAAACTCCAGTAAGAACAGTTAGTTCATCTACATATTTATGCATATTTATGCTTTGGGCTGGGAGCAGGGGACACATGGAAATGCATGTAAACATGTACAGACACATATGTGCTCAGAATGCAGGCAAGCTGGGTATCAAGGTTGGGTGAAAAGAAAATATATATAAGTCTATGTATAAATACTGAAAGTATAATTTATTGGAAGCGCTATGTAAAAGTTAAAATTATTTAAAAGCATTAAAATAGCACAATGGCATTTCCTGAGGTAGATAACTGTAACCACATACCAAACGCATTTCGGCCTATGGGGCCTTCATCAGTGGTTAATTAAAACCCTTGTTAAGCCTGCACACATTTACAGAAATACATTAATAAATACAGTTCAAACCCAACCAGGCATGTGTATATGTTGTAAAATCTATTCCCAATTACTCAAACATCTGGTATAATAGGTTCTAGTTGTAATGCTGGTTAGTATATATCTCTCATCTACTATGTGTGCAGGTATCAACCTAGGAAAGCTAGTAAAAAATTTGTTGCACAGAATGCAGGAAAACCTGATTCACATCTGGAAATCCTCAACAGCCAAAAAACACGTGCATCCATGATCAACAGGATGTTCAAATTTGAAGAACATCTGTTCTTCAACGCTGTTCAAAATGGGAATACTTTTTCATATTCTAAGAGCTGGTGCTGACATAAGTTCTTTGAAGGTATGCAGCGTGTAATTTTTAAAAATGAAAACCCCAAAGGGAGGAAGGGCAAGTGAAGTGATGTTGTTCTGGCTTGCGCTTCTAAAATATTCTGTTCTTCCAAAATGATGTTCCAAAAGAAAGTCAGAAAGTAGCAAAGATTGAGCAGCCAGTTGAAAGGGTAAAGGAGCCTATATGCTGAACTTTATCCCAGGGCTTCATAGCACCTGATCTATGTAGTATGCAGACTCACAAGAAATCACATAGATAGAGGAAAGCACTCTCCACCCCCCCATCCTGCTATTCTAGCATCCTGATATGGCACACAGCCTCTCTCTGCTCCTCCTCATGTAGCTACACCACTTTACAATTTTAAGTTTCTCAACCAGGGTCAGCATAGCAAATGTTCTCCTATCATGCCAAAAGATGGCCATGTAAAAAAAGGGGGGGCATGGTTACGATGGAATTTCAAATTAGCACAAGCTCTTTCTATAGCAATTCTCATTGATAAAATGTAAATAGCATACTTAGTTATGCATATGCTTACTGTGCAGATTGAAGACCTGCTATATAGACCTGATTAAGCGACAACCACCAGGCTGCCTGACACAGATCCAGGCAACCCCCAAGTCATTCTAGGCACCCCTCCTGCCCTGCAACCCCCAAGTCATTCTAGGCACCCCTCCTGCCCTTCAACCTTAAGTCCTGAATTAATAACTCCAAAGGCAGCTTGGCAAAATTAGGAGGATCAAGACCTTCAAATCTGCAGTGAAAGAAAAGTAGGTAGAACAGATCAAGAGCAATTTCCAATCATCTTCCAGCTCTTGATATATACCACTCAGTGGCATGGCAGGAGATTCTGATTACTACCACGCCCTAACAAGTACAATTAAAATTGTTATGAAGCAGGATTGAAAAGCAGCATCACAATCCAACCGATGCACAAATCACTGCTACGTCTATCTAATTTTTTTATCAGAAAAAAAATGGGATCGGGCAAATTTTATCCATTTTTTTTCCTGCGCAACAAAATTATTCAATTACCTTAACTTTAATCATCACAATCAATAACTGCAAGGTATCAGAAAGATAAAGATGCAGAATAATATAAACACTATTTGTGAAAGGCATTCTTCTCTCAACAGTAATCAGCCTTCTGCAAGGGAGAAAAAAATAAAGTGACACCAAGTGGCCGCTGGGCTAGCAAGACATGTTCTCCAACCAGAATCAGCATACAAGACCGAAATGAATATCCCTGCACCGGGGTCTGCAATAAACACAATGCCATTGCTGCGTTTGATGGTGTGTGGCAGAAAAACCAACCGTCCAGGGCTTATGACAAAATACTTAATTCAGATTAGCTACTGATTTTAGGCCCTGACCAGGATGGCCCAGGCTAGCCTGATCTCGGCAGATCTCGGAAGCTAAGCAGGGTCAGCCCTGGTTAGTATTTGGATGGGAGACCACCAAGGAATACCAGGGTTGCAGTGCAGAGGAAGGCACTGGCAAACCACCTCTGTTAGTCTCTTGCCATGAAAACCCCCCAAAAGGGGTTGCCATAAGTCGCCTGCGACTTGAAGGTACTTTACACACACACACTGATTTTAGAGTCGCAATGTAAGATTATGGGAACATCAGGCAGAAACGATACCGGCAATCCTACTTTCCACCCTGTCTTCATCCAATGAAACAGAATGTGAGCTAAAGCACAGATACACATTCAGATAAACAGGTGGCATACATGAATATTCAAGTATAAATGTGGTCTTCATGGCTCATTCTCATTCTTTCTTTCCTGTGAGTACCACAGGTTATCTCCAGACATCGGTTTCCTGTACATTTGCTTTAACACCAGCGCTGAAGGTGAAGCCCAAGAAATGGCGCCTTCTAAAGTATGAATGAAGTCTCTGCTGATCAGTTTGGGTCTTTATCTTTAGACAGATGGCCTACCAATTCATTTATTACATTTCTCTCTGCCATTGCAGAACACAGAGGCATGTGTAGAATTAACAGGAGGCCTCTCATTCAGAAACACTACCTAGACTCAGTCTTGCTTAGCTTTAGCAAAATTACCTATCATGTGCCCTCCTGCTATGCACACTTCAACAGATCCTTCGGAGCAGCTAGCAGATTAAAATAAACTAAAATCATATTAATATCAGCAGTACCTAAATTCAGAACACAAAATCATCCTTTTGTTGCTTTCTGCAGGGTGGGGGGGGTGCAATATGAAGTGACTGTGGGAAAATGCATGGGGTACATTTGTAATCAGCATCCCACATATGTTCTAGTTCAAAAATATTGCCTGGAAACACCCTCAATCTCAGCTAAAATTTCAACATAGCTTCTCTTGGGAAAATTTACACTAAGGCCCAGTTGAAACATTATTTGCAGAGCAACACACTGATAGTATCTGTAACAGGAAACCATAACGGATCAGATGCATTGCTTAGCTGTACATACTGTCAATGTAGGGAATAACCATTTAACAAGCTGAATTCTTGTGACTCTTCATTACAGAATTAACTGGTCTGTCACAGGACCAGACTTTATAAAAGAGGCAACACAAAGAAAACTTTGGATCTGGCTTTTTTCTGATCCCATAATGACTAGAATTATTGTCAACCTATTCATTGATGCCCATTACTTGAAAAATCCCAACAGTCCCCATGTATATATTGTTGAGGGCAATTTAGACAAAATTCGCCAGTAAACTAAGCTTTAAGAAACAAACATCGGTACATTTTGAGCAAGTGGGAGGGCAGGGACCAAATCACTTCAATCTCTTGTTACTGTTTCTGCTCTTGCGGATATCTTCAAAGTATACAACATAGGTTGGACTGAGTGTTTCTGTTCTACTAACTGTAGTCCCTTCCTCAGACACGGGGAGCTTTCTGCCACTGTAAGCAGCTTTATACTGGCAGGACATGACTCTTTCCACTGCACAAAGTCAAACTGGATTCAGTGAAGGCAACAAGTAGTCATTTAAACGTCACCTGGCTCTTATTTTCTGAAATGCAGGTCAAAATAAACCTGCCTATTGCTGTTACAATACACTTAGCTGGTAGATTATGAAGCTGTTGTTTAACCTGGGGCTGAACTCACAGCATCATGCACCTATAATCCGAAACAACTCACTTTGTTTTCCTGTGTGACAAGTATACTTGCACCTCCCGGTTTCAAAGGCACTTCCTCCATTGCTCCAAACACATCCGTCTCGACAGAGAAGGTCAATTCTAGTCCTAAATCGCTGATATCATTATCTAGAATCCATTGCAAGTTCTTTGCATATTCTGGATCAATAGATGCCACATCCTGATAATTTACAGGAATACCTAGGAAAACATATATACAAAGAGCTCTCATGCATGTTAATTCAGAAATGGATTTGCTTTATTTGTGGTAAAGGAGTGCCCTCTACAGACACACTGAAACAATGCAGGGATTAAAAAGGGGGTCGATGGAAATAGAATCTACAGGAAGAATTTTTTTAAAAGAAATTACTTCTTATCAGCTGCCACAAGGACACAACATAATGCAGGTCTTATAGAATACTACAACTATGATCATAAAGGGTCGAATGCAGTACTGTGAACACAAGTTATGTTTTCCAGGGAAGGTCCAATTTCAAACTACAGCTAAGCAATCAACTAAAAAAACAGGCTTTAAGGCAAGCCTCTAATTCCTAGCCCCATGCATAAGAGGACCAATATATATCTTACAAGGTTGTTTTAAATGTGTACATTAATATGCTCCATGTGAATGTTCTAAGTAATAAGACCCAGGTTCAAAACCCTACTATACCATGGAAGCTTGCTGGGTGATAATGAGCAAGATTCTCTCCCGCTAACCTACTTCACAGAGTGCTTGCTACAAGGATAAAATTGCAAAAGAACAATGTTGTAAACTGGGCAGAAAAGCAGCATGTAGTTACTTAAGTAAATGCATGCAAGATAGTGACTGCTTACTTATAATCTGGGTATATCTCAAGACTGAAGCTATTCTTTAGTAATTTTGTAACCCTCACTGAGCCCATAGGAACAGAATGCAGAAGAATCTTTGCTGCAATACATTATAAACTGCATCTTATTAAAATAAATCCTTAATTGAATCATACCAAGAATATGCTTGTAAAATGACCTCGTGAAGTAAATGTTCACCAGTTGTCGATGATTCAGGGCTAACCCCAAGATCTGTCCAGCAAACCTGAAGTAATTCAAGTGATCAGGATTTACAGAGGAGTTGCTATTTGGCTGGAAGGTGGTTCCTACAAAAACAAGAACTTGATTACAGGTATTTTAAAAGGCATTTGAACACTAAGATTCAATTTATTTTCTGGCTCATGACTCAACAGTGACAAAAAAAATGTTTTCCAGCAAAAAACAAAAAATGTAGCTGGAAAAGAAGTCAGGTGTGTACATGTCATTTAGATTTTAAATAAACAGATTCAGGTGTGTACATGTCATTTAGATTTTAAATAATGTTTTACTCTGAAAAGAGGTTTTCAGAGTAAATAAATAACTTGCTTACAATTAACATATTCAAATAACATGCTTACAATTAACATATTCTTCAATTCCTATATTTTATATTAGGGATGCTTCAGTATGCCATTTTATAGAGAGCTGCTCCTAATCCCATTGACTTCAATGGACTCTGAAAGGTGTAACTCTGCTTAGTTTGGCACTGCAGGTTTCCATTTGGTTTTTGTTTTATTGCATTCCATATGTTTTAAATTTTGATTTGTACATTGCCTTGAGTCATGGAGAAAGCAGTGATATGAATATTTTAATAAACAGATAAATACACATAAATAAATGGACTCCACAGCTTCATGTGTTGCTTTTTAAAAGGCTGTAATAAAGCTAAAACAACTACAATTATAGACAAAATATGTCTTCAGAACACATAGGTAGCCACAGCCACAGGGTGATTTGCTGGTCGGCAAACAAATGCTTTTAAAAAAAATTTCCTTCCCCCCCACAAAAAAAGAAAAACAATATATATACATAAAATGAAACAAAAGATATAACAGCAGTAGCAGATCTAGACATATGTTTCTACAAATGGTTTCCAAATATCTAAGAATAAGTCTATGCGTGATTTCCATCTATATGCCATGTGTTCAAATAGAGTTCTAGGGTCCTCAATCCATTGGTTTACCAGAGGTCTTTTAGTTGTAGTAAGGGCACAGAGGGCAAATTAATTCTGAAACTGAGTTTATGAAGTAATTTGCAGAGTCTATCTCCAATTTAATGTCAAAATCCAGCAGGGCTTGCGCAAACCCATGGCCAATGCTATACCAGCTTTTCAGTGCAATCTTCTGCAGAGTTACTCAAGTCTAATCCCAATGAAATCAATGGACTTAGACTACAGTAATTCTGCAGAGGACTGCACTGCTTGGTCCTTGCCCACCACGTTTAGTAAACACTGCACAATTCTCATACAGGAGAAGTTCTACTTACAGAATTATGTACCACAGAAGCTGAACTGATTTAGAAGGCCCGTTCTTACACTTAGGGCCACCTATAAAAACTTTTCTGTGAAAAGATTATTTCTGGCAAGATTATTAGCTGTTTCAGATTATTTCCAAAACTTTGTTGTAACAGACAGCAACACCAACATACCATCCGCTGACTGAGTAAAAAGTGCATAGTCTGGGTTAACTATCTCATTGGATAGGATATCAAACCATTCACGTACCACACCTTGACCCTAGGTGCAAAAAGGAAAATGGGAGATTAACATTTCAGTTATGATTTCGGATATGGTCATATGCATGTTTAATTCAAAGTGATTATGAAAGTGTTACAATAGTGCTCAAGTGGGTTTTGACTCACATTCTGAAAAGTGACAGTCCTCCCCCCTCCCCCCAAAAAGTGGTCTTGGCTACTTAAAAAGAGATGGCACAAAGTCTGCCCACGCATCTTGCTCTGTTCAGCACAGAGGCTTTCTATCTGCCTTGGGCCAGGGAGCACATCATTATTACCTAACACCTGCAGTTCCTCCTTTGACAAGAATCATATACAGCTAATGCTCACTGAGAGCAAAAGGCCTAAGAAAAGAAAGGGGTTAGGCTTTTCGATCCACAGGGGTCTTTGCCTTCAGAAACATGGATGGTGCGCTTCTTTGTTTTGATCTAACCATGCTGGAGCCAAACACAACGATAAGCCAAGAGACTGAATCAGTTTTTTCTTCTTAATCTAGGGCAGCTTGCTATGAGTTTCAGAACCTGCTGTCCTCAAGACACTATTTTTATATGGATCTCATGAAAACTATGTTTTATGCATTACACAATATATAATTTTACTCACCATGCCTTCTTCGCCATGGAAACGCACCGCAATTCCCTGTTTCAGCTTTGCACAGTTTGCTTTAGATACAACTTCACAGCTGCTCCTAAAAATAGAATCTAAATATGAAATACCAATTAATTTCTTAACTTGTGTCAACACAGAAGTGCTTCGCACAACAAAGATGGCATGGGTGAAACTGCTTACCTCTGTGGACCAACAGAATATCATTTTCACTGACTGGCCGATGGACCATGTCCGAGTCTTGCTGTCCAGAATTCAAATGCTCATAAAACCATTCACATCGATCTTTAAAGGGCTGGGGGGAGAGAGACAAGGGGAGAGAACAGAGAACAATCAAACACACAAGAGTAAATGTTTCATACGGGAGATAAAAGATTTACACCGAGCACTGAGATCCCTGGATAGGCCAGGCTAACCCGCTGCTGTCAGATCTCGGAAGCTAAGAAGGGTCAGCCTTGGTCAGTATTTGGATGGGAGACCACCAAGGAACACCAGGGTCACAACGCAGAGGCAGGCAATGGCAACCCATTTCTGAATGTCTCTTGCCTTGAAAACTCAACCAGGGATTGCTGCAAATCAGCTGTGACTTGATGGCAACCCCCCCCCCCAAAAAGAGAGAACAAACACAAAGAACTAAAGACCTACTTTGGCCATGCCAAAGCCTTGAGCATACCAAGTGGAATTTATTTATTTTCAACGTCATAAGTGAGCTGGATTCTGAACAGATCAGGGCATGTAATGAGGGAGCAACTTCCCCCCTCCCTCACAACAGCCCTTCAATTCCCCCTTCATGATGCTCCTGAGGAGTACTGCATTCCAGGAACAGTATGGGGGGAAATGAGAAAGGGCCATTCTACGGGTGGAAATCCTATCACAGACACTAAAGTCCACGTGCTCTGTTCCAAACTGCTTCTGAAATTCCTGTTTCACAGGTTTTCCATGAAGCTTGGAGGGCTGTCATCTGAATAATGTAAAGTTTTAAAATATAAACTGGACCGGAACAACTTCATGACTGCATAAACTGAAGAATAGTAGTAGCTGGACAGGGAGGAGAAGGGAAACTGGTGAATTTTAACTAAGAGCAGCAGCAATTTGTTTTGCTTTAGGCTTCCCCCATTCATAGTCTTCCTGCCCCGCACCATCCTCTCACAATTAACTGCAGTCAACTAACAGCCAGTAGACGGCATATGTAGTAAGGCTTTGCCAGCAGTCCGACAACGTAAGGAAACCTAGGAAAGCATCCAGAGACTCTGCTGGGAGAGAGGAAAGGTGTCAAGCAGCAATCTAACTAGCATTTATCAACTTGCTGTGCTGTAATTTGTGCACTGTAGACTAACCAAATCTGTGAAGTGGACTGTAGTTTAAATAAGAAATGGTTCATGTCTAAATGCAGTCTGACCCCTGTTAACTAAGAGTCATGCTGCAATAAGTAATCACTCTGCCCCAGGGGCTGTGGAGACTGCATGGCTGTGTACTAATGGGTATGTAAAGTGCTGTCAAGTCACAGCCAACTCATGGTGACTTGGGGTTTTCAAGGCAAGAGACTGAGGTGGTTTGCCAGTGCCTTCCTCTGCATAGCAACCCTGGTATTCCTTGGTGATCTCCCATCCAAATACTAACCAGAGTTGAAACTGCTTCGCTTCTGAGATCTGACAAGGTCAGGCTAAACCATGCTGCCTTCCCTCCCTGTGTTCTAATACACATCCAAAATTGAGCAAGATGGTACTATGTGAGGAAATGTTCCACATATGCAATGGATTTTCATGTTTTAAATGAATATCATAAATGTGGATATAGCAATTAATACACAATGGAGCCCCGTGGCGCAGAGCGGTAAGCTGCAGTACTGCAGTCCAAACTCTGCTCACGACCTGAGTTCGATCCCAATGGAAGTCTGTTTCAGGTAGCTGGCTCAAGGTTGACTCAGCCTTCCATCCTTCTGTAAAATGAGTACCCAGCTTGCTGAGGGTACAGTGTAGATGACTGGGGAAGGCAATGGCAAACCGCCCCATAAACAAAGTCTGCCTAGTAAACGTTGGGATGTGACCTCACCCCCTGGGTCAGTAATGATCCAGTGCTTGCACAGGGGACTACCTTTACCTAATTAATACACAACATCCTAATCAGTTATTCAGGATGTGGAATGGTATAGTATAGCCCAATCTCATCAGATCTTTGAAGCTAAGCTGGGTCAGTACTTGGAAGGAAGACCTTCAAGGAAGACTCTGCAGAGGAAGGCAATGGCAAACCACTTCAGCTTAATCACTTGCCTTGAAAGTCCCTTGCTGGGGTCGCCATAAGTCAGCTGCAACTTGATGGTACTTTACACACACAGCTATTCAGCACAACATTAACATCTGCCAAAATGGATTATACTATACTACTTGATTTGCATTTTGCTTGTTTAAACCGAGTGTTTTTGAAAGCTGCTTTTGGGTCTTCATCAGGGAGAAAAGTGGGGTTCTAAATAAACTCAGAACTCAAATAAAAAGAGTTTTGCTTCTCCAAGTATTTGCAAATACAATTCGCAATTGGTAAGACTTGTACAATTTAAGTTGAAGAATTTTCCCATAAGACACCATTCACAACATTAGTGTATTACATCAATGTCTACAGTTAACGCCACAGAAACCAGTAAGGTGATTTATGTGGTAGCAATGGGTGTATCTAATGGCTTTAGAAATCTTGCTGACTTGGTTAGGAGCCTAGGGATTATACTAGAGCCCAGCATTACCACTGGGGAACCAAGTTAAAATAGTTACAAAAAAATGCTCTTTTCCAACTTGGTTTAAGCCCAGAAGATGTCCCCCTACTTTGACTCGACTGATCTGGCCAGCATGGATCCATGGCACTGTAACATTGAGATTAAGACTACTACAATGAACTCTACGCAGGTCTCCCCTCAAAATCAATTCAGAGTCCAATTGGTGCAGATTGCTGCAGCTGGGTTATTACTGGGAACGAGACAGAGCATACATGTCACAGCCATCCTGTAATTACTCCGCTGGCTGCCCATCAGTTACCGAAGTCATGTCAAAGACCTTCATGGCCTTGGACCCTCATATATGCAAGACCTCGTTTCCACCTATGTTCTACAGCAACAACAGCTCTCATTTGAGCAGGGCCTTCTGCAAGTGCCACCCTGCCGACGGGCCAGATCAACAACTGCCCATACAGACGACTTCTCTATAGTGGGACCCCACCCTGTGGAATGACCTGCCTGAGGTTGTCAGGCCAGGAAGGCACCCATGCTCCTGGCATTTCACAAACCAAGTAAAACAGAATTGTTCAAGGTGGCATTTTTTATAAAGGAAACAGGGCTACCTTATAACAGATCGACCCAGGAAAATGCACTTTGTTTCTGCGGATGTAATATCATGATCTGCATTGTTTAATGTGTAATGTTTAATACTGATGCTTTGTTCAGACAACAGCTCTGTTTCAAATTTCTACAATTCCTTGTCCTATTATATTGCTTCTTAGATGTGTCATCCTATTGACTGCAATTATTTATAATGTGTAATCTGCCTTGAGTCTCGGTGATGAAAGACTATAAATAATGTAAAGAACTACTGAAACTTACATTATTCTCTCAAAGCTTACCTGTGATTTTATGATATGCATGAATCGGGACATGAGTTCAGGACACTCAAGAAGAAAGTGGAAGTGATCAAAAATAATTTTGGGATTTCTGGAAAATAAAACATTTAGATTAAGACCAGTCCCTTATTTGATTCAGGAGATAAGAACCAGACAGTAAGGAAAACACTTCTGGCCTCGATCCTAGAACACTAAACAAGTTACACACAAAACACAATCACCGACTCCTAGGTTACTAAATTCAGCAATATCTTACTAGTTAAACATACACATAACATAGAATGCTTGGATACATAGAGGATCTGGGTGCACGTAACAAGCTGTTCAGATACAATAAGAAACCTCACAAAACATGTTATATTAACATACATATATATACTGCAAATGTAATGCATCCCATACAGAATACTGCAAGATGGTGGGTATGAACGAGTTCAGGAACCTGAAGTATGGCATTTTTGAATTAAGTCAAAATGCAAGATTCCAGGTAAGGTTAGGTGCAGCATACCAGCTAAATGCAGAAAAAGGTTGAGATGAAATAAGTCTATAAATCACCAAGTCCTGGAGGCAAAGGAAGGACTGAATCAAGCTTACACATCCCCTATCCAAGTATTCCCTCAGACCTCCCTTTAGATATGAGTAACATACGTGCAGATTTAGAATGAAGGGACCACCTCAAGTTATGTAGTGATGCCAAAAGGAAATGTGTACCCTCTTTCTGGGGACTGAGCACCTCAACTTTTCCAGTGCTTCCATATTATTTAAAAATCTTAACTATTCCAGTCTTTCAAAGACTTTTATTCTTGGCCAAATATACTGCCTTACCCCTCAACGAATTATTTGGCAGCTTCTCAGATAGTCCAACTGAACAAAGAGTCTGCCTGCATGGAAAGGCAAAGACCAAAACACATCCATTTTTTTTATTCAGCTATGAGTTATATTCTTCTATGAGATTTTCTTTTATTACTTCATTGATCTTACACTTCCCAGCATGTTCATACGACTATCATCTAATCTATTTGCTGTCTGGTAAAGACAAGGCTGTTATTCTTCATGGTTCATTACCAATGCTGATTTCTCCACACCCATCTCTCCCCTGGACATCACAGACTCTTCTGCATACCATACCTAATCCCATCACGCCTGCTATTCACATTTACATACTAATGCTTGTCTGAGTTCACTTTCCTCTACTTAAAGACAGATGGATTCACATTCTAGCTGTATCTGAAGAAGTGAGCTGTGGCTCACGAAAGCTCATACCCTGCCAGAAAATATTTTTGTTAGTCTTTAAAGTGCTACTGGACTCTTGCTCTTTTCTACAGCGGCTATGAAAGTTATAATTAATTTACATCTAAATACTTGTTTGTATACAGGCACTCATATGGCACTGGAATTGGAATCCCTGAAGACCCCTTGTGAAGGTACATACACAAAAGTTCAACTCTGTCATCATGCCAAATCATGGTACACACTACTCAATTTCAGAACCAAAACAGTGATTAGAACCACTTGCCTGCTTTTGTTTTCTATCTGTTCAGTAGTGAGCACCACCATATCCTCCCATCTCTATTGTACAGCAGCCTCTGGCATAAAAATCACCTTTGCAGTTATAATTTGTCATTTTATATCGTTAGCGTAAACCTTGGTTTGCAAACCCAGTTCAACCAGTTTCTGATTCCAGTCTGCTAGTTTTACAAGCCATAGTTTGTCATTACTGATCATACTAAACCATAGTTAAGCTTCCTTAACCATAGGTTGATCTGAATTTGAGCCACAATACATCTCTACCCTCTCCAACCTTACTCTCTTCACTAGAATAAAAACACACCAATAAAAACACACCATTAATTTCAGTGTGATGCTCAAGTAAAATTAAACTTTAGCATGCAAGCTAAATGGCTGATTTATCTGAAACCATACATCATAGTCTGAAGTTATCAGTGTACCAAGAAACATTTCATTAAATAAGTTAGTTTCTGGGGACATACCGGTTTACAAAGCATTTAAGAACGTTGTCATGTTTGCAAACAAACTCTATGAAGCGAGGAGATGTCATTCTGAAATGAAACATTCAAATTAACAAGGTGCCAAAGTCTAACATAACATAACAATAGTTTAATTCCTGAGTGCAACTGAAAGTTTCATTAATTGAGAGCAAGTATGTTTTAAATACGCTATAGATCTCTTGTCTAACATAGGGAAATTATAGGGAAGAAGGTGTTTAGACAAATGTTCCACAGAAGGAATCTATAAAAGGAAAGCAGAAGCTTTGTGGAGGTTACTTTTATAGAAGTAGTTTAGTGGCTGCAATAACTTCATGGAAAACTAAACAGCCACTAAGTAAACCTTAGGCCTTTTCTCTGGGATGGTTCAAACATATCACTATGCAAATGAACATCAGGCTCACATGCTCCATCCTCCCCTTCTCTCTTTCACCTTGCCTTGGGCACTATGGTTCTCTCCTTCCTTTCCTACTTCCCAGGCTGCAGACTGGGTAGGCATTGCTTGTACAAACCATAGAGTTACAAACTACAATCAACCCATAGTTTGCAAATCTTCTAGGCTTGTTGAATAGTGCCAAACCATTCTCTTTGATACCAATCCAGTCTTGGATGTCAAGCTTGGAGCTTCTTGGAGAAGGCAGATACATGCGATAATTATAGTCTTGTATGGTTTCCAAACCTTATGACTTCATACATTTGCACCAGATTTTCTAGTAATCCTTACTTCAACAATGTCATAGTTTTGTTTTAGAGTTTGTCTGCCACTTCATGACCATCACAACGGTTAAAACTCCTGTTTCAAACTCCTGTTTCAACTCCTGTTTCCTGCCGTTACCCGGCAGGAAGGAACCCCTTAACTGACATTTGCTTTAAAACTGGCATCAGCTGTGTTCCAAACAAAGTTAAGAATTATCTGGAAAGAGGAACGGAAAAGGTCTGAAAGTCATACCCTGCTTACCCTGAAGGCATCTGACAGGAACAACACATATAAAATGCTTGAATGACAGCGCTCAATCGGTTTGCCGTCACAGAAATAACATCCTGGTAATCTGCATAAGCTTCTTGTGGGCTGACAACTTCATACGCTTTAGAGTCCCCTGTGTCTGCAGGTAGCATTCTGCTCTTCTCAGATGAAGCAACATCAAAGATAGGGGTAGGAGTGCCATCGCGCTGATTTGGTCCTTTTTGCTTCAATAAGATGGAAGTGATGTTGGCAGAGTCCCTTTTGTTTTTCATCAGTTCTGCTGATATTAGAGCTAGCCATTCGTCTAATGAGTGCCAGAGTAATTCCAGAGGCTGCAAAGCACCAGGGAAATTAAACACAAAACCAAAAATTGAACTTCTAGTGCAATGCTGAAAGTAGTAGCCAGAGGTCACAGTACAACTGTCACAACTCTAATAAGTTACATAGAAGATGAAGCAAGATAGGCCTCTTGTTTCAAACTCCCTAAAGCATATGCATTTAAGGGGGGGGGAGAGATAAAAGATTTTAAGAAATGAAAACAAGAGTGCCAATATTGTGCTTTGGCCAAATTTTGCAGTTTTATTTGGTTCCCTAATAGTTACAGTCATTCAAGATGCTTAACAGAAGGGCTAAAGTGACCCCAAAACCCCACCAATACAAGCCATGCTGGCACATGTGAGGGTGGTCAAATGGTTTATGAGAATGCCTTCTTGCAATATGGATACAGTCACTGCCATAGATCTTGCACAGATTAAAATTTATAGGTTAGATATTTTTGCATATGGATTTAGTAAATCAACAACGCCAGTTTGTGATTTTGTGTTTTTGGATAAGTCAAACATTCAGAAGCTCAACTTCTCATCCAAAAAGTGATAGCAATGATTATCTTAATAAGAAGCAACCATTTTACCTATTCAACAGATATTCTGTAGAAATAACATGCCACCATTATCATGAACCAAAGGCAACCTGGGTAGAATTCCAACACTATATTCACATGTGGTTGGATCCAGCAATCTACTTGCACAAGAATCTTGCACAACGATTGCATATCTTCACCTATTTCCGCTCTACCCAGCAGCCGTTTCTACCCCTGAGAGAACTGATTTGCTGAGCTCACAGGGCCCGCATGGAGTAACAGTGACACAGGCTGGTGGGCTGCAATTAGGAGGAAATTAAATTGCTCTTCCTACTTCTTCCATCAATGGAGTTGCACTGACAGAAATCATTTGATCAAGGGGGGGAGGAAGAGGAGGAAGAGAAGGAGAGTTTATTTTTATACCCTACTTTTCTCTACTGAAAGGAGTCCCAAAGCAGCTTACAATCATATTCACTTCCCCCCACCCCCAAACAGGCACCTTGTGAGGTAGGTGAGGCTGAGAGAAAGAACCGAAACCAGCCCAAGGTCACCCAGCAGACTGCATGTGGAGGAGAGGGAATCAAACCTGGTTCTCCAGATTAGCATCTGCCCCTCTTAACTACTACACCACACTGGCTTATGCAGGGGTTTCTTACTTTCTGGCCAACATTCAAAGTCTTCTGAAGATATCCCTGCCACCTAGCAGCTTTGCTGAGCTGATGACAAGCTTATCTCTTCCTATAAAGCGTTACAACTGTGCATACCAGTTGATACACATATCATAAACACCAGTTGTTGAGCAATTTATATTCTCCATAGGGAAATCTATCAGCATTTTAGAGGAAGACGACAGTCACCTTGGTAGGTGATGTCTCATTACTTCTATAAATAGGTCACTAGATTTAATATTAATCATTGTACATACAAGGAACAACGGTGAGTGCTATACTTATACATCGCTACATAATATATACAATAGAATGAGAAGAGGACAGAAGGATCCATAACTGGAAAAGCTAAGAAGTCACAAAGTCTGGCACAAAACAAACCGTCAACCACAACAGAAGTACTGCTTCAGTTTCTCTGCAAGCATAACCCATGAAATTTGTGTATGGGGGGGTTGGGGGGGAAATCAAGCACATGCAATTCTCACAATAGCAATCCTGACAGCCACAATGAGGTAGAAGCAATGGAATTAATTGGATGAAGTCTTGTACCTGGAAACTTAAAAACTCAATTTCATGCTACACAGGGTGAAAAAAGATAATGAGAATTTTTTAAAAGACATAGCTAATTAGTTATATTTAAAATGCCGCAAGGGTAAAAAAGTGGTCCCAACTTAATAATGGTATCAACCAAACTTACTTCCTCCTCATGAGATGCCTGATTAATGAATGCATGCTTTGAGAAATTCACCTCTTTAAGGTCTATCTTCTTAACAACGTCAGTGACTTTTCTGACCTTGAACACTTGACTTCTCGGAGTCTTATTTCCATTATAACCCATGTCATTTCCATTATTGGGAGTGGATGGGCCCAGGCGAAAGACATGACAAAAAATCCTCACAATCCTCAACAAACTCTTCATCTGAGCGTCATAACTGCTTGACAGGCTGGTGGGGGGGAAACAGAACATGCAGTTCCTCAGCATAACCATAGGTGGCCCTATGGACAAATTTAAAATTGTACAACTTGAAAATTGTCAATTAACAGGAGAACCAGAAGAATCATTGTGGTCCTTCTCCAATGACCTATTACCTATTCTCATAACAGCCTCTCCTCTCACCTGGCCACATGCACCACCCAGACATCCCCTTATTCCTTCTAGGTCCCTCCCATGCAACTGTTATGCCCTTCTCCCACTTCAAGAGACAGGAGAATAAGCAGGAAAGTGCAATGTTTTTATGGTTATGTAATACATACAAGTATTAGTAACACGTTCAACCCACCCATTATGGTCTGCTTTGTTTCTCATGCCAGTAAGTTGTTATCGGAACCTCAAGAGGATATCCCAGAAGCTTTAGCTACCCTCCTCAAACTTTTTTAAGAATACATATTTTGATGGCAGTCCATATATTCCACTCCATGTGAAAAATGAGAAAACGGAACCTAAAGAATCATTATTCTTGGTTGTACCTGAATTACCTGAGCAGTTTGTGACCATTTGTTGTTGCCACCTCAGCAAGGCTAGTCAAGATTTTTAGGTACTGGTTTTCATTCTGCTGAGATAAGTGTTCTAGGACTTGTCGCAACTGGGTACAGAAAAAACAGTCACTAAATGTTTTGGTCACACCAATGCAGCAAATTAAAACTCTAGAAATCTGTATTGTTATGCAGAATAATTTCTAACAATTAGGGCTATCATCCAGTTAAAGTTATCTTAATTACTTTAAAAGACTGTATATTTTTTAAAAACTATTAGTTAGGACATTTAAAACCAAGTTTACCATGTTTTCCCGTAGATCCTCATTTTGAGTCATCTGAATAACTGTTTGGAAAAGTCTAGGATGATGCTGTATTAAAACTTCACAAGTTTCTCCATAACCACCCTGGAAAAAGGAGAGGATTACAATGTGAAACATATTTCAGAAAATTTAGGGGCGTAACTGAAATCAGCTGAACAAATATGAGCAGTTCTAAAGTCACGTAGGGATACAAGGTCAACTGAAGCACCACCAGCATCACTACATATTAGGGTGTTGTTGATCCTCTTTTTCATTAATATCAGTTTTAATATTATATATGGGATGAAACATAGTTAGGGCACCATCTGTTTAGTTAGGCTTTTTAGGTCAGTTTTCAAGGATTTAAAATACTAGCAATAATTTATATTTTCTATGTATTTATTTGATTTATTTTGTATATTATTATTTTGTCTATTGAACTGTTGTGAGCCGCCCTGAGCCTTGCCTTGGCCCCGAAAGGACGGGCTATAAATCCAATAAAATAAAGAGGGAAACCCGCAAGGACACACTGAGGAGGGGAAATCCCATTTTCGACCTTTCTGCCAGCTGCAGTTTGGGCTTCCATTCCTTGGCTGCCAGCTCTGTCCTCCACTTGCTCCTCCTCCTTCTCCTGGCCACCACTAGCGTTCATGTGCAAAGCAACACAAAAGGCCACCTGATCTCTGGAAGTTTGGTTTTTGCCAATTCAGCGCACCTGCAGTTACGGGGCGGAGATGACCAGGGTTCTAGGGTTTTGCTATTTTAAAAAAAATCTATACACTGAGGTGTTTTCCAGGTTTGCAGAAGACTAAACAGCAGCTGTGGCTGATCCACTTGCACAGATCTAGCTACCTCACAGAGGCCAGCACCGGGCTAAAAGATATAGTGGTTGATAGGATGGACCCCCTTCGGATCAGGGTGCAAATGTGATACCTTAGATAGATTATACAGTAAAACTTGAAAAACAACTGTAAATGTTAGATAAATTGTACAGGATATTTATTTGAACTGCACCTGAAACATAATTTGTTTTATTGAGACAAATTCAGAACTTTTATCATACTTGAATGTCAATACCTTGAACTTAAATTCTAGTGTGATATTTATATGAAGGTGAACATGCTAAATTTCATTTGTTTAATGCTCACCCATGTGCAATAATTTGTTTTATAGAGCAGAATTGGGTGAAATACTAATGAAAACAGAACTCTATGCAAGATAAACTTTCCACTGTTGTTCAGATAAGAGATCTAAAAACTACCGCAATCAGTGAACATTTACTTAGCTCCAATCACATGCAATTTGCTGCATAAAACAGAGCCCCCTACCCAAAAAGCTTTTAATCTAATTGTGATTTTGCATGTAACATGGACAATCTCATGTGGGAAGCATAAGTGCACTGTCTTTCTACACCTCTTAATATATGAAGGAGGTAGTCATGCATCCAACCTGTAGCAAAACGACACATGTTGCCCTTGAACAAGAGAACATACCACACAATGGAACAGAATGGGTGGAGCAGGAAAGAGACACAGCTTTTCCTTTTGCACACAAAGAATTATGTAATTCCTCAAGCATCCTCTGTAAGCACCTCCACATAACAGATGTGGATCTTAGAAAAGAACTTAAGGTTTTGGTTTTAGAAAATACATGTTAACTCAAAGCTAATTTTGTACCTGTACACAGAGATCAAGTGGAGTGACTCCATTTTTGTCTGGCAAATATTTGGCTCCTCTCAGTAGAAGAATCTGTGCAGTATCTCTTTGGCCGTGGCTGTACGAAACATAGGAAGGTTATAAGGTCTATTTAGTTTGTGTTCTGTAACCAGACAGCTTACCGCAAAATAATTCATAAAGTAAGTATGCACTAACAACAACTGAAAACCCAGCTGGAGCATAAATAGCATAGAACATCTGAGACTGCTAGCCTAGAAGAAGACTGTAAAACCCATTTAAAAATATCAGACCCCTTATTTAAAAGTCTGGGTAAAAAATTTTTGGCATGATATCTAAAACAGAGTAGGGCAAGTGCCAGGTGAGCCTCAAGGATAAGGGCATTCCACAGGCAAGGTGCCACCACTAAAAGAATAAAAGCCCTTTCAAAGACATTTGGAGCAACAAGCAGAAGAAAAATGTACACGTTTTCTCTAGTTTTCACAGCAAAACACTAGCACAGTTGTAAAGCAACTTTTCTAAACAAGATCATTTGCAGTAATTTAAGTTCATGTACTTGATGATAAAAGATTTTTTAAAAGCCCAGAAGACTTCAACTTGTTATGAGTATACTGCCATGAAGAAGAGTTGGTTTTTTATATGCCAACTTTCTCTACCACTTAAGGGAGACTCAAACCGGCTTACAATCACTTTCCCTTCCCCTCATCAGACACCTTGTGAGGTAGGTGACACTGAGAGAGTGTGAGTAGCTCAAGGTCGCCCAGCTGGCTTCATGTGCAGGAGTGGGGAATCCAACCCGGTTCTCCAGATCAGACTCCACCAGCTGAGCTCCTCAGACAGCCTTTTCATGGTGGTTCTCACCAAGAATTGTCCATCTGGCAACAGGTCAATCTGGCAACAGGTCACAGGCATTCTCTGTAGTTGGTCCATTCCTCTCAAATGGCCTACAAGAGTGGGTGCAGCAGATGCCATCACTTGCTGTACTCAAGAAGTCTGTTCAGTTCCAGAAGGCATTTGGTGGAAGGTAAACTGTGGCAGCTTTTTACCATGTAACCGTGTATTGGTGTTAACTTGTTAAGATACTGATGTCTCTGTGCTGCAACTTCTGATGCTTTGTTAGTCATCTTCAGTTTGCCGAGATAAGGCAGAGTGTATATTTTAAATTTTAAAAATGCATATGACCTTGGGATGGCAGATCCTTGTCAGACATTCCCACTCCCACATTCCTCCTCACCATCTTGTACCATGAGCAATCTAAGCCAGGAAGCCCTTGGCCTTGTATGGCCCATCCTCAACCCTTGAAGTTGGCATGGAGAATAAAGTCTTCTTTGCATTAAACAAACTGTGAATGGGAAGAAGTGACAAGCTCTGGTTTGCTAATTTGGCTCAAGCTAGGTAGCCTGTACCATGCATGAAGGAAAGGAGGAATGGGAGAGGAACACATGAGCCAAAGGCTCTTTGTTATGAACATACCAAAATTGGTTAGCCCCTTGGGAAGGGGCTGTGGCTCAGTGGTAGAGCATCTGCTTGGCATGCAGAAAGTCCCAGGTTCAGTCCCCGGCATCTCCAGTTAAAGGGACTAGGCAAGTAGGTGATGTGAAAGACCACTGCCTGAGACCCTGGAGAGCCGCTGCTGGTCTGAATAGACAATACTGACTTTGATGGACCAAGGGTCTGATTCAGTATAAGGCAGCTTCATGTGTCTCAAAGCAGCCCGGTTGATGTACAATTGCAAATCAATACACACAGAATTAGCAAAGTTAATCTGAACAGAATTCTGCTTTGCTAACATGGACAGTATTTACAGAAGATCCAGAAAATGTTTTTCCATTTCTACCAACATTGTACTGGTTTCCCTGTAACCTGGATGAAGACTAGGAACC
Organism: Euleptes europaea; assembly: GCF_029931775.1. Lineage (NCBI taxonomy): Eukaryota > Metazoa > Chordata > Lepidosauria > Squamata > Sphaerodactylidae > Euleptes > Euleptes europaea. The sequence continues at coordinate 62,509,243 of NC_079321.1, forward strand.
ACCACTGAGTTCTAGTAGTTTATACAGGTCTTTTAGCTTTTACATTCCACAGAGGATGAGCATGTCTGTGGATAAGAGATGTTCCCTTCTTAAGTCACCTAACTAGGCTGGCAGTATCCTCACAGAGACAGGGCTTAGGGGGGATGGACAGGCTTCACTAGATCTAGAGATGCAGTGCAGATTCACAGTGAGGATTCACCCTAGGTACAGACTTCTCAGAGTCTGGCTCTCATAGTTGCCTCTGTCTTCTACTTTCTGAACCTCACTGGAGCTAGAAGCCAGGTGCCTCCATTTCCCAGTTTACTTCTCCCAACTCCACCCCAAACTCTGGCCAACTAGTCCTTATATATCCACCAGAGAAATTCTTCCAACAGCAAGTTTCTCATCACAATTTATTTTTATGGTGTTAATTTTATTTAAGCTTCAGCCACTAAAAACCAGATTCCAGTAACTTTAACAGGTGGTAGCAGGTGTGGCAAAGACTTCTACCAGTCATAACAAGGAGTAAACCAATAGACTTGTTCCGCTTCAAGTGGTTTGAGTTGGCTGAGAGACAGATTTGTTCCCAAGCTGCCCAGGAAGCTTCACGGTGGAAAAAGATTTTAACTTGGTTACCATACAGCCAAACCAACACTCATTCTATTGTCTCATTTGGAGGTGAATGTAACATTTTATAAAACACAGTGGGTAGCCGTGTTAGTCTGTCTGCAGTAGTAGAAAAGAGCAAGAGTCCAGTAGCACCTTAAAGACTAACAAAAATATTTTCTGGCAGGGTATGAGCTTTCGTGAGCCACAGCTCACTTCTTCAGATATCTGAAGAAGTGAGCTGTGGCTCACAAAAGCTCATACCCTGCCAGAAAATATTTTCTTCAGATATCTGAAGAAGTGAGCTGTGGCTCACGAAAGGTCATACCCTGCCAGAAAATATTTTTGTTAGTCTTTAAAGTGCTACTGGACTCTTGCTCTTTTCTACTATTTTATAAAACAGTAAATCATACCTGCAAGCAAAATAGAGTGGAGTTGCTCCTGAAACATTGGGCCTGTTAATATCTGCACCACTGTCTAACAGGCACTGGACTGTCTTTTGGGAAGAAAAAACAAAAATTAATGAAGCACACAAACACATACTCTACTTTCATCCCTTTTAAATTACCCCTAACTATTTCCTGCAATAAAGGTTTCAGATTCAGATATATGTAGACGAATATAACAAAAATATATAACAAGTACAGAAAGATTGGCAGACCTACAGCTCTGCTTGTGGGGGAGGGAGATACATCTCAGCAGATTTTCCTTCTTCACTGGCCCCACGGCAGGTGGCTTTTTGTTCAAAGGCCCATAAGCTTTTTCAGGGTCACAGAAGAATGCAAATATGCATGTCCCTATATAATGATAGCCTATTAGAGAACAAGCTATAAAGTGCTTGTTTCAAGAGAAACCCTGCATTCCCACAAGAACTAATTGCTTAAGAGTATTATCAATAATAAAACAAGTTTTTAATGTGCCATGCTTTCTATTAAAGAACTTCCTTCAGAAATTTGTGATACGTTCATTATAATCAAAGCAGTTTACGTTAAATGTGTGTATTTTCATCCACCTACTGTTTTGTGACCATTCTGACATGCCACATGAAGTGCGGTCTGTCCCATGGCATCTTCAACATCTACATTGCTAACATGTTGAACAAGATCATGAAGCAATTCCGTTCTTCCATTAACAGCAAGCCAATGTATCTGGATACATAAAAAAATCGGAGGGGGGAGGAGACTCATCAGCAAGTAAATGTGATAAACATAAATTCATAAAGGTGAAGGCAAAGCAAATATGATCATGGCTTTAGCATGGGTATTAAACACAAACACAGGTGCTCCATAAATCTGAGATTCCAAGAGTGCTAAGAGGATAGCATGCTAATATCTACACCACGCCAAGAACAGCAGCTTAAACAAATAACCCTTCTGTCAGTGATTTAAAATGTAACACCAAATGTAATTACTCAGGGATTCCAACATGCACCTAGAACTTTGTAGACTGCCAGGACATCTACATACTCTATGAAGGAAGTACAGCTCTATGAACCCTATTGGGAATTCCAAATACACACATAGAACATACATTCACCTTGTATAAGGGAACCTGTATATACACAGAGGTGTGATTACATCTGAGGTCTGCAATCAGTAGACATGCCAAGATCTGCAGTAATACTTGTCTGTGTTGCCTATCACCACACATCCCAGACAAAGGTTTACAAATCTGAGTGTTAGTAGCTTACAGTCCAAAGAGGGAAATTTATGATTAGAAATTAGGACCATATTTCTGAAAGCATCTACTCTTTCTTTTCATTGGACTGCAGACCCAAGGGTAATATTTTTGTTTTCAATCAACTGGGGATGTGAAGATGTTAGATTAATGGGGGAAAACTATTACCCAACAAGAATGTATGGATTTGGGAAAATGGGGTTGAGTTTGCCCACAAATGTCAATTTTGTTTTGTAGTTGCACCTACCTACAAGTGTATTTTTAGGATAGGGCATAACTGCAGTACAAATGAGAGATGACTGATTGTGAAATCCAATCAAATCAGGTTCCACAATCAAACAGGGTCCTCACACCTTTAGACTGCTCAAATCCCATTCCACGAGATTTTGGATGAGCATTCTAAGTAAGTCCTGTTCCAGCACTTAGAGGAGGCTCTGCAAGTGCCTGAGAAGTCTGGGCTCTGACATTTGAGCCAGGCACTTAGTTATCTCACTGCAAAAGGGATTAGTTTGGTTTGTTTTTTAACCGTGGCAACTATCTTCACAGATATTAGGGTGAGGGGCGAGCAAGGGATGAAGAATTCCCTCCCTGCTCCAAGAAAGATCATGACCTTCGAAAGAAGATTCAACTCAGTTCCACAAGAGCTGATTCAACCCTCCACAGGACACAGCTGTAGGATCCACTCATTCCTAATACCAATTCATTGTCAGAGATCTCAATATCACTCTGATATCACATGCCAAATCAAGTGTTTTGAATCAAAAGCCATTAGAGAAGACAGCATTTAATGGTAACTCTTGTGCACATATATTTTTTAAATTTATAGCCCGCCCTCATTCCCGGCAAGTCCGGCTCAGGGTGGGTAACAACCTTTAAAATACATAAAATCATCAATCATCCAGAAAACATTAACAACATCAATAAAACGTTATAATACAACTGTAAACAGATGGCCTTAAAAAATGCCCAGATGCCACCATGTAACAGGATTTCAGCAGGTCACCCCCTTCAGATGTCAGGAGCGGGGGGAAGGATGGGGAGGCCAGTAACAATGGATCAACTCGCGGCTGTCCTCAGTTATAGGCCTGGCGGAATAGTTCCGTTTTACAGGTCCTGCGGAATTCCTTAAGGTCCCCCAGGGCCCTGATGTCACCAGGAAGACTATTACACCAGGCTAAGGCCAAGAAAACCCTGGCCCTTGTTGAGGACAGCTGCACATTCTTTGGGCCAGGGATCACCAGCAAATTATTGTTGGTAGAGCATACAGCTCTTTGGGGGGCATACCAGGAGAGGCTGTCCCTTATTTTTTTACTATTGGGCAGGAGTATTAGTGGGGGAAGTTAATGAACACAGAGAACAGTACTATTTTAATCTTTGCATAAAAGTCAATAAACACAAGTTTACAGAACTTACCGCTGTCAGTCCTTCGTTATTACAAATGTTGACATCAGCACTATATTCTAGTAGCTTGCTCATACATTTTTTCTGACTGTAAAGAAAAGAAATTTCATTACACCCAAATTTCAAGAAAGTCTGATTTGTCGTCGTCTTCTTTGGTTTCCAAGGCCTGGTTTAGCCACTTAGAGGGCTGAAAAACCTTTTTGCATGGTGACACAGCCTCAGCTTATAAATACAATTGAAAAGTAACTCAAATGTAAAGGCATGCTTATGGCTACGTGTGAACAGCTTATAGCTTAGCTTGCAGAATGCAGAAAGAGAGGGCGAAAAGGTATGAGGGATCCTGGCATCCCAGAGCTTACACAGTGGCTTTAAGAGGAATTTCATGTGGGTGACTGACGAAGAGTACAAACTCACAGCAGACTGCGGTTCTTCCCCCTCAGAGAAGAGCGTCTGGATCAGCTTTCTTAGAATTCCCTTACAAAGGATCCTCCACTATCACCTAACAGAATATGCAAGGCGGGTGCTCTACGTTGCAGCCCAAAAACAAGGCATTCCAGTGTGCGTGATTACTTCCCCTAAAAAAAAGGGAGGGGTGTTCTCCAGTCTACTGACCATTAGAGCAAGTGGCTGCTGCTAATTGAACCTTTGTGGTCATACATCCTATGAAAAATATGTTCCGTAGATGCAGGCTGAAGAAGTAATCTTTTCGAAATATGTAATTAGATCCGGAGAACATGTATCTGCAATTCTTCTTGCTTCTCCGCAAGGTCTTTTACGTATTAGCTACTCAAATGCTCATCTGTTTAGAGAAGTTATAACTGCTGCTACTTCGGAGCTTCACTTCTCAGTAGTAGAATTATATTATCACCAGTGGATTATAATAACACCTGTTTCTCACTTTTTTGTTACATTATTGGTGTCTCTCATGATTTCCATGTGTATATGTATCTCTTATTGTAATAGTGTTGCATTCAGTATATAACCTCACTTGCCTTTTCATGTATGTAAACATGCAATGCCCTGACCTGGATGGCCCAGGCTAGCCTGATGTCGTCAGATGTCAGAAGCTAAGCAGGGTCAGCCCTGGTTAGTATTTGGATGGGAGACCACCAAGGAATACCAGGGTTGCTGTGCAGAAGAAGGCACTGGCAAACCACCTCTGTTAGTCTCTTGCCATGAAAACCCCCCCAAAAAGGGGTCGCCATAAGTCGGCTGCGACTTGACGGCACTTTACACACACACAAACATGAAATGTGTATTGTCTAAGTGTTTTGTATAGAATACACTTTCACATGAATATTTTCAGAGCCATCGTGCTGTCATTTATGAAGAATATACATGATATCAGCATAGGTTTGCCTTTTGTATAGAACAGCTTATAGGACATTTATAAAAGTCTATGAGGTGGTAGTGAAGGCTACTAAGGACTATTATGCAGCCTTCATTGTGTCCGCTAGCTCTTACCCAGCACAATTGTTTAGGGTGATCATATCGCTAACCTCTCTTTCAGAGGGATAGCTAAATTTTGGTTCAAATTTGGCCTAAATCTTTTAGGCTTTTTTTTGGATGGCTGCACTCCTTCCTCCATGGTCAAGGACAAAGGATGGTGCTTGGAGACGAGGTATCGCAGCTGCACGCCTTGGTGTGTGGGATTCCACAAGGAGTGATACTCTCTCTTATGTTATTTACATTTATATGTACCCCCCCCCGCCCAGCTTATCTGGAGATTTGGGCTGGGTTGTCACCAGTGATAACACCCAGCTTTATCTGTTGATGGATGGCTGTCCAGACTCTGCCCCAGACACACTGGCCGGGTGCTTGGATGCTGTGACTGGATGGTTGAGGCAGAGTTGGCTGAAATTAAATCCATCGAAGACAGAGGTCCTGTGGCTTGGCCGGGGCGGTGCTGAGGCGGAGTTCCTGCTCCTGGCTCTTGACAGCATGTGTTTAACATCTGTGCCCGCTGTCAGGAGCCTGGCTGTGGTCCTTGATGCCTCCATATCTATGGAGGCTCAAATTACAGCCATGGTGGGGCATCGGATCAGGTTCACAGTGCTGGTTTTAACCTTTAATGCCTTGTATGGTCTGGGACCATCATACCTGCAGGACCGCCTCTCCCGGTACGCCCGCCAGAGAGCATTATGCAACAATCTACTGGTGATCCCTGGCCCAAAGAGCATCTTGGCTGTTCCCAACCAGGGCCAGGGCTTTCTCGGCCCTGGCTCCAGCCTGGTGGAATTCTTTTCCAAGTGAGATCAGGACGCTGCGGGATCTTAAAGAGTTCCGCAGGGCCTGCAAAACCGAGATATTCCACCAGGCCTATGGTTGCGGACAGGATTGGTTTAATCAGATCTGTCCTCCCTACCCCCCCTTTAGGTTAATACTAAACTGAACTGGGAGGCTCTGGTTGTGTTGGAGGGCTCACCGTGGCCCTGCTCTCCAATGGTGTGCCACTTGGTTATCTGCTGGAACTGATTAATTATTGGAAGTGAATTGAATAATTTTAGGTTGTTATATCTTGTGGTTTTATTACAGCTTTATTGTTATATATTATATACTGTATTGTTATACTGTGACATATTGATGGTGTTAGCCACCCTGAGCCCGGCTTCAGCTGGGGATAGCAGGCAACACAGAAATTGAATCAATAAAGCATTTAAAGCTGCTTGCTAACCACAACAGCTTCTACAAAATACCCAAAGTTATTCTGCCCTTGGACAACTTCTACCCATGTGAAATTATTCTCCAACAACACTACATTGCCTCTACTAATCTTGAACTCACTTACATCATATTCAACAGATTCATAAACAAGTGTGTCAATCCAGAACTATGTTTGCTTCTCTGGAGCAATTCACCAAATACAGTTGCTGTGCAGCTATCTGAGGAGGGACCATACAAGGCTTCAACCCAAGTTCTACCAAATGACTGGAGAAAATCTTGCAGCTGGCTGATTATCTGCTCAAGATTAAAGAACCGAAAGGTCAAATGCAACAGCTACGTCTCTTACCCATTTCTAGCAGCCAAATGAAGCGGTGTGCACCCAGAAATATCTTGATAGTTGGGGTTAGCTCCTTTCTTTAACAGCAGAGCTAGACATTCAACTGACCCACAGCTGAAGGAAAAGGTTGGGAAAATTTTTACTAAAAGCCACACAGAATAATGACAAGCTTCCACAAGAGCTAGTAGCTTCGTAAGTTTGTACCAGATTTGAAAGTTATAGCCTGTTTCTTCAAGAACCATTTGAACAAGTGAACAGTTAAGACTGAATTTGTGTGCTTTATACATGTGTTGATTTTTTTAAAAATGATTGGGCATAAGCGGAACACTATTCCCTATTGGTGCTTAGTGTAGAGCAGAGCTTAACATGTTAAGCAAATTAGCACACATTTAGTTAAGGTACAAGCAGGAAACCCACAAGGACTTGCAGGAGGCATCTCATTTCCCCCTGCATCTCCCTTCCCCACTATTTTTTCTTTCCCTTCCCTAACAGCCCCCCACACACTTCCCTTTTCCTGTTTCTTTCTCTCCTTCTCACCCACCAACTAACTTACCTTGATCTGTCCCCATTTCCAGCTTTCCCGCCTGTCATGTTCTCCCTATAAAAGAACCAGGCCCAGTTGTGTGCTGGCCACCGGTAGGCCAGGCCCAGGGTTGGTAGTGCGTCTCCGGTGGTTGTCGCCCGCCCTATCCCTGATTAATCCATCTCCATCCGAGTACATGACAGGAGAGGGGGCCAGGACACTTTCCAGAGCTGTTTAGCCCTCCAAGTCCTTTGCTGCTCCCACCCAGGGCTTTGCTTTATAAAAACCAAGGCTTGGAAGGCTCAACAATATTGTTACAGTTGCCTAGCAACCTCCAAAATGGCAACTGAGTGCTCTGTAGGCCTTCTTTTCTTAAAGCTATAGATGTAGTATTATTGGGGGGGGTTAATCTCCTGATGTGTTTTTGGATTTGCTTTTAGATTTCAGATTTTACTGCAAACCTGGGACTTCCATCAGGTTTGCACAGAAACCTCCCATATCTGCCCCTAGCTCCATTTTGCGGATCTATTAATCCACACTCTATAGCCCAAGTCAGAATTACATATATGATTTTAATTAAAGTAACGTAAAAATTGCCACATTGACCCCTCCAATTTACCATGCCTACCCTTCAAAAGTAACAGAGCAAATTATCATACACTAAAAGCAAAGAGAGTTTCTTTCACTGAAAGACTATTGTAAAGCTCTTAGCAGTAGTGTTTCCCTAGGCTTCTGAAACCGGCCTTACTTTGCTGCAATATGAAGCAGGCTCCTCTTTACACGTCCAAATGCATAATTGACATCAAACTTCGAATTAGACAGCAACTCAGAAACAGACCTAAAACAGAGTAAACTTAAATGAGAAATAACGCTGTATTTGCAAGGTCTTTTTAACGAAGAGAACACCTGCTGTGTATGCCACATGCTGCAAAAGGCCATACACCTCCTAGAAATATGCTTAGCAGTCAGTTTTAAACCCTATTGATTTCAATGGAATTTATTTTCATGTGATGTATTTATTATCAGCGTAAATAGATTATTCTGCTGGTATGCATTATATTAATTGGCTTTATACATTTCACAATTTTTGTGCGCTACTAATTAAGCCTGTGAAGATGTAAAAAAAAAAAAAAACACTGTAAAGGGACTTTACAAAAATATGCTAACTACTGAAGAATTAATAATTCCATACTAACCATGTTAAGTTTGTATCTCTTCCCTCTCCCTCTAAAGGTTTACAGTTTATTATTCTGAAAAGAATTCTACCCTGACCTAGTTTGAAGAAGCATCCAATAAATGGAAAGTCTTTCTAACTTCAAACTGTATTAGGGGACTGTCCTCTTGCAAATAGTAACAAAAAAGTAATTCTTTTCCTTAATAAAAAGTAATTCTTTTCCTTAGATTTAACAGCTACCATTTCACACTTTTCAAAGGAGGAAATGAGATTTAATTTTTCCTTGATACTATAAACAGAAAAGCTGCCACATCGCTCACGCAATTGACTGATCTAATTGACACTATCTGCTTCTCAGAAAGTGTCTTTAGCTGTTTTATGCTGGGAGTGATATATTTATTTCATGCAGTATTATTTTGTCGACCTGCTAAAACAATGTGGGCTAGGGAGTCTACTTGGTCCGAACAAAATGGACACTTGCGTTCTTCTGCCATAATTTGATTGTATCGCCCTTGTGTCTTGTCTCAGGCATTACACCAAGCCAATAAAAAAACTCGTCTAAATTTATGGATCTCTAGCCAGTGGAAATAGTCTATTCTGTTAAAGAGTATCTGGAAGAGGCAAAGTGAACATTTACAATTTGCGTCCTCAAACACTAAGGACCAATCCTCATTTAAGATCTTATTTTGTAAATGTTTACAGCTGGCTTTCCAAATACTATTCCTTGCAGCTTACAGTCGCCCTAGTGGCAGGGAAAATCTTTTGTCTAACCTACTAGTCCATATGGACACAGAGATATCTGAGATTAACAGCTGTTGATGGCTCAGAGGGAGTACCAAAATTTAATGAGAGATTGATATATAACAGATTATAGATTTGGGAGCCCCAGTTCTAACTGTAAAGTGGAGAAGGAGAAACATAACGGAATATCCAGCAAGTTTCTAAAAAATGTAATGTGAAGACTATCAAGATGTTCTTTATGGCCAGTATGCCAAACTGGAGCAGCATATCTAACAATCAAATGTATGATTGCTCTATATAGGATCATAAGGGAAGGTACCAATTGCCCTCCTTTGTAAAAGTAGAATTTTTAAAGGAAGATAAACAAGGAATTTAACTTTTGCATTAGCATATGGATATGCAAGTCCCAAGAAAGATTGTGCATAAACATTACCCCAACGTACTTAAGTTTCTTACTGTCTCTATAGAATTTTCTCGTAGGGATAAGAAACGCACCCTTTTAAGTTTAGATTTAGTGAAGAATAAAACCTTCATTCTATCAAAATTTATTTCTAAATATTCTTTATTGTAACAATTGTAAAACTCATTTAAAATTTTCACTATACCTGGGACTGTACAAGCTAACAATACTAGATCATCTGCATATGCTAAGTATGGTATTGGCTGGCCACTTAGCTGAGGAGAACAGGATCTACAGGCCTGGCTAGGTAGAAAATAATTTATGTGTAAATTGAATAGATGTGGGGCCACGATGCAACCCTGCCTTACACCTATTCTTACCTTGATTGGGTTCAAGAGGGTAGAGCTACCTGGTATATGAATCCATATAAAAAATTCAGAAGATAAATTCCTAAGAAGCATCAATAATCTGCCAGGAAAGCCCATATTAAAGAGGTTTTCCCCCCAAAGTTTAACAAGAGATATGGAATTGAATGCACCACAAAAAAACAATAAATGAAGAATATAGAACACCACCAGCTCCCCTTGTGTATTTGTTGGCCAGTGACGATAACATGAAGCAATGGTGCAAACAATAATGTTTTTTTTTCCTAAATCCATATTAGGCATTGCTTAAGATGTTTGAGTCCTCCATCCACGCTTTCAGCCCACTAGCTAGGTGGCTAGCATAAAAAAGTAATTGCTCTTTGTCAGATCAAAAAGCACAAATTCACACACACAAAAACGGAGCTTGCTTAACATATATGTTTCTTCAATTTGGCTAGCCTAAAGGCCCCTCCAACAATTCTTTGAATCCTGAGCAAGAGGCAGTCAGCAATGCTGCTTTCTTCATCATCTATCTCTTCATCTCCTTAGCTATGGATATAAAACTAATAGCAATATAAAAGTCACCTGAAAGCTCTCGCTCATGAATTGCCTTGCACAGAATGGGTTATAAAATCCATGAAATCTATTTTAAGATGTAAAAATCGCAGATGTGTTTATAATTAGCTTACTTGCAATGCAAATGTGTTACAGATTTAGGCCAGGATCCAAAAAGCTACCTTAGGGATGGACAATGATTCTGGCATGCTCTCAAGTTCGGAAGTGGTTTGTCATGTTGCAGGAGGACTGCTGTTAAGGTCAGCCACTATCAGAATGTCTCTTTGGATCCTAGCCTAGATTTAACTTCCAGAACTTGCTTCAAAAGACAATAGGAAGAAATGCAGGGTAATGTTCCAAATCTCTGTACTAAAAGGGAATATGTAAAGACACATTAAATACAGCGGGTGCCAAACTACAGATACTGGACATGCTGGCTGTGGTCCAGTGAGCTACTCTAAGCTGAAAGACTCGGAAATCAGTGAGATTTTTGACATTTATTTATTTAATATCCTGCCCTTTCCCAGTGTCATTAGGCTTGTATCTTTGAAGAACAATAAATCATCATACCATATCATAACTTCCTTTCAAAATTTCTCTTAGTTGTGAAAGTTTGGAATGTGGCATGAGGAACAGATATCCAAAGCTACCCTGGGTATCAGAATTAGTTGTGCAGTTCTTTAGATCCTGGTCACTATATTTATTCTACATCATTATTTGCAAGCATAAAATATCTCAATTAAAATTCACATTACACTGGCCCTAAAGTCCCTTTAAAAAAGGTAAAGGTCCCCTGTGCAAGCACCGGGTCATTCCTGACCCATGGGGTGACGTCACATCCCGACGTTTCCTAGGGTAGAAACAGGGTGGTTTGCTAGTGCCTTCCCCAGCCATCTTCCCTTTACTCCCAGCCAGCTGGGTACTCATTTTACCGACCTCGGAAGGATGGAAGGCTGAGTCAACCTTGAGCCAGCTACCTGAAACCAACTTCCGTTGGGATCGAACTCAGGTCGTGAGCAGAGCTTTTGACTGCAGTACTGCAGCTTTACCACTCTGAGCCACAGGGCTCTTAAAGTAAAGTCCCTTTACTATTTGTGATAATGAAGAGGTTATTTGTTTCCAGGGCCAATTTAAGGAGTACCTTTAAAACCCTTCACGTATGAAGGCCCTCATACTTGAGGGATCATTTCTCCCCACATGACCCCAATGGCACTCCTCACAACCAGTGCCTGGGGGAGTTTCCTGCTAATATGGTCAGCGCTCCTGTTGATGCCCTGGTTGACCTTTGGAATGGCGAAATAACCCTGGCAATTGACACACTTGCACCTTGGCACCCGCTCTTGGGACAAAGAGCCTGGGCAGCCTCTTGGTTTACTGAGTGGCTGTGGATGATGAAAAGACAGGGAAGGCAGCTAGCATGACGGTGCAGAAGGACTCAGGACAAATCTGACAAGGCATGGGCTAGAGTTCATTCAAAAGCCTACTCTGTGGAGGAGATGGAAGGAAAGAAGCAATACTTTTCTGCCATCATTGCATCCGCACAGTGTAGATCTGCAGAACTTTTCTGGGTGGTCAGAATGTGCGTTCTGGTCAGTGGGAAGAGGTAGACTACTCTGCAGCTCTCTGAAATAATTCAGCTAAGCGCTTTGCAAATAAAATCTCTCGCATCTATTCCAACTGGGCCTCTACTATAGCAGCAACAGGATCAGATGGTCTCAGGGGTGCCAATCTGTCCAGTTGTGTGGGATACGTTTTCGCTTGTGCGGTGTGAGGATGTGGACAGGATTCTGGAAGGTTTAAAACCTACCAACTGTTTGTATGATCCTTGCCCCTCCTGGCTGCTTATACTGGCTGGGAGGGGGGCTGGAGAGCTGGGTCTAGGAGACAGGAAATGTATTCAAATACTCTACATATTCAACAGGTTAAAAAATCACCAAGCTTTTCTTCCTAGTATTGAAAAACTTGCTTTTTCAGGAGGTTAATTTTTATTTTTTTTCCCAGAACGCTGTCACCAAGAATACCAAAAACTTATCTAGCGTTAAAAAGGATATCTGGAAATGAATAAGATCCCGAAGACCATGCAAAAACCAATGCACATGTTCAGAGGTGGCAGTGCTTTAGATCCAAAACTTATATGCAACTTTATACACAGTTGGGGTTTGTCTTGTTTTGCAAGTATATATGAGAACTTACCTGTGTTGATCTGCCATTACCATTGGCATTAAAGTGTAGACAGCAGTTTCATTATCTGTAGAAATTAAATTATAGTTATTACCACTCGTGGGATAATCTTAACCTGCAGATAATGACTGAAAGTAACGATCAATTGTCACTCAACTAGATTTACTTGGACATTAGACAACATTTGTAATTTTTAGGAAGTACTTTAAGATTTCATTTGAAAATAAATGACATTTTTCTTCTAACTACAGTGCTGGCAAATTCTTCCAATAAATTGAATCACATGTGACTTCCAGGTTTTGAAGTTGCACACCATCAACTTGTTGTTTTCTCAATTGCTACAGAAAGAAATTATGGAAACTGGAGAGAATAGTTCCAGAGTCTGCTTTGTTAGTCAATTACAGCAAACATTAACAGGAGACTGATGGAACCTTAACATTTTTATTCTAGCATAAGCTTTTGTGGACTGCAGCCCACTTTGTCAGCACATAGGTAAACATCCAAATAAAGGAGAACGCATACCATAAACAAGGTAACTCTAGAGAAGGGTGAAAAGCAATTCAGCACATCAATTTCCTTAAATAAAAAATGGCACTACGCAAGAAGGAACAAACCTTTAGTCACTTTTTAAACATCTCTTTTAAGACTATTAGCATAATATGCCCTATTTGTTCACTTGGGATTGTTGTGTGATCAAATTAAAACATTAGGAAAAACAGAGCACACACAAAATGAAGACAGCTTATTTTGCAAGATATGTTTATAGATTTCAAGCCTCAGAAAAGAGGCTATGATAAAGCATCAATAAAGCCCCCTACACTACCATATTATGTATAACAGGGGTGGGGAACATCAGGCCTGGGGGCCGTTTAAGGCCAGCAAAATCATTTGGTCTGGCCCTTCGTGGGTCCTGGCAGATCTCTAGCTCAGAAGGATCGAAGGCTGGCGATCCGCCCCCTCCCATGGACAGGAATAGCCTCTATTCAAGGCAGATGTGAGTTTGTTTTGCTGAGAAAAGGAACCTTTTTTCCCCCTTGCAGAAGAGTAGTTAGCTATGGAGCTGCTAGGACCGCCCAAGAAACTGTGTTAACCCTTTCCCACCCGGGCCGTGGAGAAATGTATTCCCTCTGTATTACAAGAGGGCTGGGGGCGGAAGTGGCAACAATGGTGGGGTTAAAGGGGGCAGGGCTAGAATGCGCGCGGGTGGGGCAAGTTCTTAGCCAGTGTGTCCTCATTTCACTCCTGCAGATGGAGGTAGCAGGAGCCGGCTGTAGTATCTGGCCCCGACCATGAGGAGCAGGAGCAACTCCAGCGTGTGGCTGGACGGCTATACCCGGCTGGTGCAACAGACCATCCTGTGCCACCAGGTGGGCGAGTGCGCCACTGGTTGGATGCCTGCCTGCTTGCCCGCACTGGGTGGGGGTCATCTGGGGCAGCTGCTTGCTTGGGGCTTGGTCAGCTAATTTTTAAGTTGATAATTTTGTATGGCCCACAAATGATGTTATAAATATCCAAATGGCCCTTGGTGGAAAAAAGGTTCCCCACCCCTGATGTATAATATTAAGTACATTAGCTCTCACACAAAAAGTTACAGCTGGAAATTCGGAAGTAGAAGATCCTTCCTCAAAATGAGTCATCTTTTTATTTTTAGAGTTATTACACCTTCAAGGAAATACTGCACTTGGCACACAACCAAAGTGTGGCTTTGACATGGCAGGGATACAAGACAACACAAATGAGGCCGCAACCCCTTCATCTCATCACTTACTTCTAGCCTACTGCCTCAACCATAACCTGCCCTTCCCAAGGGTCTCTTGCACAAACCCAAGAAAAGCAAGCTTTACACGCAGTTCCATCTAAGGCAATAACCATGCAACTGAACAGAGGATCCTAAGCCATGTTTCTTCCCGACATGTATGTCCCTATATTATCAGGATATGAGTGGTACTATTTAATTTCTATAGTGAAAAATACTGGGGCTCAAGCCTACTTGTACTGACTGACTAACCAGGAAACCATTCTTCCTCACCCCAGATATGAGAGTCCAATTATGCTGAGAAAATATCCCTTAGGCTCCACTGTTTTTATTTTTCATGAAACAGCTTTATACCAAAGCAAAACACGAGTCTGCCTCAGTACAATACCATCTGACTGGCAACAGCTCTCCAGCATTCCAGGCAGAGATCTTTTCCAGTCCTCCAATTTAGTACCTTTGAACTCAAGACTGATTGCCAGACGGTATGCATGTTAAGGGCGTCCTATTTTATACAGCGTAGGGTGATCCTTGGTATCAAAAACCCATCTCCTCCTCAAAGAGGTCAGTGTATCCTTACTCTAGGCCCCACCATGCTCTGCTTATTGGAGATCTCACCTAGAACCAAGCTAAGGAGAGGCAGTACCAAGAGTAGGTTTGAATTTATTTCCCTTATCAAACAATAGTCCCAGCAAGTCTGGGATTTCAGAAGAGGGAAGAGGAGAGGGCTATTCATGAGTACTAGTAAAAATGGATACTAGTCATGATGCATACCTATTCTCTCCAGGATCAGATGAGCATGCCTATTACATCAGGTGCTTTGGAACACAGGCAGGACAATGCAGTCGTCTTGTTTGCGGGCTTCCTAGGGGCACCTGGTTGGCCACTGTGTGAACTGACTGCTGGACTTGATGGACCTTGGTCTGATCCAGCATGGCCTTTCTTATGTTCTTATGTTAACGCAGGGTACTCATCTACTGGGAGAAGCACAACCCTCATCACCTATTTATTTCAAACAATGAATATTTTCAAAGTTAAACACTGGTTCCATAACTCTACCTCTCTTCTCTCCCCTACCCCTTACCGAGTCCCATACCCCAAACACTGTCCTACTCCCTTCCAGCTATTCTAAACGCACCACAGACTTGCAACCCTGTGGTCTTCCTTTTACTTTCCCAGCAAGGCTTGGATCTCACATTAGACAGAATCCACTTCTCGGGAGGCTTGAACATATTAGTTTAAACACCACCACTCCAACCCTCACCTGTCCCAGAAAAAGTCCAGTAGCATCTTAAAGCCTAACAACATTTCTGGCCGGGTACCAGCTTCTTCTGGCAGGGTACCAACAAGAGATGGATTGACTCAATAAAGGAAGCCACAGCCTTCAATTTGCAAGATCTGAGCAAGGCTGTCAAAGACAGGACATTTTGGAGGACTTTCATTCATAGGGTCGCCATGAGTCGGAAGCGACTTGACGGCACTTAACACACACACACCAGCTTCTTCAGATACTATGACTCATGAAAGCTCATACCCTTATGAGATAGCAAAGCAAACTTAGAAATGTAAAAGTTATATGTGCGATTGTGACAAAGCTTTAGCGTCTCTTAAGTACTGACAAGATTATTGTAGTTGCCATATGTGTTAATATATTATATGATAACAAATGTACTGAATATACTCGCAGTGGGTAGCCGTGTTGGTCTGTCTGCAGTAACAGAAAAGAGCAAGAGTCCAGTAGCACCTTAAAGACTAACAAAAATATTTTCTGGCAGGGTGTGAGCTTTCGTGAGCCACAGCTCACTTCTTCAGATACAGCTAGAATGTGAATCCATGCAAGGCTCATTACCAATGCTGATTTCTCCACCCCCATCTCTCCCCTGGACATCACAGACTCTTCTGCACACCACACCTCATCCCATCACGCCTGCTATTCACATTTACATACTGTTAACATTTACATACTAATGCTTGCCTGAATTCACTCTCCTCTACTTAAAGACAGATGGATTCACATTCTAAGCTGTATCTGAAGAAGGGAGCTGTGGCTCCCGAAAGCTCACACCCTGCCAGAAAATATTTTTGTTAGTCTTTAAGGTGCTGCTGGACTCTTGCCCTTTTCTACTACTGAATATACTCGGACACAGAAACCAATTTTTAACTCCTTCCCCAATTCCCTCCCCGTTCTCCCTTTTTTATTCTCCCTTTTATACATATACCCTAAAAACTCAATAAAAAAAATTTTATAAGAAAAAAGCTCATACCCTGCCAGCAAAATTGTTAGTCTTGCTCTTTTCTATAGACAGACTTACAGGGCTACCTGTCGTGATCTACCCCAAAAACGTGCCCTTCTCTCCCCCTAACCCCGCCCCCCACGTTCGGTCATACCACCTTGAGGCTCCCCTTGCTCGGGCGCTTCCCAGCCAATCGGCTCTTTACTTCCGCCTAGCGACCCACCCCTAGCGACCCCTCACGAGGCAAGCCCCAAACGGTCGCTCGCCGCCCGCGTTCCCCCTCCCCCCACCAGCCGCCCCTCCGCTCACCCTCGGGCAGCTCGATGGTGCGGGCGCGGCGCAGGGACCTCGTGAGCCGGTTGAGCTGCTCCATGGCTCTCTCCATCCTCGGGGGAGAAGCCCCCCCCCCCGCCGCAACCGCTCGGCGCCCCTCTCAGCCCATCGCCAGTGAGGCCCCCCACGAGCCGCCCCGGCTACCGAGCCGCTGGCTCTTCAGTGCGCATGCGCCAGCTACCCGGATACGCCATGGAGCTCGCGGCAATGACTGGCGCATGCTCAGAAGCGGAGTGACGCTCCAAGGAAGCTCCAGCCTTTGCCCGTAGTTTCAAATATGTGCGTGTGTTAAGTGCCGTCTTCAGCGGCTGGCTCTTCAGTGCGCATGCGCCAGCCGCCCGGATACGCCATGGAGCTAGGAAAAAGGGACGGGCGCAGCACGGACTGGCGCATGCCCAGAAACGGAGTGACGCTCCAAGGAAGCTCCAGCCTTTGCCCGTAGTTTCAAATGTGTGTGTGAAGGGCAGTCTTCAGTGGCTGGCTCTTCAGTGCGCATGCGCCAGCCACCCGGGTACGCCATGGAGCTAGGAACAAGGGACGAGCGCAGCACAGACTGGCGCATGCCCAGAAGCGGAGTGACGCTCCAAGGAAGCTCCAGCCTTTGCCCGTAGTTTCAAATGTGTGCGTGTGAAGTGCCGTTCAAGTCGCTTCCGACTCATGGCGACCCTATGAATCAATAGAAAAGGGCAAGAGTCCAGCAGCACCTTGTGTGTGTGTGTGTTAAGTGCCGTCAAGTCGCCTCCGACTCATGGCGACCCTATGAATGAAAGTCCTCCAAAATGTCCTATCTTTGACAGCCCTGCTCAGATCCTGCAAATTGAAGGCCGTGGCTTCCTTTATTGAGTCAATCCATCTCTTGTTGGGTCTTCCTCTTTTCCTGCTGCCCTCAACTTTTCCTAGCATGACTGTCTTTTCCAGTGACTCTTGTCGTCTCATGACGTGACCAAAATACGACAGCCTCAGTTTAGTCATTTTAGCTTCTAGGGTCAGTTCAGGCTTGATTTGATCTATAACCCACTGGTTTGTTTTTTTGGCAGTCCACGGAATCTGCAACCTTAAAGACTAACAAAAATATTTTCTAGCAGGGTAGGAGCTTTCGTGAGCTGTGGCTTGCTTTCTCCAAGAAACTACTAAATTATTACACGCCTTAAGACCTACGAGTCTTTCCGCGAACTGCAAACGTTGCGGTCTGATGGATCATGTATATAATATAATATTCAGAAGAAGACAGCAAAACAAGTCTTACCAGTGCTCGTCGAAGGACGGCATCTACAATTTGCTCTCTACTCAGTTCTTATTTAGAATCGTCTTACTAAACGCATAATCAGCGTTCGCCCTTTGATTTCAACAGTGCGCATGCTCTATGGGTTTCTCTTTGAGAAGCGCTACTTTGGACCCTGCGGCTTGAGGGGCTTTTCAGCCTTGCTTTGTACATTATTGTAGACTCAGGACTTTGAGTGAATATTGGTTCTCAGATATGTGGAGAAACATTGTACTATTCTTGTTTATGTCATGATATGTTTAATCATATGAATTCGATGCTAATTATAGTGTATATGCACTGCTACTTTAAATAGGTTTCGATTTCAATCACATTGTTGCTGTGGCTTGTGTGCCTGTTACATTACTTACCTTCTGCTCAACCTCCAGGTACTAGCAGGAGATCTCCTGCTGCTACCACTGATCTCCAGCTGATAGAGATCAGTTCCCCTGGAGAAAAATGGCCACTTTGGCAATTGGACTCTATGGAATTTAAGTCCCTCCCCAAACTCTGCCCTCCTCAGACTCCGCCCCAAAAACCTCCCGCTGGTTGTGAAGAGGGACCTGGCAACCCTATTTATCTAGGATCAGAAAACAGGGACTGTACCTGTTGGAGGTTAATATTTGTTCTTAAGATACCTGTGCCATACTTCAGAGGGGAATCATCAGAGGCAATGATAGATGAATTTATTAAAAAGTGAACTGAAATTATATGGGATTCAGGTAGGGTTGCCAGCTCTGGGTTGGGAAATACCTGGAGATTTTTGGGCTGAAGCCTGAGGAGTGTGGGGTTTGGGGAAGGACTTCACTGCCATAGAGTCCAATTAGGGTTGCCAGGTCCCTCTTCGCCACCAGCGGGAGGTTTTCGGGCCGGAGCCTGAGGAGGGAGGGGAGGGACTTCAATGCCATAGAGTCCAATTGCCCAAGCGGCCATTTTCTCCAGGTGAACTGATCTCTATCGGCTGGAGATCAGTTGTAATAGCAGGAGATCTCCAGCTAGTACCTGGAGGTTAGCAACCCTAGATTCAGGCCAGTCTAGTAACTTTGTCCTTTAGGACAGAAGTAATCAAAGTACATCTGGCATAGAAAAAGAGCTTGTACATGCTCATAGGATCTCTGATCAAACAGCATGCCATTCTCATGCTGTTTTAAAGTGTGTAATAATAAACAGTAACTGGAATAAGAGTTGATACCTTTTTGAATAGCAGTTTCTCCCTATTGCATTCATGTCTTGAAATGTGATGTATAACCATGCTAATTAGCACTAAAAAGAGATTTAAAATGGAGTAAAATATGGCTAATTAGCAGCCAGCATGTAGTAATGGAGTGTGAGACTGGGATCTGGGAGGCCTAGGCTCAGAACTAGGTTTACTCTGCCATGAAGCTTGCTAGGTGACCTTGAGCTAGTCACTCTCAGCCTAACATACTTTGCAGGGTTGTTGGTGAAGATAAAACGAGGGGGAACATTTCTAAGAGGCCCTTGGACAAAGAGTAGGATAAAAATCTACTAAATATATCAATAAATTTTGTTATCAGTCTTAGCTCCACTGAAGCAAGACGCTTTGGTTTAATCCGTGGATTGACGTGGCAGTTTCCACGATGACAAAGTGGAGAAGGAGCCATTGTTAAAGACAGGCAGCTAGTCTAGAAAGTCCTAACCCACAGGGCTCTTCCTATTCTATTTTGTATTTTCCATCTATGAGAATGTGATCAAAATGAGATCAAGTTCTCAAAATGTGATCATACACTAATGCACTTCCTTTTATTTTCAGATCAGCCTTGCTGGGTCAAAATTTCAGAACGAATGAAAGAATTGCATGTTTACTATTTGAGATACCCTGCTTTTCTCCCCAGTGGGGACCACTATGACCACTACATCATGCTGTCTCTTTGTATTGAACTGTGGTGTTGTTTTGGCGGCTGTCGTACACCAGAATTCCAGAAGGGTACCCATGTCACTTTGAAGCAACAAAACCACTAATTGTCTTAAGACACCTTGAAGACTATTAGACTGCTTTGTTTTGGAATGAGCTTTCATGGACTAGAGCCCACTTCAAAAGTAGCATCTGCCTCAGTATGTTAGTCTTGCGTTACACATGCCTCTTTCTATCTCTTAAACAAATGAGCATCCAGAGACCTTCAAAAGTATAATAGCTGGCTTCAAATCAGGATGTGATCAGGAACTAGCTATGGGCTTGCAAATGGATTATCTGGTTTTGCCTTAGAAAGAGCCAGAGCCCCATTAGCCAGACTGGATATGACATACTGCTGACTCATCTAGAAGACAAGACAGATATTATACAGCGTTAATATATCTAGTAGTACTGCCCATTTGTAAAGTGTCATAGTACCTTACATTATTAACTGATTAAGTTTGATCTCAAGTATGAATCTGCTGAATCTCATAAGGTTATATTATTATTTTTGGTTTTTATGTATTCATAGAAGGGTTTCCATTTGTCTCTATTTCGTTGAGTATCTTTCTGTAATGTTTCAGTTAACTGTGCCAGCTAGTGGACCTACGCACTACATTTTTAATGCCATTAATTCTGGATAGGAATTTTTCCCTCCACTCCTTGTTTAGACTTTTAATGAATGGTTATAATTCAGAAATTACTGAAACAGTAGCCATGTTTCTGAAGCAAGCTTTAATGATAAAAATTAAAAAAGATAGTAGCTGCTATTTCTGTTACTTGTAGACACTCTTTTTTTATATATATACCTTGTGTGTAAAGTGCCTTCAAGTCGCAGCCGACTTATGGCGACCCCTTTTGGGGTTTTCATGGCAAGAGACTATCAGAGGTGGTTTGCCAGTGCCTTCCTCTGCACAGCAACGCTGGTATTCCTTGGTGGTCTCCCATCCAAATACTAACCAGGGCCGACCCTGCTTAGCTTCTGAGATCTGACAAGATCAGGCTAGCCTGGGCCATCCAGGTCAGGGCATATATACCTTATATCCACTGTATTCCGGCATACCCCATTTCATTCATGTCTATTGATAGACTTTGATGTTGTTGTTTTAACTAATTCTGGAATACCAGGAACAATCTTATATGCCAATAAAGGTTTTTGAATTTGAGGTAGATTATAAGGTACAGATATATCAGTGTTGTGCTTGTTCTCAAAATATTTGTAACAAGGAAACTTCAGACAAAATTTGGATTCTTGTGGGTGTGGTAGTAGGAGGACATCAGAAATGCAGGGAAAGAAGGGAGAAATATATCCCTTGTAATTATCTCAGTGCAAGTAAATGACTTCCTTGTTCCTTGGGATCAATGCAGTTACCCTGGGTAAGTCTAATATAATATAACAATGGGGTCACAATGTGTGGCTCCGCAATGCACTGAGACCAGTATTCTCCCTGCTTTCCACATGGAATAATCAGTGTTGCTGCTACCCATATTTCAGGCAGGCTTTCCCCCTTTTGTTTTGTGTTTTGAGAGCCAGCATGGTGTAGTGGTTAAGAGTGGTGGTTTGGAGTGGTGGATTCTGATCTGGAGAACTGGGTTTGATTCCCCCACTCTTCCACACGAAGCCAGCTGGGTGACCTTGGGCTAGTCACTCTCAGCCCCACCTACCTCACAGGGTGCCTGTTGTGGGGAAGGGAAGGTGATTGTAAGCCGGTTTGATTCTTCCTTAAGTGGTAGAGAAAGTTGGCATACAAAAACCAACTCTTCTTCTTCTTCTTCTGTGTTTCTTTCTGATAGGAATACATGAATGTTAATTTGTCCATTCAGATGGCATTTCCATTCTCACTGGCAATAGTAGAAAGACATGCTCATTAAGGGCTTTGTTAGCATTGCAATGCAAATGTAGGACAGCCTTGAACATGACACTTTTAGAAGAACTTAGGACAAATTTGATTTGGGATTTGATTCTCTGCTCCTCCACATGAGCGGCAGATTCTAATCTGGAGAACCAGGTTTGGTTCCCCATTCCTCCACATGAAGCCTGCTGAGTGACCTTGGGCTAGTCACAGTTCTCTCAGAACTCGCCCAGCCCTCACAAGGTAGGTGTTATGGGGAGAGGAAGGGAATGCGATTGTAAGTTGCTTTGAGGCTCCTTAAGGTAGAGAAAAGCAGGGTATAAAACCCAACTCCTTTTTCTATCTACATGTGTACTAAATTATTTGCATGCTTAATGGGGGGGGGGGGTAAAAATAATTTGCCAAAGATATCAGTAGGGTGTGAACCATTTAAGATTCTTATTCCTGAGAGGCAAGGTAGATCCTCAGCAGGTAATAAGGCTGGTATGGGTTCAGTCTAGTTGTGAGACTCCTTGGAAGAAATTGTGTGCCTTGTTCACTGGTGCTTTAAGTCATTATATGTGAAGCACCCATGGAGCTCCCAACTGGGCATCATTGTACGCAACATGAGCCATGTTGCTAGAAAAAGTAATTAGGACTCCCCTGGACTGATTGTAATTGTTGCCATCCTTTGAAAATTTTGCATAGATCTAGACTCCATAATTCATAGATATTATACAAACAAGATATACTAAACATTTAAACCAATCATTTGTTCTTCCAGTTGGACTGCATTCCTTTTCCAAAGCTGCCTTTCATCTTGCTGTCAATTATATTGACCTTCTGAAAAATGCAAATTCAGCTCTTTTTTCTTTTGCTTAGTGTAGCTAGAAATCAATTGACCTGAAATACAATCAATGCAATTTCTCTCTGGTGTCGATGGGACCCTTTCTACACAATTAACTATTCATAGAGACCATGTTTGAGTTGAGGGAAACTGCTAATTGCAATTTGATCTGTAAGACTTCACTCATGGAACCTCACACTCAAGAGCAGCCACACTAAAGCAAAGGGGATGCTCTAAAAAGTATGTGTATTGAGGAATGCACCCAAACCTTTAGAACTGTAGTAGAAAATTTTTGTTGTTAATATTATTGTCTCAAAGCTGTTTCTCATTGATGAGTAATTTAGTTCATTTTATTTATAGAATGTTGACCAACTTAACATGTGTCAGTGTTAAGTGCCATCAATTAGCTTCCAACTTATGGCAATCCTATGAATTAATGACCTTGAAAATGTCCTATTGATAACAGCCTTGCTCAGGTCTTGCAAACTGAGGACCGTGGCTTCCTTGATTGAATCAATCCATCTTATGTTGGGTCTTCTGCTTTTCCTGCTGCCTTCAACGTTTCCTAGCACTGTCGTCTTTTCCAGCGACTCTTGTCTTCTCATAATGTGACCAAAGCCTCAGTTTGGTCATTTTAGCATCTAGGGAGAGTTCAGGCTTGATTTGATCTAGAAGCCACTGATTTGTCTTTTTGGCGGTCCACTGGATCCATAAAACTCCTTCAGCATCACATTTCAAAGAAATCAACTTTCTTCCTGTCAGCATTTTTCACTGTCCAACTTTCATACCCATATGTAGTAATGTGGAATTAACTTGATCTTGGTCACCAGCAACATATCCTTACACTTAACAATCTTTTCTAGCTCCTTCATGGCCTCCCTTCATTTTAGCATTTAAAAAGAGTACAGGCTTGATTTTATATAGAACCCACTGATTTGTTTTTTGGTTTTTTGTCAGTCCACAGAATCTGGAAAACTTTCCTCCAACACTACATTTCAAATGTATAAAATTTCTTCCTGTCAGTGTTCTTCATTGTCCATTGTCCAACTTTCACACTCATACATAGTAATGGGGAACACTATGGCATGAATTAACTTGATCTTGGTCGTCTGCAACACATCCTTACACTTAAGAATCTTTACTAGCCCTTCCCAATCTCATCCTTCTGATTTCTTGGTTGCAGTCTCCCTTTTGGTTGATGAGGGAGCCAAGGAATAGAAAATCCTGAACAATTTCAATTTCACTGTTGTCAACCTTAAAGAGGTGTAATTCCCCAGTAGTCATTACAATCTGTTCTTGGTGTTCAGTTGTAATCCTGCTTTGGCATTTTTTGTTTTAATCTTCATCAGTAGTCATTTCCAGTCTTCCCTGTTTTCTGCCGGTAATGTGGTATCACCTGCATATCTCAAATTGTTAATGTTCTTTCCATCAATTTTCACTCCACTGCCATCTAAATCCAATTCAGCTTTCTTTATTATATGTTCGGCATATATATTGAACAGATAGGGAGACAAAATACATCCTTGTCTGACACCTTTACCAATTGGAAACTTAACATACCTTAAAACAAATCACCTATGTCTTCTTAGGTGTCCAAATAGGGTGTCCAAGATCAACAGAGGCTGGTCCCAGCATGAAGATGAAGAATACATGATCCAACAGTCTTACCAAAGCTAAGCATGTCTGAGTCCAGTCAGTGTCTGGAAGGGAGGTCTCCTGGGACAGTTATCAATGCAATCTAAAACAGATTTACATCCTTCCAAGCCCATTGACTTCAGTGGACTTATGGCCAAACTACATGGTATGTGTGATATGAGCTGGGTTGGGGATCACTCGTATGATCTGGAAACTCACCTTCCAAAGCTTAATATAATGTGGGAGCACTGCACGGGGGGTGGGGAGAGACTTCAGCCTTCCTTCCTGTACCATTATCTCAAGGGGAAAATGACAGAGAGGCTATTTGTTCTGTGGTGTGTTTCCATGTGTATTGGGATCATGTGATTGAGTACATATGGAACCTGACAGTGGGGCAAACCGGACCCCCATGGTTGTTTCCTCTCAGGAAAACAGTGTGGAAGGGAAGACTGAAGCCTCTGCTCTGCTATGCAGAGCTCCTGAGCCTCATTGAGCAATGGAGCATTTCCCTGATTGCACATGAGACTGCAAGCTGGGTCAGTGGTCCTCCAACCAGACTCGTGTCACACGTATCATATAGTTTGGCCCTTAGATGGGTGTAAACCTGTTTAGGGTTGCCAACCTCCAGGTACTAGCTGGATATCTCCTGCTATTACAACTGATCTCCAGCCGATAGAGATCAGTTCACCTGGAGAAAATGGCCGCTTTGGCAATTGGACTCTATGACATGGAAGTCCCTCCCCTCCCCAAACCCCACCCTCCTCAGGCTCCACCCCAAAAACCTCCCACTGGTGGCAAAGAGGGACCGGACAACCCTAGTTGCACTGTGATTCTTGATTTCTATAATGGAAGAAAGGTGGGATAGAAGTAAAATAAATAACAAAGATAGCACCTGTGTGTCAGGTTTGGGCAGCAAGTGCACTAAGATGTATGCTTGGCGATTGCCTTCCAGTTATGGACGCCCTGCCCATTGTTCCCCCAAAATGCCAAGTCAAAGAACCTTTTTTCAGAGACACTGGAAAATGGATGTGCCTGAGGGGCCGTGTGGGGCTTAGAGTCAAGTTAATAAAGAGTCAGGAAATTTCAGTGAGTTTGATAAAATCTTACTCTGTCCTGCTGATTTTTGCTTTTCTATCCACCTGAGTCGTTTAGGATGTCAGGCTATAAATCCAAATAAATCCATTAAAACAGGATAAACAGCCTGGGTTTCAACAAAAGAAATAGATATGTTTTATTCTAAGCTCCGCTGCAAAAAAATTGCATTCAAGGCCAAAACTTAACCCAGAAATAATAAAACAGAAGTAAATGCTTCAGAACATACATATAGACCTTATGCCTCACCACCAAGTGAGAGCAACCACCCTGTTATATCTGTGACCAGAGGGAAAGGTTTCCAGGTAAGCTTCAGTTTTAGTAATTTTTTTGGGAAACTAATTATAGAGCATAGTAGGTATAATTAGAACACAAATTTTCATAGAGAGTGAAGCATAAAATAGGTGCCACCAGTATCCCAGACGGCCACCCTACAAATTGTGGAAACTGTAGGTCAGATATACCTCATGTATTAATTTTTTAAAGCATTACTTAAGCTTTACACTGAAATATTAGGCTGTTAACTTCAATGTTAGCAAATCTTTAAATTATGATTATTTGTTGTCATTTCTTTTCTGGTAAGCAAACACATTTTAAGTTTTCTCTATCTTTAATTCAAAAAAGGTGGAGGGGGGGGTTCCTTTATGGGAAATTTGAATTTGAAAAGAGCTGTTTCCTTGTTTTTTTCTGGAATGAAGCACAGCAGGCTAATGTTAATGAGGGGAGGAAAAGATAGGTTAATGCAGATCCAATAATTGGCACCAAGAAAGCAATCTATATTGTTTTAAATAGAAAATGTATATCAGTTAGAATGCCCCACCTGAGTCTGGGGAATACACAGCCCATCTGTAACTCCTGGTCAAATTTATCTCCTGCTGACAATGGATGGGGCTATAGATTTTGATGAAGCACAGGGCTCTGCTATTGGCAGATCCATCTAACTAGTCAGGTCCCAACCAAATAATAAAAATGTACAAGGAATATTGGTGCAAAGAAGATAAAATTCTGCCTTTTGTTCATTTGGAGAGGTCAGGCTGTATTCTAGAAAGAAAAAAACATATGCTGCATTATAATCACTGAGGCTAATTGTATACAGACAAGCTCTTATGTTACATTGGTTTCAGTGAAATTTAAGGCCTAACTAGATGTGATATTTTTAAATGAGTACAGAAACATATTCCATACATGCGCCACTCCAAAGTGGGGAAATTAATGCCCACCCTTTCCAGAGGTAGGGATGCCAGCCTCCAGGTGGGACCTGGGGATCCCCTGGAATTACAGCTCATCTCCAGACTATAGAGATCAGTTACCCTGGAGAAAATGGATGCTTTGGAGGGGGACTCTATGGCATTGCACCCCATTGAGGTCCCTGTCCTCCCTAGGCTCCACCCCCAAATCTCCAGGAGCTTCCCAACCTCGGTCTGGCAACTCTATCCCCCAATTCCCTCCCGGTGGCCAAGGGGGATCTGCCAAATGGTATGGGGAAGAGGCAGTAGCCCCTCCTTCCCCTACACCACAGTCTGTCTGAATATGGCTCCTGCAGTGCTTTTAAAGTAATGTTGCCATCCTCCAGGTAGGGCCTGGAGATCTCCTGCTATTACCACTGATCTCCAGTTGATAGAGATCAGTTCCCCTGGAGAAAATGGCTGCTTTGGAGGATCGACTCTGGAATCATACCCTGCGGAGGTGCCTCGCCACCCCCAAACCACACCCCAAGCTCCACCCCCAAATCTCCAGGAATTTCCCAACCCAGAGCTGGCAGCTCTAAAAAATCTGGTCCCCACTGTTGCTGTGTGGCTGCAGGAGAAGTGAGTGGGATGCAGAGCCTGACTGACTGAAAAATCTCATGTCTAGCTTGGCCCTTGACTTTCTCTGAAAACATTTTAGTTTGGGCTTAGCTATATCAAGCTGTTTTAATGGTGCCATCCTAAGTCCCAGGGTGCTTCTCTCACATATTATAGAACCCTAAGGTTGGGTCTGGGTCCTCACCCTAAGTCAAACGCAATCACACATGGGTTGTGGGTTCTGTACAATTCTGCAGTGCTTGATTAGGATCAGTATTAAGGTGTTAATAGAGGAGGGGGTTCAGTCTCTCCTCACCTGAGCCATTTTCCTAGCCTGAAATAACCCAAGATGGGTGTTATTGGACCTTTGGGGGAAACCCCAATTTGCAACCCCCAATTTGCCATTTGCAATCTTCTGCCCCCCCCCCCCCCCCCCCGCCGCCCATTACCTAACCTTGACGATTTGAGAAGCAGGAGACAAAATGAGGGCAAATGACATCTACGGCAAATGTCTAGGAATTTCCCCCAATCTATACCACAGAAATTGGACTGTGCCCACTCAGGAGCATGACTAGAGGTCTGCTCCCAAATGCATGAAGTGCAGGTTTTAATCCATCCTCTTGCTTTTGTTTCGCTGCTGATCACCCTATTGTTGCCCAAAACGGCTGTTCTACCATCTTGACAACTGTCCCCTCTATGGAATTTGAACCCTGGCCCTGTTTTCTACATTGGTTCCTTTCACTATTTGGAGGGGTGACAGGAAAGCTTCCTGTGAATTTAAGGTTGCTTGTTCCCTTTGTGTTGCTCTTATATCTGCATCTCCTTTGCCTGGCAAAAGGCTGGCTTCTTCCCTGTCTACCTATCACAGGAGCATTGTGAACACTTCATGCTATGATTTGTGAGTGCAGGTGGAGTTGCTATGCTATCTGCATCTTGGTAAAGAGATTTTCACTTTTACGTGTACCCCCTCAGCTGAGAGAAAGTTGGATACTGACTAGCTGAACTGCTGCCATGTTTTATCAGTGATGTATCAGGGTCTAGAGGTCTTCAGTTAGATCAAATCCTACAGTTGTATAAACACTGGTTTAAATGTAATGGAAGCTCTAACCTTGTGTATCAAAGATAAATGTACTGTAAAGCTGAAAAAGTGAAGGGCGGAGATGAATTGTGTACCCTCACTCTTATATTTGCTGTTGTTGATTGCCTAGCTGTTTCATTCTCTTTGTCTCCTAAACTGTATACAGAATTATATAAGAAAGAACAGATAATGGGAAAATTCGGTGTCACATCCATTTTAAACTGAGGAATGTCTGTAAGAGGGTTTTAAAAAAATGCAATTTCATCGGCGAAGAACACTTCTTTGTTTTGGCTACTTTAGTATGATAATGCTTTGATGTAACCAAACAAGCTAATTCTTTGGCAAAGATTCAGTACCTCTTATCATGCATCACATCTTATCTCAAAGAATAACATTGTAGCATTCACAGTGGACACTGAAGGTCATACATAAAAGCCCCAACATATTTGTCAAGGTCTTGAAATGTTGAATTGTTTTAAGAATTGGATGAACGGATCATCTGTTTTTTAGATGGATCTGTGGTTGAAAAATGACTAACTGATGAATCTCTGTGGTTTGCTCAAACTATAGCTTGCAAACTGGGCTCAAGGAAGGAAATGAGGAACTGAACTGTGGAAAGAGAGGCAGAATGGGGAGCACGTAGACCAGAGATTCAGGCATGCATGGCCAAACTGTGGTTTGGCATTATATGAGTTAATATTAGTACTTTCAGGTACACAAACAGAGATAACTGCACCAAGCCGACTACCAAGAAAACATAGTGTGTTTGTGTTAAGTGCTGTGCAGATATTATTGTCCGGGCAGCCAAATCAATTCCAATACATTGCAAACACTTGTTAGTCCTCAAAATATTTGAATGAAATCCATAATAACATTAATCATATAATAATATGCAGCATACATAGCCCCCTCCCTCCAGTTTTATCCTCATAATCTTATGGGGCAGTTAGGCTAAGTCAGAGTAACCGGTCCAAGAGCATTCAGTGAGTTTCATGGCAGACTGAGGATTTGAAACTGGCTCTTTCCCCCCAGTACAAATAAAAATGCCCTATTAAGGCAGATGTTTACGTTTTCATGAGAAAGAAACAAGGATAATCATGGGCGCTTGATTCAGAAATTGGCCACAAGATGTCAGCCTTAATGAAGCACAGCAAATTGTTGCCTTTCAAAAACACTACTGGAACAGAGCTATTGAAATATATAACTGGCCCTCCTCGATATTCTATTTCAGAGTTACATCTGAGAATGCTGAAAAGAGTTTCTCTGTATATATCACACGCAATTTAAAAAAAAAAAAGATGACAAAGCAGCTTGGCAACCAGTACTAACGGGAGATCATGTCAGTCGCACAAAGAACTGTCCCTGACATTGGTCCATAGTTCACTGAATTCATCTAACTATACACTTCAGGCTATAGATTTGTTTTCTGTAATATACATCAGTTCATTGATGAATGACAATTCTGATTCTCGTGTTCCGCAGGAATTCATGTCACCCAAGAGTTCTTCTAATCATTGTTTCTCTGACAATTGTTCTGAAACCGTTCTTGCTTACAAATGAAAGTTTTGAGCCCCTCGTGAATAAGGGGTTATTATGACTGGAGGGGGAAAAAAGAATAAAAATGAAATAAATTAACAGAAGCAAACATATCAACAAGGTATTTTAAAGAGTTATCCCAAACCAAGGTCCTTCTACTCATACTTGTTATATATAAAGCTTGAAAAATGTTGTCACATTTTATCTATGCAGTTAGCCGAGTCTGATGAAATCATGATATCCCAGAATTCTTTGCTTATTAGAGAGAAAACAACAATTCTCTTTAAGACATACAAAGGAATTTTTGGAAATGTTTAAGTGTAAAATACTGTGGTCTCTTCACTGTATTTTCTTAATGAATAGAGAGAATGGCTTGCTAAGGATTTGTTAAACTGAAGTAAACATATGGCTGCAATCCTAACCACATACTCAGAAGTACATCCAATTCAATGATGGGGACTTTCTTCAGAGGAAGCATGCATAGGATGCCATTTGTAGTCTTAGCAACATTTTTAAAAATCTGCTTCTTAACATTGCTTTTGAAGCACTTGAAATGTCACACATAGGAAGAAGCAATAAAACAACTGAAAAACTTTGAGTAGACTACGCTCATGAAAGGCTAGATATAGGGTTGCCAACCTCCAGGTGGTGGGGGAGAAAATAGACACCACTGTACTAGTATCGAAGGATTAGGAAATCAGTACAGGAGCGAAGAATACTTATAAGTGCAAAAATTATTTATATGCTACCGTGTCTAATATAATACGCACTCATAAACTGATCTCTAGGTGATATAAATTAGTTCCCCTGGAGAAAATGGCAGCTTTGGCATTGAAGTCCCTCCCCTCTCCAAACCCCCCCCCCCCAAATCTCCAGGTATTTACCAACCCAGAGCTGGCAACCCTAGCTAGATATGGAAAGCTTCCTAGTTTTGAACTAACCATGGTTTGCTGTGATGTCCAAATCAGAATACTGTGGTTTGTTCTCTTGCCTACAAACCAGGGGTCAGATCTTATGGAGCATGCGCATAGAGATGCTTATAAACACAGTTCCTTCTTCACCTTCTCCTACCAGCCCCGAGACCTCAAAATTCTGATGAGTCATGTGAACTAGAAGCTATGTAGAAATTTGTATAAAAAGAAACAATTAAAAAAAAGAAAAAGAACTAGAAGCCATGTAACCCAGAGGACCTTACTGAAGAGGGGAGCCAGCATGGTCCCACTCCTGCACCAACGTAATGTCTGCTACACAAGAGAAAGGAAAGAGCAATTTTGCTTGATTGCCCCTCCTTAATGCAGCCCACCACTCTAGAGGGTGTATATGGCTTTCGGTCCACATGAGCCTCACAACCTGCAGCATCACTGTTTTGGAGGACTCCGGAGACTGCTCAGGAAAGAGGGGAGAGCTAGAATGAAGCACATTCTTGTACACGTGGTCCATTGGACCCAAGCAAATTATTCTAAACTAGGAATAAACCACCATTTTCTGTTTCTGCCCAGTTCACATGATGCCACCAGGAAGGCTTCTTTTTCTCATGTATGCGGGAAGAACGAGAAACAAGTACTTCCTGGCTCATTTTCATCACAAACAAGTGCTTTTTCATTAAGGCTGAGTGTAGCCAATGGCTGTTACCGCACTAGGTATTCCCAGCGATGTATTAAGAGTTTGAAAACGTTATAAAAAATACTGTTCGCACTTTCTATGTATTCCCACCGATGTATTAAGAGTTTGAAACTGTTATAAAAAATACTGTTCGCACTTTGTTTGGCCCCTTTAGCTGTGAAGATGTCTTCCAACCATTTTTTAGCCGTAGTATCCAAAAACCCTTTTAAAGCGATGTTTTTTATAACATTTCCAAACTCTTGATACATCGCTGGGAATACCTAGTGCGGTAACTGCCTATCTCTCAGCCATTGCATTTCAAGTTTGAATGCTTCTCTCGAGAAAAAAGCACCTAAGCTATGCTGCAACATTCTCCCTGAC
This sequence comes from Euleptes europaea, assembly GCF_029931775.1. Taxonomy (NCBI): domain Eukaryota; kingdom Metazoa; phylum Chordata; class Lepidosauria; order Squamata; family Sphaerodactylidae; genus Euleptes; species Euleptes europaea. Next base: position 62,541,126 of record NC_079321.1, read on the forward strand.
ACCCAGGTTTAAGTGTGGTGAATTTGTTTTTCTATTGTTGTTGTTGTTAAAGTTTATACTGCGCCCTCCCCGGCACAGCCGGGCTCATAGCAGCTTCCAACAAATAGGTACAGAACCACATACATACATATGAATATATCAAAATTAAAACTTACAATTTAAAATTAAAACCAAATTGTCATCTGATTGAGCATCACTCCTATGAGCTCCCCACCTGTAGTACAATGCAGGTTCACCACATCAGTGAGAACTAAGCCTTTGTGCTTTGTCATCTTCCTGTGTATTAACTGTGACTGATGTAAGGTTTTGTTCTTTATTTGCAGGCTGTGAGTACAAAGTATGCCAAATCACCAGCACATATTCTAACACCAATAGTAGGATTACTATTTAAAAGGATCCATGAATAGCTTCCATGCTGATTACTAAGGAGCTATAACTACCCTAGCTCAGGGATGGATTAACACTCAATATCTAATAATAGGGCAGGCATTTAAGGTAACAGTTTTGCTTTGAAGAAGTAGGATTAGTTTTGCAAGCAAAGTGAAAGAAAACTACAACCAAGCCTGCATTCAGGTGTTCATGATGAGCCTAGGACGGTACCCATAGCAGGAGACCTCCCACTAGCAGCTATAGTTGCCTGCTGCAGCTCAGAGAAGTGGCAGAAGTTATTTTTTTAAGATGACATCATTTGCATCACGTCATTTTTTGATAGCTCCTTGCCTCTCCCAATAACTGACAGAAAATAAATACATTTGCAGAATTTACAGAGCTCTGCAGAATTTCTGTTGACATCCAGGCATCATCTTGAAGAGTTCCCATACTCTTGCTTCTCATCATGCTGAGTAGGCATCAGTTGTAATTCCTCTTGCTTAGTAGGCAGCAGTAGGCAATGATGATGATTGCTTTACTCTGCTCTGGTTAGACCTCACCTAGAGTACTGTGTTCAGTTTTGGGCACTGAAATTTAAGAAAGGTGTAGACAAGCTGGAACATGTCCAGAGGAGGGCAACAAAGATGGTGAGGGGTCTGGAGACCAAGTCCTATGAGTAAAGGTTGAAGGAGCTGGGTATGAATTTTTAGCATGAAGAGAAGAAGACTGAGAGGGGATATGATAACCATATTCAAGTACTTGAAGGGCTGTCATATAGAGGATGGTGCCGAGTTGTTTTCTGTTGCTCCAGAAGGTCGGACCAGAAACAACAGGTTGAAGTTAAATCAAAAGAGTTTCCGTCTAGACATTAGGAAGAATTTCCTAACAGTTAGAGCGGTTCCTCAGTGGAACAGGCTTCCTCGGGAGGTGGTAAGCTCTCCTTCCCTGGAGGTTTTTAAGAAGAGGTTAGATAGCCATCTGTCAGCAATGCTGATTCTATAACCTTAGGCAGATGATGAGAGGGAAGGCATCTTGGCCATCTTCTGGGCATGTAGTAGGGGTCACTGGGGGTTTGGGAAAGAGGTAGTTGTGAATAGGGCTGTTGAAAAAAAATCGTTAAAATTCGGGTTTGGGTTTATTTGCCATTTTTTTATTCACAAAAACCTGAATGCCGAATTTCCTATACTAGTAAAGGTAGGAATTCAGGTTTAAATTTGGGTTTCCCAAATAATTTGGCCATTTAAACCCATTCACGGCTTTTCGCGACTCCCCATCCTCCTCCATTGCAATGCATTGGCAAAGTGGCTGTGTTCAGACTCTTTAATGTGACCTTAGCAATGTATCCCAATGGGGAAGTCAGGCTTTAAACGGTGGGAAAGTTCACCCCACACCTCCATAGAGACAAAGTGTATCACACATTGTATCTCTATGGAGGCACCGGGCGAACTTTCCCACCCACCGTTTAAAGCCCGGCTTCCCCATTGAGATACATTGCAAAGATCAGATTAAACACTTTGCCAACACCTTTCCAAGGAGGAGGATGGGGTGACCCCTTCCAGACCCCATAACTCCAGACCCCCTGACCCAATCTTTACCAAACTTGGGGGCTCTTGCAAGGAGAGACCCTTCTAGTTACCCTGAAAATTTGGGACCTCTACCTGCAAAAATGCCGCCCCCCAGGAGCCACGGAAAGACATTCCTGAAAAAGCCAGATTTTTATCCGGCTTTTTCAGGAATGGCAAATCCGGCTTTGCCAACCTCCTGGATTTTGCTGACTCAGTAAACCCAAACCCGAATTTTAACAAATTTGCATTTATTCAGTATTTTTCTGGTTCGGTTTTTATCGAATCAACAGCCCTAGTTGTGAATTTCCTGCATTGTGCAGGGGGTTAGACTAGATGACCCTGGTGGTCCTTTCCAGCTCTATGATGGTGCTTAACGATGCATCATTGTTGCCTTTTATTGCTACATTTAAGGAAGAAATGTGTTAATCTCAGCCCTCAAATGGAATTTGCGTCTCTGTGCAGAAGGCTCATTTTGATCCCAAGAGTGATAATGAATCTTTTTTCTGCTTGCGTTTGCCATTTCCTACCTCCTGTCTCAATGAATACTTGCACAATGGAGAAAAAAAGAGAGGCTTCTTTTTCTATAGACTGGCACCTGGAAGCTCTTTGGTCTTGCTCATTACCACATCAGGGATGACTCACCGGCAGTAGATGAGACTTGTCTTTTAGTATTAGGTCTCAATTCAACGTTGAGTAAAAAAGAACTGGAAATGATTCTGTTGCAAGTCAGGGAGAATACTGTTGCCTGTGAAATGACATTTGAGCATCTTTTCTTCAACGTCACTGCTCTTTCAGAAATTTCAGCACATATTTTTCTATATATTGCTGGCAATGGTATGCTGTCAAGCAGAGGCAGAGGAGTCTTAGCCCTTCTAGTTTATACTGATTTCAACTGCACTTGTGTCTTCAAGTGAGGGGTGCCTATTTCCACACTAAAGCTACAGCCCTAAGCAGGGTAGAAACATACCTAAGAGGCAGGAGTGCTTGCTTTAGGTACACAAGGTTTGCAGAATGCAGATTCACAGCTCAGTCCTGAGTGCTAAGGGCAAAAGCGCTTAGTAGGCCAGGAAGGCGCTGTGATGGCATCCGGGAAACTTACGCTGCTGTTAGTGGCCTGGATGCCAGGGCGCTGAGGGGGCCATCCGCTGGCATCTGAATGCTGTCAAAGCCTGCGCTGGCGTCTTGGGAGGCGTTCCAGCATCCCGGGAGGTGTTCCCGGGGAGTTCTGATGCTGGGCTGGGAGAGAAGCTGCCGTTAGGCAGCCTCATAAGCCCTTTCAGGCCAGGAACACCCCTTTGAAGGGTTGCACGGATTTTTTATGCCCCTGGGAGGGTTCGGTGGGGCCGACACCTCCCTTGGAGGCAGCGCTGCTGAGTTGCCTCCAAAGACCGGTGCAGGAATTCCTTTCAGGAATGCACTGTCAGTTGCTGATATCTCAAATTAGTGGATCTCAGAAAAAGGCATCTTCCTGAGGCCTTGGCAAGCCACCACAGGTCTGAGGTAATAATGCTGATGTAGAATGAGCAATGAGATGACAGTACAAGGCAACTTCATAATGTTCATATACCCACATTGAACTTAGAAGCTTATGAGCAAACATGACCTGTATGTCAGATCAGCCTTCTGTTCAGGGTGGTTTGGTTTGCTCCAGTCTCATTGTTTTCAACTGCCAGAAGGACACATCTGCCATTAGAGGAAGGCAGCAGCCTTTTCTGATGAAATCTACCTTACATCGGGTACAGATCCATTAGGGATGGAGGAACTGAGATACGGCAGGAGAAGTTCTATTCTCCTCACTGCTATAGATCTGTCCCAATATATATATTTTATTATCTTCATGCAAATAACTTTCAGAGGAGAAAAGGGTTCACCTGTAAAGACATCCATACCATTGTTTTTCCAAGACTTCACATAGTTATTCCTTAGGAGCTCCTATGTTTCCTAACCAGCTGGAAGGGTGCTGTTCAGAGCTTTGGCCTTTGGCCTATAATGTCCTGCAAGGTTCTATCTTGTTCCCTACGCTCTTTAACATCTACATGAAACTGCTGGGTGAGGTCATCTGAAGATTTAGGCTGGGTTGTCACCAATATGTGGATGACACTCAGTTCTAAAAGGATCCCTTTTAGAATAAACATTTTAAAAATTTATTGTGCATACACACAGCTTATCTTCAGTCATGCAGTGAAGATCCTTGTGCTGTGATGGCAGCTGCTGCCAAAGCCATTTTTAAAAAATTTGCACAGCCAATCAGATCTCCAATGGCCAATCAGGAGCCCTACTGGGGGAAAGCCCTGTCTGACCCCACCAGCTTTCTACAAACATTTGGACACCAGGAAAGGCACCATGTTGCCCACAGGTTGAGGAACTCTCTTGTATGTAATGTCATTATGTGAAATCAGAGAAAGTATATTAGAGTATCTGTATTTATATTTCAAGGCTATTGGGAAGGTCATCTCAGATTCTGTAGGATGTGCGCTAGAGAGAGTTTTGCTGAGGAAGACAAGCATCTCAGAAAGGTGAAAAGGTCCATGCTAGAAGGACAGCGTTTTTAAGTGGTGGAGCACCCCCTTTGTTCTCAGGTTCAAGTCCCTGCATCTGTACCTGAAAGAAACTCAAGTAACAGGGTTGTGAAAAGCCTGTGTGATGGTCCACCTGAAATAGAGGTCAAGGCAAAATATTGGTCTGACTGAGTAATCAGCCGCATACTTTTGCAATAAACGAGTCCTTTAAAAAACAAACAAACCTCATAACAAGGAGTGGTAAGACACTACCGTTTAAACAAACATCAAGTCCTCCTCACCTCTTTTCTAAGGATTTTTTTTAGTATGAACACATGAAGCTGACCTCACAAAGGGTTGCCAACCTCCAGGTGGTGGCTGGAGATCTGCTATTACAACTGATTTCCAGGCGACGGAGATCGATTCTCCTGGAGAAACTGGTTGCTTTGGCAACTGGACTCTATGACATTGAAGTTCCTCCCCTTTCCAAACCCCGCCCTCCTCAGGCTCCACCCAAAAAATCCCCAGGTTTATCCCAACCTGGAGCTGGCAACCCTAACCTCATACCAGTATTGTCTACTCTGGCTGGCAGCCGCTCTCCAGGATCTTTTTAAAACTGGAGGTGTCTGGGGGACTGGACCTGGAACCTGCCGCATGCAAAGAAGATGTTCTACCGCTGCACCTAAGCAAACCATACAAGCACAGTTACTGGGCAGCTTTGGCCATTTATGCCTGGGAGGTTTTGCCTTGGATTTGCCACTCTCTAGATGCCCATTTTTCCCATCCAAATTTTCAAAATGCAACAATAAGCCCCCCCCCCCCATGCAGAGTTTTGAGAACTCAGATAGGGAAAATGTGCATCTAGAAAGCAGCAAGTCCCAGGCATAAATGGCATTTGTTTCTTTAGAACAGCCACTCAGTGGCCATTTATGCTTGGGCGGTTTCCGCTCTCTAGATGCACAGTTTCCCCATCCGAGTTCTCAAAACTCAAAAATAAACCCTCGTGCAGAGTTTTGAGAACTCGGATGGGGAAAATGTGCATCTACAGAGCAGCAAATCCAAGGCTAAACCTCCCAGGCATGAATGGCATTTGTTTCTTTAGAACAGCCACTCAGTGGCCATTTATGCAAGGGAGGTTTTGCTTTGGATTTGCCGCTCTCTAGATGCAGTTTCCCCATCTGAGTTCTCCAAACTCAAAAATAACTCCCCCCATGCAGAGTTTTGAGAATCCAGATGGGGAAAATGTGCATCTGCAGAGCAGCAAACCCAAGGCAAAACCTCCCGTGCATAAATGGCCAGTGATCCTTCTTTGGCGAGGAGGAAATAATAATTAAAAAGCATCACAAGGATGGGGGGGGGGGGAGAGAGAGAGAGAGAAGGTTATTTTTTTAAAAAATAAATTTTTATTATTTTTCCAAAATTATTAATCACATAGTTTAACAATGACATAAACAATAAAAAGTAAAAGCAAATAGGTAACATTGTTAAAAAATTTGTATATAATAAATATTTGTATATAATAAATAAAAAATTTGTATATAACTTACCCTACACCTCCCTTCATCTTGTGATAAATTAGTAATCTCTTTTGCACAAAATTCTAATCCTAATACTATTGTTAATAGTTATTGATCTCTTTGACATTTATATTTTTCAAGGGGAAAAAAAAGATTAATACTGATATCATATAAAGGAAAGGAAAAAGGAAAAAAGGCAATAAAAATAAAAGGAAGAAGAAAAGAAATAATAGATATCACTAATAATAAACGGATTAGTATAATAAGAAGCATTTGATTATTTCCATTAAAATTAATTATTTTGTAAGTCCTCCATGTCTCCCTAACACTCATTTAATACATATTCTTTTTCTAGTAAATTGATATCATATATAGTTCCATTTCCATCCTAGCCAATCCCTTTAACCAGTTCCTTTTCGGTCTTAGCCAGAAGAGACGCTAGACCAGGGGTGGGGAACCTTTTTTCTGCCAAGGGCCATTTAGATATTTAGAACATCATTCGCGGGCCATACAAAATTATCAACTTAAAAATTAGCCTGCTATATTTGGTCAAACATTCAGCCAAGAGGCACAACCGGAGACAGCCCCGAGCATCTGCCATGTAGAGCGACTCGCTTTTGAGCTCTGCCTTTCCCAGCTGGGCCCCGAGAGATTCAGGCAGGGCAGCAAACACAAGACACAGTTCGTTGGGCGGTCCTAGCAGCTCCATAGCTAACGACTCTTCTTCAAGGGGGGGGGAAAGGTTCCCTTTCTCCGCAAGACAAACTCACATCCGCCTTGAATAGAGGCTATTCCTGTCCGCGGGAGGGGGCGGATTGCCGGTCTTAGATCCTTCTGAGCTAGAGATCTGCCAGGACCCACGAAGGGCCAGACCAAAGGATTTCGCGGGCCTTATACAACCCCCGGGCCTGACGTTCCCCACCCCTGCACTAGACTCGATCAGCGAAAATGCACGGTCGCTTCATCCTCCTCTAATCCCTGTTTCAGCCAGGATTCAGCCTGGATCCAATGCATGCGTTTCGCTGAATGTGCGTTCGATCCTGGCTAGAACAGGGATTAAAGGAGGATGAAGCGACCGTGCGCTTTCGCTGATAGAGTCTAGTGCAGGGGTGGGGAACGTCAGGCCCAGGGGCCGTATAAGGCCCGCGAAATCCTTTGGTCTGGCCCTTCGTGGCTTTCGGCCCTATAAGAGAGAGAAGTCAAAAAGGGCAAGAGTCCAGTAGCACCTTAAAGACGAACAAAAATATTTTCTGGTAGGGTATGAGCTTTCGTGAGCCACAGCTCACTTCTTCAGATACAGCTAGAATGTGAATCCATCGGTCTTTCAAGTAGAGGAACAGTATGTAAATGTGAATAGCAGGCTTGATGGGATTAGGTGTGATATGCAAAAGAGTCTGTGATGTCCAGGGGAGAGATGGGGGTGGAGAAATGAGCATTGGTAATGGGCCATGAATGCAAGGTCATTATTCAGCCCAGGTAAATGAATTGACTTTAGTCTGAATATCAACTGTAATTCAGCAGGTGCTCCTGGACCCTTGCCCTTTTTGACTACTGCAAACAGACTAACACGGCTACCCACTGGGAATTAAGAGAGAGAAGGTGATGTACCGACGCGAAGCTCATGGGCATCCCCGGCGGGAAGAAAGAGGCGCCGGCCAGCAAGGAAGCGAGCGCCGGGTTCCTCCCGCCCATCCGCATCTTGCGGGACTGCGAGAAGCAGCCTTCCTGGGGGGGGGGGCGTGGCTTCCCGGGGCGGGGAGGTGGGCGCTCGCGGGAGAGCCTGGGGAGGGGAGGGGGGCTTTCTGGCGCGCTCCGGCCAATGGGGCGAGGGGGCGCGCGGGCTGGAGCAGGTGCCGGCGCGCGACCCGGGGCTGGCGTCTCCGCGCCGGCAGGCAGCGCTGGTCCGGCCGCTCCTCCTCCTCCTCCCCCTCCGAGGGTCCCTCCGAGGCTCCCCCGTCCCTTTTGCACGCACGGCCATGGCACCGGGGAGGTAAGCGCGCGCCTCCTTTCCCTCTTTCTCGGGCCTCACCGGGGTGTGGCGCTTTTTTGTCCCCCCCCCCCATCAGGAAAAGTTGCTTGGAAGGCATTGGGGGGGGGGTCTGGGATGCTGAGGAGGTAGGTGGGTGTGCTTCCGGGTGCACACCTTGATTTCCCTCTCCCCCGGCGACCCTTTCAACTCGGCCCTGGAGGGAACTCCCCCTTTTAAAGCCAAGCACGCCGAAGCCAGGCGTTTCCGGCCCTGCACAGGGAACCCTGGGCGCGCGCCGCGCCTTGCAGCCGCTTCGGCTGCGCTTGGCTTGCAGGACGGGCGCCTGGACTCACTCGCAGGCGTCGGGTGAACCCAGAGGTGCCTGCGGGTGATGCTGCCGGGACTGGACGCCAGGGGGCATCGCGCCCAGTCTTCATCCCCCCCCCCCCACCACCACTCCTTGGCCTCTTGTCTCTCGCCCCCGCCCCCCCCCCCAGGCTTGTTGCGCATAGCCCTGCCTTTGTATATGCACAAAAAGGAAAAAAGCAACTAAATTTGATGGTCAAGAAGAGCCTCAAGGATTAACCCGAAGGATAATCTTGTAATGTAGATCATATTAAGTAGATTACATCATTGATACCCTTTTGTATTTTTTTTATTTTTTTTATTATTGTAATTGTTGGATTTGTTTTTTTGTTATGTTATAAAAATAAAAAAATTATATATATATAATATAATATATATAATATAATTTTTTATATATAAAATTATATAGATATAAATAAATAAAGGATTAACCCGAGACAGAACTTTTGGAGGCGGGAGAGCGAGCCCGGAGCTTCGGATCGTGCGCCCTTGGGTCCCGAGAGGAGGAGGGGGAAGAGCGAGGAAGAGGGAGAGAGAGAGAGAGATGGGCAGCTACATTGTTCGCGAAGCAGGGCGTGAGCCTTACACGGGCTGCAGGAGCAGAGGGTGGCATCCCCTCTCGCGGATTTGTGCCCCCAAAGAGGCAGATCTTTCCAATGCGCCTGGGGATCCCTGCCCTTTGTGGCTGTTCTGGGGGAAGGGACCAGGATGTGGTTGCTTGATCTTTTGTATAAGTCGGGGTCCTCTCTGTGGGGCTTTAAAATGTAAGTAATAGGCCGCCATTTTGAACCGTTTCATGCAATAGGATAGAAAATGAATTCCTGGCTCTTAACGCTGTGTCTTTGCTTTCCCTCCCCCCTCCCCGCACCCCTCAGTGTTGTCTGATTCTTGATTTGTTCCCAGTGTTGCTGTGTGCAGGAGGATTCTCTTCTGTGCATCGCTCCAGTACAAAGGGAGCGAGAGGCATCACATTCCTTGTGAAGCTGGTTGTATTGATGGCATGTAATGGAAGGGGAAATAAAGATCCTAAAAATACATGGTTTCTGTTGCTTGGTTTCTCATGCTGGTGGAGCTTTAGTGAGAGCCGTTTGATGGACATCTGTTAAAACGCTTCAGCCTAGGAGTCGAGGGTACAGTGGAATTTTGTATGACCTTAATCAATGAAATATTTAAGGGTGTTGGTATTGGTGACTAGATCTTCGCTCCAAGACCTTATGGCTCTTAAATAGACTTGCTTCTGTCTCACTTGTTAGTTCCCTGAGAGAGTGTGATTAAAAGTTTCCTGGCCATTAAAGCCGTGTGCGGCTAATTTCTTTCTTGTATAACCTCTAATGAGTAATGAAGACAGAACTAAATGTGGGTTTTTCTCCTTCGGTGCACTTAACTGGCGTATCGCAAGCTTCTTGCAGCATGATGGAGTTATCTATATAATAAATATATATGCTTGATTAAAATGGTGTACATCTGAATTGGTTCTCAAAACATGTTATGTACTTGTTGAAAAACAAATCTTAATGTATATACCAACTTTAAGATAACTGTTTATCAAACTATTTATCAGATAGTCTTCCTCTGGAAATTTCTATCAGTTATAAATCAACTTAAAGGTATTAGACACCTTAAAAAAAACTGCACAACTACCATTTTCTAAATAGCTTTCAGTAATAGTTCTGCTTAATTAATGAAATGTCAATCAAACAGACTTCCATTTGAAGCAGGCAAGCAGATTGGCTATTAATAACTGGCAGGTGGTAAGATGTAATGCAGCAGTGCCATGTAGAAAACAGGTGGCTAATGTGTTAATACTAAGGTGTTGCTTTAAAGCACAAAATGACTACTTGCAAGGAAAATAATTTGTTGTTAGGATACTGAATGCTTCAGCATTAAGACTTTAAATATTGTACGTAACATGGAGCTAAATTCTTAAACATACTGTCCCCTGCAAGAACTACGATGATGTCAAATAGTGACCCTTAAATTTGCAATAAGAACCATTCCACTCTTATACTAAAACCGTATTTGGACTGTCACAGTTTAATATGAAAGAGGCTAAATAGGAAAAGCACCTTGCTTTATTATCCCACTATGTCATATAATCAAATTTCAACCATGTTTTCCTGGTCAAGGAAGATAAGTGCTCACTGTTTTAAATATTCTATATAAAGTGCATGCTACAATCGAAGGCTCAAGCACTCCCCAAGTGCAGAAATAAAACCCATTGGGTGATGAGCGTTGAATTACAAATGTGAGCAAAAAACAACAATCGTCTCTGTCAAGGCCCATACTTTTTGCTAGATATTGCTAGATTGCAGTACAAGCCCCCAAAAGCAATGTTATCAGATCACATCTCAGAAGAATGTATTGAAAATGCTAAACCATTAAAGCGTTTATTCCTGGTTTTTTTCTGCAGCATTTTCCCTGCACCTTACTTAGATAATCTGTCTTGAAAAGGAAGCACTTGATGGCTTAACCATACCACAGGGTCTCCCTATTACAATCTACTAGAAGGAACATTCTAAAGAAGACTTGTTTAATAATGATTTCAAAGCCTGTGTTACCATAGGTCCTAATTCCTTAAGTAGACATTTTAATATTGCCAGTATGTTTAATATTAGAATTCAGTTTTAAATCAAATACAATACATAAACCTAGCTATGGTTTGCAGAAATATTAATGCATTTACACATCAGCTCCTCCTATGACATGTATGATGTCGCTGGCCAAAGTGCTGAATCAAGACAGCCATCTTGATCAGTATTTCCTGTTGAGAATCTTCAACTAGGACTTGCTGGAATTACTGGAATAAGTCACCATTTCCTTCATTTTATTTCCAGTCTCTTACAAATTACTGCAGGCAAGTTGGCTTTTATAAAATCACACTTGTGCAGCTTGAGCCGAACGTTGTATGTAGTGTGTATTCACACTACACTAGTATCTCTTCACAAGAAGCTAATTTAAAGTGCTTTTTATTCATCATAGTAAAATTGTGCCAACAACTGCTTTTAAGTATTAACAGTTTTTACTCTGTAACTGACATGTGAATCATGACCAGGAAGATCAGCTGATTGAAGTCTATGTGAAATTTAAGCATCATAATTGTGTGGGAGATTTGGTGATCCAACAGTTAAAACAATGGCAGGCTGAAGCAGTGCATGATGGAAACTCATTTGATGTGTGCTCTTGTATTTTTTATGTTTTTGTACAAACAAATCATTTGCAGAGTAGCTGTGGGTGTCCCGTTTCCCCCCACCCCGGAAGTACCTTTATGGTAATTCACTTTAAATGGCTTCTGCCTCCTTTTTCTGATTTATTTTTTAAAAAATACTTAACACATGACTTTTGACATCTTGTTTCTAAAAATAGAATGAATTGATATTCAGGATCTTCAAATTAAAGGCCAAAGGTGACACACCAGGATAAAGGTCACACAGCTCATTTTCAGGCCATCAGTTTTTACTTTGCCTTATGCTTGAACAAAAGCTTATCTATACAAAAAGAGGCCTCAGATGTGTCCAGCAATGCACGTTTTTACAGTTTCCCAAGGAATAGCTTTAATTGTAAGCTTCTAACTAATTTGTACAGATTATGTTGTCAAAGTATGTGTGTGTGCATGGCATATTGTCCCATGTAGTAATCTCGTACAGATACCAGTACTGCTAAGAACATGCCTTGTCACAATATAAGGGAAATCTGTGGGTCCATTTTATTTGGTGCTTGAAATTTAGTGTATAGTTAAATATTGTATTTTTTGAGGGGTTTTTAAAATGGAAGAGAATGTGTTAAACATTGATGTGGTTCCTTGGTAACTGGTAACAGTGCTTCAAAAAAATTTGTTTCTCTCTGTTATAAGAATGTTTTACCTGTTACAGAATACTGTGTTAGTCTACAATGTCTCAGGTCTCTTTTTATTTTTAAAAACATTTAATGCTCACATCTATTTAACATATTAGCTTTTATTAAATAGAATAAAACATGTTCAGAAAACCATATGGCTTACAGTTCTTGTGTTTTTTAAAAAAAACTGTTCTTGGGAAAAACAATATAAAAATTGGAGATACTCTCACTCATTGTTAAAGGAACTATTATTTTTCCTGAAGTATGAATCTGAATGTTTCCAAATGTAGCATCATTAACATTTAAAAATGTGAACTAGTTTCCACTTGGTGACTTTTGATTAGTGACTAAATTGAAAGCGTTTATAAATGAGTTTTTAAATGAGGTCAGCTGCAGTATTGCCTACTATATAAAAGTGTTGCCCTACTAGAAATCAAACATTCATATAAGTGAGTTGATAGTAGGTCCTGCCCACCAGTAAACAGTTAAGAGCTGAAACAACGGAAAGTTACTGGGATACCTTAAATCTTGTACAAGATAAGTTATCTATATAAGAAATGCTGTGTTCACAGAATATGTAGCAGTATAAGTTATCTATATAAGAAATGCTGTGTTCACAGAATATGTAGCAGTTCACATAGCACACAGATATTCAAATAAATATGCAATCTGAAGGGAGGAAATTACCAAGATCCCTTCAAACTAACTATTTCAATCTATAACACATAACTCCAGTGATGAAATAGTTCAATCAAATGTTTTAAAACCGCTTGCTATAATTGAGTAGGTTTAGCTTGATAGCTGTGTGTCAAGTGTGATTTAAAATATAATACAAAACATTTTAGTTTGCAGCTTCATTTATTGCTTCACACTGCTATAGAACAATAACTCCTGGCTAGCATTTAGGTACAGCTGGATTGTTAAGCTACAGCTGGATTGTTAATAGAATAATTAATCTTGTGATAACCATTTATTTATAGCTCAAAATTTAAGCAAATCAAATTGGAGCTTTTGAATACTAAATTGTGATGTGTAGTGTTCATATTAATTTTGTAACAAAACCACAAAAACTATTTTTTTTAAATACAGGGAACACTCAGGTGTACTGTGAACTAAAAGAAAATGGGTGATAGTTGGCTTTTATTCTACAAAAAAATTGAAATCTAATTCAAAGAACAGAGTGTAATAAAATGTGAATAAAATAATTAATCTGAAAAAAGAGGATTCTATGAACAGGCATTCATAAATAATAATTAAAAATGTTTAATCATCATTGCCACTCTTAGGAAGATTTTCAATAGTTGTGATAAATCTGAATCCGGTTTTAGTGGCTGATTTAAATAATTTTTAGGGTCATTTAAATAAGTGTTGGGGTCAATTCTATGGAGACTAGAGAGTTTTTAATGGAATAAATCTACATAATAAGGAAAGTGGACCTTCTTGACTCAGTATTATTAGTTTTATAAATATTCCAGAGCAATAAACAGGATCCTTTGCAATCAGTAAAAATTAATTGTATATTCATATACTATTGGAGTTAAAAACACAACATTATAAATTGGCTTAATCTATCTGAGTAACTTCTATACATCAAGAATCCAAGCTGACGAAACTAAATTCAAACTGATAATTCTAGAGCAAAGAAAAAAATTAGAATGAAATCTTACCTTAAATTCAGTGGGAAAATCCCATAGGATGTAAAATTATAAGCATAAAGCAGCCAAAATAAATGTTCATTTACTGAGTTAAAGAAACCTTGTCTTAGGTAAAAGTATCTTCCAAGTAAGTACTATTAATTTTTAAGATGGTTTAAAACTTGTTTTATTCTTTTCTAATGTTCTTGAACTCTGGAGAATGTGTATCTCTTAGGTACATCAAAATGGGTGGCCATGTAAGCAGTAGAAAATAGTCGCATCTTAAAGTAGCACCTTAAAGACTAACAAAATTTCTGGCAGGATATGAGCTTTCTGAAGAAGTGAGCTGTGGCTCACAAAAGCTCATACCCTGCCAGAAATTTTGTTAGTCTTTAAGGTGCTAATGGATTCTTGTTCTTTTCTACTATCTGTTAGATGTTTAACTTTTGAGAGTGCTGGGTTTTTTGTTTGTTTTCGTTTAAATGAGCTTCTATACTTCAAAATGATCACAACTAGATACTTCTTCCAGTCTGTCAAAGATGGGACTAATTTCAAATACAGTGCTTGAAATTAAAATTTAAGAAGCAAAATAGTACAAGAAAATTCAGTGGTCCATTTACACAATCCTAAATGACTGTTTCACACCTTTCAATAGCAACAATAGTAGTATGACAAGTTTTCAGAAATTCTAAAAACAAATTAACTTAGTTTCAGAGTCTGGAGGTTAGAAAGAATTTGAAAGTCTTTGAAAGATTTTGTTGTTTTTAAAATTAAATATTTTAAAAGCTTTTATAAATATAAATTTTCCTACTAGGAATGAGTGAATTAATTACAAGAGACAAGATTAATTTAGAGGAACATGATTGTTGTGATTAAATTCACATTACTAGAGGATGGCTAATACCGCGGACGTACTAGTGACATACAAGTTCTAGCAAAATTTAGCGATTCTGCTACTCTCACTTAATTTCCATTTAACTATCAGTTTCTAAAAGTGAAACATTGGGTTTTCATTAAAAATATTGTTATATTTTTTAAAAATTAAAACAAAATTGCCTAAGAGAATGTTTTTGTGGTAAAGCTTAAGATGTCAAAACCTGTTAATATTTGCATGGTGATGTCTTATTTGCTTATTTGCTGACACATTTTTTTTTTATTTTGAGGCACCAAAGCTTTTAAATAAGGTCTTTTACAACTTAGCGTTTGATTTTGCAGGGCTGGATAGCATTTTTCAGAGTTTATTAAATACACTTTGGATGTGATTGCCTAGTATACATATATTAAGTCATCTTAACAACCTTAATTATTTTTTCTGTCTAGTAAATTTGACTCCTAAGCCAAACAAGACAGTATAAAACAACTGAATGAAGAAATATGCTATTCAAAAGCAGAAAATGTTATTTCCCTTAATGAGAATCTTTTGGATTTGCAGTGGGTAGCTGATATCCTAATAAGAGTTTCTAGTATATGTTCTACTGCTTGCTATTGAATATTATAATGTCCTGTAATGTCTGAAGACCATTTTTTCTTTGCCTAGTTCAAATCCATGTGTAATTCTGTATTCTCAGATATTGCAGTCAATGTTTCTACATCAATCCTCCTAGGTTGTTATTTTTTCATAGAAATGGCAATGTGAAAGTGCAGTAACACTGCCCTCAAATCCATTGTGCTGTGATTCTCACGTTCAGGAAACAAAGGACTTTGCACTTGCCAGGTCATTCCCCTTTCCCTATTGATTCATTTTCTGAAACTCAAGTGCCAGTGCCCAGGATCGTGCTAGCCTAATGATTGGCAGATGCCATTGTGTAACACCTGAGCACAGTGAATGGCAGGTGCTTTGCAAGCACAACAAGGGAGAAGACTAAGTGCTAATGGATGAAAATGAAGACTGGTGAAATTAGTGGTCCAGGAGTTATTGCAGTAAGAACTTAATTGTAGCAGGATTTAACCACAACAAACGAAACACCCCAAACTATGCAAGTAGATTGTCAAGGGGCAATTTTGTCTTTTCATCCTTGGTCCTGTTCACAAGAATGAAATGGTGGAGCTTCCACCACCTAAATACAATTGAGCTGTTTCACGAGAAATAGGATCTCATTTTGAATTATTCACAGTTAAACCTGAGTACTCTGTTTCCTTAGTGAGTGGTATACAGTCAAGATGAATTTGTAGTAATAAACCTATTGCTTATATTCCTCCCAGAAGGTAAATCATCCTAGAAATCTAAAGTAATTCTGTTTCTGTAGCAATAGTACGAGTGTTAATTCTCATACTTTTGCTCTTAGAATAGGTAAAACAAATTCACTCACCAGATATTTCTGGATAGTCCATATAGACTTTGATACAGTGTGGCTATAATCTGTAAAAAAATAGACATGCAGTATATATGAACTTAAAGAACATAGTTTTAGGTGTAGCGTGGTAAGATTTATTCATAACCTTAAAGAATAAAGTTATAAGGAAGAAGCATCTGTAGGAACTTGCAATATATTAAATTTCCATAGCTGCAGGGATTCTTAGCTAAGCTATTTTGCATGCTTGATTTTTTCAAAGGAGTAAAGAGAACTCTGTTTTTAAACTATTACAGCTCACAGCACCAGAAGAAAGCCTTGAAAAGTACTTCATGTTCATAACCATGTTGACTTGAAGGAAACAAGATTGGGGCAGTGGTCTTTATGCTGTAAATTCCTGAGGTGTGCTGTTAGATTGGGTCCCAATTGATAGTACATGCACTATTTTAGTTTAATATTGTCTAGAAACTGCAACTATACAAAAGAAAATCCCTTATCTACCGGCACAGCCAAGAGAGAACAATTTCATTCTAAAAATATTGACTTTTCAAAATAAATATTGGATAATAAATATTGTACAGGCACTAGACAACCAAACAATCCAATTCCTCTTCAGTTTGTTGAAGGCCATGAAATAAACCCTGGCTTCATCCAAATTATATTCAGTTCAGTGTTGTTCTTCTGGAAACAAATGGCTATTTAGACTTATGGTAACAGAGGCATGCTTCCCGTGTAGATTGCTACTGCACTTGATCAAAGTGCATTCTAAGATGTTTGTATTGTGAGTAGCATGCTTGTTATATGGCACAGTGTGCTGTTGGAGAATGAGCAACCAGAAAACTTCAGAGTTGCTCGTGCAATTAAGTGAATAATGCATTGTGCTATCAAGTCACCATGAGGTAGCTTGCTTTGTGGAGGAATCCATTTAAAGGACAAATGCCTTTATAAAAGTGTTAAAGCCCCTTTTCTTCAGTACATTGGACCTGGTTATCCAATTGTGGTTGTGATGCGCTAGGTAAGTCTCTGTTAAAACTGTTTAAAAGTTTACAGGTCACTTCATAGAGTCAAGAACTGGCATTTTATGGCCTTTTAATGAGCAATTAAACTGGAGAAGAGGTAATGAAATACAGTGCTCTAGTAGAATTAACATAGTAGTGACTGCAGCTCTCTGATTTCTAGGTACCTCAGAAGACTATGAGATCATTCTGGAAAGTCTCTTCAAGTCCAGGTTAGTTCTTTTTTTTATTCCTTTTCCCCTCTTAGTGCTGTCTGTGACTGTCAATATCATTAGTGGCTGGAATGGGTAGCAAAAAAACCCTTCCCTATGCTACCTGGAATAAATGTTAACTTCTGTGTGAATAAGCCAATGAACATTTTCTCCTCTGTTTAAGGTCTGATTCTGACCTTCGGGCACCTGAATGCAAAGCAGTTGTTGCTTGGGCATAAGGCCTATTAATTGTTGTAGAGTGGTGCCATATCGCAGGGGGTTGGGGGGGGGGCTTCATTCACATGGAATCCAATAATTTCTTGGAAGTATAATCCTAGGTCAAAATGGCTTTGCTTCTGTCACTGGAGTGGGCAGGAACCATGCTAAATAAATGACCCCATAAAGACCCCCCCCCTTGTATTCTTTAAACAAATCCTGCTGTCAGCACACTAGTAACTTGGTTTAGTATTATTTCCTGTCATGGATTCCTCCTGTTTATGTAAAAGCAACATTTGAAAAATAATAAGGGTAAGTTGACATCTGCAGTGATACTAAGATGATGTAAATGCAAAAAAACCTCAAAATACAGCAGGGAAAATGAAATTAAATACTGACTTGAAGATACTTTGTTTTGAGTGGATCTAGTAAAGAAGCAAGTAGATGTTTACATTTAAATGTCCCCTACTTCTGGTTCATCTTCTAAATGCTGTGCAGGAGATGCATAAAAGCTACATAAGTTACCGGTATCTTTCTAATCGACTTTCCACATTCTCTGCATCACTTGGTGTTCAGCCAAATCTTGACCACCAAAACCCCAGACTATCTTTTGATACACCCCTATCACCCAGATCTCTCTGTTTTCAGGCCCTGGATAGAGAAAGGAAAATGTCGTTCAAAATGATTCCTGCTTTCTCTTGCACAAAGAATTGCTACTTTTCAGCTCCTTGGATATTGGCAACGTGCTTCATGCAGTAACAAGTGGAGAGGTTTGCACTTGTTTTTCCCTGATTTAGAAGAAGTGGCTGGGCACTTCTGAGCCTGGTAGCTCATGAAGGGGAGGACAAAGTTGCATTGTGGAAGAGATGCTCCTAATTGAGATCTAACACACACACCATCTTTGCATCTTTGGAGGAATTGTGTTGTATAGTGTACCTATAGTTTCAGGCCGACCCTGCTCTTCTCTTGGGAGTTACCTTTGTGGTGGTGGTGGGGGGGGGCTTGGAAAGGAAGCATAATCTTACCTACACCTGTAGGGGGCAGAAAGAATGCTTGTCAGCTGGAAGGCAACATGTGTGTAAAGTGCTGTCAAGTCGCAGCCGACTTATGGTGACCCCTTTTGGGGTTTTCATGGCAAGAGACTATCAGAGGTGGTTTGCCAGTGCCTTCCTCTGCACAGCAACCCTGGTATTCCTTGGTGGTCTCCCATCCAAATTCTAACCAGGGCTGACCCGGCTTAGCTTCTGACATCTGATGACATCAGGCTAGCCTGGGCCATCCAGGTCAGGGCGGAAGGCAACAACAACTAGGCAAAACCATTTCTATCCTCTGCGGCATTTGGTATTATTTTTACCACATTTCTCTTGAAACTGGTTTACAGGGTCAAGTTCGTTCTTGCCAGCTTGGTGTAGTGGTTAAGAGCGGTGGTTTGGAGTGGTAGAATCTGATCTAGGGCACCAGGTTGGATTCCCCACTCTTCCACATGAAGCCAACTGGGTGACCTTGGGCGAGTCACACTCTCTCAGCCCCACCTACCTCACAGGGTGTCTGTTGTGGGGAGGGGAAGGGAAGGTGATTGTAAGCTGGTTTGATTCTGCCGTAAGTGTTAGAGAAAGTTGGCATATAAAAAACAACTCTTCTTCTTCTCATCTGTGTTGTGAATTGGCCAATAAAACTCAAAAGCATCACCTGCCAGAGCATTTGACACCGTAATTCTGAAGTGCAGCCAGGGATTGAATATGTTTGCTCAGACGTAAACCCTATGGATTTTGAGAGAAATTTACTTCCAAATAAGCTGACTGCTGCCTACATAAAAGCGCCCTAGAATCGCGCACCCTGGATCCAAGCTGCCTGCAGCCGAGGCAAACCCCCCCCCCCCAGTGAAAAGCCACCATCCCCGAGGCCGCTGCCTCTGCGGGGCTGGCTCCGAGTTGCTGAAGCGCCCTAGCGCCCTCGGCTTCCGAGTGCCCCGTCCCGTGCCTCTCTCTCCACGAACCCAGGAGCGCTGGATGAGTCTGGGATGCGTGTCACTCGCAGCCTGAAAACACAGGTGGGGGTTGGCTAGCGGAGGCCTTGCTTGGGCGGACTTAACACGTGAGCCCGCACTTCCGAATTCTTGGCTCAGCATTTTATTTGCTTGCTTTCTGCGGTGTGTGTGTGTGTGTGTGTGACATCCTTGTTATGTCTGTGTCACTAATTGCAAGCAGGTAATTATCAAAAATACGAATCCGTGAAGTAAAAGCAATTGGAGGCTCACCTGGACTTTGTAAAAAAGGTCCTGGTGGATTCAAAGGCAAAAAAAAAGCCATCCCACATCCTCGCCAATTTGTTATGTCTGTTAAATAACACCTCCACACTCAAGTTCCAAGTCTCTTTATTTCAGTCTGATAAGCAACCTAAAATCACATCCAAACTGCTGCTCTGCTCTCCCACATTCTACATATTCTTATATACAATTCTCTTAAAGAGACATACACATGCCTATACCACAATCCTGCCTCTCCATCCTTTGCCCTAAAGCTTTTAAATGTATGTCACTTACCTCCGCCTCCAGAGCCAGTTCCATAGCAGGTGTGGCTGCTGCGGCTCGATCGATCGTATAGATTACTCGGAAGCAAGCCCAGCTTTGTTCAGGGGAATTGGATCCGCGTGTAGTAGCAACACACCCTGCCTTTTTTCTTTTAACAACCCGCGCCAGTTTGTTACCGTTAGGAAGGGCTAGCTGGTCTCGAAAGGGATCCCCTCGCTTACTCTAAAGTTTCCTGTTTGGCCGGGAGGACTCTGACCTGCCATTGTCCGCATCTGAAACATGACTCTTCCATAAGAGGGGTTTGGAGAGGCCAGCCCCGGGATCGGATTTCCCTTTAATAGTGCCATATTCACAGTTCTCCGGGTTAAGCTGACGGGATCGTGAGGCTCTTACCCTGGGTCTTTTGAACAGAAGGAGCCGTTTATCACTTCACCCCAGATATTCTATTTATTGCCCTGCACAAAATTAGTAACTGGAAAAGTGGAGCTCTGGTTAAGGAAGAAAGGTGGCTTGCAGGAGAGAGAACTTGGGGTGGGGTGGGGGGTGTCAAGATTTGTAAACCGTAAAGCAAAATGAATTTTGCGGAGCTCTTCCGCGTTTTCAGTCACCGTACACACCGGAGGTTTTGCCTTGGATTTGCCACTCCCTAGATTCACATTTACCCCATCCGCATTCTCATAACGCTGCATGGGGGCTTATTGGCCATTTATGCACGGGAGGTTTTGCCTTGGAGTTGCTGCTCTGTAGACGCACATTTTCCCCGTCCGAATCCTCAGCTCTCTGTTCGGGGGGGCTTATTGTTGAGTTTTGAGAATCCGGATGAGGAAAATGTGCATCTACAGAGCAGCAAATCCAAGGCAAAACCTCCCGTGCGTAAAATGGCCATCGACGCCGCCGCTCCTAATCTCGCCGCAATAAATCGGAGCGAAGTACGGTGTTCCAGTTCGCGCCGCGGAAAAGTCAGCGCTTGGAAAAGCTGGGCTGCGGTCCAGAGGACCCCCCCTCCCTCAAATCACGCGTGTCGCCCAAAAAGTGATCCCTGGCAGAGACGGGCACGCGGCGACTCTTCCTAAAAGGTCCCTGTTTTTGTTTCACACGGGAGGAGGATCCTCCTAGGAAACTTAATTTGTAGCTGGAAGGAGGTGTGACAGCAAGGTAGACTTCCCCTGACTATGGAAGATCCACTGATTTAGCAATTTGTAATAATCTCTTTTCCTTTCTGTAAAATGTATTAGGGCAGTCAGGGAATAGCTTGTTGCTGGGCAGAATATCCCTGTATGTCTGTGTGCTAAGGAAGTGGGTTAAGAGTCATGGAGAGTCAGAGTGAACTATAAACATTGATAGGAGAAACTGGATAGAACTGAACTGTACTGCGCCGCCTCTATGTCTGGAGTGCTATCAGCCTACCCTGAATGTTGATGGGTTGTCATATCTTGAATTTGGATAAATATCCCTTCCTCAGTATGATCGGGGCTCAGAGATTTTTACTCGATAGAGTGCTCTGGGTCGCAGCTGCCAGAATAAACTGTTTTCTTGAATAACGATCTGCAGGTCTCTCTCTCCCCCCACGAACCCCCGTTTTGCCGTATCAGAGGAGAAGGGGTTGTCGGAACCGTTCCGCCAAAGTTCAGGCCATTTATGCACGGGAGGTTTTGCATTGAATTTGCTGCCCTCTAGATGCCCATTTTGCCCATCCGAATTCCCAGAACTCTGCATGGGGGCTGATTGTCGACCTGGGAGAAATCTGGATGGGGGAAATGGGCATCTAGAGAGCAGCAAATTCAATGCAGAACCTCCCGTGCACAATCAGTCAAAACTAAACCATTGAGGGCTTCTTCTTCTTTTTTTAACGGAGCACGTGGGAATGCCTTTCTTTATCAACTTGGTGTTATTTTCCAAAGATAACTTTCGGATTCGTGGCCTCTTTGAAACCACGTGGCGCGAGGAGCCCCCCCTTTCCCAGCGGCTGTCCGCCCCCCTTCCGCCCGCCCCTTTTCTCCCTCCCTTCAGTGTTTATACTGGTCAATTTCCATTCAGATTAGCAGATCTTCCAGGGAAACCGAAACCGCCTCTGCCCTCCTGCGCTCGCCCGCCCGCCCCCATACGCTCCAGCAGCGCGGGTTACTGTGCAGGCTTACTCGGAAGTAAGTACCGCTGTAGGCTTTCTTCCAGGCAAGCGCTTTTAAGGGTTCCCAGGTAATTCCACGGGGATGGGCTCGCTTACCGGTCAAGCTGTTTCCACCAAGGCAATTTCGACGATTGATTCAATCGTATAACAATAGTGGAGCCGTCGGTTTCCTAAAAAATGACGTTAGCCCGGCCCCCTTGCTATCGACGATCTTCGCGTGTACGTTGCCGTCATCTTGAAGGCATCGCGAAGATGCGGCTTAAGGTCGCAGCTGCGATTTATTCCCATCTTGGGAAGGAGCTGCCAAGAGGGCAGGAGATTCCCCGCAACTCCCTCGGAAACTGGGTGCGGGGCCTCGGGGCGTCCTTGGTTTTTGCCAGATTCTGGAGCGAGCTCTTGAACATGTGCAGAGTGTCTTCCCCTTTCCAGCCTGGCTTTCCCCCCGAACAATGCTTTGGGGGTGGGGGTCAGGGTTTCAGCCGGAGTCGGAAACGCCGCCGGGCGGGAGTCGGTCCTGGCGAAGGGGAGCTTTGCTGGGCGCCGGCGCGCCTCGGAGGTCCGCTTCGGACGAGCCCGGGGTCTCAGGCGGAGCCGCCGCTAGGGCCCTCCTACTCGCCTGACATGGGGCTGGGGTTGGTTTCCCCCGGGTCATTCATGCACGGGGGGATTTGCCGCCCTATAGATGCACATTTTCCCCATCTCAAAACTCTGCACGGGGGCTTATTTTGGAGGTTTCCGCATTTGGATGGGGAAAACGCGCATCTAGAGAGCAGCAAATCCAAGGCCAAACCTCCCGGGCAGAAATGGCCTCCTCCGCCGTCCTCCCCGTCGGTGCTGCCGTCCGGGGGCTCAAAGCACGCGGGGCGGCTTGATCTGCTCCCGGAGACGACAGGTCGGCCTCTCCGCGGTTCCTTCCGAGGGGGCTTCGAGCCGACGGTGCCGTCGAGGGGATGGAGGGACGCGCCTCCCAAACGCCGCCGTCCCAGGGGCGCTCTGCCGGAGGACCCACGACTTTTGGAAAGACCCCGGGAACAAGCGCCGCAAGCCGGACTGCGGGGCTTTGGAGCCCGGTCCTGGGGGGGGGGGCTCCCCTACAATCGCAGGGCCGCCGTCTCATGCCGCTGCTGCCCGGCTTCCTTTGGCTTTGACAAGACGTGTCGCAGCGCCCTTGCTCCCAGGTTTTGCTCGTTTCTTTACACAGCGCATAGTTAAACGGTGGAACTCCCTGCCCCAGGATGTGGTGATGGCTGCCAACTTGGAAGGCTTTAAGAGGGAGCAGAAATGTTCATGGAGGAGAGGGGCATTCATGGCTACTAGTAAAACTGGATACTAGCCATGATGCATCCCTATTCTCTCCAGTATCAGAGGAGCATGCCTATTGTCTTCGGTGCTGTGGAACACAGGCAGGATGGTGCTGCTGCAGTCGTCTTGTTTGGGGGCTTCCTAGAGGCGCCTGGTTGGCCACTGTGTGGACTTGATGGGCCTTGGTCTGATCCAGCAGGGCTTTTCTTATGTGCCTTCGCGAGGGGAAGCAGTTCTTGTTCTTTAGCCCCCACCCTCCTGTTCAGATCCCTAAAGGTTGCAGGAGTTCCCAGCTGGGCTGGGCTCTTTACCTTACCCCCCCCACCCGAACTTAAAAGGCCGATGCCTTTTGCAGGAAATGAATGAGCCGATAACATCTGACATCGGTGGCCAGTCCACTGACCCCAACCTTAATTCCGCTAATACTGGAGGCCTGCAAATTTTAGTCAAGACCGCTGGCAAAAGCCCAGTGTCGTTTTTTCAAAGGCGGCTTTTGTGGAGTGGTGTTGCTAGGAGTCCCCACTGGCACTTAATATTTGCATGCCTCCCTCATGTATTTTCCTGACCTCTTTAGGGTGGGGGGAATCTGCGAAAACTAATCTGCCACCCCCTCCGCTTCCCCCACTGAAAGAGGTTCAGAATTACAAAAATTTCAGGGAAAATTAATAAAACACAATGCTCCTTGTTTGGCAGGGACATAATCCCCCCCCCCCATTTTTGCTTTGAAAGTTGCATGAGTGAAAACTTTAGCTACTTTTACTAGGTCAAGGTTCTGCCCAGTCTCTCAAAGAAGGTTTATGTGTCTACACCCTGTCCCTTGCTCCTCTACCTTTATTGCACTAAAGAATAGGCAACTTTACATTTCTTGGGCTAAATATGCTGGCGCATATTTTCAGCACAGTCTGTTATCAGGCAACGATGTCTTTCTTGCTGCCTTTAATCTGAGGGTGTTAGAGGAAGTCAACCTAGTCATTTTCTCTCTAGAACCCCAGCCTTACTATGAAAACAAAGATATCTATTAGTGTGTCCCATCTCTGATCTATGAAATGATTATGCCAATAGGTATCTATACAAACAACATATCCCTTATAAAGCTCAGGCTTTAAAAGGAAGCAGCTGACAATCTGGACACATTCTCTCACATCTGGCTATGCAACACCTTAATTCCCCTTTATTTCTAAATTGGCCCATGTAATGTCTTGCTTCTTCCATACACGTTCTTCCTTTGTTTTTTGGTTTTTTAAATATAGGAATAAAAATGGACTGCAGTCCTTTCTAGCTTTACTTGGAGACAAAACCATGGTACTTCATATTCAACATGCATGGGCTCAGGTTGAATGTCCCTTAGGTTTCAGTTAAGTTTTAAGGACAATCTGGTACACAGTTACTCAGAAGTAAGCCCCCGTGCGTGCAATGGCGATTACTTCCCAGTAAGCACGCATGGATTGGCAGGCTTTTATTGCCTGCTGTTTAGGGCAGCGGTATAGTTGTAAAGAGATGAAGGGGGACCAAGGGAGGGGTGAAAACAAGCCTTCCCCCCCCCCAATGGAACAGACACGTCCACCTCCAAGTACTGAATTAACCAATAGGAAGTTTATGGTTGAAGACTGCATAGGAATTTCATGATTTAGGTCTATTTTCTGGTATGAGTTGTAGTGGGGGGGATTACTCTGACTGCCCCCCCGCCGCACAAATGTTAAAGCAACCACCTTGCTGTCTTAAAGAAATACAATCCGAATAAGCGACACCCACCACCACCACCACCACCAGAAAAAGGGAGTAAATAGGCCCCTTTAACCAGTCCGGAGACCTTGGCTGTTTGTTCAGACTGTCTGTCGCCAGTTCTAAAACAACAGCGAGCAATCCTGCCAGTTCATAAAAGCATATTCAGGGCAAACTGGGCTGGGAGCAGAAGAGGAAAATGTATTTTCCAATAAGGGAGACCGTATCAAGCCCCGGGCTTCAAAACTGACCTGACATGGGCTGAGCAGTAAGCATCAGGCCCAGTGGCTGAAATTAGAGGAAGTGGGGGGAAGCTGTCGAAACTTCAGTGTGTGTGTGTGTGTGTGTGGTGGGGGGAGGGTTGTTAAACTACGGAAAGCAGTAAGGCTTCTCAGTAAAGCAGCTTAAATTCTGAAGGCTAGCTTAGTACTGAGACAGTCCGCGGGAAAAGGGATGGGGGATGTTGCAGGAGACCTTTTCTTTTACAACGGATGGTTTCCATCAGACTTTTTTGGTCGGCCACATCATTGCCTGCTCCTTGCTCTTTTAGTATTTGCAACGATTTATGCAAATAAATGGGGGCCTTTGGGGGTTACCGCATTATGTATTCCCACCGATGTATTAAGAGTTTGAAAACGTTATAAAAAAGCATCGCTTTAAAAGGGTTCTTGGATACCACAGCTTATAAATGGTTGGAAAACGTCTTCCCAGCTAAAGGGGCCCAACAAAGTGCAAACAGTATTTTTTATAACGTTTTCAAACTCTTAATACACCAGTGGGAATACATAGAAAGTGCACATCGCTGGGGATACAAGTGCGGTAACCCCCATAATGCGGTAACCCCCTTTGCCTTGACCAAGTCGGGACACAATTATTAGAACAATTCTTTAGACTGAGAAGGGGGTTGGTGGTTGTATGAGTGTACTTTTAGTTACTGGCAATTCCTTGCCTGCCTTTTCAGCCCACATCCCCCAAGCCCCGGACAACTAAGGGTACTATATAGCCACAGGCTGCGTCTGAGATCTCCCCCCCTCCCCCCGTTGGAGATTTAAAGGGCAGGCACCAGGCCTGGCTTTAGCCCTCTCCTCTTTGTTGTGCTCCCCCCCCACCCCCATACGCTCCCTGTGTGCCACCACCCGCTCGGCTTCCTGCTCCCTTGCAGTTCTTCCACCAAACTCCCCTCCTCTGGGAGAACAACCGTCGCTGGTCGAGGTTCACAGCAACTAACGCTGGGCTTGCAAACTGCCCTCTTATTTAGGAAGTCATCAATCACATCCTCTCCCCCGGAACGAGATGGCGGAGGGACCTGTGAAGCGCGATCCTTGGCCCAGGCCCCTCCCCGCTCTTCCCTTCCCCCCGAAATGCTTTGAAACGCTGGACCGCCCGGCCTGAACCAAAGTAAGGTGCCACCACGCTGCCGGTAGGCGTTTCATTCACAACCAGACAATTAACCGCGACTACTTTGTGAATCGCGTTTCACGCCTCCCTAAAAGATGGATACGGTTTCTCTCGTTTGTGTACACGCGTACGCACACAATGCACAGCAGCTATAATTGCAGGAGAATGTTCCTTGAACATAAAGCTTGCTAAAAAGGCGGCTGTATTATCATACAGCGGATAAGGTTCATTGCTTGTGGCCAAAGGGCCGTCACGATCTACGGGACCAAACATTAAAATCACATTCATGTAAGATTAAAATAACTTTAAAACAGTCGGACCCCCCCAAGAAGCTAGTAATTAAATATGTTAAACTCCCTAATTAAAAAATAGCTCTAGCTCGGATCTTGGCTGCTAAAGCAGAGAGTGACACTTTGTAGGAAACATCAGGGTTGGCATCTGATAGAAGAAAGAGCAGCTTCTCTGGATCGGTTATCATAAGCTGGAACCGAATCGTGTATATGATGTTCTTCGCCCAACTGTTATAAGTGGAGGAACACGGCTAATAGTTTATACAGTGGGGTTATGCTTAATATCTGGCTGAGGTCTTGAAGATGAAGGCGTAAGATCGCTCTGGGGCCTTCCCCCACCGACGCTTTCCTTAGAAGTAAACCGGTTACATCGGGTGACTCTTGCGGTTACAGTCCTGCGCCCGCATAGGCGGAAACGAGCCCGGGTTGACTCCCGAGGAAGCACGCAAAGGATCGGGCCGGGAACAGTGGAAGATCGCAGACCACCCGGTCCCTGTATTGCAACAGGACCCCGAGGCACCTTTTCAGTTCGCCAGGCGGCAAAGCCCTATTTAAATCAACGAAGCCGACTTGCAGTCCCGGTAAAACCGCGCCACGAGGGTGGAGATCGCATCCGCAGGGCGAAGTCCCTTTAACGGTGGCAGTGGCGTCGGCGGGAGGTCAGTCGTGGCGTAAGGGAGGCTCTCCGGCCACACGCCGCCCAGGGCCCTCCGCCGAGCAAACGTGCCCATTCGCGGCCAGGCGCGTTTGGGAAAATGTTCGCGGTCCATTCACAAATGATCCCGGCGGCGTCGATTGGCCTCTCTCGGCGAGCCTCCCCCCCCCCCCTCCCAAGGAGCCGGGGCGCAATTAGCCGCGAGGAGGCCTGTAATTGAGCGCGTCACGTGCCCGCGGGGGCCCGGGAGCGGAGCGCGCGCGCGAAAGGGGGTGGTCGGTGGGTGGGGAGGGGGGGACTCAAAAGCGGGAAGGCGCGCCGGACCATGCGGGCGCCATGGGGGGCCGCTCCGCGTCCAGACGGTAGGCTGCCCCCAAAGCCCGCTTCGAGCCAGCCGGGGGGGACTCTTGGCGCCGCCGCTTCGCAGCGGAGGGCCGGTGGGGCAACATGGCCGAAGGTGAATCCTCTTCTCTCTCTCTCTCTCTCTCTGCTCCCCCCCGCCCCAAATTGGTTGTTTTTGGGGGTGGTTCCCCCGCGGTTTTGTTTTGGCTCCGTCGACTCGCTCCCCCTCCCCCTTTTTAAAAGGGGGAGGGGGCGGGAGAGGCCCCATGGAGGGCGCGCTCTCCCAAGTGCTGGGCGCCGCCCACTCCGATTCGCCCAACTTGAAAAGCTTCCAGAGGGGGGGGGGGCTTTTGTTCCGATTGTTCCTGCGCGATTGAGCAAAGCCGTGGCCGGGGGAGGGGAGGGGAGGGGCGGGAGGAGGCGGCGAGACCTTTGTACACCTGCCCCCCCCTCCTCCCGACTTTAAAGGGATGCCGGCGTGAAGGAGAGCGGCGGGGAGGGGGGGGAGGATGAGCGCCCTTGGAAAACAACCCCCGGCTCTGGCGGCGGCTGCTGCTGCTGGATGGGCCGTTCCGAGTTGTGCAATCGCCTCCTCTCTCGGCTAGGTCGCCCCCCCCCCTCTTCCTCCTCCTCCTCCTCCTCCTCCTCCTCCTCCTCCTGCCGCCGCTCTCTTGCCTGGCCGGCCGGGGCTTTCATTCGCCCGCGGATTCCTCCGGGGAGGGATGGGATCGGTGCTCAACCAGCAGTATCCAAGTAAAGTATCGCTCTCTGGGGTTTGGTTTTGTGTGGCTGAAAGATGGAGTTAAAGGGCAGGATCGCACGTATGTACAGAGCAACGCGGGCCGGGCTGCTCTAACGGGGCGGGGGCGGGGGGGGGGAAGGAAAGCTGCGCGCTTATTGTGTCCGCACGCAAGAAGAATGCCGGCGAGAGCGAGTCGTAGCAGAAGCTGCTCTTTCCGATTCTTTGAAGCTTTTATTTAAAAAAAAAACAAAAACCACCACCCAAACGCAACACCGTGATTCGGTTTCCTCCCTCCGCGACGCTGGGGCGTGTGTGTGTGTGTGTGTGTGTGTGTGTGTGTGTTCATGCCTTTGTGGGCAGCGCGCAGAGGCGCTTTCCTAACCTCACGCTTGTGCGTGCGTTTTCTGCCCTCCGGAGCAACCGCGCTTGTCGAAGGGGGTGGCCGTTCCCAGGATTTAACGCTTTGCCTTTTTGTGTGTGTTTTCTTTTCCGCCCTCCTTTCCCCAATCAGCGGGGGCGAGTAAAGGTGGAGATGAGCCCGGGAAATTGCCGGAACAAGAGGAGGACGAGGACGAGGAAGAGGAGGAGGAGGACTCCCAGGTCTTGCACGGAACAGGCCATTGCAAGTGGTTTAACGTGCGCATGGGGTTCGGGTTTATTTCCATGATCAACCGAGAGGGAAGCCCCTTGGAAGCGCCGGTTGATGTGTTTGTACACCAAGTAAGCACCTTTTTTTTTCTTTCCCCCCCTTCTCTCACCTCTTTTGCAAAGGCCGCCTTTGCCCAGTGAATTTCATGTGGTCTTTAAAAAATGGTGGTCGGCATCTTTGAATGGGTGTTTGTGCGTGTACTTTTTTTTTAATTAAAAAAAACCCTATTTCCATATAAGTTTCCCATTTAAAAAAAAAACCAGGCTAAGTGAGATGGTATCAGTAGTTGCTTATGCAACACCACTGGTGTTCTCTCCCCCTCCCAGGTTTCTAATACAAACGCTTTCCCCCCTGTAAATTAAATGGAGTGCTTTTTGTTTAGTTTCTCATCTGCTCAGGCTTCCACTCACAGTGATAGGAAAGAAAGCTAGACACCGTGAATGACAACTAATAACTTTCTCTCACTTTTTAAACAATATGTGCCCTGTACAATTAGGCACTGTTTGTGTGGTTTTTTTTAATGCTTTTATATTTAAATTAAATGGAAGAGTATGAGCTTTAATTTTTCTATTTGAACTTTAATTCTATTATTCTACTACAGCTCAGAATGCAAACAGTTTCCATATTAGAATATGGTTAATCTTATTACCGTTTTGTGTGTGTTAAGTCTTTGGGGGCGGGCGGGCAAATATTCTGTCTCTAAAGGAACAGGGCTCAGAGGGCAAGAGGCCAGCAGTAGATATTGAAAATAAAAAGAATGGCACATGATTTTTAAAACAAACACAAGGCTAAGTTAATATTTATAGGTGCATATTGATCGTTATAAATTATGTTTGTGGGAAAGCTGTCAAGCTGCATTTAATTGTGATGTATTTGTGTTTTTCTCTCATTGAGCCCTAAAACCAGTACTTGAATTCTGAATTGCCCTTTATTTTATGTTTATTGTAGTAATCTCAGTGCAGTCAAGTTGAGTTCATATAGACTGCAAGAAGCATAACACTAAGCATATTTACTTAAAGCCCTGCCGATTTTTGTAAAGACCTTTAACTCCCACGTGTGTGCCATAGGATTAGATTCTGTGTGTCTGCAGAGTGTTGGGGCTTCAGCCATGTGAGAACAGCTAAAGTTTTGCAGTTCTGATTGTTATATCAAGATTATGGACAATGTATTTATTGTTTCTTTCTCAAAACCCTAGTTTAGTCCAGGTGTGTGGGAGTGTGTGTATATTATATATATGTTTTTATGGAACGTATTTTAATTAGTTGACTTGATGACTGGCTAAACTAATTTACTATGAGCGTAGTTTAATTTACTATGAGCATAGTTTCTTGGAATTCAGTGGAGCTACTTTTGAATAAGTGATTTTAAGACTGCAGTTAGGATTGCAGCTCTTCAGTATTGTATTTTGGGTGTTGAACTGGGTTAAAAATCTAATCAAATGTTGGTTTTCTGTTCTAGAAATGTTATTTGCTTTATAATATATACAAAATGCATGCTTGATATTAGCTTTTATATGGCACAAAGCTACTAAAACTGTTGTCAGTGTTGAGCATTCGCGGTTTCAGTGACTCTTAACAAGGTCACTGCATGTTACAAGCATATGGTTGCCTGTGTGTGTAAGAATTTAAAACTTTTCCCTGTCTCTAATCACATGCTATTATGTTTTTTTGCTTTTCGTTATGCAAACTAGAAATGCTAACTTTTAATATTGGTGTTCTTGGAAAAAGTGATCCTTTTATGCAGCAGTTCCAAACTCTATATGTAGTTAGGATGCAGCGAAATCACTAGGCTATTTCTAAATTTTGCCAGGAACAGAAAAAATAGGAATGTGCTTGTGCAAGAAAGAACTGCTACACATTCAGCTGGAGCTATGTTTCCTGGCTTAGGGGGTTACCGCACTTTGTATTCCCAGTGGTGTATTAAGAGTTTGAAAATGTTGTAAAAAACATCGCTTTAAAAGGGTTTTTGGATACCACAGCTTATAAATGGTTGGAAGACGCCTTCACAGCTAAAGGGGCCAAACAAAGTGCAAACAGTATTTTTTATAACGTTTTCAAACTCTTAATACATCGCTGGGAATACAAGTGCGGTAACCCCCTTAGTGTTACTGTTTGTACTGCTGAAAGAGACATAGTGCCTGTCCACACAGTAGCTTTTTCCCCTTTGGCAGTTAGAAGTACTACAGCAAAATGAGAAAGCAAAGTTTTAGCTTGACATGTCATCATTCTTTTCCATGTGTGTACATTCTCCCTTTAGATACAGAGCAATGTGCTCAGGAATGGAATGTGACGCATGGTGTATCAAAGAGTTTTAACCATCTACAGGAACCTAGCGATTGTTCTACTTTTTCAATTGTCTGAAAAATCTAAATATTTTTAAGATTTTCATAAATCCTATTTCCACAGATTGCTTCTCTCGTAAACATTTTCTTGTAAATGCTGTGAAGCAGGTTAAACCTATTGTGAGGATGCAGAGCTGAAGCTTCCCTTTATTAACACCACGTATAATATACCGTAGTTTCCACGGAAAGAGGCATTACAGTCCTTTTCACTGGAGGCAGTTCCCCCATGCTGCCTGTTTCACTGATGAGTAATCAGGAAGTATAGGTGTTACGTGCAGTGACTGTGGAACCAGGAATTCCATGATATGGGAACACAATTACCTCTGGCCATTCAGTGTTCTGTCCACTGAACCTGAGTGGTTACAAGGTTGTTTCCTAAATTATCTTCATTTCAATGAGATTGCTCTCTGTTTCAAGTGGTGATGGGATTCAGTAGGTAAAAACAAGTAATCTGAATATAAGACAGCTCTGAAATATAAACCAGTCTGCTATATTAGTAATATACACGTGGATAATATTTTCATCTGACATCCATTTTCACGAATATTTGTGTATACAACATTTTGATCTGTGCTTTGAGTGGCATTTTGTGGGAAAGTACTGAATAGATTTACATGTCTTCATTTTTACAGAGATATTGTAACAGTTTATGATTTGTATCAGTTGAAAGCAAGGTAGGCTGAGAAGAACAAGGTAGCTTGTACATAGGCTATGAAAAGATAGCTCTAAAAATTTCTATTTATGAGAAGAAGATTCTTAAAGAGGGAGTGAACTCTCTAAAGAGGGTTGAGATGACTTTACTACATCCCCAAATAATGAAACATTGAATCAGAAGTAGAAGATATACTTCTTGTAGCCTCAGTATTAGGGAATATACTTCTTGTAGCCTCAGTATTAGGGAATGGTTGTTAGAAGGAAATGGAATGCTGGTTATCTGTTCATCCTGCTTATTCTGGATCTAGTGGCAAGTCTTACTGATGTTAATGAACCATAATTCAATCAATCAAGTTTTATTTTAATACAATATCAGCTCTGAATAAAAATCAAAGTTAGGTTAAAATAATAAAAGTTGATAATTCTGGGTGGGATGGTTTGAAGAAGAGGAGGAAAGATCTTCTATGGGGAAAGGTTTTCAATTAGCCGTTTACGAATCCCACTAGACCGGAGGCAAAATTTGGCTACTTGAATGGTTATCTCCCGAGAGGAGTCTGCTAAGAGAAGGGAAACTTTAGATTCTTCCGATCTCCCAGGAAAGGATGACAATATGGGGAGAATGTACTGCGATCTTAAGTCACATAATTCTGTGTACCTCATTTAGAATCATTCTGAATGTGTCCTTTCCTCTAGAACCTGAATAAATGTTGTGGCAACCAATATATTTCAGCCTTCTATTTTAAGCTGTAATGCCAGATGCCTTTGTTCAATATTTTCAGCTCAATTTACTTCCAAGTAAATAATACTTAGGACTGAAGCAGGAAGCAAGAGATGGTAATTTTAGTATCTTACTGGTTTATCAGTTGTAGGACTGAAGCAGGAAGCAAGAGATGGTAATTTTAGTATCTTACTGGTTTATCAGTTGTTAAATGTGTATATTGTAAATTCTCAGCTGCATATTTGAAGATTCTGATGGGAAAATATTTTTTACATATAAAAACTTTCAATATAATTAAAGTATCTCTCTGTATATCACTTTGTTATAAGCAAATATTATCTCTAATATTCTTATAATGTTTTCAAAGGGGGGAGCTAAAGATCCATCATTACTATGGACTTTCCAGATTTTTTTTCAAAAGCAATGAAATTGATTGTAATTGAACATAGTCACCTTCAGTTTCTTATTGCTTTTATTGTAAGAAGAAAAACCTGAAATAGAAACAGTTGATTATTGACTAAAATGGACAGAAGAGCAATTTTTTATTTCTGTTTTCTTGAAATCTAGCTCTGGAAGAAGAATCCTATGTGGGGATCGGTGTCTTTTCAAGTCCAAGCATTTCAAGTCCAAGCATTTTTGCTTTCTTCTGTTTTCACTTAAAGCTTTAGTGATTAATTGCATCAGTTAGCTGATGTACAGTGCAATCCTATATAGAATCACATCCTTCTACGCCCATTAACTTCAATTGATCTAGAAGGGTTTAATTCTTTCTAGGGTTGCACTAATGCAGCCAGTGATTTGCATTCATATCCACACAAATGCTGCCATGATGTTTAATATTGCACAGGCATATATACAGCTATTTATAGTTGTCTGTGTTCAAAGGATTTGTTTACATGATGCAGGATTGCAGCCTGGGTAATTTATGCCACAATCCTGGCTGCATTTACACAGATATCAATTTAGAAGGACTTAAGATACTCTGAGGAAACAGTGCCAGGGAAGATATTGCATTGCCTGTTAAATGTTACACTGGAAGTGAGGTGTGATGCTACTTTCTCTGCTTTAGGATGTTCTTTTACTCCCAAGTAAATGCACTCAATCACTTTAACTAGAAGTTCCACAGAAATAATTAGAGTTCTACAGTACAGTCTGAGTGAGTTTGTTCAGAAATTAGTTGTGTTCAGTTCAATAGTTTTTAGTAACTATGTTTTTAGTAACTGTGAGAAGCGTCAGAAATGTAGTCCAGTTCCCTATGAATATAGGTTCTTTAAGGTTGTTTACTGGCATTTTGGCACACACTAATTATCAGGGTTGCTAGCTGCTTCGAGGGAGAAAAATGTTCCACCCTTTCGTGGGGTTTTCTCTCCATGCCATGAAAAGCTTCATCTCCCCATTTCTATACATTAAACCTCTAGTAAAGAAAAAGGGTAAACCCACTAAGTAAATATGAGAATTTTGGTTTTAGTTCTGCCAACTTAAAAAAAAGTGTAAAAGGTTCCAAATGCACATGAGCAGTGTGTTCAGCATACACAACCGAATTTTTGATCTCTAATCAAAAAGAAAAGTAGATAATATGAAACAGACCATAAAGCTTTATCAACAGCATTGGAAACTGGCAGTCATTGTATACTGAACCTGGTTTCTAACCCACTATGTCTGGGGAGCTTCAGCCTTGCTAATAGGAACATCATCTTAAACACTGGAACCTATCATTTTAGGTGAAAAGGCTGCTTCAGAACTAGGTGAAAGAGAAGGTGAAGGAAGATGTTCTCAACAGCCTATTATCTATATGCTAATAGCCAAGTTGGCCAAATCTGAGGATACTTAAATCCTGTGAATGGGCAAGAGGGATCTTTCTACAAACCTGAAAAAATGCCTCAGGTTGGCAGAAAGATCTGAAATTGACAAAAAAATACATTGGGGTTTTTGAAAAACTAAAAAATGATAAAGGGAGCACCTGTGGCTTTAAGAAACAGATTCCCTTAGTGGCCTTTTCCAGGCAACCCCAAAATTCCAGGCTTGGAGTTTCTGTAAGAGGTAGGAAGAGGGGCAGGGCCTTTTCAAAGGCTCTTTTGTCCTTTGAGAGAGGACTGTTTGGGGCCAGACCTAGGGCTAGGGTTGACAACTCCACCTTGAGAAATTTCTGGAGATTTTAAGGTGGAGTCTGGTGAGGGCAGGGTTTGGGAAGGGGAGGGGCCTCAGTCAGATATAATGCCAGAGCATCTACCCTCCAATGCAGGTATTTTTTCCAGGGAGACAGATTTCTGTCATCTGGAGATCAGTTCAAATTCCAGGAGATCTCCAGGTCCCATGTGGGGGCTGGGAACCCTAGGCTTGGCAGCAGCCACTGAGTGAGTTGATACTAGCCAATTTGCAAGACTCAGCTAGTTGTAGCTGCTTGCTACTGTTCACCAGCAGGCACCCTTCAAAAGCTGGTATGGTGTAGTGGTTAGAACTTCAGAGTAATGTCTGGGGGACCCAGGTTCAAATCCCCATCTAGCTATGTAAGTTCCCTGGATTTTCTTGGGCCAGTCACATAGCTGCTTTGGTTCCCACTGGAGAGAGGTGGGGTGTAAATGAAGTAAATAAATCCCTCACCAAACATCACCCATCCAAGGCTCCACCCCCAAATTTCCAGGAGTTTCCCAACCTGGAGCTGGCAACTCTAATGTGGAACTGAACTCTGTAGTTGGAAGATCTGTAATTCCAGGAGATCGCCAGGCTCCCATGTGGAGGTTTGCAGCCCTAAAAGGGGAGATGGGAGCAAGAATATAGAGGCTTTCAGGAAAGGGAAAGAGGAAAAAGTGGGAGAGGGGGGAATGAGATACCTCCTGCAAGTCCTTGCGGGTTCACACTTGTAATTATATAATTCATACAGTTATTACTGGTGTTTGTAACTACAAAAAGATTTATCTTTGTTTCTGAAGATTACATAAATCAGTTATTTTTCTGGTTGATGTACTGTTTTGTTACAGGAAAACACATCTTTATCCTTATCTTTGAAATCTGGTTACCCATTCTTTATAACTTTTAAAAGTCTTTGAATGGAATAGCTGCTATTTGAATTAACAGCACTAACCTTCTCAAGTAAGGTTAGTGCTATGGCCAAAGAATATTGCTTAATGTTTCTGAGATTCCTTCAATTTGTCAATTGTATTTCCAGAAATCCACTGAGTTAAAATCATTACTTTTGACAGAAATACATCAAAATACCCTTGTCAATAATGTGAAATATATTTGTATAGAGAACCCCATTTTTCCTTCATATTTTTTAATAATTAATAATATCTTGAATAATCAGCATTACAAATGAGGTTACAATGTCAACTATCGTTACAATGTCAACTATCATTTTGTATATTTCATTACTCTAAAGATTAGCCAATAGCGAACTGGACCATTTCAAAAAGGTCTAGCTCTTATAAATATCAGTGGAGTCATACTGTATTGAATATCTCGAAAGTCTTGCAAGTACCTTGCATTTTAATAAAGCAGTCCTTTAAAAAACCTCTTTCACGAGTAGTTTATTCCTTTTTGTCTTGCACACTCTATTTTCTAATCTAATAAACTGCTTAAACTTGAGTAGAGAACCTCTGCCTAGAATTTTTATGGAAAGAATAACAAGGTGTTTGGATGTTGAAACTGTCAGCTTCGAATGAGTGCAACATTTTTGCAAAAGTTTTGGAATTAAATAAACCAGAACAGGGATGATGTTAAATTTAGAGTAACACCCTGCTAATTAACAAAAAATCACAAAATCACACAAGGTTGGAAGAGACCACAAGGGCCATCCAGTCCAACCCCCTGCCATGCAGGATCCCACAATCAAAGCACTCCCGACAGATGGCCATCCAACCTCTGCTTAAAGACCTCCAAAGACGGGGACTCCACCCCCACCCCGAGGCAGGGCATTCCACTGTTGAACCGCCCTCACTGTCAGAAAGTTCTTCCTAATGTTTAGGTGGAATCGCTTTTCTAGTCCTAGTCTCCATGACCTAGTCTCTGAAGCAATAGAGAACAAGCTAGTTCCCTCATTAACATGGCATCCCTTCAAATACTTAAACATGGCTATCATGTCACCCCTTAACCTTCTCTTCTCCAGACTAAACAAACCCAACTCCTTAAGTCTCTCCTCATAGGGCATAGATTCCAGACCTTTGACCATTCTGGTCGCTCTCTTCTGGACCCGCTCCAACTTGTCAACATCCTTCTTAAATTGTGGAGCCCAAAACTGGACACAGTATTGCAAGTGAGGTCTGACCAATGCAGAATACAGTGGTAGTATTACTTCCCTTGATCTAGACCCAATTCTTTTTTTGATGCAGCCCAGAATTGCATTGGCCTTCTTAGCCACCATATCACACTGTTGACTCATATTCAGTTCGTGGTCCACTAGGACTCCCAGATCTCTTTAACCTGTAAGGTTGTCAAGCCAACTATCCCCCATCCTGTACCTGTGCCTTAAGTTGTTTCTGCCTAGGTGAAGTACCTTACACTTTTTCCTCCTTACCTAGGTGAAGTACCTTACACTTCTCCCATTTTATTGTTTATGGCCCCGCTCTCCAGTCTATCAAGGTAATTCTGAACTCTGACCCTGGTCCTCTGCGGTATTAACTACCCCTCCCAACTTGGTGTCATCTGCAAATTTAATTGTCCTCTATTCCATCCTCCAAGTCATTTATAAAAATGTTAAATGTTAAACTCTAAGGATGCATCTAGATGTGTTTTATAGAAATGAATTGGAGCACATGTCACCTGTGAAGTACACATTTCCAGTACTGATAGCTAGCTGACTGTTGCTATTCTACAAGCATATTGGGATCCATGTACCTACTGCCAACTGAGATATTTCCTGACATGTCTGCTGACTCTGTGGTAGGGGTATGTATTTGGGAAAGCCAAACCAACCCCCGCCCCCGGAAAAATACCTTATTGCTGTTTGGGAGGTTCACCCCCCAAAAAACGGTGGTGATTTAAGGGAGCCAAAAAGCAGATCCTGAATAATGCCAAATAATTTTTGTCGTTTTTTGGCCCACTTTGGCTCGCCACCATTTAAAAAAAAAAAAGACTGAATGTAATTATGAGAAATATTATTCTTCACCAACCCATTGTCTCCAGAGATGACTTGTCCTTTGTTGTTTTCCTGACCCACATTTAGGACAATGAGGAATCCACCAAAAACCTTTTATTTGTTTAAATCGGAATATGGCACAAGAGAGGCTGAATGAATTAAGAAATCAGAGCTGTTTTATTCTTTTTGGGGGAAATGGTAAAGTCAGGTTGTCAGAGAAGTTTCAGGAATAGACTTGACAGGTAACACAACAAAAGGAATGAGGAAATTTAGGATTGTATACAACTGATAATTTGTATTCAGAATGTAGCTGATCGGTTTCACAGAGGTGTTTGTTACTTTTGAGAGACTGAACAGTCATTGCTTAGTTGAACTGACATAAGCTTGTTTGAAACAATATTTCTAAAGTTGGTGGCTCCCAGTTTTCTTTAAAACTGGTTAGGGATCACCCCCTTTTCTTTGGAACTATTTCCCTCAGGGAAGGACACTCAGTTCACTTCCCTCACGCAGGATCCTTCTTGATCCTATACATAACTGTGTTCATTCCTCCCTGACTGCTAGCCTTTGTCAACTCTCAACCGCCAAATGTAGAATTCAGGGTTTTTTTCTTTTTGAATCTCTTGTCACTCAAGGTTTCATGACTAGGACAACACATTAGTGTTCAGCTGCCCATCAGAGTAGCTGAGAAAGTGCTATTGAAGAGAAAATCAGCATTTATTAATGTATGGAACTGCTGTGTCTGGTAGATCTGAAGTTATGGCGCAAGAACCATAACTAGTTGTACAAATACTGACTGAAACTGTAGGGAAGCTGGTCATAACCGGGGAGGGGGGAATGTGGAACTAGTGGCTCCTCTAAGAGGCAGGACCCTGAGGCTGAAAAATCTGATGTGGCTGGGATGTGAGCATGAGGTTAGTCATAAGGCTCTCCCGCTTCAGGGGCCCCTTTCCACAAGTTGGGAGGCAGTATCTCAAATAAATGGTTTCATGCAGATGACAGGTGGGCCACCATAAGCAGAGGAACAATTAGAATGTAGCCCACAGAAGTCTGTAGTTCTGACAATCCTTCAGATAGGAAGGTTTTTATGGTTGTTACCACGCCCTTGAGTTAAACTCTGAAACCAACTAGTAGCCAGTGTGACAGCCTTAAAATTGACTAGTGTCTGATTTAAGTGTATTTTATATGGATTTATGATTATGGCATCGTAATTATTCCAATAAAGGTTTGTGTTTGTGACTAGTGTCTGACAGTAATCAGGCTGCCACATTCTTAATCAGTTATAGTTTCTGGGTTGTCTTCAAGAGAAGTCTAACTTAGAACATGTTGCAGTAGTCCAAATACAAGGCTTCAAAAACATGGATTAGCATGGGCAGGCCAGCTGAGTCTAAGAAAGGACAGAGTTGGCAAACTGAGCACAGCTAATATAAGGCACTCTTCGCAACCATACCAGCCTGCTTTTCAAACAGCAAGGTTGGGTCTAGCTTCCCAAGCTCTTAATCTACTCTGTGAAAACTAACCCAGCTCCACCCCCAAACTAGTTGAATTCAGTCCCCCCAAAGCTGTCAGCTATTTTACTGATACAACTTCATGCTACTGGCAAGGACAGGACTTAGCCTTAAGGAAGGGTAGAATCCTGACTGTTAAAGTAGTGAACAATGGGTTGTTAGTGGTGTAATTTGACATACCGTATATACTCGTGTATAAGCCGAGTTTTTCAGCCCAAAAAAAGGGCTGAAAAAGCCGAACTCGGCTTATACACGGGTCAATACGGTAGGAGAGGGGAGGGGGAGGAGGGAGGAGGGAGTAACTTACCGCTGCCATCGCCGCCTCGCCCAGGAGCCTTTCTCCTGCCGGCAGGGGCCTGGAGGGGCCGGCAGGAGGTCCCTGCTGGCCGCTCCGCCGCCGCCCAGGCACCCGGGAGCCTTTCTCCTGCCAGCAGGGGCCTGGAGGGGCCGGCAGGAGGTCCCTGCCGGCTGCTCCGCCGCCGCCCAGGCGCCTTTCTTCTGCCGGCAGGGACCTTCCTGGGCCGGCAGGAGGCCCCTGCCGGCTGCGCCGCCGCCACCCACGCGCCCAAGCGCCTTCCTCCGGCCGACAGGGGCCTGGAAAGGCCTCCTGCCGGTCCAGGAAGGCCACGCCGCAGATTCGCCGTGTCTCCCGGTAAGTAGGGGGTTCAGGGGTTCTTCCCCCTCCCCCCTTGGATGGCACTGGGGGTGGGGTGGGGCGGGAGGGCCTGGGAGGCGGCGGGAGGGCGACCTGGGGCAGGGGCTCTGCGCTCTAAAATGGCGGCCGGCATTTTAGAGCGCAGCATTGCCGGTAAAGGGAATTTCTTATTGACCCTCGGCTTATATGCGGGTCAATAAGAAATTCCCTTTTCTGGCCTCAAATTTGGGGGGTCGGCTTATACTCGGGTCGGCTTATACCCGAGTATATACGGTAACTAGATGTAAGGGATTTAGTAGCAATTCTATCCCCAGTCAGATAATTGGAGACCCATCTTTGGTATTCATATGGTATATAACACAGTTCAATATGACTTGTCCGTGATGACTATATCAAGGTTGTGCAGATGAAGAGGTTCTGTATATTTTTATTTCATTTATACCCCCCTTTTTTCCCCAGTGGGGACCCAAAGAAGCATACATCATTCTCCTCTATTCCATTTTAATCTCCTGTGAGGTAGGTTAGGCTGAGAGAGTGTGACTGGCCTTAGGTTATACAGCGAGCTTTCATGGCATGAGTGGGGATTTGAACTTGAGTCTCCCAGATCCTAGGCTGGATCAACATATGCAGCTGAATGGGGCATACCACTGTTGAATGCTGACCTCATAAAATAAAATTCTCAGTAGTGGGAAAAGACAACCCTACATGTTCAGAGGTACTCTAGCAATTAAAAGGGTTATGTTAGTGTTTCTGCATGTTTTAGGGATCTATACAGGGCATACAGTAATCATGCAGCACTTTTGGTTGATTAGAATTGTGAATTCTACAAAGTGAGTAAACTGGTATAAAAATTGCACAAAAAATAGTTTTATTTATTAATAGACCACTTTTCAAGAGTTTCAATATGGCATTCAAGAGCTGATACTAAAACCTTTCCAAAAAATTAAAACTATATTTTGTTATCTGAAATTTAAACAGTAAAACAAGGAACTTAGCCATAAAAAACAAGCCCTGAAATGCATGACAGAATAAAAATACAGTTTCTTGCCTTTGAAAAAGGTAAGAAGCACAGGTATACCTCTTGTGGAATGCCATTTCAGAGTCTTGGACCACCACATGAAAGACCCCACCAGTAAAATGTTAACTGCTGTCCAGGAGGGCCTTGTTGACAGATACTAGAGTATGGAGAGAAAATAGCAATAATCTTATCTCTTAGTTGTGAAAACCCTTTGTAAAAACAAGAAATTCCTACCTCTTCCTACCTCCATGGACAAAAGTATATTTCCTTCACTTTCCCCTTCCCAGTGTAGCATCCTGACCCTCATTCATTCATGTCC
Organism: Euleptes europaea; assembly: GCF_029931775.1. Taxonomy (NCBI): domain Eukaryota; kingdom Metazoa; phylum Chordata; class Lepidosauria; order Squamata; family Sphaerodactylidae; genus Euleptes; species Euleptes europaea. The sequence goes on from NC_079321.1 coordinate 62,582,634, forward strand.
AACAACCCCAAGAATCAACTTTCCCAGACTGGATGGGAGTACATGTGGGAGGGGGATGTGGGAAACATCTGTGACCATTCGCACCTTACACTGACAGATCATGAGACCCAACCCATTGCCCTGGGTTTACTAGCTACACTTCACAGGATGAGTAATAGAGAAGCAAATTGTAAAACACGGTAACATTCAAGATCCTCTACTGCAGGGGTGGGGAACGTCAGGCCCCGGGGGCTGTTTAAGGCCCGTGAAATCATTTGGTCTGGCCCTTCGTGGGTCCTGGCAGATCTCTAGCTCAGAAGAATCTAAGACTGGTGATCCACCCCCTCCCATGGACAGGAATAGCCTCTATTCAAGGTAGATGTGAGTTGGTTTCCCGAGAAAAAGAACCTTTTTCCCCCCCTTGCAGAAGAGTCATTAGCTATGGAGCTGCTAGGACCGCACAAGAAACTATGTTAACCCTTTCCCACCCGGGCCATGGAGAAACGTATTCCCTCTGTACTACGAGAGGGCTGGGGGAGGAAGTGGCGACAATGGAGGGGTTAAAGGAGGCAGGGCCAGAATGTGCGGGAGGGGGGAGTTCTTAGCCAGTGTGTCCTCATTTCATCCCTGCAGGCAGAGGTAGCAGGAGCCGGCTGTGGAATCCGGCCCCAACCATGCAGAGCAGGAGCAACTCCAACGTACGGCTGGACGGCTACGCCCAGCTGGTGCAACAGACCATCCTATGCCGCCAGGTGGGCGAGTGCACCACTGGTTGGATGCCTGCCTGCTTGCCCGCACGCAGAGCTGCCTGCTTGGGGCTTGGCCAGCTAATTTTTAAGTTGATAATTTTGTATGGCCCGTGAATGATGTCATAAATATCCAAATGGTCTTTGGCGGAAAAAAGGTTCCCTACCCCTGCTCTACTCTTTCATTAAAACTTAGAATTCCATTCATGGACAAGTAAAGTTCATTACAAGAAAGATCTTCATCTGTACTTGTGTTTAGCTTCTTTAGAAACAGCCAGTTTGCAAATGTGCAAATTTCTTAGTTTGGAATACTGGAAAATATATGCTGTGTACCGCATAAGAGTAGTATACTGATGAAAAAGGAAATATTGTACTTTGGAGACATGTAACATAAAAACCATAATTTGTAATTAATATATAACTATACTAAAATGGGCATATTTATGGAATTTAATAGTATAAATGCCTTGGTTTTCTACGAGCAAAACTGCAACTGCAACTAACTTGTGCAAAAACTGCATACTTCTACAGCCTGTGCTCCCTCGACGTATGTATCTTAATTTTTGCCATTTGAGATAGAGGTAAAAAAGAAAAGCTGAAAACAGAACTTCCATAATGAACCAAACCAAATGTACATGATGATTTGGGCAAAGACAGTCACAAGAGGAACATACTTGGGCATCAAATTAAAGTTTATGCATTGAAAACATTGACCTGTTTAATAACATATTATCAAATACATATTTTTCAACACATATAATTATTGCTAACATTATTCACATTGTAGAATACATTCCATATGTTTTTGTCCACAGTGTATAAGAATCAGCCTGAGGGATTTACATTCCAAGGCATCTAATGTTGTGATGTCTGACTCACCAAAGCTTATGTTGGAATACATTTCTTTGGTTTTCACTGTGCTACTGGGCTTCTGTTCTATTCAGTTTACATAGCAATTATCAAATGTTGTAGACTATATTACATAAAGATCTTCATAATATACATACTGAGTAAACCCTTTCACTTAATTTCATTCCTTCTAAATGAGAAAAGATTTCATAGGCCCCACCCACCCCTCACCCCCAATGCTTCCTAAAATTTCTGATTGGTTCTGTTTTGTTTTTCCAGGCCTTCACATCTCTGGCTTTAATATGGTTGTCTGATTTTAACAAATCTCCATGTGTGGTACCATGTGGAATGTATAGAATACATTAGATTGCCGCTCAGTTTCTGCAATTACATACTTCATGTGGTTGAAGATTCGGAGAAAGATGCATTAGCCACAGAATAAATTGCGTAACCTGTCAACTTCCAGGAATTTTTAAAGCTTTAATGTGATAGCACTTCAATGTCATGGGTCGATGTGTGCTCTCATTAATGTTTCAGATAAGGCAAATAATTTATCTTGAGTTGTGGTCATCTTAATTGTTCCCTGAAAGATAAATTTGCTGTTTCTAATTTGTATATCAGTTGGTGGTTGCATTAACAAATAAACTTCATGTGCAGTTTTTAAAAAGGTAAAGTAATCTGTCTCTATAGAGTGTTTCTTGGGGGGTAGGGGGAGAAATTCTATCAATAATTATACCTGTGCAGTAATTTTCTTATTTTGTTTTTACGACATTATTTTGCAAGCTGTTAGCCCAAAGGTCTTCCAGAATTTTATTGGCTAATTTCATCAATAACATATTGGCTGATACACTGCCTTATAAAGCGTTTACTGCCCAGCAATTTCAAAAGGGTGCTTACTGTACACTTAAAAGTGTGACTACATAAATGATAAAGGTTTACGACAAAAAAAGTCTTTAATTTTTACAGGCTACTTGTCAAACTCATAAGGTGGTTTTAACCCTTTTTGTTCCTCTGTACTACCATGTAATACGTAGGGGAAAACATGCAATATGGCATCTTTAATCATTTTTTAACCAAATGATACAATATAGATCAGAAAATCTATATGCACACACACGCACTTTAGCCAGGCTTAAAAGAGAAAGTGCTACTACAGCTATAAAAGGGGTCACCCAGCACCTAAGTTCAAAGCAGGGCCAGCTCTGAAGGATCAAGTTAAATTTCACCCTTGCCCTGCCCATCATATCCACGATGATCTCTGTGATGGACAGGAGAGTAAGAGAGTGAGGAGTGGAGAATTCACCTGCCTCTCTAATTTCTCATCTATCACAGTGGATCTTGAAGAGATGGTCAAGCCTGTGTCCACGTCTGCTCTAGTCCCCTTAAAAGCAATCTCCAGTTGCGGTCTGATTGCTTTGCAGTTCTTTTTTCTGCTCCACATCTGAAGTTGGGTCTTGGGTTCAAGAGAGAAAAGCACTGCCTTCCTCTGCCACTGTTCTTTCACAAACTGTTCCCATGAGTAATTTTTCCTAGTCAAATTCCAGCTTGACAGTTTTTTTAAATGTTGATGTTGAATAAAATTAGTGTGTGTGAGAGAGGGAGAGAGCTATGTAAGCTACCATGAATTTCTCATAAGGAGGGTGGGATGAAAATGTTATAGATTGCCTGGAGAAGAATCTTCTCCAGTTTTGTACCTGGGAGAAAATATATTTGTGCTATTTTAAAGGTTTGGATATGGCTTTTTGGAATGATCCATCATCAATATATCTAATTCTGAACCTGGCCCCTGTGCAGATCGATAGAACCAGTGAATGGGGCCAGGTTCAGAGGGGAGATACTTTTCTACAAACCTTGGAGGACCAGGCAGGTGGTTGAGTGGAGACAGCAGGAGCTGCCATTGTCCATCTCCATTAACAAGGCCAAGTGGCAGGGAGGAGAATCAGTGAATGGGTGGGGAAGGAGCAGAAGCAGCCCCCTCATCACCATGTAAGCCATGGAAAGGCAGCAATGCAAGTGTGCAAGAAAGGAGCCATTGAGGCCCCCCTAAGCTGATGGGTGAGTGGGTGAAGCGGGCAATGAAGGAAGGACGGGACCACTGACTCTACTGGTGGACGTGCTGCATGGCAAGTGGGGGAGATTGTGGAATCCTCCACCGCAAGTCTCACCGCGAGTCTCTCAGTTCCTCAGTTGCATTAAGATACTTTGGATATTGTATAGATTGAACATTATAGCCTACTGCTATTGAACACTTAAATATTTTTATTAATTCATTACATAGTTTCTTCCAAGGGTGCTGTGTCTTCCCCCACCATATCCTCACAACAACCCTGTGTTAGGTTATGCTTGGAACTTATGGGTGGGCCACTAGTTTTCTACCTTCAACTTTTATTTTTTTCCTGCCTCTCAGATGGCAAAAATTAAAATACATGTGCAACTGTAGCATAGGGAGTAGCAGTTTGCAACACTGTCTCAAGTACTAGGTATACTTGCAGTTTTTGTTATAAAAAATAAGACATTTATACTTTTAAATGTTAACAATATGCCAAATCGTACAATTTCACATGCAAACTGCATTATAAATGATGCAGTTTATGTTGTTAAATCATTAAAAGAAGCCTCAGTTTCATAGGAAAGTAATTATTGCATATATTTCTATTCCCCCTCCCCCCAATATCTCCATTTATTTCATGGTCTCAGCATTTCAGGAACTGCATCTCTACTTCGGAGTCCAATAAGAGGGGGACTCTGATATTGCATACTAAAAGAACCAAAGCAGATATGATTCTGGAATAGCTCTAAATGTGGGAATTAGCCCTTGCCTGATTTGGATTGGGAGTATGGGCTGGAAGAAGGTCCTCTGATTTCCCCATGCCCTGCTATAGCCACTTGTCTTGTGAGTAACCCTATGGGTTTGCCCTTCTCATGTCTGGGATTTTATATTGGTTAGTGTTCTCTTTATTCAACAACAAGTTTATTTACGGTCAACCAGCAACAAATTGATATAATTCTAAGCATATATAAATAGTTAAATGGTACAGTTATAACACTTCGATAACTTTAATTAAAATTTAGGTAACCTTCTTCTGTCTTATTAAACATGCTTGTGCGCAGAATTTTGCCACCTTAAGGGTGGTCTCGTTGGAGCAGTCAGCGATGAGAAAATCAGTATAAAAGGAGCTTGTTCTACCTGGGTATGTGGACAATATTGGTCTAATGGGCCTGGATCTAATTTCCTGATAGTAACAGCAATCTAATAAGATGTGTTCAATGGTTTCAATCCCGCCTGACTGGCAAGGACAAGTTCGTTGATCATATGGGATACGTGCATATCTTCCTTCAATAAGGGCGGATGGAAGTACGTTGAACCGGGCTAAGGTAAAGGCTCTTCTCAGCTTTGGGGTTTCGGGCAAGTAAAGATAATTTAGAGGCACAAAGTTTTTATTACAATCTTTCTTTGCTGGTAATAGGGGGGCCTGTGCTCTTGTCAGTTTGAAGCGCAATGTCCCATAGCCTTTGCTTAATTTGTAGTTTAGCTCTTTGATAACCTAGTTGTAGTAATGCTTCGCTACTATATCCCAGATGGTACAATTGGGCCTCTATATCTCTTATCCACCTTGAAGGGTGGTTGTCTATGAGTATTAGCGAGGTTAATCCAGATGGAACTAGGTTTAGCTTGAGCCAGAGATTTATGGCTTGGAACCATACGTGTGTTCCTACAGGTACCAGGCCTGCTTCTATCCTAAGCTGGGAATTTGAAATGCAGCTAGGTACTCCAAATAAAGATCTAAGGAATTTAGATTGTATTACTTCAGATTTATGGAGATCTTTATAAAGACATACCTGTGAGCCGTAGGTTAATTATGGGATCACTTTCCCTTTAAATACCTTCAATGCACTGGGTATATGTGTACCTCCTTTTGTAAAGAAAAATCTTAAAATTGCTGTGGTAGACCTTTGGGCAGCCTCAGTTATGTGCGTTGTGTGCGTCGACCAAGTGCCAGAAGACTGAAACACTACTCCTAGGTATTTGAATGTTTTAACTTGTCCTATGTTATGGCCATCAATCTGCCATCTGTACTTGGAGTATTTTTTTGTGTGGAAAAAATAACAATTTTAGTTTTTGAGAGAGTGATTGTGAGATGTTCCTCCTTGCAATAAGCTGAATGCTCGTAGTGCCATTTTTAACCCTACTTTAGAGATAGAGAAGTTAGCAGTATAATCTGTGTATAGTAATGTAGAGATTTGTCTTTTTGCCATATTAGGAGGGTGAAAATCGGGATCTGTTATTGACTGTACCATAGAGTTAATGTAGAAATTAAACAGGAGAGGTGCAAGAATGCAGCCTTGTTTTACTTCTCTCTTTACTGGAATCTCATGCGTTAAATGTCCTTGAAAATTGCACCTTACATTCAAGTTATTTTCATGTAGTGTGCGGATTAGTAAAAGTAACCTGCGATCAATTGTAGAGGCTTCAAGTTTCGCCCATAACCTATTGCATGATATACTATCAAACGCCATCTTATAATCTACAAAAGCTGCATAAAGGGCTCTTTGTGGTCTAGAAGTATATTTCTCTATCAGATGGCGAAGAATCAGGCATTGGTCCAAAGTGGAACGGCCGCTTCTAAAGCCTGCTTGTTCCTCAGCTAAGATGTGTTCCTTGTCAAGCCAATCCCATAACTTCCAGCATAGGTGTCAGGCATATAGTTTACCTACCACAGTTAAAAGACTTATTAGAAGGTAGTTAGATGGATCTGTTTTTTCCCCTTTTTTATATATCGGTATAAAGATAGCCGTATTTCAATCGATAGGGATTTGTGCTGTTCAGTCTATGTAAGTAAAAAGGGAAGCAAGAAGTGGAGCCCACCAATCAATGTCTGCTTTAATCAATTCTGGAGGGATCATGTCCTTTCCTGGGGCTTTCCCTGGTTTTAACAGACCTATGAGCTTTTTAACTTCTGCAGAAGTAACTGGGGGCCAAAGAGGAGGGTTTCCTAAATCTGTAAGAAGAGAGGAGTTTTGGGTGGGCTCTGTATTGTAAAGTGCAGAGAAGTGGGTTTCCCAAGTTTTTGCCGCTATCTCACAACATGATCTTGGGGCTTCTATTTGAAGTCCCCCTGAGACGATCTTCCAAAAAAGTGAGGAGTCTTTAAGCTTAGCTGTTTAAATTAGATGTGTCCAGGTCTTTTTTAATGCCTCTTTCTTTTTCTTTTTGATTAATTTTTTTATATTGTTGTTTTAAGGCAATTAGATTTGGAGGTGAAAAGCCAATGTTCTGAGATTTATAATATGCAAATCTGACTATTAAGCATTTTTTTGCTAGCCAGCATTCTTGGTCAAACCATGGTTGGGAGTGAATTCCACTTATTCTTGTGGAACCTGCAATCTGTTTATGGTTAGAAATTAAATCTGACAACTGTTCAAAATTAGGCAGTAAGATTCCAATGTTGTTTCAAAATGGGCAGCACTGATCATTTTGTCCCAGAGGTGGGAGATCTTTTCCAAGCCAATAAATTCCTTAGCAATTTTGAATATTTGACCATTTGCATCTCTTATATCTAGGAGCAGGGTTTGAATTTTGATCCATTTCCTTATTTGAACATGTTATAAAGTATGCATTCTTCAATGCTACATTAATTGGTACATGATCACTTTCTTGACGGGTTCTAACTCTTAAATATTCTACATGGTTTCTGTTCTCTTTATTGATCACTTACACCTGAACGAATTGATTGATCTAAATCAATTTTCCCATTAGGTAATATGTTTCCCTGAGCAAGACTATATAACTGCTGGCCATTCTTACAGTTGAAGCGTACTGGTTTGTATTTAAAAACAGTATTTATACAACCTAGGAGAGAGCTGAAAATGGTTGGGCATGTGGTTGGCATGCTTTTTGCACTACATTCATTATTTCTTCATAGATATAAAGTGATCACTGGTGAAATTCACTTCTTATGTTTTTGTTTGACTGTTTGTCTTTTGTAAAACATGATCATTGACTCAGCATCTCAGCACCCAATTTTTTAGAATCTAGGGTTGGTAGATAACAGCCAGAACAATAAAGACTCGATTCATCCAAAATTAACTAAAAAGTAGCACATGTCATTTGCAGAAAGCTACCGATAGGCATCCCCATTGAGATGCAGAACTTCACCATTTACTGTGGAATTTTCAGAGTAAAGTTCCTCCCGTTTGGTGCTTTTGTGGTCCCTGGAATTTTATAGAACTTCATAGAAATCCTGAAGGGAATTCCTGGCATGGAACCATATTTTGATGATGTCCTTATTGCTGGTGGACCTATTGAGGAGCTTGCAACATGGGTTTATGAAGTTCTGCACCAATTTGCTAATGCCAGTCTCCGCATTAAGTGTAAAAGTGCTGTTGATTATCTCCTCCATGGCTCTCATATTGTGGCTATGCAAATAGCATTCAGCCTGTGCCAGCAAAGGTGAATCCAATCTGTGATTTCCCTGTTCAATGGATGAAGCAAAAACTCCAAGCTGTTCGGGGACTTTTATCATACATTTCTTATGTATATGCTGCAGTAGCTTAATTTCCATCACTTACTTTATAAGCAGGTCAAGAGCCTGTCATCAGCTCAATAGGACAAAGCTTCTGATGCTGTGAAGCACTTGTAGTACTCTGATGAATGTTCATTATGATAAACAAAAACCAGTGATTCTCATACATGATATTTGCCTGTATAGTATTAAAGTTGTTCTGAATCACCAGAGGATTCTTGTGAAGCCCCCTATTCTACTCAGGAACAATGACTCGAACAGAAACCCCAACTGATAAGGTGCTGGGTATGAGAAATTCAGTGGCCGTGGCTTGGGTATTTATTTACATGGGCATCCCTTCAGGGACTGCAGAAGTGATCCCCTGCTAGGGGTTACAGTCCTCTCTCATTAGGCTCTTCGGCTTCCTTGAAAAACATTGGTGTAGTGTAATGTCCAGTGCCAAAGGAAGCATGCTCCATGTTGCAGGACTACCTCCACATCATCAAGAGAGATGTGTGCACATTCAAAGTTATAAGATCCACACCCATGCCTGTGGTTAGCCTGCCATTGTTGCCATAGTCTACAAGCCATTGTTAGGACTGTTTCCCTCTTCCCCAAAAGGCACCTAAAATATTGTCTCCATGCATACTTTGTTAGGCAGTCTTTTTGAATGCATTTGCCTAAACCCGGAAATTTTCAAAAAAGCCGAATAGAAGAGATCCTGCTTCTTCGAATAATTGAAATTTTTCAGTTTAGTAAACCTGAATCATATGCGATGCAGAGCTGAACGTTGTGCCCCATTTAGCCCAGCATTCAGTTCTGCGTTGCCTGCCCCCTCCAAAGTCTACGTGGGCTTCGCAGGGGGCAGGCTGCGGGAATCTGACACAGATCGCCCCTCCTGCCATCTCTGAAGTTTGTGGATTTCAGAGGGGGCAGGCGGAGGCAATCTGACTCAGATTGCCCCCGCTGTCACAACATGGACGGCAAGGCAACATCATGCCAATCCCCTTTCATTCAGCAGCAATTGAGTGGATTGCCAAAATAACAAAGGATTGTTTGTGGGTGTTGGGATCATCATCTTCCATGTATTGTTACAGGAAAAAGTCCAGCTGAGCTGTTAATAAAATAAATGGCTGACAGATTGTATGCACCCTGACCTGACTGAGGATCAACCAAAGAATATTAATACTGCCACAGGTGGAGTCCAAAGGCTCTGTGTGTATTTGCCCCAGATGACTGTTCTTATGTCATGAACTATGGATCTGGCTTGTCTGATCCCTACTGCCATGACTTACCCTATAGGGCCACTATCCTACTGGATGGATACACCCAATGGCCATGTGCTAAGGTCAAATGGGGACTAGATGAGGAAGAAGTAATATGGTTGGGTCACCATATTACTCAGCTAGTGATGCTGCAGCAACCGGGAGTGCTGAGACAGTGACTACCAAAGAACCCCAGCAAGGACTTGTTGACATGGAGTCTGACACAGACCCCAAAGAGCCAGAGCCTGCTGAGGCATCAAGTGCCATCATGTCAGTACATATTCTCAGTCAACCGCCTTGCAGTAGACTGTGTCCTTGGGACGTTGAAGACTATGTGAGCCAAGGGGAGAAGCATAGTGTATTGGTCTGTCCCGCTTGTGATTCCAGCTTCTTAGCAAGAGCAGTCACTTTTCACTTCCTGCTCACTTTGGGTTTTGCTAATAGCCAATTGAGAGCCATCCTGGAGTAGTGGTCAAGAGCAGAGGGCTCTAATCTGGAGAATTGGGTTCGATTCTCCATTCTTCCACATGATCTTGGGCCAGTCACAGCTCTCTCAGAACTCCGTCAAGCCCACGTGGAGGCAGGCAATGGCAAACCACCTCCAAATGTAACTCTTGCCTTGAAAACCGACAGGGTTGCCAGAAAGCTGTGACTTTTTAAAAAAACAAAACACATTTTGTTTGTTTGTTAAAATGCGGGGTACAAAAAGGGAAAAAAAGGAAAAGGGTAAGAACAATCCGTCTGATGTAGACAAACACAAAAATTCAAAAGCGTTTTACATTTTCAAACTGTTATCGGACATTCTCATTGATCAAGTATATTTACATTAACGTATAAGTGATTATAGTGTCTAGTTTCTTATGATATATTTATCTATAATTTGGCTAATATATAAATGTAAAATGGCTGCCATTTCTCGTTGAACTGTATTATAGACTCATTATGAGTAGGATTCATCATGAAAGTCATTCTGGCCATGTTTGCATAGTCAAGCATTTTATCTTTCGGTTCTTGTAGGTTATCCGGGCTGTGTAACCGTGGTCTTGGAATTTTCTTTCCTGACGTTTCGCCAGCAACTGTGGCAGGCATCTTCAGAGTAGTAACACTGAAGGACAGTGTCTCTCAGAGACACTGTCCTTCAGTGTTACTACTCTGAAGATGCCTGCCACAGTTGCTGGCGAAACGTCAGGAAAGAAAATTCCAAGACCACGGTTACACAGCCCGGATAACCTACAAGAACCAATGAACTCTGACCGTGAAAGCCTTCGACAATATTTTATCTTTCCATTCTTCTATATCAGGTTTGCTTCCAGGTTCTTGCCAAAACAACTCTCACAGCCGTTGTAGTGTATTTGAACATATCTTTGAATCTCATAGGTAAATCGGGTGGTGTTACACTTAATAGAAAGTATTTGGGATCCAGATTATTTTTAGTCTGATTCTGTTTTGTGGTTCAACTTGGATCTTCTTCCAATACATTTGCAATTTTGGGCAAGTCCACCAGAGAAGAAAGCTGTGACCTGATGGCACTTTCCACCACCAATAGCCAATTCCATTTAAAGTTTCCTCCAGATGTTCATTTTGGGGTGATAATAATGGTTGGTTATGTAATTTCTGAATGGTCACCTCTTCATGATACATTACACGAAGTACCCTTGATGATTTCTGAACTTTAAAAAACAAGTACTCTAGAAAAAAAATACGTGATGGTGTTTGTTAGGGGTTTCCCCCCCTTTTTTTGTAAAGATGTTGCCCTGCTGGTGCTGAACTGAAAATGGAATGGCTGTGAAGCCTGCTTAACTGATTCCTCCCCCATTCTATTCAAGATTTCTTGAGGGTGAGGAATTTGCACCCTTTTGGTTCAGGTTGCAGAGCTTCTTGGTCAACCAAGGGAAGTGAGAGGTCAAAGCTATTAATTGCCTAAGACTTCCTCAGGCATTTATAACTTTCCTTCTGCCGGTCGGTCATTTGGTTTTCCAAAACCCTAATTTACCTTGCAACATAAATAATGTAAATGCCTCTGAAATACCTAAGAGTCTAGTGGTGTGTGTGTGTTTTCCCAAAAAGTGTCAGCCAAATTAAAACTGTGCATGTACTGGATGAAAACCATTGTGCATTCCTAAAGAATATCGGTTCCATGGTCATGATCCAGGGATTCGAAAGTTGGAACTGGATTGGAGACATTTGAATTCAACACCTGGCTCTGATATGTGTTTTTAGTCAGGTCATTGTCAGGTACCTAGCTTAATTATGGAGTAGCTAAGATGGTTGTCTATCATTGCCTACCTTGCAGGGTTGTTATGAGAAAGAAACAGTTTACAAACTAATGTTACCATATTAGATATGAGTCATTGCACATGACAGTCACAAGACTTTAAACCTGGAAACTTTAGATATGCTACATTCAAAGTTAAGTACCAGATTTCAGTGGAAACAATGTAAGTGTTAGCTTACTACTACTATTGTAGTCAGACTTGAAATGAGTAACTTGACTGGATCATGTCCACTGTTCATAATCATAGCTGGAAAAAAAATTATCACTTGCTGTAGAAGGGCAAACGAGTACCGCTCTCTCTTTAGTATTTGCATTTGAACTTATTAATAAAGAAGAAAATAGCAGCCTATGTTTGAATCAAACACTCAATGTTTTGTTCTTATCTCTGCGTCCCAAACATACCTTTGGTGCAAAACCTTTTCTGCCTTGATACAGGATACAAAAAGCCTTAGAAGTGCACGTGGGTTATGGCAGGGAAGGCAAAGTCGCCCCCCGCCCCACACACAGAAATATATTTTATTGTTAAAATGACAGCACAAGGAGAACCAGTTCTAAAAAGAAATGGAAATGATGGATTAATGTCACAACCATACTCTTTGATTGTAGGACTGGCTTTAGATCAAATGCCTGAATCATTGCTCTTGCAGTGGGGCCTGGGGAAGATGCAGTTTCACGTTTTCTTTCTTTGAGAAAAAAATGTGGGTGCATTCAAAAGGTTAAAGGGGCCTCCGTTAAGATTACCTCTCAGACCCATTATAGCTCTTTGGCATGCAGACCCCACCCATGAATGGCCCTCTACAGCTAATACCATGCTTTTGTTGCTTTTGCTGGAAAGATTTTTTTTAAAAAAAAATCCCCTCCCCCCCCCCAAAGAAAAGAAAACAGATCTTTCCCTTTCAGTGCTTCCAATCACGTGACTTCCTTTTTTTGTGAGTCATGGCTAGGGGTTGAAGGTGAATGAGAGAATGATTTAGCGTTCAAAAATCTTATTTTGACATTTACAACAAATTTTGAGCTGAAACA